>NC_080835.1:83728473-84353473 GCF_030435755.1 Ochotona princeps
TGTGAGCCCCAAAATTAGTTCAAATAGTCAGAGACTAATAAAGGTCAGCTAGTTAATAATCACTCACCTTGTACCTTTCTGATTAGGCTTCCCATTTGGCTTTTCAGATAGACAGCGAGAGACACTGACCTAGAAAGTCTGGAACAGCCAGGGAAAAGGCCAACTAGCCTATATTTACTGGTCAGGCTCCCTATTTGCTTCTCTTGGTCTTTACTAGGCAGGATGTAGAGTTAAATTCTTCCTCATTCACTGGGTTGTTGGGGATTTCCCTGCTCAGCTGCCTAAAACTTTTCTATTCTTGAATTGTTAAAATGCAAATTCTTTGTAGTTTTTACTATTGTCTAATGCTGATTTGAATCTGTTGTCTATAAGTTACCTGTTATGTTCCTGATAGGTTATACTTCATGTCTTTCTAACACATTCTAAAGAGATGGAAGATTTCTCTGCTCTCCCACCCCAATTCCAAGTAGCATAGGGTCTTACAAGTATATTAGGTTTTACAATTTTTTGATGTGGATCATAAGCAGTCTGACTCACATTGATTGTTGGTTCATTGGTTACATCACAATATCTTATTGCATGAGAATTACAGTTTACATGTACTATTTTCGGATTGACATCATTTCATGTTAAATTAAGGCAAACGTGTGTTATCTAACCTTTTGGGATTGTCTCATTTCCCTTAGCACAATGATTTCCAGTTGGGCCCATTTGGCCACAAAGAGCTGCATTTCTAAAACTGTTCTGCACCTCAGTTGTTGACATATGCCTTGTTAGAGTTATACCCAGTTTGGACTATCCTAAAATCTGCCAAGTTCAGCAAAATTATGCTTCAACACTATAAACTGCTAAATACTAAAATGAAAATAGACACAAGACAGCTGAATAGTACCCTATAGCCATTTTAAGGTGTATAGCAGCTGGCAGTATATAAACTAAAATTGAAATGTCAATGAAGTAGTCACAGGATGTGGTTAAGAACTTGCATTGTTTTAACATATTGGTTACTCAATACTATGTCAATTAACTCCATAATGTTGTAAATTGTTGTTGATGTTATTTTGTGGCTTTTAATTGATCGGGATGATATTCTGCCAGCTCTACCTCCAGACCAGAGATGGTCTCCCCAAGAAACCGTTGAATTTAACTGGACAATAAGATGCTGGACTCTATGTTTGGTATACGCATGCAATGAAAGAATCTTGACTGAATCTGAACTGTAATACAGCAACAAGGTGGAGGAATCTACCATGGGGGGAGGGTGCAGGGAGGGGTTGGGGGAATCCCAGAGCCTATGAAACTGTGTCACATAATGCAATGTAATTAATAAAAAAAATATATGTATAAATGCGAATTCTATAAAACCATGCTTATTCACTATATACTGCAAAGTTTAAATTGTGGCTTAAGATTCTCCCCCCAAAAACGTTATCAATTTATGACTATTAATGCTAAACAAGATGTAACTGCATAGAAACTTTGATATTAAAGTTTGTACTCAGCTGTTATATATGATGGATGTTAATGTTGATCCTTTTATTGTTCCTGTGCCATTCTATTTAGGTTAAACTAAAACACATGTTAGCTTGGGAGGAAAAAAAAAAGAAAGGTTTATAGCAGCCGGTTGTGCATATACTAAAATTGAGATGTCAAGGAAGTAGTTACAGGATGTGGTTAAGAACTTGCATTTTCTAACATATTGGTCACTTAATGCCATGTTAATTAACTTCATGATGTTGTTAATTTCCAAGTTTCTTTCTGTTATTGAAGTTGTGTAGTGGTATCTCATTGGAGGGGATGATATTCTGCCAGCTCTACTTTCAGACCAAGGATGGTTTTCCAATGAAACTGTTGAATTTATCTGGACAATAAGATACTGGACTCTATGCATGTTCCATGCTCACAATGAAGGAATCATGACTGGTTATGAACTGTACTGCTGTAACAATAAGGAGGAATTCAGTATGTTGGGAGGGTTTGGGGAGGTGCTGGAGGAATCCCAGAGCCTATGACACTGTGTCATAAAATTATGACATCCCGCACATAACGTCAGCATCTCAGGCAGCAGTTCTCCATGCTGTATGCCAATGTCAGATCCTAAAATTGGTCTGAAGTTAGAATTTTGTTAAATTAAGGACAATTGTTCTACACACAGTCCTATCTTCATTCTATTTGCTATTTACGCTGTGGCATTCATCTAGCCTTAAAAATGACAATTTTGGATTAATAAATAAGTGAATCAAAATATTTAGTAAATTTAAGGAGAGAAAAAGAGGAAAGGATAAGAATCCTAGTTTGAAACCACTTTTTCTATTGTTTAGAACAAAGTCTGAGAGAACTGATAGACTGGATTCAATTTTCAATGCTTTCCGTCTTCACAAGAGCCTTCTTCCCAGCTCATACTTAAAACACTTTATAGGAAAGTCTTGTAAGAAAAATCCCTTAACTGTGGAACTTCAGCTCATTATTTCTAAAATGTTTTAATGTTACCCATCTCACTTGATTTACAAGACCAAAGGGAACAGATAGATAAGATTTTAGCACAAAGCCTCTTTGTGTTCTTGAAGGAATTTTGCATTAGTTAAAATCTGTCTTTTTTCCCTTGCTTTTCCAATAGCCAACAAACTCACTCAAAAGAGCATAGTCTTTTTTTACCTTTGATTTTGTTTTATTTAAAAGATAATTATTTTACATGAAAGCTAGAATTACTGAGATGCAGAGAAAAAGAGAGATCAATCTACTGGTTCACTTCCTATAGGACAGCTACAGCCAGTGCTGCGTTGTTCCAAAGCTGGGAGCCAGGAGCTTCTTCCAAGTTTCCCACATGGATGCAAGGACCCAATTTCTAATGCCATCCTCACTGCTTTCTCAGGCCATTAGCAAGCAACTGGATCAGAAGTAGAGCAGTTGAGATACAAACTGGCACCCACTCAGGATCCCAGCACCACAGGTAAAGGATTATCATCCTCAGCCACTGTGCCAACATCTAGTCTTTTTAAAATAAAAGCTGAATATCCTACAGTCAAGCACTGTTTCTTACACGTACAGTTCCTCTTTCTCTAATTTTATGCATTAATTGATCTGTGGGGATGAAAAGGGAACCTTATATCAGAATTATTTGGAGAGTTTTTCCAATTTTCAATTCCCATCCATAGACATGTTGATTCAGTAAGTCTGTGTAAAAATCTTGTATTCCAATATTCCTAAGGTGATAATTACCACCACCATTATTAGACACTATTGGCCTAAATCAATTAGTCTATTTTTCCAACAGTCATCAGTGCTGGCTCTGACACACGCATCTGTTTTTCACCTCTTTCCCTCAGCCATTTTCTTTTAAGTCTTCAACAGCATATCACTCCTTGACAATGCAATGAATAGTCCATGTTTATACCAGATAGGATCTTCTTATGCAAAATCTATGGAGTACTGTTCTCCAAGCACAAATAAGAGACCATTTCATCAAAACTAGTTGATATCAGAGTTTGCAAATTTATTTAAAGAAAAGTTATCAAAGAGTCAGTACAGTGTAACCATTTTCTAAGTCTAGTTATCTGGAGATAGAGTTTGAACAGGCAATGTTTAACATAAAGACATATTAAAACATAAGGGGTCACCTACTTAATGGGAAAAACCAGAACGCGGAAGTCTGTAAGAACAATAGATAGAGAGGCAGGCCCTATCTTAGGACTGATGCAAAGTACCCAAAGAGATAATAAGTATGAAGAGTCCATCCAGAGCTAGAGCTGTTGGGAAGGAAGCAGTCATAGTCCACTGCCTCACAGGGACGTTTGAAGAGATGATGAGGGCCAGACTTCTGGGAATTGGCCCTCTGGGTTATCCTGAAGTCTGCCACCACAGAACATCCCCCTCAACCAGGAATGAGGGCCCCTTCCTTCTGCAATATCCTTCAAGCACCCCATACTGAAGAAGAAGAGTAAGCAAGGGTGAATGCAAGGGTTGAAGGGCAGGTGTCACTGAGATCCTAAGCAACTGGTTTTGGAATACACTCACTGAAGATGAACAACTGCATTAATGACACTGCATACACAAAAACTCACTGCCCTCCGTCCAAGATTCTTTGCATGATATCATTATTGTTAGAAGAAATAATCTTGGAGTTAATTCTGAAGACAGAGGGGTTAGGGGACATTTCTGATTGTATCAAACATAAGTGCCATTTTCTTGAAAATGCAAACATACAATTAATCTCTAGAATTTTGGTGTACAGATATGTGAGTCAGGATTTGATCTGAGGTTGGACTCAAAACTCCATAATTTTTTGATTATATTGGTTTATAGAAGTCTAATATATGTAGAGGCTAACCAAAACAAAAAGCAGTATTTACATTTTCTGCTGTGCAGGTGCATTTTAGTTATCCATTCAAGTGAATGAGTTAGTGCTTCATGCATCTGAATGAGAGACAATGTATATTGTTATCCATAACTGCATGGTAAAGCAATTTTATGAATTCTGAAATATATCAAAATATAAAATCCACAGTATTATAGTCAGGAATAGATTTTTCAATAAATGAAATATCGCATTTGGTCATCAATAGATTGTTCAATTTGCTTCTGTGCCCTAGATTGTTCAATTAGCTTCTATGCCCTTTTAATATTACTATGGCTCTTAATAAACAATCAATTGATTTCCAAAAATGAAAACTCTGGCTCAATTAGATGCTACTTTAAATTATTGAGAATATATAAAGTTTGCACATCCTTTAACGATACATTTGAAAAAAATGTAACTGATTCCAAATACCTGTACCTAGCATTTGGTAATTCTGGCAAACTATTTTGCTATTATTGTTTTTTTTTTTTTTAAGAGAAAGGACATGTGTGTGAATTGCAAAACACACTGATAAATTTATTTTTCTAAACATTTTCTGTAATTTAAAATCAACCATTATCTCAGGGAAAGGCAAAATGCCTAGCATCTGTGGGAATGTACTGCAGTGACCATTGTTGCTTTAAACTTGGATATATATTCCTAGAACATCACATGCATCATCCTTCACTGATCCAAGATGAACAGAGCAGCATCACTGGAATTAGGTCATCATAGCAGGTTTATATATCCTAAATGATTTCTCACCTTTCTTTCCATATGTGAAGGATCATGGCATATTAAAATAAAAATATTTCTTGATAATGAGATTAAACTGTTTCTAAATGTCTAATTTTCTCCAAATTTGGGGGTATTCAAACTAAAATCCCTTCATAATGTAAGTTGTCAAGAGTGACTAAAACCCTTGATCAAGCCCTCAGTAAATGAATCAATTCTTCATCTTCCTCTAATTTGCCCTCAAACTTATTTACAGTACAACTGTATGAAATCATTCTAACGTTTACTACAACTTTCTGTATTTCACTAGTACATTCATACGCAGAACGTATTTTTTCTTTTACTTTGCAAATCTCTATAACTGCCTTGAACCCAGAGAAGTCATTCAATAAATATCAGTATTTATTCACTTATTTCAGGGACTGGGAAGATATACATACTCACAGATTATATTAGCAAGTCATCATATTTGTAAATTCATTTATTTCACAACTCTGGTAATTTATGGTACCTATCATAATGAAACTGTACAAGCAAACTGACAAATCATGGTTACATGTACTTACATGTACTGAAAATGTTAACGAATTAGTGAAGCAGAGAGTAGCTCGAGGAAGATGTTTGGGATACTGTGGCCAAGAAAGGCCTCTCTAAAAAGTAGGTGTTTGAATCAAAAGCTAAGTGAAAGAGACTGAGTTATGTGAAAAGATGGGAGAAGAAAGTTATACGCAGAAGGAGCCCTGCAAAGATTATAAAGCAGACTGGCTTATGTAGGAAGTCTTTCAAAACTTAATAAAAATCCCTAACTTTAAAATCAGTGGAATATTCCGGCATACAACATAAATAATCTCCTCAGAAAAAGTTCCTAGCGTGCTATCACATCATTTACAACTGAAGTATCAGGACACTCATGCAAACTTTCAATTAAAATATATTTTATACATGAATGTTATTACTCAATGTTGAATCTTGGCTATTTGATTGTTGATGATATTAACTATACACTCTTAGCATCATTTGTTTAAACAAGACAACATGGTCATAGTCCATCAAATATACCAAGTCTATAGACTTCTTTATGAGAAAATATATATATTTTAACTTAAAGAAATGAATCATTTTAATTAACATTTTAATAGACATTAGTCAACAA
Organism: Ochotona princeps; assembly: GCF_030435755.1. NCBI lineage: Eukaryota > Metazoa > Chordata > Mammalia > Lagomorpha > Ochotonidae > Ochotona > Ochotona princeps. Next base: position 83,734,698 of record NC_080835.1, read on the forward strand.
CCATTTATGAAAGTCATGGTATAAGCAAATGATGTTATGGATTTATATTAGCTGATTTGGTTTCAAATGAATGACATGAACAAAAAGCAGTAAGTAATTCCATCAAATGATTTTTCTCATTTCATAACCAATTCTTTTTTTTTTCTAAAACTCAAACTAAATATCCTAAAATGTATGTAAACAAATGAAACTGTGCTAACCACTATTTAACTTGATGTTTTAAACCCTAATTTCATCAGTAGAAAAAGTCCATTTTTCACTCTGTTCAAGTTGAATTAACTGTGCTTGACTGGTTATAGTTTCAGAACAGCAAAACAAAGCTTGAAATGGTTGCCGTGGTGACAAGGAAAATCTCCTAATTTGTTTTGTCAGAGCTTTCAATGTTTTGATAAAACTAAGAGGTGTAGTAATTAGCTTTCATTTCTGTAACAATTATTGCCAATTTCCTATACAATTCTGTCTCAGTAGCTGGTGCTATAACAATGCCAATATAGAGAATTAAATTTGACAAATGGAAAAACTATTGTCAAATATGGAATTTGAGCAAAAAAATCACAAGGCTTACATTAGATAATAAATGTTTTCACCATTTATGAAAAAATTTTTAAAGAATAACTAAATCCGTTTAAGTTCCTACTGTTGTTTCTAAATATAACATTCATAATGACTTTAATCCAATATCATTTATAAAATATGATAACATTATCATAACATTTATGATAATTGTCATTGAGCTTCTATAGTCAACACTTTAACAGTAAAATCCTAGAAGGTAAGTTTTATCATTTAAATTTTTACACAAGTTTACAGGAATCAATAAGATACACCAAGGTTATTAATTTTTCTCATTACTCATTACTCATTACTATGTCAATTAATTCCATAATGATGTAAATTTTTGCTGATGGTATGTTGGAGCTTTCAATTGACTGGGATGATACTCTGCTGGCTCTGTCTTCAGACCAGAGAGGGTATACCTAATTTTTCTGTAGTGTTTTAATTTAATTGATTAGTAATGTATATTTATGACATGTTAATGCATGTTCAAGGTAATATTTTAATGCATGTAGGCATTGTGAAACAATTAGATCATATGATTAATATATTCACCAACTCAGCTGTCATTTCTTTGTGGCAAGAATATTTCACATTTACTGTTCTAGCTATTTTGGAATATACAATTCATTATTAATGACAGTCAACAATCTATTCCTCCTGCCTAATGGAAATTTTGAAACATTTCTACAATGCCCCCCTTTCCCTATCAGTTACATTTTATATAATACATCTTTCAAAAGAATACATCTTATAAAATAGCTTATTCTTTTTTATATAACTGGTCACCAACCAATATCCAAGTTACTTATACATGTTCTATCCAATTGTCAAAAGTACATTTTGAGACTGAAACTAGGATATTAGATTAAAAGATAAAATTCCTCTTCTCAGCTGTATAGTCACTGAAAAAACAATTCTGTAAATAATGGCAGTATGCATACAGGTAAACGTGATTAGCAGTGTATGCCAGGGACTATTCATTGGGTATGTACAGTTCAGAATTCTGAAAAAGACTTGGTAAATGTTTCTTGGATAGGCTGATAGATTAATGCATAAATTTAACCAACTATTACTAGCTATCCAAATGGACGTAAGAAAAAGGAATTTTTGAGAGTGCATGCAAGAAAACAAAAGGCATGTATTTTGGATTCCTGGAAGGTAGAATTCAAACAGGGATTTGACATCAGAGCAAGAGAGACAGCTGAGGCCATGCCATTAGTTACAATGCATCAGGCACTAAAGAACAAACTTCTTATCTTCAGGTCCATCCATAATGAGCTTGTTTGTGATCAAATGTGATAGCACATGAGAATGGAATTCTGTACTGTAAAATTCTAAACAACCAATCTGTTACTTAAAAGAGGAATAGCCCTTAATATTTCTGTTTTCCTAACAGCTATACATTACTAAGCGCTATACATTCCCAAATTTTTCAATACATTTGTGTGAGTCTATCTATCCATCAATCATCCATATAAAAAGGTCACAATTAACTTCCGGTTCTATGATTTTTTTCACTTAGTTGACTGTGGGTGTTTTCTCACTTTATTCTCTTCAGAGAGTGCTAGGAATCATATAAATACGTAGAGATACAAAAATTTCTCCCATCTTGTTAATGAACAATGTTTGCTTCCAGTTTACACTTTTGTTATTACAGATACATTTTTATAAGCATCCACGAGCATTAGTGCACATCAATGCTTGTGTGTTTGACATAAATTCCTACCTTTTGCAATGATGAATTGAAACTTCTACCAATTCTCAATTTTGATTAAACTGTTGTCTAATCTATCTCCAATTGCTCGGTTTTTTAATTTTTTATTTTCTTTTAAATATTATCTACATAGTTGAGAGGGATGCATACCCAAGTGGGAATCTAATTGGGGTAGAGAGAATCAGGTATGCAGGAAGGTAGTGTGGGACAAATGTCTCAGGGTTTTATTTCCTCTCTTGTGTACACAGGGGAAGAGGGAAAGGAGGAATGTCTTAAGTATTTGTGTGAATTTCACTGTGTTTGATGCTTCAGATGATCAGTGAATTTATTGCTGTTCATTTCTGAGCCGAAGGTCCTATAATACACACAGAAATAATACACAGCATTTTTATAGCACTTTTGTACTTACTGATGTTTTCACAAAATTAGTTATATGGCATGAGAGTTTAATATGTTGACAGAAAGAGGGATAAATTCTTTGTTGTTTTATTCTTTCAACAGATAAAAATAAGCTAAGGTTTGTTTTCTGAACAAGGTCCTGAGTGTAAATCCATCCTTTTGTTTTCATCACACGTCCCAAACACAAAAGACATAATGGGAGTTGCTCATGTTTTTCTTACATTCTTAAAATGTCACTGACAAATTGATGCGAATATTTGTTTAAAAGCTATTACATGCATATAGACTCAAAATATTAAAGTATTATGAAAGTAAAGCTAGATTTCAATATCAGCCTTTTCAGGGACCGGGTCACCTGCCTTGGGTCGTTGGGCCCACCTGCATGGTGTGTGCCTGGTCCATGAGCCCCCAGGCCTGGGGCCCCAGCAGGGCCTGAGTCACCTGGTCCAGGTTCCTGGACCCACCTGCATGGTGTGTGACAGGTACATGAACCCCAGGGGGCAGTGGAAGCCAGGTCTGTGAGCCTCAGCAGGTGGGGAGTCTGGAGAGGCCTCTGTCTCCTAGTGTGGGTCTTTGGGTTCACCTGCAAAAGGGGTGCCAGGTCCACGAGCCCTGACTTTTGAGTATTTCCAGAGGGTTCTGGGTCTCCTGGTTGGGATCGTTGGGCCCACCGACACAGTGGGTGCCAGGTCCATGAGCTGTGGGAATGGAGATCTGGTGGGGACCAGGTCTCCTGGTCTGGGTCCTTGGGTCCACCCATGAGAACCGGTCTTCCTCAATGGAGCAGATGGCTTAGTGGACAGCAGGTCTTGATGCACATGGAGGATACAGCATCACACTGGAACCTACAGAGGACATTTGGTACCATAGCAGAGGAAGGATGATAGAACAAATTGAACAGCTACCCCAGACAAACAATGACAGCAAAATACTGGTTGAATGGAGACTGTAAGGTCTACTATGTAAGCCAATGAATATTAGAAGGGTTTCCTCATCCTTGGATCTACAAGATAAGCAGCATTGCAGAACTATTGAAACCACCTGGGCAGAACCCGTGGAGCATGTGCCACATTGGGAACCTAGGTTGATTTTTAGTGGCCACTGCCATCCTCCAGTATTGGGGTAGTTGGGAGGCTGGGCATGGCTTCTCCTGTTATATCCTCCCTTCCTCCAGAAACAGGAAGCAGAAATAGAAAATTTTGGAAATCACTCCCACATTTCCCTGATCCTCGATCCTTCCTACCATGATCAACTATGTAATCATAAAAAAATAAAATTAAAAACAAAAGTAAATAAACATCAGCTTTTTGAGGTAAAATTTTTGACTGATACTAAAATTCATTAGAAAAATGTTATGCTCGGTAGTCTAGTGGCTAAAGTCCTCAAATTGTATGTGCCAGGATCCCATATAAGCGTCTGTTCTAGTCCTGGCAGCTCCTCTTCCCATCCAGCTCCCTGCTTGTGGCCTGGGAAAGCAGTCGAGGATGGCCCAAAGCCTTGGGGCCCTGCACCCGTGTGGTATGTATTATATATATACATATATATAAACATACATTCAAGCATCAGAATGACTCCTCTGCAAAAGACCTGCTTTCTTTTCTTTAATATAGCCAGAGTTATATAAGTGAAATTAGAGTTCAGGATTAAGTTGTTAAAATGTAAAAGAGAAGCTACATTAATGTTTCAGGAAATGATGTCATTGAAAAGTCACAGTCATCACCAACAAGGAACTCCAAGAATCTGGCAGATTATTTCCAGTGGTTTCCTGACTGTCATTGGTTAAGAGTTGTTAGTAAAGGGCCCAGCACAATAGCTCAATTGGTTAATCCTCACGCTTCTAGTGCTGGGATCCCTTACAGACCAGTCCCTGTTCTGGATGCCCTACTTCCCATCCAGCTCCCTGCCTATGGCCTGGGAAAGGAGTGGAGCATGGCCTAAAACCTTGGGTCCCTGCACCATTGTGGGAGACTCAGAAGAAGCTTCTGTCTTCTGGCTTTGGATCAGCTCAGCTCTGACCATTGCATTCACCTGGGAAGTTGACCGGCTAATGGAGTTCGTTTCTCTCTGTCTTACCTTCTCATTATAAATCTGCCTTACCAATGAAAATGAATAAATACATAATAAAGAAAGAGTTATTAATAAAAAGACATCTGAAATCATAAAAGTGTCAAGTCTAGATTAGCTGTTCAAATGAAACTTCTCCTAAAGATAGAAGGGATCTGGTGTTTGAACTTGCCTCTACTACTGACCAGAAATCACCCACAGATCTGGAGAAAACTTTCTGCCAGGTGTTCTTTGTGTCTGAACTAAATGGAAGGAATTGGCAATGTGATGGTAATGTAAATAAGGCTTGAATCATACTCAAGAATGAATGTCAAGATAAAAATTGCAAACCATATCAAGATGAGCAAGTCTAGACACAGACTGGAAGGTAAGGAGCCAAGGCAGGATCATAGAAGAATTTCTACTAGAGTAAACATAAAGGTTTCTACTCTGAATCGAGTTAATTAAGTGGGCTCATTATTTATATTTATTTATATTTTACAACTAAAAGAGTAAGACTTAAGTAACTATAGGAACTATGTCTTGCTTTTGTTTTCATAAAGTAAATTATTAATAGGACATTTATAAGAATCGCTGGGAAGGCCTCCCACCCTGGGAGATTGAGACGGAAATTTACCACAGTTTAATGACTAGCAAAAGTGAATGAAGACTGCAGGGAAAACAATACTATGCAATGGAAATTCAATGACTTCATATAAACATTTCAATACATTTTGATAAATTTAATGTACACTCTTATGACCCTCACTTTTTTGTCAATGTAGAACATTTCTACCACTCCCAAAATTTCTCTGGAGCCTCTTCTGGACACAAGTTTTTCAACCTCAACTCCAAACACCACCAGCTGAACACTGCCACTAAGGGCTAGAATGCTCTTTTCCAGAATTTCAAGTAACTAGAGTTAGACAGTGAAATATATACATAGTTTTGTTCCTGTATTGCTTTGTTTTTTCTTTGTGCTTACTGTAGGGTTTGTGAAATTCATTCAAATTATACAAACATGATTACATGGCTCTTATTGCTTAACAGCATTCCACTATGTAAATAAAACATATTAGATTTATCAATCATGATGGTTGGTGTTAGAAGTTTTTATAGCCTTCCCTGACAGTATGAACAAATTGTTAAAGGCATTCACATGTGACTATTATTGTAAACAATGTATTGTTTTAATTTTCTTATAAAATGAAAGAAGCATAATTTCTGAGTTATATTCTAAATGCAGGTTTAACAATTATAGAAACAAACAAGCGGGCCTGACATGATGGCTCAATAGGTAAATCCTCACCCTGCAAGCACCAGGATGCCATATGGGTGCCAGTTCATCACAGCTGCTGCATTTCCCTTCCAAATCTCTTCTTGTGGCTGGGAAAGCAGTAGAGGATGACTCATAGCCTTGGGACTCTGCACCTACATGGGAGGCCTGGAGGAAGCTCCTGGTTCCTGGTTCCTGGTTTCTGCCTTTGCATGGGCACTTTCTGCCATTGTGGCCACTTGGAGAGTGAACCAGCAGACAGAAGATATTTTTCTGTGTCTACTTCTCTCTGCAAATCTGTCGTTCCAATAAAAACAATCTTTAAAAAAAACATGAGGATCCAGTGCAGTAGCCTAGTGGCTGAAATCCTCACCTTGCATGCACTGGGATCCCATATGGGTGCCAGTTTCTATCCTGCTTGCTCCACTTCCCTTTCAGCTCCCTGATTGTGGCCTGGAGAAGTAGACAAGCACAGCCCATGGCCTTGGCAGCCTGCACCCTGTGAAAGACCAGAAAAGGGCTCCTGGCTTCAGATGAGCTCAGCTCTGGCCGTTGTGACCACTTGAAAAGTGAGCCAGTGGAGGGAAGATCTTTCTGCATCTCCTCTCTGTGGATCTGACTTTTCAATAAGAATAAATTTTTAAAAATATATATGAACAAGCTAGTATTCAATTTCACACTTCAATCAGCAATGTATAAGCATTCAAGTTAGAACAAAACCTTAACAAAGCTTAATGTCATTGATACTATCAATTTTAACAATTGTTGTGTTTGTGTAGTGTATAGTGATATTTCATTGTTAAAACTGTTGAAACTGTTCATTTTAATTATTTATGACTGATACTTAGCATATTTTATGTGCTTATTAGTCCTTTGTATATCTTATTTCTTCTGTCTTCAAATCCTACATAAATTTTTAAAATTGTAGTAGCAATTAACAAATACTAAATTATTTAAGTTTTGAGTACATTTTGATAAAAAATCATTTTCTAGACATATGTATTACAAAGGCTTCTTGTTTGTCTTTTTTTTTTTATGGAAAGGCAGATATACAGAGAGGAGGAGAGACAGAGAGGAAGATCTTCCGTCCGATGATTCACTCCCCATGTGACTGCAACTGCTGGAACTGAGCCAATCGCAATCCAGGAGCCAGGAGTTCTTCCAGGTCTCCCATGTGGGTGCAGGGTCCCAATGCTTTGGGACGTCCTGACTGCATTCCCAGGCCACAAGCAGGGAGCTAGATGGGAAACAGGGCCGCCGGGATTAGAACCGGCACCTATATGGGATCCTGGCGCATGCAAGGTGAGGACTTTAACCACTACACTATTGCGCTGGGCCCAATTTTTTCATTGTGTTAATAATACTTGTTGAAGAACAGAAGTTTCTAATTTTGATGATGTAAAATTGTTCATTTTAAATTTAAAGTCATTGCTTTTAGAATCCAGTGTAGTAAATAAGTGCTAACTATGACCACAAGAGGTTTCCTAAGCACATTTCTTCTTGCCCTCTTGGAGTTCAGAATGACAGTCTCCTGGAGGTAGGTAGCTGTGTATTCCACTTTGTCCAAAACAGTCCTGATTGATATTTGTTACCTCAACATACGTATTAATATTTCCCTTTTCACTCTTACAGGCATCTTGACTTAGACAGTAAAATGTATCACACTATCATCTTTCCTAGATTTTTCTGTACCTTTTATGCCTTAGGCAGTGATATCAAATACCCCTTTGAATGTATTGAAAAATATTTAAAGATTGAACTTCAGATTTTTGGAGGAGAGATAGTCCTAAGTTTTGGGACATTGAACAAAACATATCTAGGACATCATAATTCAAGAAGTTTTCTCGAAAAAAGCCTATTAGAATATTATGTGACAGAGTGGGCCTTTTTTGGTATGTCTCTGCAGTCAAGCTAACTGCATTTGTAATTGCAAGAATTAAAACAATGACTTGGGAAACTGCATGGAATGGCAATAATGACACTAAAGATCACCACATCCAAAGCCATGGGAACTATGAAAATCAGATGAAGGAGCTTCCAACACTTATGGAAGTCCATATTATAGATCTGGCATAGTGATTCAGTTGTTGCTTGAAATGCTCACTTTCTACATCAGAATGCCGGAGTTCAATGCCCAGCTCTGCTGATGATTTCAGCTATCTGCTGTCGTGTATCCTTGGAAACACCCACGGTGGCACAATATCCGGCTCTGCCACTCATACAAGAGGCCCAGATGGAATTCCTGATGACCAGCCTTTTAGTTAAGTGTGTTTGAAGGGTAAACCCATAGATATATATGTAAAAAAAAATAGACTGATTTTTACTTTTGCATCCAAATAATTTGACTTTTATTTTTTTTCTATAAGCTTTTAGAAGTATGCTTGCATAACAAAAGACTTTAATAAGTAAATTAATGATTCAATTTGAGCACACTATCTAGGAACTTCTTGCCAAACACTGGATTATCAGTTACCAGATTAATAGATATACTTGTATCTGCCCGTATAAAAGCAATGCAGAAACAGATTTGACTGCAAAAGAAGGAGATGGAGAAACATGGCCAAGGATCCGAGTGATGCCACCAACAATCCCAAGCCAAGGACTGGTCTCCCAAAGTGACAGAAGACAAGGAATTAAATCTTCCTCTAGAGCCTCTAGTAGGGACTAACCGTATTGACATCTTGATGTGAGTCCAGCAAATGCGATTTTGCACATCCGAAAATGTAAAAAAAAAATCATGAATGTGTGTCACACCACCTCCAGTGGAGCCTGCGTGAGAAATCACCAGGCCGAGGTGGAAGCTGCAAGGAAGGATGCCTCCTGGATTCGGCTGCATCTCTAGTGGTCTTGGCATTCCTGGCTGTACTCTCTATTTATGACTGAAATAATACTATTTACGTGTGGCAAAGGCTCAATATTCCTTTATAGTTCTATGAAGCCTTCTGAAAGGAGACTGGACAAAGGTTGCAAGCAGTATGGAATAAAAACTATCAGGTCACTAGCTTTAATAAACCTACCTGGGGCTATTTTTGAGAATTCCTAAAAAGAAGATTATACTAGAAATCTACAGCTTAAAATGCCATACAGGAAGAAAAACTAAGAAAAATAGACAGGTTAATATTAAAACCAATGTAAGGTGCAAAACACAATGAGAGCTAACCGCTTAATGATTAAAACTGCAACTGGTGCCAAACCGCGTCCACAAGAAATAACAACTGCAGTCTATTAGAGAACAATCTTTTCTCAACAGACCCGCTTACCTCCCTGGAATAATTGTAGAAATGTAACCACATGAATAAACAAAGAAAATGTCCCTTTGCAATAATCTATTGTATATAAGTCGGTGCCTTGCTTTTGCAAAATGCACTCAGATACAACTGCCTTGAGTTGTTGTATCTGTCACTCGCCGAATCCTTGCCCACCGTTCCCGGGGTCCTGTTCCCATTGGACTGATTGCTTCCAGCCAAGCCAGTCAGTCGCAGATATGTTATTTTAATAAACTAAATATTCACTGACTTTTACAGCAGTCCTAGGAAACCAATAAAGTGCTTTCTCATTTGTAGTTCATATTTTTAACATTATATGAACCAGTTTTCATAGAAACTGTATAAAACAAGTTGAAGTACTTAATAATTAACAAGTCCCAAAATGCAGTAATAAATGTAGGCCCTGGTCTCCCAAGGGTTAACTCCACAGCTTAGCTTGTTTCTAAGAGGTAACACAGTGGGAAATCTTGGCCTAATGCATTTAGCCCCTGGCTTGACTGCAAGTTCCCTCTTCCTTACTTCCCTTTTGTTAAGATGCCCCAGGGGGGCTAAGGTGTTGCTTGAACATTGGGATAATACTGGGAGGGACTAAGCAGACTATAAGATGCAGGCAGACCCCAAATAAAGTGGGCATTCTGTGTACAAGAGTGACCCACTGCATGTTGTCTTGTATTGTCTTATGTGTTGTCTTTCTGTAACCCTAGCCCCTCCGCTTCGGCGGCGACGCGGGCGTTGCCGACAATAAAGACAGTTAATAAGATTCAGTATTTGTCAGTTGTGAAGCCTTAAAATCAAGAAAGGTACAAAAGGTTCTAAACCAAGAAAACTAACATAATATAGGAAGTCAAAATCAAGCAGATATAGTATAAAATCTTTGATCAAATGTATGCGATACTGTGGTCATAAAGCTCAATGTACATATAACAACCACCCAACTTTGTGCAGGACAATGATGTGCCATTTTAATAAATAGCTCAGAAAGCAAGGTAATAGAATTACATGATTTAAAACTAAGGATATTTGGGCTAGAATCGGCAATCATGAAATACAAGTCATTTAAATTTGGACAAAAGCATGGGATTATTTTACACATATAGTGCCACTGAAGAATACAGTACAGAGGTAAAAAAGGAAAATTTAATTTCAGAGATAACCCATCTCTTTTCCATGAGACACATTTAAGTTGCACAGCAAAATTACCACTTCATTTTAGCAGTGAAAAATAAACCTTTCATAGTTTATGTGGAGCATAAAAATAACACATTTTCATAAAATAGGCTTTAAGTTCTATACAAGAAAATGTACACAAGTTGGTAATATGAAAATGATCTCTGACAGACAAGTAAAAACCAGCTCCCTAATTTGTAGTCACAACTTCATCTATCACATAATGCCAGTAAATCCATAGTGCAGGGCACAAGAGATATGGAAATTAATTGTTAAAACGCCAGGAAGCCATGGGTGGGGCATTTGTCTTGGATGTGAAGTTCTTGCTTGGGAGGTAAGCATTCTACATTGGAGAGCTTGAGTTTGAATTTCAACTCTGCTAACAATTACCATGTCCTGCTATTGTGGGCCTCCAGGAGCAGTAATAGGAAAGTGACTGGGGCTCTATAGCTCTCCATGGCAAACCAGAATTGAATTCTAGATTCCAGTCTTTGGTGGGCCCAGTCTCAAAAACCATAGCATTTGGAAAACAATCAGATAGATCTTTCTCTGTCTGTCCCTCGGTCTCTTTCAAATAGCTAGTGTTTTTCAAGAGAGAAATGCCAAGACATGATTACACAAATAAACTCTTGGAGACATTCTCCACAATATTTTTGAAAGCAGTCTACTATAAATAATAGTTGAATCTATTTTCAGTTACTGACAACTCATTAGCAAGAGGCAGAAAATGTTCTGGTTGGGATTGTGGGTTTGACATCTCGTATCCATTGGATTCTGCACATTGTTTGACATCTCATATAATTGGATCTCTGCACGTAAAGATAAAAAAAATTTACACATTGTACGGACACATCTCTTATGCTACCACATACAGCAATCATGCAAGCTTACTCACAAGCTGAATATTGAAGTTCAGTTTCTCATTTGCCCCAAATGGTAATAAAAACACACTATCACTCAGCTGTGATGACAAATAAATGCAATTCATACTTTTATACAGTACACCAAATATATTGACCATCATATGTATTTCTGCATTTGAGATGAAATAAGATTAGGGAATATATATAATAAATCAATAAATAATAAATTTTCATTTTCCCAAGTTTTGAAATCCTAGCATTAGTTATTTTGTCAATTCAAACATGCTGTCTAAAGGTTTCAACACACTTACAGCTTTTCAGATACTCTTTTAACATGTTTTAAGTATTTGATGTTCTAACTAATGAATTATGAGAATTCTTTTAACATTAAGTTACTTGTAACCTGTACTGACTATAATTTCTTTTTTTAAGTTCTTCTTAGGAGATATTTATTTTTATTGGAAAGGCAGATATTCAGAGAGGAGGAGAGACAGAGAGGAAGATCTTCCATCCAATGATGCACTCCCCAAGTGGCCATAACAGCTGGAGCTGAGCTGAACTGAAGCCAGCCAGAGGTTAGACCTCTTCTGAGTTTCTCACACGGGTGCATTGTCCCAAGACTTTGGGTCATTCTCCAGTGCTTTCCCAGGACATAATCAGGGAGCTGGATGGGAAGCAGGGGCTGCTGGGATTAGAACCAGTGCGCATATGGAAACCCAGTGCACTCAAGGTGAGGATTTAGCCCCTAAGCCTACCACACCAAGCCCATAAGTTCCGTTTTTTTTTTTTTTTTTTTTTCAGATTTATTTAGTTTTATTGGAAAGGCAGATTTGCAGAAAGGAGAGACAGAGGGAAAGATCTTCCATCTGATGGGTTACTTCTCAAATGTCCACAAAGGCCAGAGCTGAGCTGATCTGAAATCAGGAACCAAGAATTTCTTCCAAGTCTCCCACATAAGTACAGGTTCCCAAGGATTTGGCTATCCTCTATTGTATTCCCAGGCCACAGGCAGGAAGCTGGAAGGGAACTAGAGCATCTGGGATATGAACTCATACCCATATGGGATTCCAGCCCTTGGAGGGACAATTGAGCCATTGTGCTAAGCCCTGTAATTTCTTTAACTATGACACTCTGTACATTTATGAGGTAAGGAGTGTTTTTTTTCTCCCAAGGGTGCAAAAGGGGTAGAAAGATTTATTTTTCATCACCTATCCATCACCACCTCTTTTTCTCTTTATCAATAGTAAATATCTGTTTTAGATTATATTATCATATGGAACAAATATTTCAAATAAAATGAACCTGGTTCTTCTCACGTCTAAATAACATATCTCTATACTACTCAGGGCTAAAGAAATTAATTAGTCTGAGAAGGAAATGTAAGATTTGTATAATTCAAGTAAGCATTCTTGCAAAATCCTAAGAAAATATCCATTTACTACAGGTCATTTTCAAGAAATGGACTTAACTCAAAACAAATAATTTTATAAATCAAGGTATTGCATAAGACAATTGGTGAACTGCTCACCACTACTTCTTGACACAGTCAAATATTTCTGGTTCAGATCATAAATCACTAAACTAATTTTTTTCTTAGAACTTATCTCCTTAAATCCAAAGTCTATTTCCAAGAGCGAAGAGTGAAAGCTCAACTTATATCATAAAAGATCAGATGTGTAAGGCCTTTACAAAGAAAAGAAAACGTGAAAACTGAGAATACTCACAAAAATAAATGAAAAGAAAGGATAAATGCTATGCTGTTCCTTTATTGATAACTGATCAAATCTCTTCCATTTACAAACTGATATGTAGGAGTGCAGCAGAAAGATCAGTTGGCATTTTACATTGGAGTAGTACATCTATCAATTAATCATAAGAGAAGAACTATATTTAAATGTTACATCTTTGTTTCAGGAACAAAATATATTAGGGGAATATTAGAAAAGTCTAAGTGAGGCAGGTGTATTTGAGGAGGGGCTAAAGGAAGTCCCAGAGCCTATGGAATTATATCATAAAAGTAAAAATGAAGTTAAAACAAAGAAGGAAAACTTCAATATGCATATTGCTTAACTTTTAGACAAGCAACACTTATCAAGTAAAAATTTTCAGAAAAATGTTTAAGTATACACTAAGTAAAAACATTACCTTCTCCATAACTATTCAATGTGCAAAACATTCCAGTCATATAAATCTTTTCCATATAGCAAGTTCTTCAAGGAGAAGTATATTAATTTTTTTCATTGAGCAAAGCAAGATTTATTAAAGGTGGAAACCTACTATTGCAGCATCAGGAGGAGAGTTTTCAAGAAACATCAGAGAAATTGGTGGAAGTGGTTTCTTTTAAGTCCGAATTTGAGAGAGAGACAACAACAACAACAAAAAACTAGAACCACAGTTAATTAACAGTCACAGTCTGAAGTTCAAATAATTTTCAGTTATAGAAGAAGCAATTTTAATGTGTAAGAAGAGATAAAATATTTAAATTTTATTTTTCAGTTGAAGACATCAGCTTTAAGTACCTTATCATTGGATACAACTATAATCCGAACTAACTTCATGTTTTATTTGTATTTATGAGGAAGCTACAGAATGCATTATAAGCCATAAGGAAAGTATAAGAAATATGGGTCTCCTGCATAATGTAAAAACAAATTCTTGGGCAGCCACTTTGACGGAGTGTGCTTGCATCACCTATTGGAGTGCCAATTTGAGTTTGGGTGCTCTTTTTCAGGTGCAGCTTCCTATTAATGAATCCTAGGAAGCAGCATATAATGGCTTAAGTGCTTAGGTCCCTACCTCCATGAGGAAGACCCCAATGAAGTTTCTGGTGCCTAGGTTTGACCTGATCCACCCTTGGCTAAAGCGGAGTACAGACCATTGGATCAAAGATCTCAACTAGCCTACCTAGTTTTTTTTTTCCAAAACTGAGGAGAAAGACAGGGCTGTCTATCTAAATATTTCTATTCTGTACCATTCCAGAAGTTCTTTGCAGTGCAACAATACAAGAAAAAATGACATGCTTATATTTTGAACAGGAAGAAGTAAAATTTCTAATTTTAGATGAAATAATTGTCTTCTTGCAAAACCCTATTGAGTCAACTAAACTGTGCCTAGAATAAAGAAGTTTAATGAATTCTCATGTCAAAATCAATATACAAAATCCATTATATTTCTCTGAAATTAAAACATCTGTCAGAGATCCAAGATGGCTTAATGGCCATACTAACTTATGTTGCTCTAGAATGTGAAAAGAATGGGGAAGGACTGCATTTCCACAAGTCTGACTCGTAGACAATTTTCAGCCAATACACAAAAGAAAAGAGTGGAACCCCACCCCATCCCCGCAAACACCACTTCTAGTCAGCCAAGCAGGACAGGGAGCAGCTGGTAGTGAGCTGCCAACTCACCACCACCTCAAGCAAAAGGCACTACACTAAAGTTTGTGGAAGACCACAGAGCTGGAGGCAGAAGTGGGCACAGACTGAAGGACCAGAATCACGTTGCCTGACATCAAATCTCACAGACCGTATTGACTCTGGTCCAGAGAGTAGCAAGAGGAAGGGGTGGATGGTCACAGGGCTAGGAGGGGAACACTTCTTTCTCTCATTCTCTTCCAAATCACCCAAAGCAGTGGGGAGGAGCTGCCATTCTGAAGGCAACCTGGGCCTGCCAGGGATGACTGCTGACTTGAGACAAGCAAGGCTGTGGTGACGGTGGCGATGGTATGCACTCAGCTGCTTCCCCAGCCCCAGTACCAAATTTTAAAAGCTCTTCATGAAACACAAAGGACATCCAGACATTCAGAAACTATTTTGATTCAAAACACAGGGAACTTTAAAAATATTCCTTTCATTGCATGGAAAGTGAAATTAAAATTCATTTTGCTACAAAAATTTCAAAGCTCATGAATGTTAAAGGTGCTCAAAATATTCTTGAAAAATGTATGGCACAAAAATGTATGCATGTATTTAATGAATTCTGTACCAAAATAAAATTAATCATTTATATTTTTCCACAAACTTATGTGAGGGAAAATGAGGAATAATAATTTGCATTTTCTATATCGAAGTTTATCTTGAGAGCTCATTATGCCTAACGGCTTCAATTTGTTGTAAATGCTCACATAACTAAAAAATTAATCACTTATCCTATACTACATGTTATAATTCCAATGGCTATGCAGTTGTGACTCTGAACTTTTTCCATCCTACATGAAAAACATTAATTATCTCTCTATTGTACACTCAGCACTATGTAGCCTCCTTTCATTACTGAAATCGAAACTGCGTACCAACAGAATTATAATTTTCCTACTCATGTCTGTTTCCAAAGCAGAAGAGAATCTATTTTAAAACAATTCAAAGAATATATTTTTAATTTAACCACAATAAAAATATTTCCAAGTCAACTTCCTTGTCATGGCTTACACATGAATTTCCCAGACAATTTATTTGTTTACATGTAAGTTTTAAATATGGGAAATCCCCAATATACAAAGGAAAGCTTCCCTCCCATTTATTTACACAAATGTTATTTCTGACTTGAAAAGCCTTTCCAATGTAAACAATGGTACAAGTAATAATTCCTTAAAAGTTGTCAGAGTTATTATACTTTCCAGATTCTCTCTGTAACTTTTTTCTGCCTCCCTTCTTGAAAGCAAGCCTTTGGGAATTTAATCACATACCGGGGTTTTCTAAAATACATGGTGAAAACCAAACTTGAAAATGTGGCTTGCCTAAAGTATTTTTCAGTATTACCTTCTTCTCAAAAATAAACCTTTAAAAAATTAGAAAAATAGCTATACTTCTGGCCCACTTTGCTATTCTGGAATGAAATTAACAGATAATATCCTATCTACATGTAAAATTTCACAATGTTCTACCTTTAATACAAAGGAGAATTAAATGGGGATATTTAATGTAATTTAACATAAAAATACCTCCTGTGTGACTATATTTGAAGACTGTGATCATTTTATTATCTTTTCACATGCTATAAGTATCATGTCCAAAAGCGATATGATTTCATAAAGTAAAATGTTGTGCACTTTGTGAAATACACAACAGCTACATTACTGGGATATACTTACAGAATTGTATTGATTTAAATTTTTTCTCTGTAGGTTAGGTTATTATCTATTAATTTCATTTCATAACTGTATAGCAGACACAAAAAGCAATTATTTTAAAAAGAAGACATTAGGCCTAATAGAACTATGCACTGGCTTAGAGAATTATTATAAGAAGAGAGCATTAAGTCCAATAGTACTCAGCAGTGATCTTGAGAAAAACCTTAAATCTGGATAAAATGTTGAGTTAATACAGTGAGTAGTTAAAAAAAAAGTCAGTGCAGCATTTCAATGCTAGAAGTGGAGACAATTCCTGAACAATAATATGTAGCTCCTCTTTCCATAAACATTGTAATCATATACTTAATATAATAATAAATCTCTGTAATCTATGACACTTAACACAAATTACTGTCTATCAATGACGCTTTTTACTACAATTTAACTAGACCAGCTCTAATCTAGCTCTACTCCATTTTATAATAACTGTAAACTCTACCTTTCGCTCCACCATGGCAGCCAGAGATGACTTAGTAATCCATACCCATCCTACAAAGAAGCTATATGATATTTAATGTTGAGAAACACTAGCAATATTCATATGTGGACAAAATATGTGCTGAACATTAATGGCAAATCCTTTTTGGATATAAAAAAAAACAGCTATGCGCTGACGCTAAAGTTAAACTGGTTTGGTTGTAGAACTTGTAGACTTTAATGTAGTCATTGCTACTTTATTTTTGGAAATGTATCAGTGTTATTGTCTGTATTATTAAGCTGTGGTGCTATATAAATGTCTTTAGATAGTTCTGTAGACATTAGCAAGTCAAGAAATTGCAATCTTCAGGGCTGGTATGGTGGTGTAACAGGCTAATCCTCCACCTACCATGGCTGGCATTCCATATGCAAGCCATTTCTTGCCACAGCAGCTTTACTTCACTGCTTATTGCATGAGGAAGCAAAGGAGGTCGGACCCTTGCAGCCACATGGAAGATACAAAGAAGCTTCTGTGTCCTGGCTTTGGATTGTCTCA
Source organism: Ochotona princeps (assembly GCF_030435755.1). Lineage (NCBI taxonomy): Eukaryota > Metazoa > Chordata > Mammalia > Lagomorpha > Ochotonidae > Ochotona > Ochotona princeps. The sequence continues at coordinate 83,752,085 of NC_080835.1, forward strand.
GCTCCAGTTGTTGCAGGCATTTGGGGAGCAAATTAGTAAATGCAAGATTTTTCTCTTTCCTCTCCCTCTTTCTCTATAACTCTCTCAGGGTAAAATACATAAATGTGAAAAAAAAAAAAGAGAGAGAAAGTGCACTCTTGGTAGCATAACCAAAACATGTGAAGAAATTGTGTCTATTTTAATAGCAGCTAAGACAGAAAAATAAGAGACGAAGGAAGAAATATTGGGAAGTGAAAGGGCAATTATTTGATACAAGGGCAATTACTTTGGAAGGCTGAAGACGTTGTGGTTTACAGCAGGTCAACAGTGCTGAGTAGTGTAAAGTCTGGGGTCACTTGCAGAAAAGCCTTTTCGTTTTCACAGCCATATTACATGGAGTAAAACTCCATAACTCAAAACTGTAAAACCTACTGTCTGCATTCAAAGGCAGAAAAAATCAAAGCCATATCTCATTACACATCATTAGCTTTCCAAGATAAAAACACCTTGCAGTCTTTTTCCTTTTCTTTTTTCTTTTTCCTTTTCTATTCTTTTTTCTTTTTAGGCTGCTTTCCCTTGCCTGGAGCTCTTTTGAAAGATAAAGATATTGAGCTTGCCTTACACCTTGTGCTGCTTCATAGGCCTACAGGTCATTAAGCTTTTACTTGCTTTCAATTAACATCATTGTCAATGCAGCAGTCATGGAACTCTGTGAGCTCTTCATGTCTACTGGCAGTTGTGAAACTGGCCCAGAATAAGCCTCAGCGTTAATTTGCACATTGACCACTCTGACTGAGCCTCCAGAGCAAGTGGCATGGTATCCTAAAGACCCAAAGGTCTTTAGGTTCAGCAAATCAGCTGTTTTTATTCAAAGAAGGTTGTGACATGTACTCAGATGATCTTAATAAAAGTTCACGTTTCACATAATTTCATTATATACGCTTGCCACTCTGCAACTGGACTGACCAAATTTCTGAGTTCTTCCTGGTATTATCATTATATGTTAACACAGAATATATTCACACAAAAAATTACTAACCTGTGTCATTTCTTAAGGTTTATCCCAATTGTTCTGCATATAGCTTGATTCCAAGTCACATGGCATATATTAAGAGTATCACAATTCTCTAGCCATTCGTCATTTCGAGCATTTGGGTAGTTGGAGGTTGGGACTCACTCCAAATAAAGCCATTACAAAGACTAATAGATATTTCTGTGTAAAAGTGCATGCTTTCTCATTTAAGATTCAAATTCTCTCAGTTCTTCTATAGCTGCATCCCACAAATTTTGACATGTATTTTCATTTTGTTGTTTGCCTTTTTATTTCCTCTGAGATTACTGTTTTAGCTACAGTTTTTAATAAAAGGGTGTTGTTTAATTTTCAAAAAGATAAGGAGGGCAGAAACTAAGTGTAAACATCCTCATATTCCCTCCCGTACCTAAGAGTAAACTTTCTGTTTTACCCGTGTTTACCACCTTCTCTCAATCCTCTGAGAAACTGCGTAAACTTATACTGTGCTTAGGCAAAATCCTCTGCCTCTGTACAGTTTCTTAGACTAAAAACAGCCAAAGTCTTGTACCCTCTGAAATTCTTTCCATCCAGTTTCCTTAAGCTACTATTTTAACTCTTAAGTTTCCATTTCCAATTTTTAAAAATTTTATTCATTTTTAGTGAAAAGGCAGATTTACTGAGAGAAAGATCTATACACTGGTTCACACGCCAAATGGTCACAACTGCCAGACCTCAGCCAATCCAAAGCCACGAGTCAGGAGCTTCTTCCAGATCTTCCATATGACTGCAGGGTCCCAAGGCTTTGGAACATCCTCTGTTGCTTTCCCAGGCCACAAGTAGGGAGCTGGATGGGAAGTGCAACATCTAGGACATGAACCAGTGCCCACATGGAATTCCAGCAGTTGCAAGATGAGGATTTAACCCCTGAGTCATCCTACCTGGCCAATTATTACCTATTGTTAAAAGAGCAATTGTCTGTACATAGTCTCTTTAATCTACTCAAATTAGATTTTTGATTGCCAACAGTTAAAATAGCATTTCCCCAACTCTGGCTTAACATTGTTTTGTTCACTAATGATTGTAAATGTCTCATAGTTAGCAGATTGTAAAAAATAATTGTGTTGAATCAAATGAAGATCAAATCATTCTCAAAGTTATCAAGGCATTATAAAACCCTGATAAACAGTCCCAAATATTTTCTTGTGCCATCCCTAAATATTTCAAATAAACCATTCTCTGTGCTCCACTTCTATGTCTTCATGTATTTGTTCTTGGAAAGATTTTCTCTCTTCCTACTAAGTCCTATGATGAGGAATTAATGAATCACAGAACTAGGCCTAGGATGTTAGGATAGTTGATTATAATTTGGCTATGTTGCAAACCATTTGTGTTACAATTGTTGTTACCTACCTATTCCTCAAGGATCACTTGTTTTGTCTTCATTCATCATCACCACCAGGGAAGAAAGGCACACTTCTCTTTTCCTAGAACCAACCTTGAAAACTTTCAGCCCTTTGTTTTGATGAATGTTTCATTATGCTGTGGCTATACACCAGTGACACTGGTCTTCTCTCACTTCTCGCATACTATCAAAGGCAATGTCTACTACCTGGTAGTCACTGTAGTCCCTTAAAGGGAGTCATATTTGGGTCAGTGAGGTCATTAGCCTTGTGAATAGAAGCTTAATGGGAGATTAGGGTTAGAAATTGGTGTGCTTCTCTCCAGTTCTATAGCAAAACAAATAGGTATAAGCTAATTCTGAAACAAAGACCACACTTTGGAAAATAAAAAGACAAGGAAAAATGATTGAAGAGAGGAGTTGGAGACACTGTTGAAAAGAGTGTGACATAAGCAGATGTAAGAGCAGAATTTTCACATCAATTCATGGCACTTAACATGCTATCCATGATGACAGCAATGCTGATGAGGGTTATTATTCTGCTAGGATCATGGATCAGGACAGTAGGTAAAGTCTAGAAGGCTGATCTGTGGAGCCAGTGTTACAGATGTAAATAAAAAAAAATCAAGCAATCACACAAACAAGTTTTTCAGATGAGGACCTTTGGGGCAAACAATCAAAAGGTCAAACAGAGGGAAGCAGACAGGAACAAACGTTAACATTTCAAAGTTGTGAAACAGAGCTTGCAGAATTACCCTATTTGATTAAAATGTAGCTACCTTGTGGCTACATTTTAGTGTAGCGATGCTAACATGCTATACAGGAGCTAGTTCAAGTCTTGGTTGCTCCACTTCCTGCAGTCACATGCCACAATCCAGTTCCCTGTTAATGCAAGTTGGAAAGTAGCAGCAAATTGCTAAAGTGCTTGGATGCCTGCCTCCATGTTGTACATTGGCCTAGACTTGGCCATTGCAACCATTTGGGGAGTGAGCCACCAGCTTAAAAATCTCTCTCTCTCTCTCTCTCTCTCTACCTCTACCTCTACCTCTACCTCTACCTCTACCTCTACCACTCCCTTCCTTCCTCTAATTCTGTCTTTAAAAAGAATTTAACAAAAATCTTCAAAAAATCTACCTGCCTTGGTTTTGTATGTAGTTCTGGTATCTGTTGATTGAGTGTGCTGGGAATTTACCTGTGTATCCAAAGTTAACTTCACCCAACAAAAGTTTCTTCATTTGGTAAGATTTTCTATCTTAAAATATAAATTATTCCTGGTGTCTGAACTCTTTCCTAAGATTTGATTTAGTTTCTGTGCAAGAAGAAGAATTACTAAATCATCGGTCATGCTCTTTCACGAATCTAATATTTAATCTGATATTTAATATGATCATTTCAATAAGGTATTCTGAAATCAAGACAGCAAAAGTACAGCTTTGGAGGAAGGAGAGATAGTGAAAAAACAGTGAAGCTTGGTAGAGATAATTGTCACTGTGATTTGAAAATTGGAGATAGGACTTTTAGCTGGAATAATCAAAATACAGCAAAGGAAACTGAGCTGAGAGTTGGGTTCTTAAAATGTCTAACAGAAGCTGGAGAATGTGGGGAGCAAAGACATTGAATGAGGCTCTGCCCATTGTTCAGGAGGCAAGTTGTGAGCCAATTGTTCCTGCAGTCACATGCCAACATTGGGTAGGGTTCCAGGTCTTCTTTTACATCTTATCTGAGAGGTCATTATAATATTTCAGTTAGTGGAATTGAACGTTTATGAGTTCTGGCTGTATGAGTCACACTGTTCTCTGAATCTTGGCTCTGCCAACATTCAGTGATATAAAAGGTATTACAAAGTATGATTTGGAAAAAACAGGAAGGAGTGAGGGTGATAGATAATGTATATTAATTATGTTTCATTTGGGAGCCAAGACACACTAATGTTGGAAATCTCCTAAAGCCAACTCTGAAAGGCCAACAGTTCCTTCTCATTTGTAAAGTGACTAACACCTTATTGCATGTCAGAGTAGCTGGGGACAGAAGGTATAAAGCCTAAGGTGACTACAACCATCAGCATGTGACAGCATGGATTAATTCACAGTTGCTTAAAAACACCACTTTAAGATTCTGTAAACTAATGTCAGGAAAACAAGGTAACGGAAAATATCCTATTTACGATCAGTTGTCTGCATTGTTAACCAAACTTGATGTATATGTATGAACATGTATTATGTTGTTTCTATAATGACTTTATGAGGTAGACAATATAATCTGTATGGGAAACAGAATATTGACAACATAATGATAGTTCTGACTCTACTCTCACTTTTCTTCCTCCTTCATTTCTTTTTTTAAAATTTTTGCAATGACGCATTTTAAATTTATTTTTGTAAGCAAAAGCTTAATCTTTCACTAAGTATTCAAAAAGTAGTAAGTAGAATAACCACAATTCTTCAGAAGTATAGACAAGGTCAATAAACCTAATCTTAAAATGTCAATTTTGCTCATGTACATTTATTGCTTTATATGCTGGTTATTTGTACTACAGATCAGGGAAATATATATTTGTCCTTTGGGGACTGGTTTATTTCACTAAGCATAATTGTAATTGATACACATTACATATTATGTATTTACATACACACATGATACGATGCTACTTAGGCATAAAAGAAAGAAAACCTGTCTTTTGCAACAAAATGGATGCAACTGGAGATTATTATGACTAGAGAATTTACCTATCCATTTACCTTTTCATGGTTTTAGCAGATGTACATCATTAAAATTATACTTCTTTGTAAATTTTTTTGAAAGGCAGAAAGAGAAGAAAAGCACAGAACCCCTATCCTGAGATAATTCCCCAGATCCCACAACAAGAATTCAGTAACAGTTATCTATGTGAGTGGGAGGAATCCAGCCACTTCAGCCATCTGCTGCTGTTGCCTAGGGTTCACATTATCTAAAACCTAGAATCAGGAGGGGAGCCGCATGCATACGTCATAACAAGAGTCCTAACAGGTAAGCCAACGGCACACCACAAAACTGTTTTACATTGGAAACATTCTTTGGCCCATTTCCTAAGCCAGCTCAACATTATCTAGCATGTTGTTTTGAGAAGTCTGACTGTGGTTTTCAGCAATTTGCATGTTCTAGGACAGAAAAACAGATCCAAAAAGTCATACCCAATGACATCTCTACTGCTTAACAGGAAACGATATCTGTTTTTCAGCTTTGCAGATCTTCTGCTAAATAGTTTACTTCCCCAAATCATTACAAAATGACACTGCAATAACAAGTCACTAGCCTATCTCTAGGGTCTATGGCATCATAAGTTTTTTTGTTTTACTTTTAAATAAACCCAGAATGATTAGTTCCTGGTGGATAAAGCTTTTACTCTTTGGACAGTTGATATAGTTTTTAGCCAACACAATGGTATCAGCAAGGCAATATTAGCGTCCCCTTTAAAAAATGACTACTTATTCATTCCAGAGAAGCCATTCTCCCCCCAGCCCTCAATTTGAGACATGCCATATAATTATCTTACGTGAGCAGTTAAATCAGGGTTATTAGCTACTCTGGGTTGAGTAGAATCATACAATAAAAAAATGAACATGACTTATATTTAAAACTGATTTTGAATTCTGATGTTCACAGTTATTAGCAGAGTAACCTTCCCTATGCCCCACCTTCTATATCCAAGTAGTATTAATGCTGATAGTTATCTCTTGTAAGGGCTAAATAATATAAAATGCCTATTGAACAGCAAGAATTCAATTGTATTTCTACTTTCCTTCAGAAAAATTGGTAGTCAATTGACAGTTCTTCCTCAAAACAGCCCCTTTTGCTAACCTCAATTTCTGAAGACAGAAACTTCTCTAGGAAGGTAATGGATTAAAATGTGTCATCTATTGATGCTATATTTAGAATGAGTGTTTCTAAACTTCTCTAACTTGACAAGCTGAAAGCACTATCCTATCAAATAAAACTGCTAAGTATGCTTTTACAGAAGTGTCTATGCCTTAAAGATACTACTCAGGAAGGCGGCTGTGTGTAAGGAATGGGATTTCAGAGTGACCCTAAACAGAAGGGAAGCAGGGAGAGGGCCCAGCAAGGGATGTCATCATGAACAGAGAGAAATAAGAGAGAGTTGGATACGACCTTTCCTGTTAAATGAAGGTATAAGAAAGGGTATTAATAATAATAGCACTTTGCATATTCATGTGTATTTATCAAGCACATATCTCCTAAATATGACATAAGCTATGTGGAATTGTTTTATTCACCTTCTTGTTTAAAACATCTGCCACAGGCTGTAAAAACTGTAAACATTTAATAGATATTGACTGAATGAGTAAATAAAAAATAGAGTTCTACTTATTAGACACTAATATGTGCCCAACTTTGTGTCAAGTCCTTTTAAATCTTTACAACTGCGCTTAAAGGCAGATATTGGTAATGCTTCAAAATAAAGGAGTAAAATAACTTAGTGACTTTTACCAAGGTCACATAGCTTATAAAAATAAATAAAGATTTTTAACTCTTTTATCTTGCTCTAAGCCATTCTTTTGTAATAATATCTTCCCGGACAAATACATTTCACCTCCATGCCACCTTAGCAGATACTGTGATATTGCTGCTCACAACCCCTCAGAATTCACCTCCAAATGATGATAGCTGCTTACTACAAAGACTTAAAGACTATTTTATTTGTCTGGCTGAGCGAACATGTTTGGACTCTGGAGAGCCATCCAGAAGTGCCAGGAAATTCACATCTCTGGATGGAGCCATCAATGTGACAACAGACAGGAATCAGAGAAATATACCAGGTTTTCACCCTTTGATTGGGTGCCTCGGATGTTTTTTTTTTTTTTTTTTTTTGTACCTTTTCCTGTTGAGTTCCTAGTGAAACCGAGTTCAGTAGCCCACAGGAATAACCTACTCAGAAACAGTCATTTACTGATCTGGTTGCTCTCTCCAATTCATTTGCCAATTCTGTCTTTGATACTAACAAGGAACACATTTCAAATAAACTACTCATACCGAAACTGTTACCTACTTCAAGTTACTGTCTCTACTAATCTAACCCAAAGACTCACGATTTTAATTCTCTAACAAGTTCCTGGGGACGGCTGCTATTACATTACCTTATTCAACACTGAGAAGACATACAATAAAATAAAGACAGCGCCAAAAACCATTGCTTTGAACCATTTTGCTTTGTTCTTGCTTTTATTTTGTTTTACTCTTTCCTTTGAGTTGTCTATTACTCTATGAAACAAATTCAACTAAGACTTTCAATACCCACCAATCACCAATGCTCAAAAGGCAGCTGAAACTGAATAGCTGAATATCCTTTTTTAAAAGACTATATTGGGCCCAGCAGGATAGCCTACTGGTTAAAATCCTCACCTTACTTTCACAGGGACCCATTATGTGTGCTGGTTCATGTTCCCACCTGCTCCACTTCCCATCCAGCTCCCTGCTTGTGGCCTGGGAAAGCAGTTGAGGATGGTCCAAGGCTTTGAGACCCCACACCCACATGGGAGACCTGAAAGAAGCTCCTGACTCCTGGCTTCGGATTGGCTCAGCTCTGGCCATTGCAGCTACTTGGGGAGTGAACCAGCGGATAGAGGTTTTCTCTGTCTCTCATTCTCTCTGTAACTCTTTTGAATAAAAATAAATAAATCTTTAAGAAAAGAAAGTGATCATAGTAACTAAAGAGGAAAATAGTCTGTGCCAAGAAATCACTGCTTTGTAGTAGACTCGAGTTTAAGTTCTTGAGTATTTTTGATGCAAAATATTCTGATGGGTTTGCCAAGACCAAAGCAGTTTAACAGAAATAAAATTGCTATCACTAAGAGAAAATTCTAATTGGTTTTATTCTTATTGTTATTATTGTATTTTGGTTACTCAACATAGCTACCCATAATTAATTTACGTTTCTCTGTGAACTATAATAGTAAGTTCAGCTTCTCTGTCTCACTTGATTTTTTATGTTGAGAGGAATTAGGAACTTTTTAAGCCAACTTGTCCAAGTAAATGACAGAGAACTGTTGACATGATCTCAACACTGAGCACATAATACATATTTAATATATAATTTGAACTAATTTATTTAAGTTGTTGTCCTCTGATTTTGCATTTTTCCTATCTCATTTGGTTTTAAAGGTTTATAAAATACTTTTAAGTACTTATAAATCTCACCTCAACCAAATTATTTATACACTATATTTTTCCAGGAACAGTATTTTGAGAGTCTCAACTTACATGGACCCATCTGGCATATGTTTTTTGATATTTTTTAAAAAGTCATCTAGACATAAATTTCCTCATTAATCATATGACAAAATTGTTAGATCTTGTGATTTAAATATAAACCATGTCAGATCCATCTGAATTTTGTGCCAATTTCCCAATACCAATGAATAGCATAGTCTAAAAATACTTAGTGCAAAAGCACTGATAAAAAAGCAAAGTAACTTTGTATGCATTATTGCTGTCTGGTTTTCCTCAATATTTTATTGAACAAGGATCAAATAATAGTGTTGTTTCCATGTTATTTACTTTTATTCTGTATTTTCTGTTCTAAATTATCTCTAAGAATTATTAATCCAAGAATATTACTATCTGCCAATAATCAAACATGGTATATAATTCCCATTTGCTAGGATTTAAAATCTGTAAATACTCTTCCAAAGGCAATGAATGTAGCGAAAATATGGACTACATTAGCGTGAAAACAGTGGCTCAGCAACATTTATGTAACAACTCTTAAGGAGTCGAATGACCCTGACTTGATCCATATCTTTGTTATAAAAACTCAAACTAAATAACATAACCTAGCAGAAAAATATAGAAATCGAAAGTGGAAACATTTTTTTTTTTTGTTATCAATCCAGAGAGCACAGAAATGTATTGATGTTACACAAAGGCAACCATCTCCTTCAACTGTTCAGAAATATAAAAACATCTCTCTTTTATCCAGTAAATGGAAATCTAAAATGTAAGCTCATTTTTTTCCTACCCATTTTAATTTATATCCCATTAATCCTAAAATATTTTTGGCACCCCATCAGTATTAGACACCACAGTGATGTGACATGTTCAAAACTTATGTTCATTTCTCTCTAGTCTTGTCCATATCTCTTACCATATTGTATCTTTGAGGCCAGAAACTGTGCCTTATTCACTAATATATCCCTCAACCTCTCACATTATCCAAGGTCTACATTTCTAATCTTCTAAAATGAAATGAATGCATGTAAGAACTGTATGTATTGTTATAAAGAACATAATGACAGTTTTTCTTTCATAAACAACCAATAATTTGCAACATTATACTAGTAGTAAGATATTATTAAGAGGCAATTATTTTACATTAAACATAGGGTTTCAATAATTGTGGTCACAGAAAAACAACAAAATACTTTTAGATGTAAAGATTATGTCTAACAATTGTATCCACTCAAGTACTCTTATCCTGATAGAAGACTACAGCATTTTGTGTGACTCATTTATGAACCTAAAACATATAAAAAATACTTCTTCTATTGTGCATGAATATTTTGTCATTTTATACTCACCAGTATTATAACTATTTGGGCGTATAGCGTTTTGTGGGAATTAGATATCATGAATTTAAAATGGACTTCACTAAACTCAAAAATAGGTGTTAGCTTAATTAAATAAAATTGTGGCACATAAAAAGGCTAGTCTTCTTTTTAACTCTATCATGGAAATGCTCATGTCTTCACAACTATTCTACTGATAGACCTCAAACTCTAAACTATTTCTCTAATGACAAATTTTATTTATTTTGCTATTTGTTTTGCTTTTTTAAATCTTAGTGTAACTGTGTTGTCTCTAATGTTTTCCTGGTTCTTTTGAATTTTATTACAAATGGTAGAGCCCCAAGTGTGCTGCTATAAAATGGTTTGCCACACAGAACAATCATTGTGTGACGCACAGCACTTAGTCTTCTGAATGCTGAGGAAGCGGCACAAAGCAGCACAGCAGAATTGGTCACCAGGGCCCTTCCTTTTCACACCCGGGCAGGATGTCGTGACTCACTCTGGGAATTCAGACTCAGCAATGCTGGCTGCAGTCTCTTAGCATAGCCCTTCTATCATTTTCTAGAATCAGCTCCATTCCAAGCCATGGGCTTCCTCTTAGAATGATGATGATGTTGACTAAGACCTCCTGACCCCTGATCTCCACATATGAATGTTTTCTGTGTTAATCAGTTTTGATATCTGGAGAGCAATTGTTTTGTCCTCAGAAAAGTGCCAGACTTGTGAAACCTCTTTCTATAAACTCTGTGAACTTGAGTTGCTGCTGTGTGTCCAGGAGTCAGAGTGGTCCTGTTTCCAGGTGCATACACATTGTGTCTTCCTGCGATCTCAGGTGTCATCTGGGTGGCATCACTCTATTCCAATTGTTCCTGTGAAATTTTGCCAGAATATTGTACCTTGTGTCTATCCAGGTCATTTGTTGATTTACAGATGGCCTCTTTCGTCTAATGAATTTTGAATTCTTTCTAAAGCCTCCCTGCCCTAAAGACTCCCTGTTTAAGTCTGGTGCTGAGTCTGGTAAGAATGGCAATGACAGTTAATGAAAGAATGAAAGTCTTATATTCCTGAGGGAAGAGAGGTATGATTACAGTTTTGCCTAGAAAGGACTAAGGCGAGTGAATGGTGCTTTGAAGAGTGTCTTAAAGGGAAATAGCCTCAAGTCAGGATATGAATATCATCTTTTGATGGAGCCTGATTTGTGATAACGTTTTACTATGATAATTGTGTCGCCTTGTTAGATGTCTACCCTGAATCTTTGTAAAATGAGTCAAAAGGCACCTGGCTGTTTATCTCACCTGGCTGAAGTGAGTATGAAGTATGTAAAGTCACAGATGTAGTTTTCTATAGAGTGACACAGCAAACACAGCCAATGGAGATAGTATGATTACGTGGAGGCCCAACACATTCCAGCCATCAGCTCTACACTGGGTGTGCATAGTTTCACACAGTTCCGTGCTACTGAAATTCAAAAACAAAAACAAAAACAAAATCTGAGCAAGGATCCAAAATTAGAAAGTAGCTCATTTCTGGAGTCAGTTGGCTAAACTGTTCAAAAGAAAGAAAATCCAAACTTTACAACTGGTAACTTCGAGACACAACAGTTGACCTTCCCTGATTCTAAACATAATCTTACTCATATTTGGGAGGATGGCTATCCTTCAGTCACATAGTCTTTTTTCTTGACATTCCGAAACTCCCTAGACAATCATTCAATCTGTATTGTTTCAACTGTAAAGAACAGGTGCCTTTGAGGTATGACTGCATTTTGAGTCATACATTTTTATTGGAATTAAATTTATTTGCATTTTACTACTGAGCTATTCCATTGCCTTGCTTTTGATCATGTAAGTTTTTTTAATAAGAATATACTCTCATTTATATCTGAATGCAGAATTCTACTCATCTTTCAGTGCTCACATCCAGTGCCTTCAATTTCATGCAGCCTTCTTCAGTTCTCCTCAACATATCAAAAAATGTACTTTGTCTCTCCTCAGTACATAGCCCTTGATTTGGTCATGCTTTCCAACAATAACATGTTTGACTTTATGGCCATTGATTCACATACTTCCTGTAGCTTCCTTTGATATTTTATTTAACAACAGTTTGTATGTATCGGTGCATGCACACATTCAATTATAAGTCTTCTAAACTCACAGAAAAATACCTTGAATATTTTAAATATGCAATAAATGTTGAGTACATGAATTTATCAGGTCATAAATTTCAGATTCTATTCCTGATTAGAAAAATGACTGAACTAATACTGTCAAAAACAGAAGCTACTAAAATGAAGCAACCAAACAGGCCCTACTAGATGCCTGCTTGATAAATAAATCTGTTACACCTCCATATGTCCCATAATGGTGTTTCAAACAAAGAAGGTTCACTTAGGCAATAAGAGAAAAAATAGTAGACATACGACACATCTTGTTAGGATTTTACACACAACATAACTGAAGCGCAAAATGTGCAACCAAAATATATTTAATCAACAGTATTTCATTTTTTCCTGCTCATTAGGCATTTACCATCTTAATAAACTTATATCTGTATACATACTAAATTTCAAATGAAATTGATTATTCAAAATAATTTGTATATTTTATATGCTGTAAAATGCACTATAAAAATTTATAACTCAATGCCTACTTTAGATTACACATATGAAATGATTGCAAGTCAGACATAACTACAATAAGCTTTGGATGCTTGATTTATATATGTTCTTCAAAATTAAAAAAAGAATATGTTGTGTGAGCAATGTGACATATATCAGAAATAAAAATCACAAGTTACTATATGCTCTGTATATATGTTTGTCTCATTACTATTGAGTAACAGAAATAAGCAGAAAAATACTTGTGTTTTTTTCTAGAACCATTGACTTTTTGGACTTTACATCAATAACCTAAGTTGTCCACTGATATTCTATTCCTACCTCTCTCCAACCTACACTGCTCCACAATCTTTGGTGATCCTTTTAAGACACACCCATTTAAGAAAGATCAAGTTGCTTCCCAATACATTAGAAATAATTCTAACATATTTACCAGCTGGAACAACCCGAAGTGAGTACAGTACTGTTCATTTTACTTCTAAGTAATTCTAAGTAATGAATTAATGGTGTATACACAGCAATGAACTTTTGTGTATCGGGGAGAGTGTTATGGTTGTGATTGGTAAGTATCTGTTAGACAACTTCATTGATCTGAAAACTTCAAGCTGCTATTATATATTAGGGAGTTGAAATGAAAAACATTAAAGCATCTAACAGTAACCATTCTACCTATCAAAGATGTTTACTCTTCATCAGGAGGACAAGCAAAACACAGCTATCTCAATAACTGATGAGTAGTGTATAGAAGAATTTTAGAGAAATATCCCCCTTATCACCGATAAAGAATAATCTGCCATTAAGGGGCAAAGTGAAGGTCAGCAACTAACAATGTAGCTCAAAAGGGCCATGTACCTCATTCCTTAAAGATGATTGCAATTTGACCAAACACAGAAGAAAGAAGAGTCTTACATTTGGGACAATAGAAACAGCAATGGCGTGGAGGAAGTGTGAGAGGAAAGGAAGTACGTGGAAGACACGAAGAGCAACAGAGAGTAAAGAGTATGGTGTGCAGCAGATCTGATGAAGAACAGATGAGTAATTCACACTATCTCAGTCTTAGAAATTTTCATTTCTTGCATTCATTTACTGATAATGATGTTCAAAATCTACATATGAAGCTTAAAATTTGAAAAATTGTTTTACTGAGTTCAGAATAGAAAGACTCAGCCAACTAAAATGCCAGCTTCCGACTCCTATTTTCCTAAATGGTTAGTACTAAATTCAGATGGCAACGCATGTAGATTTTCTTATTTCAGAAAATAAAATTCCTACTTGGTCTGGAAAAAGAAAAATCCTTCTATGGGCCAGGTTTGGCCCAATACTTATTTTTAAAATTCAGTATTTACTAGAATATATTCATTCTTATTCATTTACATATTGTCTTTGGAGGCTTTCACATTACAGTGATGGTGATGAATACTTGGGATGGTGATCACATGGGTTACCAATTGCTATCTGATCCTTTACAAACAGTATTACGAACACTGATCTGGCTTATTAAGTTTTTCCTTTATGAAAGTCCAAATAAAATTTAAAAATCCATTAGCCACAGTCACTACTTAATACATCAGTACATGATTTAGTGTGGCTAACTAAGAGCACAAATTCTGCAACCACCATACTGAGTTCAAATCCCAGCAGTACCAATAGTGTAAGAAATTTAGGCACACTCATAAACTTTGTTAAGCTCTAGGCAGGGCAATAGGGTTTCATTTTTTTTTTAAGATTTACTAATTTTTTATTGCAAAGGCAGAGTTACAGAGACAGAAGTCTTCCATCATCTGATTCACTCCAAATACCTGCAACTCCTGGAGCTTGGACAGTCCAAAGCCAGGAGCCAGCAGCTTCCTCATGGTCTCCCATGTGGGTGCCCGTCCGAAGGACTTAGGCCATCTTCTTCTGCCTTCCCAGGCCCTACCAAGGAACTGGAATGGATCCAGAGCAGCCAGGACACAAACCAGTATTCATATGGGATGCTGGCACTTGAAGCAGAGGATTAGCCTACTACACCCCACAAATCTTCATTCTGAAGAACATTGGTTGCACAACTCAAGTGTCAATGTTCACAATCAATATGAATGATTGTTATGTAATTTCCTAGTGTGTAACCTATTTGTCTCAGTGTGAACTGCAAATATGCTCAATGAAGCTAAATATAGCACCTTTCTCATAAAAGGATTATGGAGAGCAACTTATATGATAGAGTCAAGCAATAGCAGACAGCCCAGCACAGAGAATGTAATCAGTAAATAAAGTTACCATGAGAGATCGCTTATTGTCTCTCCAAATACCAATCCTACTTTCTTCCATTCTAATAGAATTACAGTTCACATTTTGTAGTTTCTCAATACAGATGGATATGGCTAGCCAATTAAATTTATGAAGGAATGTGAGTAGATGTGGTAAGTACAACAACCATATAATCTCTAACTGAATATCTCTCACTTTTCATGGAGTTTGGAATTTTCTCCTTCTCACAGAGTATGACACAATGTACAGAAGAAAAGCAGTCTTGACAAAGCAACAGCCTAGATAGAAGAAAAAATAAGACAGATGGACATAAGTCCCTGAAGAATCTGAGTAGAACTTCCAGATCAGTCTATGAAAATGGATTTATATATGAAAGAAACACCAATTTACTTAAGAATATGTTAATGTTTTATTAATTGATATAAAATAAACTTAGGTAGAAATTTGACAAAGCAGTCTCAGAATCACTACAATGAATTTATCCATCTTCTTAAAGGTTCTTTGTGCCAGTTGGGATTCCAACATCCTGTCCTTTCGGTCCCAGTCATCAAATAGCTATTATATTGCATAATCCTGTGGTCAGAGTACCTAAGCCTGTACATAGCTATGCAGAGATTATTAGGTATTAACATGATCTCTGGTCAGTTCTCACAGAAACTTCTGGGAAATGATCATAGAAATGATGGATATGGTTTAATGGGGAGAGGCAGAAAGAAGTATGTGAAGTATAAAGTACTATTATAGAGTAAAGCATATTTGGGGTGGTGACTTGCTACTTGCTGATTAAAAAGTCACAGAGTGGGACCCATTTCTCATTTACCTCTGAATCCCCAGCATCTATAATATCACCCTAAACTCAACGGATACTCAATGAACACTAAGCAGGTGAATGAATTAGGGTCTAGTCACATGAAACAAGAGAGGAGGAAGGTCAGCAATTTTTGCTGTTTTTATAGCTATTCACTAAGCTTGGCACAACTGTCAATACACTAGGAGAGAAGCTCAACAATTGTACTTTTATTGTTTTTATGCTTTTCCATGATATGGTATTGTAGATATAGAGATTCTTCCCTCCAGCTCCTGTGCAATTATGTTTTAGAAAACTTGGCTTTGAAGCAAGCAGATAAACATGTTCAGGTATAGCAATTTCATAGAAAGCATCTTTAAAGTAGATATGAAATTTAAGTAATGTGAAGCACTAAGAAAGGGCAATGTCAGGTTGTTCATGTAAGAAAGAGGATTGTGAGTTGTGTCTCAGAATTAAAAATGAACAAAATTTTCGGAGAAAAAAAAAGCTGGGAGATATGGGGAAGGTTTAAAGAAAACAGAAATACTTTTGTATTAAAAATTTTTGATTGAGTCTTACGTGGTAGCCTAGTGGCTAAAGTCCTTGCCTTGCGTGCGGCAGGATCCCATATGAGCACCAGTTCAGGTTCCTGTTCCAGCTGCTCCAGTTCCCATCCAGCTCCCTGCTTGTGGACTGGGAAAGCAGTTGAGGATGGTCCAAAGTCTTGGGACCTGTGCCCGTATGGGAAACCTGGAAGAAGCTCCTGCTCCTGGCTTTGAATCGGATCAGCCCAGCTCCAGCCATTGTGGCTGCCTGGAGAATTAACCAGTAGACAAAAGACTTTTCTCTTTATCTCTTCTTTTCTCTGTAAATCTGTCTTTCCAATAAGTAAATCTTTTTTACAATTATGATTATAAAAAATCTATGATCAATGTATCAGAATGCACTGAGGGTGTATACAAAGACCTCTAAGAATCTGGGTGACTTGGTGATCATAGCTTACTGGGTGTGTTCATTCTCCAAGTCAGTAAATCCTATATTCTGTAATTCACCTCCTCATTCCTTTCTTTTCCTATAGTAACTCATTGAAAAATATTTAAATGCCCAGTTCACTTGTCAGCCTTGGTCTGTTGCCTAACCCATTTTTTTCAGTTTCGACATCTGTAAAATGCAGATAAAAATATTCATAGTGTTGGAATGTTGTACCAAATGACATAACGTGCGAAGGATCCCAGATAGAAACAGAAACATAATAATTCCTTGAAAAATATTTGGTACTTTCATTCCTTGTGGGTTGTTGTCTTACTACACATCACACCTTAGAGACCTCCAAAAGGGGTTCTTTAAATGTATTGCCAGATATTATTTAAGACACTGGAAATCCTACTGTAAACTCAGCAATAATCTGAATTTGCAAAAAACTATAGTATTGGGAATACCATTCTAAAAGCTTGGCCAATATTTAGTCATTAATCCTCACAACTTTATGAGTTTGTGATATATTATCTTTCCTCGCAAAAATATATTTGCTAGTATGGATTAATCTTACACCATAAATGGGTACACCAAATGGAACATGAATTGAAATCTATTTTTCCATTATAAAATGAAGTGCAAAGAAGTAACAGAATAGCCAGTGATGCACTTTTGAGGACATAAAGTTTAGAAATTTCATTTAGCAGTTGTGTTTACTTTATCTTTCCAACTTCATCGCAACACACCAGCAGGGCACACTTGGGCCAAATGCTTTACCATCTCTCTATCACCTTCCCTCTACACTCCTTCTTCCACCACCTCTCTGTCACTTCAAGTATCCCTTCTGAAGGTTACTGGACAAAATTTGAGACTGTCAACAAACGGGTTCCATCTGCAAAGTTTAGCCATAACCTAACTTGTGAGATTTAGCTCCAGAAGATATGATGACCCAATCTGACTTTCTCTGAGAAACAGGCATCACAAATTATATTATATTTAAATATTATAGAATCAACTATACAATCAAAAGAACCTAAGTCATAAAAAGTTGCAGAAAAGTGAATCATAGGGCAGTCATTGCGAGATGAATTAGAAAGGAGCTGAAACCCAGGAGTAAGGAGAATGCTGGGAATCCTTGGTTTTCAGGAGAAAACAGGCCCTCTGAAGATCATTGCTTGCACTGTAGGAAGGTCTGACCTCATTTCACTCCTAGCCTTAAATTCCTGTGGTATTTCTTGTTGATTACTTGTAATAAACTTCCCTTTACATGAACAAGCTTGAATTACTCTCTGCCTTAAAATCAGAAAAAAAAAAATAGAATATGTATAACTACTTAAGTTGTGAGAATTTGCCCCATTCTATGTATATGGGTAGAGAGAGTATATCTTGAATTCATCTTTTATATTCATGAAGAAAAACAAAATAAAGACAGCATAATTTTTTTTAATTCAACCTCACTTTAGTAACAAAGGAGAGGGAAAAATTGGGAAAGAAAGAAGATATACAACTTCTTGATAGTCTTTTTAAAATATAATGATTAGCAAATTATTGCTTACCAGAAAATCAGGATTATGCCATTTATATGCACAACCATGCAAAAACACAATGCTCTCAAATGTTAGTTTCAATGTTTGCATCTCCCCTCCCCAATTTGAACCTTAATCCCAGTGCAACAATATGAATTAGCTGGTACTAACAGGAGAATATTAAGTCATGAGGACTTTGTCCTAATTGACAAACTAGGGCCATTATTAAAAGGTCTTGCAGGACTGGACTCACTCTCCTTGTTTATTCTACCGTGTAAGGAGCAGTGTTACTCCCTTCAGAGGATATACCACTCCTGGTGTTATCTCAGAAGGGAATATTGGCCCTTTCTGGACATCACACCTGCTTACAACTGCATCTTGGACTTCTCAACCTTTAAAACTATGAAAACAGTTTTTGGTGTCTTAAAGTTTACCAAGTCTTAGATATTTTCTAAAATAGCAAGACTGATACAGAAATGCTAACCAGCATAACACAGGATGAGTTCCATCCAAATATTCAATTATTGTTTGAATGAAAGAAGAAAATCTACATGTTATGTTATACAGATGTTATCCATTTATTAATTTTCACATGACCTTATGAACTTAAAGGAAGCATCAGATAGGAATAAAGGACTAATTGGTGAAAAAAGAAAACAAAGCAAAAAGTAATATTAACACGACTAAGAAAAGTAGACTACATTTTGCATTCCACATTTTGCTCGGAACATCAGAACAGTTTTGTTTTATGATGCTATTTGTGGGAGTACATTTGCTCCAGTTTCCTCTGAAGCAGACAATTGTATTTGTACTATCAATGCAAAAATTGCATGGTGTTTTTCCTTCACTTGGCACTTCTCATATCAGAACACCTGAGTTCAACACTCTGCTCCAGCTTCCTGCCAGTGCCAACGTTGGGAACCAGCAGTGATCGCTCAAATACTTGGATCTCTACCACCCACCTGGCAGACCTGGATTGAGCTACTCTCCAACTTTACAACAGTCATGAATCCCTTAGACTAGTATGATTGGTCATATTTAAATGTACCTAATTAAAACAGCAACTAGAGATGAAGAAACATCCAAGGACCCATTCACTTGTTCAGAAACTGATTCTGGGTACAGCATAATGGCTCAGTGGCTAAACCGCTGCTTTGCATGTGCCAGGATCACATATGGGTGCCAGCCTGTGTCTTGGTTCCTCCACTTCTCATCAAGCTCTCTGTTTGTGACCTGGGAAAGCAGTAGAGGATGGCCCAAAATCTGGGGAACCTGCATCCATGTAGTTCTCCCAGAAGAAACTTCCGGCTGCTGGTTTAGGATTGGCTCAATTCTGGCCATTGTGGTCACTTGGGGAGTGAACCAGTGGACAGATCTTTCTGTCTGTATCTCCTTCTCTCTGTAAATCTGCCTTTCCAATAAAAGTAAATAAATATTTAAAATAAGAAATAAAGGAACATATCCTGAGGAGATATTCCCAGACCATTGATTGTTATTGCCACTATTGTTTACTAAGATTTTAATGACAAGTACTGTACATAGTTCTTAGGGATGCATGAGTTCTTTTTGGCTGCTTGTTCATTCTCTCACACAGCATTTATCACAGTCTCGTCAATTTCAAACAGATTTTTTGGCAACAGAATAAAATATGATCAAAATAAAAAGTATTGAAATTGTCATATTTCCATAACACCTTTTTGATAATCAAAATATATTTTATGAACTTGGTTTCTCATAATTCATGATATATTTTGAGCATCAAAATTGTGATACTTGATGTGCTCCCAAAAGATTAATTTATTTTTATTATTCAATATGGGAAAATAAAACTGCTCTGAAATAAATACCAATTTTCAACCTTCAGCACTAGTAACTTAATGACAAAATGTTGAAAAACACAATTATCTCATGGGAAAATATTAAAGCTGCTCATGTAAAAGCAGACACAACATCTATTAGGAAGCATTATGAGGTGCACAGCTTTGAGCAGATACACTGTTCCCCCAGTGAGAAACCATAATTTTAAAGATGAGGCTTGTAGTTTAGAGACCTTAACTGGGTTTGGCATAAATAATTTATTTTCATCTAAACTGAATGCCTGACTCTCTGGCATGTTAAGTGCTACAATTATCAGGCCCAGACAAGTGCTTCGTTTTCATTTTCTGGAGTGAAATTCTTTATGGCTGAATATATCTGTGGATATTTCTGCATGATTGCTTCCACTGAGCATGTTCAAACTCCATTTAAACTTGCTGAAACAAGTTAGTTTAACACTTTTCTACATTCTATATTAATTCTGAAAAGTCATATTGAGCTGTTTATGTGTATGATGATGCTTTTTTCCTCCAGCACCTCAGGGACAAAAGTATGTTTTACATAATTAAGTACCCTTTGGTTCCTTTTTCCTTCTCATACTCAATTATAATTTTATAACTTTCTTCAGAAGAAATCTTAATGTGACAAAGTTATTCTGAAGGGACTAAAACATGGCCATAGGTTGAGAGCAAAGCCAAAGATTCAACTTTCAAAATACGAATTTAGTGAGCTGAATGCTGCTTTGTGTTATTTCTCATTTAATGCTAGGTTACTTTTCTTCATCTGTCAAGCACGGCATAGTATTAAATATGTGGAAAGGATACACAGTTAAAACTATCAGGTTCTTTTCCCTTGGTATTTCTTGCCTACATATTCAGAGGGATTCTCTATTTTTCCTTCAATGGCGTGCAGTCATGAAACAAGTAGTGAGAAAAAGAACTTTGCTAGAACATTAGGTTTTTAAAGCAATTAGACAGCATAGTGGAGGAGTAATTTATAAGACATTAAAAGCAAATTTTAAAAGTATTGCATCTTGACTTTCTCTTTTAACTTTCAGGATATAGGCTGATGAACTTGCAAGCCACAGTTAATGGTGCTAATGTTATTGTCTTTGGTGGGTCATTTTTATGGTACATGTTCTTTTTTTTTAATCTCTTTTATAATCTTTCATGTTCTCCCCACCCTGCCTACATTCCCTCCACCCCACGATGATGTCAGGTCCCAACATAAAGTAATATAAAAACAAAAATCAAACATCTTAGACCAAAAATTTTCAAAAATAATAAGCAGACCATGTGGAAAATGAAGGAGAATGGGTGAGAATTACTCAGAAAAAAGAATGATTTAGGAAAAATAAATAAATAACCATTTCATTAGTCATACATGGAGATTTATGGAAAATATCTCTAAAATTTGATTATTATATAACTACCATATTAAGCTTACCTACAATAAAGCAATCTATTGTCATTTCAGATTTTTCTGTCCGTAGTTTCAAATTGGGGCTGGGTGTTCGACCCAATGGTAATACTGCATCTGGAAGGTTTGCACCCCGTGTCAGAATACTGGATTTGAATTCACATTTTGCTCTTGATTCCAGTTTTTTGCTAATGGAGATTATGGGAGGCAGATGGCTCCAGGAACTGAATGTCTCACACTCATGTGAGAGACCTAGGTTGAATCTCTGGCTCCCAATTCTTACCAATACAAGTATTTGGGGAGTAAGTCAAACGACTGTGGGGCTGGGTGGACAACAGCAAGCTATACATGCACTAAGCAAGGATTGAGCTCATTTTAGCTTTGAATCATTATACTGGTCCTGCATAGAATACAATATCAACTTCGCATCCTACAAGTTTCACCCATACCTCACAGCCAGCAGGCCAAGACTCCTATCAGTGCCATATCAGGCCTGGTTTTGTGTATTTAGGAAAAGATTGTGGGGCTGAAGGAAAAATAGCGAGCTACAGACACTGAGCAAGAAGTGAACTCCCTTCTGGCTCAATGCATTGCACTAGTGTCACAGGGAAAATAGTATTCACTTGGCATTCTAAAGGTTCCACCACAAACAGGTCCAGGTGGCCCCCAGACCTAACAGTCAGCAGATTCCAGCAAGATCAGCACCTCTGACAACAACCCAGTGATTTAGGTCAGCTGGTATCTCCCTAATCCTGGCCATTGCTCAAACTGGGAGTGGGAGAAAGGCTGTACAGGCAATGGTGAGTCACAGAACAGGATCACAGGGAGTGGACAGCAAAGATTCTGTGAGCCAGGACCATGGCAGAAGCCTTACACGAACACAGAATGTAAACTTTCTGGAGGGAGTGGCACAAGTGACTGTAAATGAAGAACTGGGCACCAAACATAATCAGTAAAATCGATCTGCATAAGATCAGTACCATCTTGGTGGAAGGCAATTTAATAGCTATATCAAGTGACTTGGTACATGGTTACAATATTTGATAAGGTAATTCCAATTCTGAAAGTAACTGAATGAATATATGTTCACAAATAATCATATATTATTATTCAATATAACAAATACCAGAAGAAATAAGGAGCAATAGGATGTAACTGATTAGCATAGACATAACAGTTGAAAATGATATGCAGACTTAGGTGATGTTTTCTAATATTTGCTAGCTTAATATGACAAACTCAGTATAACATGCAAAAACTTTATACAAAAAGTTTTAATTTTATTCAAAATAAAAATAATAAAGCAAAGAATATAAATAACAATTATTTTAGAGTATAATAGTGGTGTGTGATTTTGACTTCCTCCCCCTCCTTTTTTTAAAGATTTATTTATTTTCATTGGAGAGGCAGATATACAGAGAGGAGGAGAGATAGAAAGATCTTCCATCCAATGATTCACTCCCCAAGTGACTGCAACGGCCAATACTCGCTGATCCAAAGCTAGGGCCAGGAGCTCTTCTGGGTCTCCCACGTGGGTGTAGGGCCCCAATGCATTGGGCCGTCCCCAACTGCTTTCCCAGGCCACAAGCAGGGAGCTGGATGGGAAGCGGGGCCGCTGGGATTAGAACTAGCAACCATATGGGACCCCGGCGCGTTCAAGGTGAGGACTTTAACCACTTCGCTACGCGCTGGGCCCTGACCTTCCCCTTTTTAAACTCTGCATTTTCCAGCTATTATTCAGTGACAAGGTGTCACTTTTAATACCATAAAACCACACAAATATAGTGAAGAGTCTGTACTCAGAATCTTTGTGCTATTTTTAAAGTTATTTTTTAATTTAAACGTCAGAGTTACAGAGAGTGAGAGAGAAATTTTCCATCTGCTGGTTCACTCTTTAAATGGCTACAACAGCCAAGTTGTACAAGGCCAAAGTCAGGAGCTTTTGCCAAGTTTTCCACATGAGTGACAGAGGCCTAAGCACTTGGGCAATCTTCTGCTGTTTTCTAAGGCCCTTTAGCAAGGAGCTGGGTCAGAAGTAGAGCAGCTGGGACATGAACTAAGTCCAAATTGGATGTCAGCATTTCAGGTGGTGGCTCAACTGGCCCAAATCATGTACAGGTACCATATAGAAGCAATTATAAACATCCCTATGCAGAATTGTATATACAGCTTTGTTGGCTTTAACTAGACATATCTAAAGCAAGGAAGACATAGTTGTTCTGTTGAAATTACCTTTGTTAAGGACTACAGAAAGTTCAATCAAAATATCCTGTTTGAAATATGAGGAAACTGGGCCCGACACCGTGGCCTAGCGGCCAAAGTTCTCGCCTTGACAGCCCTGGGATCCCATATGGGCGCCGGTTCTAATCCCGGCAGCTCCACTTCCCATCCAGCTCCCTGCTTGTGGCCTGGGAAAGCAGTCGAGGATGGCCCAATGCATTGGGACCCTGCACCCACGTGGGAGAGCTGGAAGAGGTTCCTGGTTCGGTTCCCGGCTTCGGATCAGCGCAGCACCGGCCGTTGCGGCTCACTTGGGGAGTGAATCATCGGACGAAGATCTTCCTCTCTGTCTCTCCTCCTCTCTGTATATCTGATATTGTAATAAAAATGAATAAATCTTTAAAAAAAAGTAATATGAGGAAACTGAAACCCACTGAAGTGTACAACATAAACTCCTATTATGTAGTCAGAGATTCGCCACTTGAATGAGAATCAAGGACGATAAAAAGACCATCTGTTGGCAATGTGACCATCTATGGAAGGAAGTAATTGTCAAGAAGAAAGAAAAGGTCAAGAAGGGCTTAGTTACAGCAGACAAGAGGAGCAGCCTTTAAGCGAGTCCATTCTCATAAGCACAGGATCAGCCAGAGATTGTACATGCAGAATATAAACCATCCATTACCAGAACTAGAAGACCAAGTGACCTAGAGCCTAGAGGTGACAAATATCAAATAAGATCGAGAGGTGTTACAGGTACAAGGGCACTGCCTCTAATTTTCCTGTGTTATAGAAATGCTACTGGAATCCTTTTCTTGCTCGTTTATTTTCATCCTCTCAAAAGTTAGAGCAAGATTGACAACCCACGAGTCAGTGAAAAAGTGAACAAGAGAGATCTTCCATTTGCTAATTCACTCCTCAAAAAGCAATAACACACTGAATGGGCCAGATCAAAGCCAAAGGCCCAGAAATGTATTGGGGGCTCCATTTTGTTTGGCAGGGACCTGAATATTTTAGTCATAAACTGTTGACTTAAGGATAATTACTGAGTGAATTTGGATTGGAAGTGAAGTAGCTGTGACTAAAATAAGAGACTCTTAAAAGGAGCTATTATAGAATGGTGTAACCATTCTAATATCTGATCATATAGACTTTGACATGAAATGCATTAAAAGAGATGAAGAAAGACACCAGCTAATGATCAAGGATCCATTCAGCAAGAAGAAATTACGACAGTAAGTGTATATGTGCCAAATGCCAGGACAGCTAGCTGCATGAAACAAATATTAATGGGTTTAAACAGAGAAAGATACTCTAATATGATAATACTGGGGACCTTAACAATCCACAGATCTCAATGAGACAAAAACTTGGGAAGGAAATAATAGAGCTCATCCACCAATAGAACAAATGAACTTAATGGATATCTACAGAACTTTTCATCTCACAGACACAGAACACACATGGAACCTTCCCTAGGATTGATTATATTATAGGCCCAAAGCAAGCCACAGTAAATTCTAAAAAATTGAACTCATAGTATGCATCTTCTCAGACCATCATGGACAGAAACTAGAAAATAAGAAATCAAAATATCCCTGAAGAGATGGAATATCTGGAGTGAAAAACATGCTGCTAAATAAACAATGGATTAAAAAAGAAATCATATTCAAACAACTCAAATTCAACATACCGTATGATCCAGCAATAGCACTCCTAGGAATATATCCAGAACACTTGTTCTATGAGAAACCAACATGCACTCCTATGTTCATAGCAGCACAATCAGTAATTGCAAAAACATGGAAACAACCAAAATGCCCATCAACAGAGGATTGGATAAGAAAGCTATGGTTCATCTACTCCATGGAATACTACTCAGCTATTAAAAAAAACAAAATGCAGTTCTTTGTGGCCAAATGGGCCAAACTGGAAACCATAATGCTAAGGGAAATGAGCCAATCCCAAAAGGTTAAATACCACATGTTTGCCTTAATTTAAGATGATATGATGTTATGTATAACATGTTATGTTTTGAATGTTATATGTTGTGTATAAACTAAAATTGAAGTATAGGTGAGGTGGTCACAGAAGGTGGCTGGGAACCCGCATTTACTTTTAACATATTGGTTACTCATTACTATGTCAATTAATTCCATAATGATGTAAATTTTTGCTGATGGTATGTTGGAGCTTTCAATTGACTGGGATGATACTCTGCTGGCTCTGTCATCAGACCAGAGAGGGTATACCTAAGAAGCCGTTGAACTTGAGGGGACAATAAGATGCTGGACTCTATGTTTGGTATACACTTGCAATGGGGAAATCTCAACTGAACTTGAGCTGTGGTTATGCAACAAGGTGGAGGAATCCACCATGGTGGGAGGGTTTGGGGAGGGGTGGGGAGAACCCAAGTATCTATGTAACTGTGTCACATAATACAATGTAATTACTGAAGTTAAATAATAAATAATTAAAAAAAAAAGAAATCAAATGGGTTCTAGAAAAAATCTAAAAAAAAAAACTGCTTGAAACAACTAATGTCATCAACTAAACATATCAAAACTTGTAGCTTATAGTTAAGGCGATGTTAAGAGGAAAGTTTATTGCAATTTATACCCATGTCAAGAAACTATAAAAGCAACGAGAAAAGATGCTAACCATTCATCTAAAGGAGCTAGAGCAGGAAAATAATCACAAAATTAGCAGAAAAAAAGAAAATAGAAATAAGGGAGGAAATAAACCAGATACAGACCAAAAGAATAATGCATAAGGTAATGAACCAAAGAGTTGGTCCTTTGAGAAAATTGACAAAACAGATTTTCTACTAGCCCAAGTAAAAAAAATCATGCTGGGCTAGGCTGCCATACCTACTGGTTTGCAGGAGCCAGGGAGGAGATCAGACTGAGTAGGGCCAGGTTGCAGCACCTGCCAGCAAGAGCTGGGACTGGGGGACAGCTGGGCTAGGCCAGCTGCAGCTTCTGAAGGCAAGGACCAAGACAAGAGAGGAGCTGTGCCAGGCTGAGTCAGAGCAACCACTGGCACACATGTGAGCTGTATCTGGGATCAGGGCTGGTTGGGGAGAAAAGGGGATGCATTGGCTGAGTTGTGGGTCTCACTGGTGAGCGTGGGTACTGGACTGGGGGCTGCGGTCTGGTCTGGACATGGATGTAGTTTCCCTCAGCACAACTGTGGTTTGGGTTTGGGGTGTGCAAGACTGGGCTAGAATTCAGCATCATCTGGTGATCATGAGAACCAGAGTGAGCATAGGATGGGCTGGGCTAGGTCTCTGCCCCTGATGAGCCATACATGAACTGAGTCTGGCTGAGGACTAGGTTTGGCTGGGCTATAGCACCCAACAGTGAGAACCGGAATGGGTGAGAACTGATCAGGAAAGGCTACTGTTCCTGCTAAGACAGGAAGTGGACTAAGTAGGGCTGGCCCATGGAACCACTGGTGCACGCAAGATCTGGCATTGGGAGAGGTTCTGATGGAGGAGCTTAGGAAACTCCTCTGTTGGAACACTGTCCCTGCAGGTGACTGCAAGAACCAAGAAAGGGAGCAGCCCAGACCAAGTCAGGTTATGCTACACACAGGCTTACCTTTGGCTCAGGTTGATAGCAAGACAGGCTGGGACAGTTCATATCACCCGCTGGCAAATCTGAGAACCAGAATGGTATGGGGGTCATGCCAGGTGGGGCCACAATACCAGCCAGTTCACATCAGGGCCAGGACTGGGGGCTGACTGGGGTGGCTAGGTTGTAGTCGCCACCAGCATGAGCGGGAACTGGGGACATCCTGGGCTGGGCCAGGCTACAGCACCCACTGGCAGATGCCGAGGTGAGGTGGGCCATGCCAGACTGGGCTGCAGTGCCCAACCAATACATGTGATACCCAGGAGGGAGGGCAGGGGGTGAACCCAGTAGAGAGCTGCAGGGCGCTCCCCTGCTGGACCACTATTCCCACTGGTGAGCATGAGAGCTAGGATGGGGGCAGACCAGACCAGTCAGGGCTACAATACCTGTTGGCCTGTATGTAAACTGTATCAGGGAGAAGCCAGGCCAGGCAGACTGCACCTACTCGTACATGCATGAGCTGGAGTGGATGTGGATTGTTTCGACTTTACCGCAGCATCAACTGGCAGATGCTGGCACAGCGAACAAATTCTGTCGAACTCAACTGCAGTACCACTTGGAGAGTGTAAGATCCAGGAATGGGAGTCCATTAGGGAAACGGTAGGTACCTCCCTTTTGGGTTGCCACTCTGGTAAGCGTGAGAACCAGTACTGGGACAGGCATGTCAATACAGAGACTGCAATCTGCTGGTAGATGTGTGGGCTGGATAGTGGGGCTGGCTGGGTTGAACTAAGCTTCAATGCACACTGACTGACACATATGAGAGCTGAATGAGATGGGGGACAGACTGGGTCAGTCTGCTGTACATACTGGCAAGCTCGGGAACCAGGTCATGGGACAGGCCTGGTTGGGTTACTGCAGATTGCTACTACTAGGCCACAACTCCCACTGGCTTGCGTGGGGGCCGAGTCTGCGTGGGCATGATCGGACTGCACTGAAACATCCATTAGTTTGCATACGAGGGCTGGAGAAAACTGACCCAGAAATTGCCACCAACAGTATGCATGTAAGTTGATTTGAGCGACAAACTGCACCAGACCCTGTATTGGCTTGCACACACAAGATCAGGTCTGGGATCACCTCAGGTGAGGTTTCTTTGGGAATACCCCCAACTGAACTGCTGGACTCAGAACTCCAACCATGGAAAAAAATTGCAGGTTCCACGGTCTACCATGGAATGCATGTGTCAGAGCTGGACCTCCTCAGTGGCTCAGATGAAGCAGTAGACAGCATATCCAAAAGCACATGGAGAATATGGCAATACAATGGAAACTGCAGAGGACACACGGTACCATAACAGAGGATAGAGGACAGAACAGATCAATCAACTACCCCAGCCAAGTGTTGGCTGTGAATATCTGGGCAAACGGAGTCTTTAAGGTATTCTATGCCAGCCAGTGGAGTCTGGAGAGATTTCATCGAAACTGTATCACATAATACAATGTAATCAATGAATAAAAAAATAAAATAAACAAACAAACAAAGATTTCATTGTGATTGGAGTGGCAATATCAGCAACACTACAGAACTGTTGAACTATCAAAACCACTTGAGCAGACTCTTGGAACATGTCCCACATTGGGGATCCAGGGATGGTTGAGAGGTTGAGTGTGGATTCTCCCCTTATCTCTCCTCTTCCCCCAGATAGAGGAAGGAAAGAAGAGAATGTGAAAACAATGGTCTCAACCACTTTCCTGTAGCCCTTGACCCTTCACATCCTAACCAAATATATAAAAATCATCAATGCTAAAATTTATACAAAAAAAAAGAATTCAACAATACATCAGAGGAATCATTCAACTGCAACAGGTAGTATACATCCTTGGAATGTAGAGATGGTTTAACACATGCAAATCAATAAAGGTGATATACTACACCAAGAAATAGAAGAATCAAAAACCATATGATTATCTCAGTAGATGCAGAGAAAGCATTAAGAATTATTAGTAGAGCTGTTAGTATAGGAAGTCCTCACTAGAGCTGTTAGGCAAGAAATTAAAGGAATTCAAAATAGAAATAAGAAATTAAAATTATTTCTGTTGAGAGATGGCATGATTTTGTACAAAGGAAAATTAAAAGAGTAAATCAAGAAACTATTGGAAATCATAAGAGAATTTGGCAGGGTAGCAGAATAGAAAATTAATGAACAAAAATTTATGGCACTATACACAAATAACTCC
This sequence comes from Ochotona princeps, assembly GCF_030435755.1. Lineage (NCBI taxonomy): Eukaryota > Metazoa > Chordata > Mammalia > Lagomorpha > Ochotonidae > Ochotona > Ochotona princeps. The sequence goes on from NC_080835.1 coordinate 83,781,455, forward strand.
ATGACTGAGAAATAATTTGTAATTACAGCCCCCTTTGAGACTGCACAGAGAAATTTTAAATACCTTAGAATTAACCTAACCAATGAAGTGTAAGACCTCTGTGATGGAAATTATAGAACATTGAAAAAATAAACAGAATGAGACATTAAAAAACAGAGAAATTTACCAGGTTCCTGGATCGGTAAAACCAACTTCATCAAAATGTCCACAGTACCAAAAGTCATACACAAAATTCAATGTGATCCCAATCAAAATCCCACAACATTCTTCTCAGAAATAGAAAAGATAACACACAAGTTCATATGGAGACACAAGAGACCAAAAATAACCAAAGCTTTCCTAAAAGACTAAAAATAAAGCTCGAGGAATCACAATCTCAAACCTCAAAATATACTACAAGGCAGTGGTTATCAAAACAGTTTGGTACTGGTACAGAAACAGTGAGGAAAATCAATGGAACAGAATAGAATCCCAGTAAGTGAGCTCACACATGGACAGCCAACTAATCTTTGACAAGAGAACTGAAAATAATCCAGGGGAAAACTTTTGTTTCCTTAACAAAGACCATTGAGATAACTGTATACCAGCTTGTAAAAGAAGCAAGACCCCATCTGTCAGTTTATTATAAAAATCAGTTTCAAAATAGTCAAGGACCTAAATCTTTGCCCAGAATCAATCAAACTATTGGAGGAAAACATAGGAAGTCCACTCCAAGTTATAGGAATAGGAAAAGACTTTGAAGAGTCACCAAAAGCAGAGGCAGTCAAAGCCAAAATAAATGGAACTACATCAAACTAAGAAGTTTCTGTATAGCAAAAGAAACGATCAACAAAGTGAAGAGAAGAACCAACAGAATAAGAGAAAAATCTTTACCCACTATACAACAATAGGGAGCTAACATCCAGGATTTACAGCTTCAGAAACTCAGTAACAGCAAAATAAATAATCCTATTACAAAATAAATGCAGGAAATTAGCAGGTATTTCTCAAAAAAAACATATTCAAACAGGTAGTAGACATATGCTCATGCTCCCTAGCCATCTATTCAGGAAATACAACTAAAAATCACACAGAAGTTATACCTAATTCCAGAAAGACTGGCCTATATTTGGAGATCTACTAATAATACCTGCTGGAGTGGATGTGGAGAGTAAGGCACCCATCTTTACTGTTGATGGAATGCAGGCTAATGCAGCCACTATTGAAGTCAGTACAGACAGTACTAAGAAAACTGAAAACTGAACTACCATACAATTCAGGTACACCACTCCTGGATAAAGTGAAATCTGCATAAGAGAAAGTGACTTGGCAACTGTACATTTATAGCAACACAATGCAAAATAGTAAAGACACAGAAACAACCCAAAATGACCATCAAAAGAGAAATAAAGAAATTGTGCTACAACTACCTGATGGAATACTACTCTGCCATTTCAAAAAAACGACATTCTACCATTTGCAACAAAGTGGTCCCAAATGGGGGCCATCATGCTCAGTTAAATAAGCCAATTCCAATGGTACAAATATCATATGCTCTCTCTGTTATATGGCAACATCCACACAAAATACAAAATAGATATAACATATAGGTAAGCATGCATAGACTTATATTCTCATAGTGAACTGTATAATGGAGACTAGTATATTGGTAAGTGAAGATACAAGTCATATACATTTCTACCCCTGAATAAGAGTACTCCCAATGAACCTGTGGAATATATCCTGTACAGTGCCATAATGCACTAATAGCAGAATGTTGGACTTGGGACTGTTGCTGAAGGACTACACTGGTGTAATAATATGGGGGAAAACAGTGTGTGGGAGGAAATAGGGGGCAGGGAGAATCCCCAAGCCTAGGGAACTACGCACTAAAAAACAAAAAACAACTTTCTTAGAGGGGTACAGGCTTCCCAAAAGTCAGCTTAACCACTATAACTGTGTACTTGCCCCACCCTATGGGTTTATACACTGAAATTCCTCATTCAACAATGTGCTATTCCTGTGCCTTAAAGTTCTTTAGACTGACAGCTCACCCTCAGTATTCCTGTCACATTATTGATATGCTGGCATCTAAGCGGGTTAGCACATTACAATTATACAAGATCTACATGTAGTACAATAAATAAATTTCAGTAATAATACAGAATTTCTAATAACTCAAATAATAAAGTGAAAGAAAACACCAGAACTACTCTGACATAAAAAGTCTCATTTTGTAATTTACTTGAGTAAATGATTTTAGTCTGTGGAATCAAAAATAATACCTCAATAAGCAAATTGAGAATATACAATGAGATGAATGCAAAACAGAACAGTATATAAAAACAGAAGGTACAAGGTAAACACATGAGGACCTTTCCAAATGTTTTCCTTCCTAATGTGTAAGTGAATCACTCAGCCATTCCACTTTGGACAAATATAATCAGAGTTCACTGGACTAGAATACACGTTATGTGCTTTTTAAAAGATTTATTTATTGGAAAGATCTATTTATATTGGAAAGTCAGATGTATAGAGAATAGGAGATACAGAGAGAAAGATCTTTCATCTACTGTTTCACTCTCCAAGTGGCGGCAACACTCAGAGCTGAGCCAATCTAAAACCAGGAGCCCAGAGCTTCTTTTGGGTCTCCCACACAGGTGCAGGGTCCCAAGGCTTTGGTCCATCCTCGACTGCTTTCCCAGGCCACAAGCAGGGAGCTGGATGGGAAGTGGAGCAGCCAGGATATGAACTGGCTGGCCATATGGGATTTTGCTACATGCAAGGTGAGTACTTTAGCCACGAGGCTACTGTGCCAGGCCCTACATTATGCTTTTTAATGTTATTTTAACATAAATTTGATTTCCTATGCCATTAAGGTTTCCTAACCAATTGTATGTTAGGTGCACCTCCCACAGCAGTAAAGGTGAATATGAAAGTATAATCGGACATGTGAGAACCTGAAATTTCCCATTCCAGCCACAGGATTTCCACAAGCACAAAGTGAAATTCTAGCATAGGTTTTGCAGGTGCTTCTTGTTTGTCAGAATTGTGTATACTTGTGTATGTGTGGGCGGTAGTTAGGTAAGAAAGGAGGTACTTTGTGACAAGCAAAATTCAGTGCATAAATGGAATAATAAACAATGTAATCATGGTTCTGCTGCATTTGTTTACTAAGAGTGCCCAGAGCAAACACAAACCCATGGAGACTTTGCAAATTTCAATTTTCAATTACTCCCCAGTGCATGCCAATGAAATGGAAAAATAACTGTTGTAATTTGAGTCTTTTAATGTATTTGGTGGAAAGAAATGTTAAATTTGAGAGTCAAGCAATTCATTCTTTCTCCATGTGGTTATATTCCAAATCTGTTCTTCAAAAACACGTAACTCATAAGTGTGGGAAGCTACAATTGCTGTTCTTATTCCATATTATCTGTCTCCATTTACCAAATTGCATATTAACTTTTACAACTATTCCTGATAATTTACTCTGTGTTTTATTATTTTAAAATCCTAGCAAAGGGACCCAGAGCAGTAGCCTAGCAACTAAAGTCCTCACCTTGCACACCCTGGGATCCCATATATGTGTTGGTTCTAATCCCAGTGTCCCGCTTCCCATCCAGCTCTCTGCTTTTGCCCTGGGAAAGCAGTCAAGTACTGCCCAAAGCCTTGGGACACTGCACTGACGTGAGAGACCCAAAAGAAGCTTCTGGCTCCTGGCTTCAGATCCTGGGTCAGCTCCAGCTGTTACGGTCCCTTGGGTAGTGAATCACCAGACAGAAGATCTTTCTCTCTGTCTCTCCTCCTCTCTGTATATCTGCCTTTCCAATAAAAAATTAAAATAAATTAAAAAAAAACACCTACCAAGTACATGAAAATTGCCCGTGGAGAAGGATTTGTTTTGGCATAGCGAGTAAAGGGGCTCAGTGTGGGGAGCCATGCAGTTGGGTCAGACGGCATGGGTGTGTGGTGAGCACCACTCCTCGGTTAGCAAGGCTATGAAGAGTTTCTGGCAGCTAGGCAAGGCCGGGCAGAATGTCTCTGATCACCTCATTGCTGCCTCACCCCATTGTATGGACACTCAATCACCTCTCTGATGTTTCACAGAATTCTCCTGAGGGTGTTGTTGTTGTTTTTCTGCTAATGTGAAGTGATTCCTGTAACTGGCATGACACCTCAAATTCATCAATCATGTTATGATAAAAACACAGCTAAAAGTATACAATAGTGCAATTGAGCCCACAATCTTTCCTAATATCCTGTTATGTGCCCACTTTTGTCCTGAAGTTTGCCCTAGTAAAAGTAACGTTTTCCTTAAGAAATGGCTTGATAACATCTTGGAACTGATGGCAATCATGGAGGTACAAACAGTTTGTTTACCATGCGCCTCGAACTGTTACAACACATGATATGACGCATTTTAGTTTCTCACCACAGAAAGCAAAAGTATATGGGGCATCTTCTATAGGGAAACAAATGTGAACCCCCTCAAAATGGCTTAAAATCTCAATCTTATATTGGCACTTATGTTTAGGGAAAGAAAACAGTTTATAAAGATAAAAGGAGGTTTCTTGTAAAAGCCCTCTGTTTGTAGATTGGCTGAGTTGCTTTGATCCCTTTCACTGCCTTTTAACAAAAGAGCAAAAAACAACTGAATCAGCACTAGGTGAAGGTGACGGTAATTAATGCATGATTTGATTATAAGATTTAGCTAAGAATCTATGTTATATGCTTTTATAAAATCATTTCATTTATGATCTTTTAATTCTGTACTCTTAATATTTTAAGCAATATTAGTTAGTTTGTGTTTAGTAAAAATTGATTTTGAGTAAAAGTAAACTACTTGTCACTATGTAACCACATGTGCTGCCAACCGTGGAGTTCCTGGCTTTACCTTGGTGACTGCAGGTTTCAATGAGTAATGGTTTGTTGAGAATGTTTTCTTTAGGATTGTTTTTTATATTCTCTTAACTATGAAGTAAAAATGAAGCAATTGGATATTGTGCAAAAGCTTGTGATGATTTGTGTATAAACAAAGAAGGCAGCTTTTCTGAGTTGTCCATTATGAGCACCATGTCATAGTGGTCCACGTCTTATCTCTTCTTATTGTCTTGCCGGTCCACGCATCCTTTGCAAGCTCTCAGTCAGCCGGAGCTGGTCTCCGGCAGCTCAGTGTGACCCTAGCATCTCCTGAAGGTCCTGGTTCTTGCACACTGGATATTCCACTTAAGATCCAGTTCCCTAGTGATAAGCCTGGGAACAGCAGGCCAAATATTTAAATGCTCAAATTCTTTGTCTGCCATGAAAAATTCTGATTCAGGAAATTGTGAGTTTTCAAAAATGTTTTGGTCCTTTAGGTCTTAGGATTTATTTATTTATTTATTTATTTATTTATTTATTTATTTTAGAGACTGAATTTTACTCCTCAAATGATTGCACTGCTACAGCTGAGCTGGTCTGAAGCCAGGAGCCAGGAGCTTCCCCTGGGTCTCCCACATAGGTATAGAGCCACAAAGGCCTTGGCCATCCTCTGCTGTTTTCCCAGGCCATACACAGTGTGCTGTATCAGAAGTGGACTAGAACCGGTGCCCATCTGGGATGTGGCATGAAAGGGGCAAGATTTGGCCTTGCCCTCCAAGGCATGGGCCCCAGGAAACTGTGTGTTAATGAATACCTGAAGTGTTTTTGATGCAGATAGGCAACACAAAGACATTTCAAGAAACTACTAGTGGTATCTTTGTCTTCCTTCATATATATTTCCCTCTACTGAGGACTTAGCATTTTATTGTTTTTCTCCTGAAGGTATATTTTGCTCCTTAATTTTTAAAAAGTTCTTATCAGCTACTTTTCTCCCTTTCCATGCCACTTTCGTAGCATGAAACTTCAAAACATGAGGAACCTTAAGTTCAATGAACTTATTTCTGGCAGTTCTTGAAATCTCTCCTTCACATTTTCCCCTTATAAGCATGTGTCAAATAACTTTTGTATGACTAAATGAAGCTGTTTTCAGCCCTATTGTTTTGTGCTCTTAAAGGCATTGACAGTTAAAACGGTAGTGTTCAGTTTCGTAGTATGACAAGTGATAATACAACCAATCTATGGCATAATGCTCGTTTCCCATTTTACAGATGAGAAAAGTTATCTTTGAGTGTTGCACCTGAGGCCTTGTTTAAACGTCATGGGGGTATTTGTTCTCTCCTCCAGGGCTGAACTCCTCCCATGGATGATGTGGGCACCAAATTAACTAATTTTTCCTGCAAGCTCTTCCCCACTAGTTACATGGAAATACTAACCAGAAACGGTAATGTGTGCAAATAAGCACAGTCAGTGGTGAGGGGCTGAACGGGCATTCCCGAGCAAGAGTGAGCCACACTACACAACTATACAGCACGAATAGGCCGAAGATTGTCCATAAACCAGTGAAAACAGAAAAACCCAGAACAACGGTACCTGCAATAGGGAAGGTCTTCCACGAGCCGAAAGGCGGGAAAGGAAAGGCATTTCGCATGCTTGCAAAAGCTTGTGTGGGAAAGAAGGACACGGTTGCAGAAACCGCGTCCACAGGCTGCGCCACCTTCCCCCGCCCGCGCACCATCCGTGCTCAGGCCTCAGGCAGCAGGTGCACGGGGGAGGCGGGCGTTCTCACCTGCAGGCCGCACTCTGGGAAGCCGGGTGTTCTGAGTGACTGACAGGCCGCACTCCGGGAAGCCGGGTGTTCTGAGTGACTGACAGGCCGCACTCCGGGAAGCCGGGTGTTCTCACCTACAGGCCGCACTCCGGCAAGCCGGGTGTTCTGAGTGACTGACAGGCCGCACTCCGGGAAGCCGGGTGTTCTCACCTACAGGCCGCACTCCGGCAAGCCGGGTGTTCTGAGTGACTGACAGGCCTCGGGTGTTCTGACTGACAGGAACTTGGTGGGAAGGCTTATTACATCCTTCTGCATAGACTTAACTTGCGGTTTGCCTATCTGGATCTGTAGACCTAACAAGCTGCTTGCCGATTTATTCCATACTGGCATCTCTCGGTCTCTCTCTCTGTCACACACACACACACACACACACACACACACACACACACACACACACACACACACACACACACACACACACACCCTCAACTTTGAAGCACTTCCACACTCCAGCTATAACACACTATCCTCCTGAAATTTACTCCGTGCGTGTGTGGGTGAGTCTGAGTGTATCCACCTTGCACTTCACCTAAAAGCCGTGTCTTACAACTCATTCTGTTTGCGCTTTCCTTAAAAGCTTTCATGACAGAAGCAAGATGTTAACTAATTGCAGGGTTTTTGTATCATTTCATTTCATAAGTGCCTCCATCCTTTCTATGACTATTTATGTTCCCTCCTCCAGATACTTCTTTCTTTAAAAAAAGAAAATATTATTTTTTATTTGAAACAGAGTTACAGAGAAAAAGGAAGAGACAGACAAAGAGAGAGAGGGAGAGATCTTCCGTCTGCTAGTTCACTTCCCAAATGGCTGCAATGGCCAGAGCTAATCTAATTCAGAGCCAGAAGGCAGAAGCCTCTTCCAGGTCTGCCACGGGCGTGCAAGGCTCTAAAGCTTTGGGCCGTCCTACGCTGCTTTCTCAAGCCAAAAACAGGGAGCTGGATTGGAAGGAAAGCAGCTGGAACACGAAAGGGAACCAACGTGTGAAGCCTGTGCTGCAACACAGATGATTAGCCTGTTGAGCTTAAATATATATATATATAATATATATATATATATTCCAGATTTATATGCATCAGAAACCAACCCTTCCCCTCCCTGCCTTGATTCCTGTATCTCCCTCTTACTACTTATGCCCATGTTGTTATAAAGGCATAGTCATTCATTTCAAAGTTACAGGCTTAACTTTCTGTTATATACATGTAGCAGAAAGACAAGGAAGGCATAGGCCAAAGAAAATAAATTAATATAACATAAAAGTATAACTAAAATTACTAATGAAGATCCTGCCATTATTTGGAAGAAATGATTCTTGCGGTAGATATCCATTTGATCCACTCTGCTAATACCCTTGTCGAATTTACAGTGTGTGTGTGTGCTGTGTAAAAGTTGTCACAAATCAAAGAGAAGATATGATATTTGTCCTTCTTGGCCTGGCTTATTTCACTAAGAATAATGATTTCCGTCTAGGTCCAGTTTGCTGCAAATGGTAAGATTTCATTCTTTTTAATGGCTGGGTAGTATCTGTGGAATGAACGTACAACATTTTTTTGCCATCCATCTTTTTTTTTAAAGATTTATTCATTTTTATTACAGCCAGATATACACAGAGGAGGAGAGACAGAGAGGAAGATCTTCCATCCAATGATTCACTCCCCAAGTGAGCCGCAACGGCCGGTGCTGTGCTGATCTGAAGCCGGGAACCTGGAACCTCTTCCGGGTCTCCCACGCGGGTGCAGTGTCCCAATGCTTTGGGCCGTCCTCAACTGCTTTCCCAGGCCACAAGCAGGGAGCTGGATGGGAAGTGGAGCTGCTGGGATTAGAACCGGCGCCCGTATGGGATCCTGGGGCTTTCAAGGCGAGGACTTTGGCTGCTAGGCCACGGTGTCGGGCCCTTTGTCATCCATCTTTGGCTGGGCATCTGAGTTGGTTCCGTGTCTTATCTATTGTGTATTGTGTTGCTAAAAACATGGGATTGTAGATTTCTCGTCTGCCAATTTCATTTCCTTTGAGATGTGTATGATGTATGGAGTGTGATGGCTGGGTAGTATAGATCTATTGTCAGTTGTCTGAGCAATTTCCATATTGACTTCCAAGGTAGGTGCACTACTTTACATTCCCACTAATCATGGATTAGAACACCTTTTTCCCATATACTTGCCAGCAGTTATTGTTTGCTGACGTCTGTATCGGGGCCATTCTCAATGGAGAAAGGTAGAACCAAATTGTGGCTTTTATTGGTGTTTCCCTGATAGCTAGAAAGCCTGAGTATTTTTTCCTGAATTTCTCTCTATGAAAAATATCGGTTCATGTCCTTTGCCCATTTTTAACTGGGTTAAATCTTTCAAAAGTGAATAAGGAAAAACCTTAAATTCTAACGCTACTGAAAAATGTAGCAGATTAGCTACAGTTAACAGTTACAGCCAGTATCAGCAGAAAATTTGAGTAACTCATTGTTTCAAAATGGAATAATTGGCACACTGATCTGGCAAAGCTATTTACATAGTGAAAAGGCAGAAACCTACGTGCCAAGAATTCCCCATAAATTTTTATTAGTAGATTCATTTACTAGAATGATACCAAAAAGGATAATCTTTAAAGCCACCACAAATTTCAAATTACATTGTCACAAGCATTTTTATATCTTTGTCTCTATTTTATGCAGATAAAGTTAAGTTATTTGCCAATAATGGAGAGAGACAGCTTAAGAGAAAAAATCATAGTCATTTGATGTTTTACAAAGTAAATAAAATTTTTCTTATGAAATTGAATTCAGACTCAACGAAAGGATGATCACACCTCCTTAAAATACAATTCTAATGCTCCTCAATAAATGTTTAAATCCATATAATTCTCAAAACAAATATGTTTCTTTAGTCATAATTCACTAAAAAAGTATGGTGAGCTGAGGGCCTGGTGCGGTAGCCTAGTGGCTAAAGTCCACACCTTGAACGTGCCGAAATCCCATATGGATGCCAGTTTGTGTCCTTGTGGCCCCACTTCCCATCCAGCTCCCTGCTTGTGGCCTGGGAAAGCAGTCGAGGACAGCTCAAAGCCTTGGGAAACCTGGAAGGGGTTCCTGGATCCTGGCTTTGGATCAGCTCAGCTGTGGCCGTTGCATCGTTTGGGGAGTGAATCATCGGACGGAAGATCTGCCTGTCTGTCTTTCCTCCTTTCTGTATATCTGACATTACAATAAAAATACATAACTTAAAAAATATGGTGAGTTGAATTACATAAAGCCCTACTTTTTTCCAAGACTGCTTGAGCATCACAATTTCATCTCAGTAATTTTATTAGAATAGAGAGGAGGCTGAGAGACTGGATTATGAGGCACTTACATTAATTCATTACATTCCCTAGAGATGAAGATGGATTTTCTAGTCATATTACACTGATGTATAACTCCTTTAGCAAGGGGTAGGCTTTTTTAGTAACTCTGTGAAAAGGAAAACGGTTAAAGTTGCTGAATGTTAAAAGGTAAAAATATATATAATAGAATATATTTGCTCTTAAGGTCGTAAGTTTTCTACTTTTAGCTTATTTATTTCTTTTAAAGATTAATTTATTTTTCTTGGATATGCAGATATACAGAGAGGAGGAGAGACAGAGAGGAAGATCTTCTGTGTGTTGATTCACTCCCCAAGTGGCTGCAACAGCTGGAGATGAGCCAGGAGTCAGGAGCCTCTTCCGGGTCTCCCATATGGATGCAGGTCCCAAGGCTTTGGGCCATCCTCTACTTCTTTCCAAAACCCCCAGCAGGGGGCTGGATGGGAAGCAGGGCACCAGGATTAGAACTGGTGCCCATATGAGATCCCGCTGGGTACAAGGTGAGGACTTTAGCCACTAGAACCTCTGTTTTTTAAAGGTTTGTTTTATTTATTTGTTTTTTATTGGAAAGGCAGATATACAGAGAGAAAGTTCTTCTGTCCACTGGTTCAATCTCCAAGTAGCGACAATGGCTGGAACTAAACCAATCCGAAGTCAGGAGTCAGGAGTTTCTTCCAGGTCTCCCACATGGGTGCAGGATCCCAAGGCTTTGGGCCGTCCTCGACTGCTTTCCCAGGCCACAAGCAGGGAGCTGGATGGGAAGAGGGGCATCCGGGACATGAACCAGTACCCTATGGTATGCTGCAGATCCAATGCAAGGATTTAGTCACTAGGCTATCGCACCAGGCCCATTTTTTCTGCTTTTGAATATCAAGTATACTGGAATACATTAAAGTGAGAAGGCATCAAAAATTAAAAAAGAAAAAGCCCTACAAACAGTATCAGTCAGTTAACGTTCTGACATACACAAAAATTTCATTATAGGCCTTGGGAAATAAACTCACACTTCAGATTGTCCCCAGGAGCCCAGAGAATGATGCCGGGCTCAAACGGCAGTGGTTCCTCAACGTATTTCGAATGGTTTCATTGTGTTCCACATCATCACAAAGCACCTGTTAATCCATACACTGAGAACAGATTGCATAAAGTCACCCTATAGTCTTCTCATATCTTGACTTTTGCTATGACTTCCTATAATTTACACTTTGAATATACATATTTACGTGATTGATAATAAAAAGCATGTACTGAAAGGGCTACTGATTTCCACTGAGAAGTTTGCTGCCAGTATATATAATTCCAAGGTCTAGTATTCACTGGAGAGTTAATGTAGATACACATAGTGAAGGCCGAGTCTTTAAATGCCTTGTCATTCTTTTGTGTATCTTAATCACAGATGTGTTATCTTTAGAAACCATGCTTTTTCAAGGAGCTCTTATTTCTTTGTTCATATATTTGAACCATTCCTATGCATAAATAAAACTAAATTAGAACCAAAATAAATTGTTTGAATTAGCTACCAAACCCCATTCTACAAACTTGATGGTTTCCTTTCCTTATTTTACCTTAGGTTTCAAGTGATGTCAACCGTGTTGCCTGCAACTTGGCTAAATGCATTGGAAGCTGCAATTGTCCAGAATTAAGTAAACACTGAGTATTACTCACCATGTATTCTCACTTTTTGTTTTTATTATTCATCAACCTAATTTCTATACAATGAATTTATTTTTGTGTAATTCCATCATTTTCTTCTGTCATAATGTGTTAGAATCCTCCCCTCTGTCATCTTCACGGTACCCTTTGTAAGTATCTATTTCATTTTATCAGTGCCTGCTTCCAAACAGTGACTTTAGAATCCAACATAAAGATGAGTTGAAGCTGGAATTCCCTCTAATTCAGCATTTATCCAGCTAATGTTTAATAAATTAAGGAACACCAGAAAGAGAAAAATTATCAAGATGATTTAATAGAACTTTACAAGACATATAACATATTGAAGTACATTGTGATTGCCCACCCACAGAAAACTGTGTACCATTCTTGAAAACTACTTTATCAAAGAAACTTTTTAAATATCAAGCACTACATATAAAATTTTTTGAGTAATATCCCCTGGGATAAGGTTCTGAACTTTTTAACTAATACTCTTCGCACTTTCTAGTAGTGTTACCTCTTTGCTTTGTACCAGCATAATTATCTGGAAGTTTGATATTGAATCTGATTTTAATCTAAATAGCTATATTTTTGCTTGGTGTTGTCAAAGGTTGAGGCAGTTGTGAGGTAGCTTTTAAAGTAAAATAAATTGATTTAAGCACTGCACTGAAGATATCCAGCTGTTGACCATGACCATGATGAATTCTCATCTTCAGTTCAGAGCAGATTATGAGACCATGTTTGCTACCAACCACATATACTGGACACTGTTCATTTCACTAATCAATAATGATCTTAGTATTAATTATGCAAGTTAACAAAATCTCCATATATGTATTTGAATGAAGACTTGTAGACTGCCAATTTCTGGAAAATGATTTTCCAACAAGTTTTAAATTATAGCTTAAATTTGTATGCAACTTTATGCCCATGTATCTTTTTCACATTGTTAATCCAATGTCATTAAAGCAAATTCCTCTATTAGCAATTTGCCATATTAAATAGGATGCAACCAATGAAATTTTAAGGTTTTATGGTAATTTAGCAACATGATAATATATTTCAAACAATGAGACATTGGACAAATATTCGTGAGTCCAAAAGGATATGTGATTGCTATACATATGCCATAATAAATAATATATGTATATGACACACACACATATGTATATTTCCAAACCTTTAATGAGTATGATCCAAACACCAGCATAATGGATTTTTGTTCTTCTTTTGTTACACTTTCTTATAATTCTCTATGTTCTACCCTCTACTTAATGAAGAAATCAGATGTTTGATCTGATTAACATTAAACATGGATCAATCAAGCTGATTCTGAATTATGGCCTAAACATTTCTCAAACAATGGAGTACATATGCTTTCCAGAATGACTCTTGTAACTCCTTTCTTAGCTTCAGAGAGTGTTATGATAGTTGCTTCCAGGAGCTCAGTAAGTTATTTTTGAAATGACACTAAAGATGTTACACAAGATCTTTTGATCCTTAATATTTTTTTGCAGTAGTTTTTGGCCTCAAAAATGAATGCAACAACTTTCCTGAGCATGTTAAAATTAGTTTTCTGTTAGGGAAATAACTGCATTATCTTTAATACATTCCAGAAAAATATATATGTAGTCATAACATTATTCAACACATTGACTAAATTAAGAAGATAATTAATGTGATTACTTTTCTGTTCTCAATAACAGATCATTATCATAACTAAATGCTTGAAAGTGGTCTGAAATAGAACTATTCCAAATTCCAAACCCTGGAGGATGTCATCACCGAATCACAAACTTCTAAACCTGAAGAAATTCGTATGCGCTTTCAAAACTTTCCTTCAGTGAGGTAGCTTTAAATTGAAATTCCCCAATATTTATATATTGTCATCATAACACTTTCAGCAGTTAAAATAAATCTTTTCGAATAATTCATTGCACTGCTCAACAACTGAAATTAGCTTTTTTTAAAGGAATATATTCATTGCAATCTGTCTCCAAATAAATCCCGTTCATTCCTGTGCAGGCATTATAGAAGAAGAGCTTATTTGCTCTTGAGTGACTGTCTTCATCTCTTCAAGTACTTAGAGATGATCTTAAGCCTCTCCAAACCCCTCACCCCTGCTCCAATTCTTAAGCTCCCACTCATCCCAAGCCTTTTTCTTCGTAATTTCTATGACATTAGACTCCACTAGGGGGAAGTCACTAATCTTCCGACCTTATCAGGACATGTGTTACTTTTCTACATCCTCCTGTATATGCAATGTCCAGACAGAATCTAAAGAGAAGCAATTAAGGGACCATAAATTAAGGAACTAAAGACATTTTGCTTAGCCTTCATTATCTTGAAAGAAGCTCCTTCTTCCCTTTTGCTTCCCACATCCTTTCTTGGTTACCTTTATATTGTTTTCTACTCTTAGAGTCCATTCCTGAGATTGTATCCATCAGTTGTCCTACATGAAGTCAATACACTTGTTTATTTCTTCTTTGTTTCCTAAGAAAATCATAGTTTTCTTTCAGCCTCCTAATAATCTTCAAATAAAACTGGAAGTGAATGCAAGTGCTATTAAAATGTATTCATGAGATCTGTGTCATAATCTTTCATACATATTTGTAACATTTGATACAATTTTAATCGTAATGTATGCCCCCTGACATTTTACCTTTACATTTTTTCCTTCCCAGTTCTGCCAATATTAAACTTATTACCAAATCGATATTTAAAATTTGACCCTTATTAATTATCAGACTAGGTTTTTTTAATTTTGTTTTTAATTTTCATTCCAACGAACACAACCCTCCCAGGGTGTATTCCCCTCCATCAGGGAATTACTTTTAAGAATTTGAGTCCAGCTTTTTTGTTTTGTTCTCTAGTTTTGGTTCTTCATATTTTCTTGCTTAGTTTATTTTTAAAAAAATTCCATAGTGGAAGATGAATATTGAATGTCTCATGCAAAATGGGAATTTCAGTTTGAGTTTTAATAAACTAACTTGTGGCATACCTTAGGTTACTAATATTGACCCTGACGCGCTAATTTTTATTTTCTTTTAGGGACCTCAAAATTTGCAATCTCTGTATCCTGCATGGGATTGCCTGGATTCAAGTCCCAGCCTCACTCCTGATTCCAGCTTCCTGCTAATACTCACCCCAAGAGGCACTAGGAGATCTCAGGTATGAGTATCCCTAACTCCTGTGTGAGACCTGAACTGAATTTCTGGTTCCTGTCCACCTTCAGCTCATGGGTTGTCTTGGGAGTGATGGGAGCTCGCTCTCTCTCTCTCCCCCGCCCCCTCTCTCTCTCTCCCCCTCTCCCTCTCTTTTGTCTCTCCTCCATCTCCTCTCTTAATTTCAATGGAAAAATAAAAAACCCAATGCTTATGTGTGGGCACAGCTCGTTAAGCCTCCTGTGACATGGACATCCATATTGTGTTGGCTTGAGAACTTCTCATCCAGCTCTCTGCAAATGTGCTAGGCAGCAGTTGATGGCCCAAGTACTTGAGTCCTTGCCACCCGCATAGGACACCGGAATGGAGCTCACTTTCTTGGCTTTGAGCTGAGCCAACCTAGACAATTATGGCTTTTTGGGGAAATGAAACAGCCACCTTCCCCAACCACCCTCTTTCTTTATCTTTCCCTCTCTGTTACCTTTTCTAATAAAGAATGTTTAAAAAGTAAAAAATAAAATATCCCTCATTCAAGAGAAGGAACATGGAAGAATTTGAATATCAATTCCTTACTCAAAGGGGGAAAAATGGCAAGGTAAGAAAAGTTGAAATGTGAAAGTAGCTGGATATAAGCCACTCTTATAAAAACGCAGAATTCTGAAGGAGACTGGCAGACATCCCAGATCAATTAAGGAAAAAGAAATCCTGCCGAATAAGCAGCATACTCATCCTTGAGCCCTTAAATTTAGATAATGCAGTTCAGGACTCGGTAAACAGAAATAAAGAATATAAGTAAGCTGAAGAAAAATTATAGATAAAGGGATTCTTTCACATGATAAATTACTTACTCTATCCTGCTGAATCATCAGCTAATTCACTGAAGTAAAGGGAAACTGATGCTTAAAACAACAGCCCATTCATTTGACTTATTATACCTGCTTCCAAAAGGCTGTGCTGAGAGTCTGAACTGCAGCAAAACTTAATTTTCAAATATGGAAGTCACTGTTCAGAATATGTCAGCGCCATAGTTGGGAAACTTGTATTTGACATTTTTATGCAAAAGTCTAGACAGTATGTTGTGGTCATATGTAGGCATTATCTGTATTTCAATTTAAGCTATAGAGTACAATAGAAATTGAAAACACCTGAACTTGTGTTAGTGTTGGCTTACTATTCAATTTAGGATTCAGAAAATGGAAAGTAGCATGTTTGAGCATACAAAGCAAAAGCAACTACCACCACCAATTTTCTTCAGTTTTTATAGGACATATTTAGTGACTCGATAAAGTTACATATTTGGTGGATGGTGAAAATTATGAATGAAGGCAGTTTTGCAAAGTTAGACAAAATGTTGAGTGTTTGGAAAGAAATCTTGAAGGTGACCTAGAAAAACACTGCCATTTTACAGGGAGAGATTGAAGTCTTAGGAAAGCCATTATTGACCATGTTCAATAGCCTAGTGTTAGTGAAAACACTAGGATGCCCTGTCAATGCTTTTTTGGTATTTAGTAGTGCAAGAGGGGTCTGGTGTAAAAGCCTTGTAGCTAAAGTCCTCTCCTTGCACCAGGATCCCATATGGGTGTGGGTTCATGTCTGGGTAGCCCTATGTCCCTTCCAGCTCCCTGCTTGTGGCCTTAGAAGGCAGTTGAGGACAGCCCAAAGCCTTGGGACCATGTGCTCGTGTGGAAGACCCGGAAGAAGCTCGTGGCTCCTGGCTTCGGATCAGCTCAGATCTGGTGTGTGGCCACTTGAGAAGGGAATCAGCGGATGGATGTTCTTCCCTTTCTGTCTCTCCTCCTCTCTGGAACACTGACTTTCCAATAAAAAATAAATAAATGTTTAAAAAAATTACTGCAAGAGGAATAATGAAATGCCCTCTTGGAAAAAAAAAAAACGTACATGTTGTAAAAGAACACAGATTATGAAGAGAAAGATACTATAAGCTGCAAGTTAAAGATTAACAGCATAGGCAAAAGAAAAGAACAAAAGAAAGAAGCAAAGAAGGAAGGCGAAAAGGCAGGAAAGAAATAATAGTATAGTGAGCCTTTTGCAGACATGAAGATTCGGCCGCCATTGTGACATGCCAGAATAAGTTAGCATCAGCAGTGCCTGAATCCCTCTGCGTGTCAGTTCATGTCTCAGCTCCTCCAGTGCTGACCCAGATCCCTGATACCGCGTGACGAAGGCAGCAGCGGACGTCTCCAGTGCTTGGGCCCCTGTGCCCTCCTGGGAGAACCTGCAGCAAGTCTGGGCTTCTGGCTTCAGCCAGGCAGAGAGCCCTTACAGCAGCGGATGGAAGACTCATTCTCTCTCTCTCTCTCTTCCTCTTTCTCTGCCCCTGCCTTTCCTTCCTCAATAACTCACCTTTCAAATAAATAAATAAATAAATCTTTAAAACAAAAAAGAAGTGAAAAGACGGAAGAATTTACATATTTCTTCCTCCATCATGGCTTTGATCAGTAGTAAAAAAAACAGCCAAGAATATTTGAAAATGTTTCAGAAAACACTCTTGGTAGGCCCTGTCAACGTAAGGAGAGTGTGTGATACAAATAGTGCTATAACCTAGCATTCTTTAACCAACTCCTGACTAGCAGACTAATTTCTTTGGTAGGGATTCCATTATTTGTAGGTCTACATATGTAGGTTTCTCCCACAGTGTTTTTTAAATTGATTTTTAAGCAGTGTATTCACTTTTGTTATATAAATATCTTTGAACAATAGCCAAATGTAGAATAGCTTGTTTATATTAGTTTTAATAATAAACAGTATTTAGAAATCCGATTTCATTATGTTTATTCGTGTGCTTTTCACAGACCTACAAGCATTTAAAATATATAGGCAAACTCAATTTTTTGATGGGTTAATTTGAGATATGTATTAAAAATAATGATGTTTTATCTTAATGCCATACTTATCCTCAAAAAAATCTATTTTCATTAACAACCTATTCTGTTGTATAATAATTTAGTTGTTATGATCAATTTATAGAAATTAAAATGAGTTAATATTGAAAACAAAGTTCAGGTTATTTCAGTTGTCTAATTTCTTAATCATGTATTTTGCTTATCTACTTACATTAGTGATTAATAATATATTCATTTTATGTGATGTTATTTATTCTTTTCATCTGAAATATTTGCCCTTATCAATTCACAATGCCTTATAGTGCACATTGATGGCATCTTGGATAACAATACTTTGCCTGAGATATTTTAAAGTATAAATTTACTAAGTAATTTCAACCACTTCTAAAGATGATAGCAAATATTTTATTTGGCCAATACTTTTTTCCATCAATCTCCTTTATTATGACTATAGATGAGTTTACTTGTTTATGCTTGCTCTGCCCTGGCCTGTTAGCTGGAAGGAATTAGACCCTTGGCCTCATTTATTCACTATTTTATCCCCAAGAGTTTTAGATGAGGACATGACACAAAGAGAATAGCTAATATTTCATGAATTGTTGTTGAATAGTTCACAGGCATCCAGTTTACTGGGTTGCTGTCTCAAGCCCACAGCACAGTACCGAGGCTTAGTTCCAGCCTCTGACTCTGCACTGGCTTCACCTTGCTGCCAACACTCAAGTTAGGAAGTTTTTGCCCCCACAAGAGAATCTGGATTCAATCCTGGCTTCCAGTTCTAGTCCCAGCCCAGTTTCAGCTCTTGTGGGCCTTTCAGGAGTGAGCCAGTGAAGAGGAGCTCCCTTCCCAGCTGAGGGACTCTAGCACTCTGCTTTTCAAAAAAAAAAAAAGTTCATGAATAAACGATTGAATGCAGGTTTCTCTCCTGAGTGCCTCTTGCGTAACTGGCTATATTTTGAAACAATAGGATTACATCTTTTTTTTGCAATGACTTTATATAAAGTCATACTTTACAGCTACCTTTTACATTGATACATGTGCTAGTGTGAACATGAGCATATAACCAGCAAAATATTAATGAGACAATATTATCATAGTCCATTTTATATATTTGATAAAATAATGTTTGTATTAAACTTGGTTTTATGATCCATATGCCAGTATTTTATAACATATTGTTTTAGATCAAAATGCCAGTAGACGTGAAACATGGATCTCTGGGTGTGTGGAAGCAGATGAGCATTGGTTGTATAATAACTTGCCAAATCCATTAACTTCTGAAATTCCTATCCTTCTCAGCCATCTGTATTTCCCTATAACTACAGAAATAGGTAGTACCTATTTTCTTTACTGCAGACTTCCAAGAGCTGAAAGCCTTAAAAAGAGTGGAAATTTTCCTTATAGGTCCCATTGCAAAATCGAGAATTACATTAATTTGGATTTGGATTCAATTACACATAAGGCAAAGGACCAAAGGGTTTTTTGTTTGTTTGTTTATTTTTTATATATCACACTCACCACAGTCTTACAAACTAAGAATTGAGGTTTCATTTTGTAAACAGGAGAAACTGACACTGCTGAGGCTCAATTTGTTCTAGGTGGCGCATCTCGCTAGCACCTTTTAAAGTTAGCTCTCCACCTCAGGAGGAGAGAGTCATGGTTGTAGAAGTTTCTGGAGCTCAGAGGCAGCCCCTCTGGACTGTCGAGCTTCCAGACGACAGAGAAGGGATATTCCACAGGCGGTAATGGGCTCCCACTTCTTTCTATGCACAGTGAGGGCAAAGGAGCTCAACGTTGTAAGGTGGCTCATTCACCTTGCCCAGTCTGGCTCTGCTCAACTCTGCCCTGACTCTAGCCCCTTGCATTGTACTAGGACACAGGGGATGTGTGAAAACATCCTTGTTATTTAGCTGCTCTTCCATTACACTTCACCATTTGGGCTACCATCATGCACCCTGTGCAGAGAATGAAGTATTTACTCTCACCTCCTCGCCTCCACACGTTATTCTTGCCACATCTAAGGTCACAGTGCTAGGATCCCAAAGACAAATCTGGACTCAAGTCTCTCTTTTTTTTTTTCCCACCACAGATACAGAATAAATTTGACCAAGTGGACTCCTTACTGTGATTATTGAAAAAAAAGGCCCCTCCCCAAAACCCAAGCCACAGAGCCAAGGCCCGTGTCCTCTAAGGGGGCTAGAAATTCTGAAGAAATTCTGGGACTCTATTTCTCTCACTGCCTCATGGCCACTAGCTGCCACCCCAGCCCCCATTCCTTTTCTGGTCCCACAACAAAAGGTAAAGCCAAGGGCAATGACAATCCTGGCCCCTTGTCAAGCTGAGCATGCTCAGTGGTACCACAGCAGGTTGGGCCGGGCCTTGCGCCACCGAGTGCTTGCGCGGCTGCTCCCAGCTGAGGGTGGGCGGCCGCCTCAGCCGCGCCGGGGTGGGAGGACGCCCCTGAGGCGCTCGCCGGCCGGGCGGGACGCGGCGCCGCCCGCCGCCTGCAGCCTGTGCTGCAACCGCTGGCCACCGGAGGGGGCAAACAAACGTCAACCTGTTGTTTGTCCCGTCACCGTTTATCTACTCTGAGAAACCAGCACAAGGAAGTGCGGCTCCCACAGGCGCTCAGAAAGTTCAGCATGCAGGAAGTTTGGGGCGAGCTCGGCCACTAGCGAGGCGACTCGGGCTAGCGCGGGGCGAGCGGCACCGAGGCGCGGCGTGTGTCCCGGAGCGGAACGCGGGTTTTTCTTAGAGCAGCACTGACCCTAGGTCGCCTGACCCAAATGCACCGACTCATCTTCGTGTATCTGCTAGTCTGCGTAAACTTCTGCAGCTACGGAGACACTTCGGCCACTCCGCAGAGCGCATCCACCAGAGCTTTACGCAACGCCAATCTCAGGCGAGATGGTAAGAGACGCTTTTTAATTTAATTTTTTAAAGTAATGTTTGCTGTTCTCCTCGTTGTTTCTGCTTGTATGTTTCCTGCTTTTGAGATCTTTTATATGAACATAGGCTGAACGTCCCGGTGCAGGGTAGGTGGAATCTTATGCTTGCCTCGTGTGCCCTGGAGAGTTCCTTGTTGTGGGATGGGAGTGAGGAGAAGTGGACGTGTGCTGGTGGAAAAGGACAAGACAGGTGGTCATCTCGCTGCACCCCCAGAGAAGCCTTTCTGGTGTTCACTAGTCTCAGCTATCAGGATGCAGCTCCTCATCCCAGACTTGCAGAAAGTTGCAGGCAGTGCTGCCCCTCAGTCAAGCTCTTAACCTTAAGGTTATGCTCTTTGTGGTAGGTAAAGGGACTCAAGAGTGGTATTCTTTAGCTGGTTGAATGAATGATTGATTTTTTAACGTGACAATGGAGAATGATGGGACTCACTGGAGAGATTGTACCTGGAACCAAGTGGCAATTTATTTATACATTATTTATGTTGAGGACAAAGTCTTGGACATGCGTTGCCCTCTCAGCCCTTGAAGTGACTTTTCCTTTGGAGTTGAGCCTGGCTCAGAAACTCTGGGGCCTAGGGGTCTAGCGCTTTGGAGTTAGCTCTGTGCCCTGGGAGAGCTGGCTTCAGCTGTTAGTTTCCTTGCCCAGGAGTCTTTCCAACCGTTTGCAAGGAATCCAGCTACTGAAGCAGCCATCCTAAGCCATGTCTCCAGCAGGCATGTTTGTTTTCCTTTGCTCTGGAGGACACCTGGGTCACTTGGTCCCAGGGATTCAAAATTGAGTTTATTTGCTCTCTGGGGCCTGCACTGATATCCAAAGTTGATTTGTTCTTCAATTCCCAGCTGCAGTTGATGTTCCCAACAATTTGCAGCTGTTACTCCCATGTACCTGAACTGACCCATTTGATTTTGACTTTTTGTTTCTTCCTGTCTCAGCGTTTTCACTCTTGCTTGTTTCAAATTGTATCACACACAGCTGTTCTTAATAGTGTCACTGTTTGGCTGGGAATGTTAAACTATCTGAGTTGGTAAATTCTTATAAACCACCTTGTAGCTTGATCAGTTTCTTTCTTGGTATGCTGCTCATTTGAAATCCACCAGAAGAGTTTTGAGCTTTGAAGAAAGGAAAAAAAGCACTCTATTGTTTTCAGATGACAAGTTGAAAAAGTAGTTATTAGACTTTGGAAAAAGTAGTTAGTCTCTTGAAGTGAAATAGGAAGCCACAGTCACTTTACTTTGTAATAATGTTTTATATTAAATATTTCAGCATTTAAGTGTTGAAAATCTGTCCTCTTAAAGCAAAACGTTTTTACTAAACTTAAAAATATGAGGTAGGTTTAAACCTCATTTTTATGGTTTTATCTTTTAATGTTTCCATTGGGGCTCCCAAATCTTCTAGTTAATTTCTTGATATCCCTTTCAATTGCATGGAGTAAATGCTGCTTATAATTTGCATGACTTCATGGCTGTAATTTTGTAATCCTTAGCCTCCTAAGTATCAGTTACAAGAAGCCAAGGACAGATTATGAAAAGTATGTAACCATTGCCCATTAATCCAAAGTGCTGACTAAAACCAAACTCTGTTGTTTTTCTGTTTTTGGAAAGGGAACAATCTCACTTTAGTTTCCACTTTTAAAACTTTATAGGTATACATTGCCTATATGGGGGATACTATGCTTCATCAAAAATTTCAGATCTACCCTCAATTTCTTCATGGTTGAGCTAAAGTTGTTTTCGCAGTTACTCTAACAGTACAAATACACGTACACACAGTTTTATTAGATTGCTTAATATCATCTTCCATATCAATTACATATTAGAAACAAGACTAAGGAGAGTAAAAAAGCAGTTAGACATAAACATTAATTTAGATAAAGCAAAATAATTAACACTTACAATGGAATATTAGTTTGGAGAATTTCCAAGCAACTGCTTTTTTCCAAAATGAGCATACATCCTGAAAAGAAGAAAATATTGCCTCCATAGGCATAAAATTGGGTCTTAAGTAGTGAAAATATCTTAGTTATTCCAGCTGTTTTCCGTTCCTGCATCATATGTCTATGGTACTGATATTGCAGAGAGAGAGAAGAAAGATCGAAAAAGCAACATCTAAAACCATTTTTTAAGGGTGTTGGCTTAAAGAAAAGGTTGAGAAACATTTCCTCAGAGTTTCAATAAAAGAATAATATCATCAGAAAGCCTTATGACAATGAGTGAGCTGACAGGAAGAAAGAACTGAAGAACTTATTGATTGCTTGTTCTGGTTTTAAGGTTTTTAAATGTGTTTTCCACTGATTCCCTAAAGTCTCATTAAAGAAGGCAGTATTTTACTAGATAGACACAATGTAAAATGTAGGATGACAAAGATGGGGAATATAATCCAGGTAAATATAGAACATAAAGATTTAAGATCTTTAGAAGAGATGACCCTTAGATCATGAATTATTGGAAATCATACACAAAACCTTGAGTGACCCTTTTATGCATGTGATCTGTTTTCATACTTCGTTTATGAATAAATGTTGCCCATTTGTTCATGTTGACCTTGTTAAATGTGGCCTAATATTGGCGACAAAAGGAGAACCAAAAGGCAGGTGTGCTGGCAGAAAATGAGCTGTGTTGGACCCATCCAGATTAACATAAACACTTGTATTAGTTCTGCTTTATTGAATAGCTCAATATAATACCCTTATTTAAGAAATGACATGGAGCTATACGATGTTGGGATTGCTAAATGATAGTCATCTTCTATTATTGGATTTTGGAGTGCTTTTATCTCCCACATCCCAGGACACAGCATTACAATGTATTCATTTTTTTTAAAATTAATTACATTGTATTATGTGACACAGTTTCATAGGTTCTGGGATTCCCCCACCCTCTCCCCATACCTTCCCCCCTTGGTGGATTCCTCCACCCTGTTGCAATATTACAGATCAAATTCAGTTGAGATTCTTTCATTGCAAGCATATACCAAGTAAAGAGTCTCAATGTATTCTTATTGTAGTGGGATGTCTGCATAGTATTTCCACTAGCTTAGTGGTGAAAAGTGGCCCACAGAAGCAGGTGAAGGATGATTGAATGTAGTTCTAATCTCAAGAAGGAAAAACTGAGAGCAGAAAAACCAAAATATAGTTTCTCACAGTGCTTGTAAAGAATACACGTCTGTGTTTCATGTTTGTTATGGATCCTTGCTCAAACTGGTTTAATTTGATATACATCTCAGCCTCTGAACAACAGAGAAAAACCTAGATTCAACAATTGTGTTTATGTGTCTATTTTTAGTGGCCATATAGTTGGTGATTTTTTAATAGCATCTGGACACATGTGGGGGGATGTTTGGAATACAGATCAAGATGTGGAAAAGTAGAAGTTAATTGAGAACATTACTCATTTTAAAATGTAGTTGTATAAGGCATTGAGAATATAGATGCACTCTTTTTTTGTTGCTTTCAGAAAGCATACATGTTGGTGGCAAATGAGTCTGGATTTTGTTCAGTCAATATGTCAGGACTTGAGGTTGTCTATTACATTGTCACTGTGTACTGACATGTTTGCAGTTTTTACAATTATGTTGTCTCAGATTTTTAAAGCAGTCAATTTTATTTATTAAATAACATGGCTTTCTATTGCCATCTTTGGTGACAGCTCATTGACCTTGGTGAAAAGATCAAAGTTAGAAGGAAGACAAAACAGAAGACACTATAAACACATTAGTTTTAAGGGGTCTTGAAGCTCAGATTCAGAATAGTGTCTAAATCTTATGTAATTCTGTGCTGTGTTTTCTGTGTAACTCTGAAGATTTTAAAGCATCACAATGTTAGAATGTACAGAGGCAACGAAATAGTTTAAATGGAACTTACTTTGACCTGTACCATGAGCGTTATTCTATAACTGAGCCTTTTTTAGGGAGTTGTGTTTAGCCAGGTGTCTGGACACTATGAAGTGGAGAATGCCACTAAGAGTTACAGAAGTGACCATTTTCAGTTCATTGAATGACAATGGTTTTTGTCTACAGAATTTACCCTTCAGTCAATGAAAGCAAACCTGTATTGCTTCAGAACAGTAGGGCTGAACAATGAAGCAAAGCCTACAGAATCACTGATTGCTAAGGACCAATCCTAAGAATTAGCATGCTGCCAGGCAGGAGTCAGAATCTGTGTGGCCTCAGAGCCAAATCATTCTCAGATCTGGAAGGTTATGCAGATTTTGTCTTTGACCCTGAGAGCTGAGTCATAATGCAAATCATCTTCTGCAATTTACTCTTGAACTTTGTGGCTGAAGCGATCTGATTAGTGTAAAAGTGACAGTTCCTGAATATCTTAGTAAGATCTCTTTTTTATTAAAATAAGAAATTATTTTAGGTGAACCAGACATAAGGCATTTATACATCATCTATAGTGTGTTACTTAAGTAATATGTTGATTTTTTTCACCAAGGATTCAGTTTTAGGGTAGAAGTAAATATATGAACTATCTGTTTTCCTGTTATTCTTTGCGTGATCTGGAGTGACTTCTAAAGATTAAAAGGTAGCATAAAGCCATGTCTTTATCCTGAACTCTGCTGATGACATCCACTGTGGCTATTGATAATTTTTTAAATGATCACGTTGTATATATCCCAATCTGCTAAATGTTGTGCTAGATGCTTGGTTAACTAGCAAAATATGAATTGAAGATACATGGTTCCTGCCCTCTTGGATAGTATAGTTCAGTGAACCACAGAGCCAAATTAGGTGTTAGTTCTAATGTGCTACACTTTTTGTTCAGATGTATTCTAAAAGGTATTAACATTCTCCCAAAGTGCTCAAGAGGCTGTGCTCAGATATTGAGAAGACTGAGCAAGTGTAACTTCAAATTTTCTACGGTTTCACCAACAGAACAACTCCACAACTCTGTGCCATGTATTTGAGTTCATAGTAAGATTTTTGTTTGAAAAATAGGTATTTTCCCATCAAAGTGTGATAGTACTTCAATGAAGAAATGCACTGACATACAAGACTGGACGAATCGAGGAAAGTTCCTTCAAAAACAGTGAAATCTAAGCTGAGGAATGAACAGTGAATCAGAACGAAGAAGTCGAGGACAGTAAGAAAGGAGGTGGGAGCTTCCCAGTAGAGCTCACCGGGATTTGGACTTGAGAACCCAGGGGCTGAATTTCTACTACTGAAAGGCCTGGGAAGTAATGCCACAGAGACTGGCCGTTGTGCTAGCAGCAGTGAGAATCATTCCAAGAATTAATTTGGAGAGAGACATGACCCACTCTTCTTGAATGCTGAACGTACGTGTTCCTGAGGCCTAGTGCTATAGTCAGGAATGGTCTTCCTAGATCCGCTCTGCTCATGGGGTGTGCACACTCAGTGAGATATTTTATTTTAATATATTAGTAGAATACATTGAGTTACTTTTCAATACAGAAGTAATTATTTGGTGCACAGTGCCACATGATATCCTGAGATGTCTCATCCTAGAGGCTCCCACCATTATTGCTTAGTATAGTAGGTATTATTTTGTTCATATAGCTAAGGTTTTTTTTTAAAGATTTATTTATTTTTTAAGGTTTATTTTATTTTTATTGGAAAGGCGGAAATACAGGGAGCAGAGACAGAGAGGAAGATCTTCCGTCCGATGATTCACTCCCCAAGTGAGCCGCAACGGCTGGAGCTGAGCCAATCTGAAGCCAGGAGCCTCCTCTGGGTCTCCCACATGGGTGCAGGGTCTCAAAAATTTGGGCCGTCCTCAACTGCTTTCCCAGGCCACAAGCAGGGAGCTGGATGAGACGCAGAGCTGCTGGGGTTAGAACCAGCACCCATATGGGATCCCGGCGCGTGCAAGGCGAGGACCTTAACCACTAAGCCATTGCGCCGGGCCCAAGATTTATTTATTTTTATTACAAAGTCAGATATACAGAGAGGAGGAGAGACAGAGAGGAAGATCTTCCATCTGATGTTTCACTCCCCAAGTGAGCCACAACGGGCCGGTGCTGCGCCGATATGAAGCTGGGATCCAGGAACATCTTCCTGGTCTCCCACATGGGTGCAGGGTTCCAAGGCTTTGGACCATCCTCGATTGCTTTCCCAGGCCACAAGCAAGGAGCTGGATGGGAAGTGGAGCTGCCGGAATTAGAACCGGCACCCATATGGCATCCCACTGCGTTTAAGGGGAGGGCTTTAGCCGCTAGGCCACGCTGCCGGGCCCATATAGCTAAGGTTTTAATACAATAATATAAATACTAAAATAGCTGGTCAATTGGCAGCTTCTTAAATTACTTCAAAATGTCTATATTTAAGAATTAGTGCAATTTCACAGGGAGCATTTTCACAATAACTTTATGTGAAGAATAGTTTCAGCGAAAACCTCCAGAGATACTCTATATGGGCAAAAAGGAAAGATTCCCAGACAAATGCTATAGCAGAAATGCTCTGTCTCCGTATACAGTATTTGAAATCCAATCACATACATAATTAAACAACAAATCATTAAAGTGTAAATATAAGAATTATAAGAATTACCAGTAGTAACAACATACTATTATTAAATGCAGACATTCTGAAAATTCGACTATGGAAAATGCAACCAAAAGAAGCTACAGATATGCAAAAAA
Organism: Ochotona princeps; assembly: GCF_030435755.1. Taxonomy (NCBI): domain Eukaryota; kingdom Metazoa; phylum Chordata; class Mammalia; order Lagomorpha; family Ochotonidae; genus Ochotona; species Ochotona princeps. Next base: position 83,808,676 of record NC_080835.1, read on the forward strand.
ATCTGCTCAAGAACTAAATAAAGCTTTCAGATATACAAATGCATTCATAAGATCCAAAGAGTACTAACACTAAAAGGGAATTTTTTCTGTGCTTTCTGTATAATTCCATCACACGTGTGTATGTAGATTCTCTATCTGAGGCACAATAGGAGTGTACAGAGGTAGGCTAAAAAGAGCAAGTTTGGAAAAGTGACAGCTAGTGGTTTTTCTACCCCCTCTTATACTTCCAGACTTTGCAGTTTTTGTAAGAACTAGCCAAGTACAACTGACTTAGCTTTTTTATTGAATAAGGGAAAATAAGTCCAACCCCTCTCCATATGTTCCTAAGGAATTCCTGTGGTGTGTTTCGGTAAGGTGTTTGACTTCTTTTTTTTTTTTTTTTTTTTTTTTTTTATTGGAAAGCCGGATATACAGAGAGGAGGAGAGACAGAGAGGAAGATCTTCCATCCGATGTTTCACTCCCCAAGTGAGCCGCAACGGGCCGGTGCGCGCCAATCCGAAGCCGGGAACCAGGAGCCTCTTCCGGGTCTCCCACATGGGTGCAGTGTCCCAAAGCTTTGGGCCGTCCTCGACTGCTTTCCCAGGCCACAAGCAGGGAGCTGGATGGGAAGTGGAGCTGCCAGGATTAGAACCGGCGCCCATATGGGATCCCGGGGCTTTCAAGGCGAGGACTTTAGCTGCTAGGCCACGCTGGCGGGCCTGGTGTTTGACTTCTTAAAATGATGTCCCTGAGCTATCTGTAAAGTTCAGAGTATATATGTGAATGGTTTACCAAGTTTATAAATTGAAATTGGTGTTAGTTTATGTACATAATGATTTAAAACAAAAATTTTGACAGTAATTACCATGAAAACCTCATTGGAATAGCAAAAACAAAAATAAATAGCAACTGCAGCCTCCAGAGTAAGAAACCATTGTCATTATTTTAGTGTCACAGAGATTTGTGTTAGTTATAAAGGGTGTGAACAGGATTTGTTGTCAGTTTAAATCAGAATTTGTTAGAATCAGAATTCTTATTAATTTGAGTGAAGACGTAGAAAACACATCTACAAAAATTGTGTATTTGAAATGAAAAAAAAAATCAGTAGATTGGATCAGATACAGAGGTTGCCATCCGTCTTAAATAAAGGATCAGAGTCAACTTGTGAAGTTTCGGACCAAGTGGTTCCTATTGCAACCAGTCAGTTCGGCCGTTGTAGTACAGCAGCAGCCATAGAATTGCACAAATGAGTGGCTGCTACTGTGTTCCAATCAACATTTATTTGCAACAGCATGCCTTCAGACCAAAGTTTGCACAGAATCTACACGTTCTTGAATTGAAATCAGGAACCGATCCTAGCAAGATGAGGTTCATAGAGAATAAATGCAAAGTGTATTGCTTTGTTTATGAAATAAAAGCAACTATATAGTTACAGAATAACCAATCTTGGATTAACACTAGTTCATACTAAGATAAATGAAATTGATGTACGTAGATGTTGTTAGGTAGTTTTGTCTGTATTGTTACCGCTTTTTGAGTTAGTTGAACAAAGCTCCTGTTTGAATCAATTACATAATTGATAAAAAACAGTAACAGCATTAGGGTAAACTGTTATCACATCAGAATCAGGGAGGAAACAGTACTGTTATGTCAGTTGGTGCTCGTCAGTCTGTGGCCAACAGCATTATACTCTTCTCCCATCTGCTGTGTGATCGGTTTCTGACTCGTTTGGCCCTGTGTCCTAAACTCATGCAATATACTGCTCTTCCATCTTTATCTGCTTCCTGCCTTTTGGCTCCAGCTTCAGCAGCAAATGTGATTTTTTTCTTTGCACCATGCACAACCGATATACTTAGTTTTATTGTTCTTCTTCACTGTGCCATCACATAAAATTCCTCAATCTTTTCCAAATTCTTGGTCTACTCCCCCTTCTCTTCTGTACCCACTGCCATTTGAGATCATTCCTGCCCTTCCACTAAGTTGCCTTGGGTGAGTTTTCTTGTGATTGACCACCTCTCCTTGAAATATTTTCTTCCCTTGATCTTGATAGTGTTCCCCATATTTCCTATTCCTACATGAACAAATTGGAGTGGTGATGAAAATAAACCAAAAATTTAATACAGAACTTACTTAGAAGTTTTTGGAGAAGCAACTGAGGAGGCCTTAATTCTTTTATTCTTTACCTATTTCTGTTATACTGAAAAATGTAACAAAGAGTTTATTCTATTGTGGTATATATGTTGATGGAAAACTAAAGAATATTTGATGATGGATATGTCATACTACATTAAGTTTTATGCTGCAAAATTTTTGGTTATAAAATTCAGAATATAATTTTAAAAATAGATATTGAATACATACATAGGTTTTATTTTTCTTGTATTGTTGTGGTTTCTTATTTATTTGTTGTTTTTTTCCCTTTTCTTTTTGTCTGTGTCTCTTAACTGGAACTTCCTGATTGCCCTTCAAGTGATGATTTGTTTCCTTTGATTCTGACCCTCACATTCTCAGGGTTCTCATTGTTCTTCTCCAGAGGATCTTACATTTCTCAAAGTCCTGATTGTTTCTTATGCACAAATCTTTTACTTCTGACTCTTTACTTAGCGCCAAAGTTACATTTTCAGGGTCTGAAATCTACACTGCGTGATTCCACTGGTACTCAAAAAAGCTTTCCTATTTAATTAATAAATATATGAAATACTTTAAAAATATATTAGGTTATTTATCCGATGATAAGCACTTGAAACAAAACACCTTCCTCCCTTTTTCTTTAGAAAACATCACAATTGTTTTTAAACAAACTGCAGTAAAGGAGCAGGTTTGCTACCATACTTACGGCAAGAAGCTCACCACTTGGTGTCCTTCCAGTCCCTACCAGGTAGAATTGGCCTGTCCTTTATTCCGTATTTCTGTCTTAAAACCTACAGTGGTATGATTGCTGCTGTGTGTTGGAAACTAAATGATTCAGTACAGCTCAGCATATTCATCTGTTCAATTAACTGGCACATGGGAAAATGCGGTAAGTCTGAGGAATGGTAAATCAGTGCCCTCTTGTGTAGCCAGTCTTTGGAGCACATGGGTCCTCTCTTTATTGGATACCAATAAAGAGGAGAAATGCGGAATCTAAGATTGTTTTCAGGCGTGATCTCTTCTTGGGTGCTTGTTGTATCATTCATCAGTATGGAAAATGGGATAGAGGAGGTCATACGATAAGTCTGTATTATTATGTCTTGAAGATCAATAACAGTGAAGTTTGTGGGAATATAATAATTATTCCTGATTCTGAATCTTCTGAAGTATTTCAATGTAACAAATACTTTCATTTCCATCATAAATGTTTTGAAGAATTGGTTATCTATTTCCAAAGAAATTTTGAGAATAATTTTGTTCTGCAACCTTGGAGCTATGATTTTTTTTTTAATTTTTTTAAAGATTTATTTATTTTTATTGGAAAGGCAGATATACAGAGTGGAGAGACAGAGAGGAAGATCCTCTGTCCGATGATTCACTCCCCAAGCGGCCGCAATGGCTGGAGCTGAGCCAATCCAAAGCCAGAAGTCTTCTCCAAGTCTCCCACACGGGTACAGGGTCCCAAGGCCTTGGGCCGTCCTTGACTGCTTCCCAGGCCACAGGCAGGGAGCTGGATGGGAAGCGGAGCTGCTGGGATTAGAACCGGCGCGCATATGGGATCCTGGTGCGTTCAAGGTGAGGACCTTAACCACTATGCTATTGCGCTGGGCCCAAGCATGATGTTTTGAGTTAATTTTGAACTGATGGTAATGAAAATTTCAACTGTCTTTTTAAAAGTTAAAGCCCCATTTTTTTTTTTACAACACTGACTAGAATTCTGTTCAGCCTTTCCAATATCACTATTTCAGGAGATTGGCAAAGATTTATTGATGTGAAAGAATTAGAGAGAAACAGACAGACAGAAAGCATCCAATAGCTGATTCCCTCCCCAAATGGTCACAAACCTAGTGCTGGAATAGGCCAAAGTCAGGAGACTAGAGCTTCATCCAGGTTTCCCACATGAGTGGCAAGGATCCAAACACTTGGACCATCTCTTACTGCTTTCCCAGACTATCATTATGGAGTTGGAAATGGAGCAGCTTGGATATGAGCATGTGTCCATGTGTGTGCTTTACTTCCTGGACCACAAATCTGACCTCTGTGTGTATCGTTTTATCTGAAATTTGTACTACTTAATTAAATAATTCCAAAGAAAAAGTGAATATAGATTAAGGAAACAACTTCATTCTCCTCATAAAGAAATGTTTGTACTAGGTTATTTCACAGAAGGTAATACGAGGCAGTTGTTGAATGTAAAGTGCTCATTTACCATTAGAAAAGCTTCAGTGACCAAGTTATTAAACATTGGATTAAACAATTGTAATGACCAGAGCTAAGCCGCTTTGAATCCAGGAGCCAGGAGCTTCTTCTGGATTTCCCAGGCAGGTGCAGGGTCCCAACGTTTTGAGCCATCCTGTACTGCTTTCCCAGGCCACAAGCAGGGAACTGGAAGGGAAGTGGAGCAGCTGGGACATAAACCATCACCCATATGGGATCCTAACACATGAAAGGTGAGGAATTAAACCACTAGCCTACCACAGTGGGCCCAACATTTATTAAATTTTCAGAAAGTAAAACCAGGATGGTATGAATTACTTGAAATTTAGTTTAAGTCTATTATATAGGGAGATGATTTAAATACTCCAAAAAGAGCCATTACATTTATATAAGAGCCTTTGTTTTTTGGATTCTTTAGCTTGCTACTTTTCACCAAATCTGATTGCCATACTGATATGTGTGGAGCTTTAGAGGAAGCCCACAACCAGTTCAATATATCTGCTCTTTTAAAACTTAGGCTTTGGCTGAGAGAGAAACTAGTTATGTGCAGAAATGCAGGGCAAGTCAGCAGCTGAGCGGGGCCATTGTTAAATGATGTAGAATTTTTTGTTTTTTAAGAATGTGAATTTCAAGATTCTGCCCTGTAGACCAAATTATGAATGCAAATTGTTTTTTCTAATATTTGTTTCAGAAAGCAACTCTCATTGTTTGAGCTGTTACAGAACACAGAACTATTTGAAGATAAATACTACATCACTCATTAAAAATTATTATTGTGATCAGTGAAGCTTGAAGCATGAGCGTTTAGTACAGTGGTTAAGTGGCTGCTTGGGATACCTGCATCCTATGCCGGAGTGCTTAGGTTTGAGTGCTTATTTTGCTCTCGGGATTCCAGCTTCCTGCTAATGAATAGTCTGCCAGGCAGCAGGTGAAAGCCAAGGACTATAGCAGATCCAGATTGAAATGTTGGCTCTCAGCTTTGGTCTGGTCCAGCCCGGGCTGGTGGAAGACCTCTGTTGATGGAATACCTGTGGTTGTTGTTGAATAGAACTTTCTCTTCCTCCTGCCCTCGCTTTATTGTTGTCTTTCAAATACATTTCTCTCTACCTGTCAGATAAATGAACATACATCAGAAGAAAAGTAGCATTTTATTGAAGTAATATTAGTCACGATTTTTTATGTGTCAATATCTTAGGCAAAATATTCCTGAGCCAAAACAGTTAGTATGTGGACTAAGTTATGAATCTAGTAACTTTTAACTTTTAAGCAGGTAACATGATTTGCTTGCTCAATCACTGGATGGCGGTAGACAAGAAGAGGTTTGTACATCATTTCTTTTTCCTCTTCTTCACTTGGGAATGCAAATTAAAGCAGGGAATATCATATTTTCTAAATATACTGAAAAAAGTAAAAATAATGGGACAGTATAGCTGATGATACACAGCTGTTCTGCATTATCTTTACAAATTTTACATGCAACTAAAGCATTCTGAAATGATTTAGATGACATTTTAATGCTTTGTACTATTTTTTAAAGTTTTATTTATTTTTATTGCAAAGTCAGATATACAGAGAGGAGGAGAGATAGAGAAGAAGATCTTCTGTCCGTTGATTCACTCCCCAAGCAGCTGCAATGGCTGAAGCTGAGTTGATCCGAAGCCAGGAGCCTGGAGACTCTTCTAAGTCTCCCACACAGGTCCTCGACTGCTTTCCCAAGCCACAGGCAGGGAGCTGTATGAAAAGCATGGCCACTGGGATTAGAACAGGTACCCATAAATGATCCCAGAATATTTAAGGCAAGGACTTTAGCAACTAGCTGCCACGCCGGGCAAAAATGCTTTGAACTCTTGATATGCCCAATTTATCTGGACATGTAAAATTCATGGACATACAACTTGAAAATATCAATTAGTTGAAGATGATTTTCTAAATAATGAGTATGTGTACACAACCACTGGTTGGTCAGTTTTCTTGGGAAAGACAAACCAGTTTGTTTATAATTTATTGCTTTCCAGGTTAAAAAGTAAACCCAAAATAAGTTGTTTTGGGAGACAACACTTATTATGATATCAAATGTGGAAAATCATCCCCTCAGAATGTTCCAGTTTCTGAGTTTGCTGGAAAACACAGGGTAGAGCAGTGAGCTCAAAATGGTGTGAGAACATGAAGCCTGGACCTCATTACCATGATATTGACAGCAATCAATTAAAAGTTTCTAAATGCACATTTTTTGCACATAAAGACTTTGGTTGTGTTCATCCAGGTTTAATAAAATTAGAGAGGTGTGCAAAAAACTGTCATTTTGTGAATACTTTATGGAAAATGAAAATCACAATAGAATGATGAATTCATGATTCTTTTTGAAGAATATCAGGAAAATCAGTGGAGGAAGAGGGATTTGGAAGGGGAGAAGAGGAAATCCCAGAGCCTATAGAACTGTATCATGAAAGAAAGAAAACGAAAGGGTGGGAGGAAGAGACAGAAAGAGAAAGGAAGAGGAAAAGAAAGGAAGGAAGGGAGAATGGGAAGAGGAGAAGGAAAGAAAGAAAGAAAGAAAGGAAAGAAAGAAAGAAAGAAAGAAAGAAAGAAAGAAAGAAAGAAAGAAAGAAAGAAAGAAAGAAAGAAAGAGAAAGAGGAAGGAACAAAGGAAGGAAGATGAAAACCATGTCTTTGGGGTTCGTACTAGGCTCAATATGGTTCCACAAGATATATCCCAGTTATGGAATCTCCAAATAGTGCTTTGTGTGGAAAACACTTTGTAGGTATGATTGAGTTAAAGATTCAAGATTAAAAATATTACCCTAGGTTATTGGAGTGGACACTTAATGTAATTACAGGTGTCCTTATAGGAGAGATGCAGAGAGAAATTTGATGCAGTCAAAAGAATGGATACCATTGTGACCCATGAGGCATAGGTTTGAGCAAAGGGGCCATAAGCTATGGAGCGCCAACAGCCACCCAGATCTAGAGGAAACAAGGTACACCATTTCCTCAGGAGCATTCAGAGAAAGTATGGTCCTGCCAACATTCTGATGATTAGCCCATATGGCTGATTTTAGGATGGACAGTTAACTTATTGGTTAGCATCTTGGTCAAGATAGCTGTGTTCCACATTTCTGTACCTGGGTTCAAGTTCCAGGTACAACTCAAGTCTCACTCCTGATTCTAGCCAACTCATGTAAACCCAGAAAGCCTGAGGTCAAGTGGTTGGGTTCATGACATCTCCCTGGATTGAGTTCCTGGATCCTGGCTTCAGCTGTTCCAGACCCAGGAGTTATGGGCATTTACAGGATGTACCAATAGGTACATCTCTTTCTTTGTCTCTTAAAAAAAAAACAATGAAAACAAAAATGTTGATTCAGACCTCTATCTAGGAATGTAAGTACATAAGTGTATATTGCTTTAAACTACTAAGATGGTGGCAATTTTTTTAAAAAAAGATTTATTTATTTTTATTGCAAAGTCAGATATACAGAGAGGAGGAAAGACAGAGAAGAAGTTCTGTCCAATGATTCACTCCCCAAGTGATCACAAGGGCCACTGCTGCGCCAATCCAAAGCCAGGAGCCAGGAACTTCTTCCAGGTCTCCCATGCGGGTACAGGATCCCAAAGCTTTGGGCCATCCTTGATTGCTTTCCCAGGCCACAAGCAGGGAGCTGGATGGAAGGCAAGGTAGCCGGGATTAGAACTGATGCCCATATGGGAACTCGGCATGTTCAACACAAGGACTTCAGCAGTTAGGCCATGGCGCTGGGCCTGGTGGTGGCAATTTGTTATCTAGACACATGGTAAGGGTCTTTGATTTGGAAGATGGATGGTTCAAATATGTAAATTTTTGAAACCAATGTTTCAAACACTTGTCAAATGTAGGGTTTGGAAATAAAGTACTGAACATGATATGACAGTTACTTTGTCAATTAACTTATGTGAAAATATCTTCTATCTGCCTAATAATTAGCATGCAGATTATGTTGACAACCTATTTGTAAGTACAGTGACAATTCTATAGACAGACACGTCAAAAAGTTCATGGAAAATGAGTTTACTTTGATTGCAAAAACTGAATATCCATGCATAGGTTTTCATAATGCACATTTTCAGTTAACTTTTATAGCTCTTGCATATATATAGTTTATGTTTTGCAGATATTAAGGTTATTGTTAAGTCACAATTAACAAATCCAAGTTGAATTTCTGAACCCATGTTAAAATGAACCAAAATTCTGTCATTCAAAGCCCACATTATAGAAGAGAAATATATTATTATATAATTTAAAATTTTAGTAGCCATATAAAAACAGCAAAGAAATTGCATAAAACTAATGTTTTTATTTAGCCCAATATATATCTATTTTAATTATCCAGCAAATATTTCTAAATTACTGAGATTTCCTTCAGAATTATTTTGATCATGCTAAGTCTTCAAACTTAGCATTAATTTTGCACCTATAGCACATTTAATTGCAGAATGGTCATATTTTAGATATTCAATATGTCCATGTAATTAGTCTTTACTAGTTTGTGCCCTGCAGTGCTTAAACATTAAGATCATTTGTTTAGACTGATGAAAGTTGATGTTAATTATTTTTCAACAGGAGAAATTTTAATTTCTGAAAGTGAATTCTCTATTTCAAGGTGTAGAAGTCAATTGTCACTTCTCATAAAGATTCATGAAAAAATTCCATGTGATTTTGCTGTTAAATCAACATTCGTAGAGCTGATATTTCTTGTTTTTTCTTATGTTGCTACTTGTATTTCTGTATTTATTTTTATTGACTTATACATTTATTTAGAGACAGAAAAGACAAGCAGAAAGAGCTGCCACTCACAGATTCACTCTCCAAGGTGCTACAAAGGCCTGAGCTGTAGCAGTCTAAATCTAGGATGCAGTTAGAGACGTAATCCATGCCTCTCTGGTCAGAGACAGGGACCCACCTGCTTGAGACATTATTACTGCCTCCATGCAGCTACATAAGGTGGAAAGCAGGAGTGTAGTTGGGACTCAAACCCAAGCATTTCAGTATAAAATGCAGACTTCCCAATTAGAATTTAACCATTAATCCCAATGCCTATTTCTAAGTTATTAATGTAAGGAACACAGATTTCATATAATCATAGGTTCAGTTCCAAGAGGATAACTACATTCACTCATTCTTCTGTTCCCTTCTTCACTTCGCTCCATCAGTTTTTTTTTTAAAGATTTATTTTATTTTTATTACAAAGTCAGATATACTGAGAGGAGGAGAGATAGAGAGGAAGTGGAGCCGCCAGGACCAGAACCAGCGGCCATATGGGATCAAGGTGAGGACCTTAGCCACTAGGCCACACCGCCGAGTCCTCCATCAGTTTTTTGTAAAGGCATTGTTTTAATCGAATCTATATTCGCAGGCTTAATTTGTGGCTGATCATAATGTTCAGCAGGTAAAAAAGAAGAAGACTACATCCCACACAAGTATAAACAAGGACTAAAAATAGAAATCATATCCCAAAATGATCATTTCATTTGTATATATTTTTGTGACATGCCGTATTAGCTGTCACAAATCAGAGAAAACATGAGATTTTTTTTCTTTTAGAGCCTAGCATATTTCATTTAAGAATAATAGCTTCCAGTTACACCTGTTTTGTTGCAAAAGACAAGACTTCATTATTTTTATGGATGAGTAATATTCCATTGTATGCATGTATAGAGAAAGAAAGATAAATAAATGTTTACATATATCACATTTTCTCTTTCTAGAGGTTGGTTGTTGGACATCTGGCTTGACTCTGTATCTTGGCTTTTCTGACTTAAGTCACATAAACAAAAAATAAATATAAAGAACAAGGAAAAAAACCCCTACAGCCTATCTAATAAACTTACAGACAACCAAGCAGTCTATATATCAGATTCAGTTTCTAATATTTGGGAATGTTTCCTTTGAAAACATAGCTGGCACTAATTTCTTTGTCATGAATGAGGAAAACTGTTTAACTAGCATGAGTGATTCTTTTCACTTACAACTTAATGAGATGATGAAAATCTTGTTATCATTTCTAAAAGTATTTATTCAACTTTATTTGAAAGATAAATTTACAGAGAGAGAGGAGGAAGAGAGAGAGAACATTCTTCCATCCACTGGTTCACTCCCAAAATGGCTACAAAACCAGAGCTCAAAGGATGAACAGCTGGGGGCCATAGGTTCTGCCATTTCACTGTGTAGGTTCAGGAAGCTCAAGGACTTGGACCATCTTCCTCTGTTTTCTCAGGCATGTTAGTAAGGAGTTGCATCACAAGTGGAGCTGGCACCCATATGGGATGCCAACACTATAGGCTGGGACTCAACGTACTACACTAGGACGTCAGCCCCACTGATTTATCATTTGGCCATTTGATCATCTTCTGGTTTCCCCAGGCCTTTAACTGGAAGCTGGATCAGAAGCGGAGCAGCTGGGGCATGAACTGGGACCTATATGGGATGTCAGAATCTCAGCCAGTAGCTTAATTGGCTACTCCAAAACAGCAGTCTCTTATGCTCATTTATTGCTGTTCTTTCTCTTCAACAGCATCTCAGAACGATTGAAACCACTTAAGCAGTACTCTAGCATTATGCTCCACATCAGGGACCCTGGGACGACATCAGGTGGCTGTTCCCCATCCCTGGGTACTGATGCAGTTGTGCTGTTGGAAGTGTCTCTCTCCCCTTCTCTCCCTCCTTTCCCCTGACACAGGAAGAAAAATAAAGGAGCTTGGAAACAGTTGCCTCATCCACTTTCCTCCTTTCCTCAGCCCTCCTCACTTTAATCTGTGATCCCCATGGACATGCGTCCTTCTCAACTATGGAAACCTCATCAAAAGTAAAATTTATTTTTTAAAAGGACATTTTATAATATAGAAGAATCAAACCCCACAGGTGTCTGGGTCATTCCCTCATATGAAGGTGCTTTTCTTGTCTTTTGAGATTTGCAATGAAGAAATGTGGAAACGTGAACTTATCTTCTATCAAATGAACAAAATAATTTAGCAGGAGCTGTGTTCTCCTATGAGCTGTCTGTGCCAACTTAAAACCTCTTGAAAAATTGAATGTTACTTGATTGGATGCTCTTGAGTACACAGCTCAGCCCCCACCAATAGGACATTTAGCCCAGAAGTCTGTTGCATTAGTTTCCAAACCTGTCCTCTAGTTGTATATGTTAATACAATTACATCACAATTGAGTGACACAGCAAAGCTTAATTGCAAAGAAGAGTTCTGTGCTCGCTAAATAGTGGATTCACTTTTATTCAAACTCTAATGATGACTTGCTTTAGAAATTCATTAATGTCTGGAACAAAATATTATGGTATTCATGATTTTAACAGCAGACTTTGATGCTTGTTTCTCACCATTTTAAAAGCTGGGCAGTCCAATATGAAGATGCTGGCAACTCAGTTTCTGGTGAGAACTCTCTTCCTGGCAGGCAGGCTGTCACCTTGTTGCTGTATCCTCACGTGACACTTCTGGTTTACAAGTGCGGTGGGAGAAAAATCTCTGGTGTTTCTGTTTTAAATAAACGCATCTGCTCTATTGGTAGAACTCTCTTATTGTGAACTATTTAATCAAAATTGCTTCTTTTAAAGTCTCTCTCCAAGTATGGTTACGCGGGCGTGGGTGAGTGTTCAGTGCTTTCAGCACATGAATTGTGAGAGGACATGCATCAGTGATAGTTAAGTGTGGGAAAGGCAAGTGAACTGTCCTGCACAGCGAAGTAAAACAACAAATGTAAAAAGCTTAAGAGGCTCTCTACTGTAATTGTTTCCCACATGACTGTGATTTCTGTGCATTTAAGAAGCAGAAATGAGGAGTTATGTTGTCGCTTATGTAAGAATGATTGATAAGCAGTTTGCTACTATAAAACATACTTGGCCTGTTCCTCCTCATTCCTTAGTCACAGGGGTGCACATTTATGCTTTAAGCTAAAATAGAAGGCACCTCCCCCATTTTAACTGGGATTTTAAACTACTCAAATCCATGCTATTTTATCTATCAAAGATGGATAAAAGCATTCCAACATGTGCGTGGAAAACGATATTAAACATCAGCATATGTTATATGATATAACATAAATGTCATACCAATGGGTAATGAAATTCATTAACTTGAAATTCTAACCTCATGAAAGACCATATGGAATAATGATTTGTGGCAGTAAAACTCAGTTGAAATCCTACCCATGTTCTTTACTCAACTCCTCTGAGATACAACAACAATGGCAAAACCACCTATACTATAAAGCAAATGTGAAGAGTAAATAGTTATGATAAAGAAAGCTCTTAGCACCATGTCAAGAAAAAAATACTTTAATAAATGTTAAGACATGTAGAGTTCTGTGATAAGTTATTTATTGAAAGGGGATATTATCACATTTCCACTTTCATTTTTCAAAGAAAAAGTGTACCTTCAATAATAAAAGTTATCTTAGTGCAAGTGTTACTACCAACTATGTGTACAGTGTATTTCAAAGATGACTTCATAAAATCATTGAATTTAAGCATGAAAGGCTTCTTAGAGTAATGTGGGTGTCTTCCTGGTTTATAAGTGGTAACTAGTGGAGCAGTGACCTCCCTAAGGTCACAGCATGGATCAGTGGCAGGTCTGACTTTAAACATGGATTTTCTGACTTAAGTTTTATGTCACTTCATCCTATTGCAGATATCTCCTGTCTAGCATTAGATGCAACAACTACAAATCTCAGTAAAAACTGCTGATTAGAACGGAAGTGTTTTCACTGACACCTGTCCATTGTTCATTGCTTCGTCCTTATGTTTGCTTTCTTCTTGCCAAAATTGTGTTCATTTTTGATCTAGTTGTGGTAAATATAATGGTTATTATTGTCTTAGACTGTTAAATTAAAAATGATAGTAATGGAACATTTCTATTTTTTCCTTTTATTATATTTAATTTTTCATTTATAGTTTTAATCATCGATGTTCCACTTGCTGGAGTGTGCTCAAGATTTTAGATCAAGAACATTTGCCATGTTTTTCCAGGATGCTTGATTTTCCAGCAGTCTGCTTTCTGTAAATAAAAATATGAACTTAAATGCAGTCAATAGCCAGCATTAAATTAATTCCTGACTTGCCACTCAAAAAAAATTTAAGGTCTAAAATTAATATGTATGCGATACAAACTAGTCATAAGAAAAGGAACAGAAACTTGAGCTGCATTAAATACACTTATATGGTTTCAAAAATTAGAATAATCAATTTTATGATACAGCCAAGCAAAAATATGAATAACTTAAGGCTTAAGAAGGAAAACTCTTTAAAAGACAGAGAAACAAAATCAAAGACACATATTTCCCATCTATTGTTTCAACTCACCAAAAGGCCAAATCAGCTAGGACTGGGAGAGAATGAATCCAGGACCTTAGAACTTAATTCAGCCTCTAATATGGGTGTCAGAATCAAGCCCTTGAGCCTTCAGTGGTTTCCACCAAGGCATGTATTAGCAGGTGTGCCGAAAGCGGAAGCAAAGCCAGAACTTGAACTTAGGCTCTCTAGTCTGGGATGCAGGTATCTTAACTTCTGTACCAAATGCTCCTTCCAAGTTTCCTGGGTTTTGTGCAATACTTTGACAGTAAATTTCAATTGATTCATAATTTACTTAATTTCTAATCTGTACCAGGCACTCCAGTGGCTATAGATTGGGTAGTAAAACAGAGATGATTCTCTGTTCTAATGTAGACCATTTATCTCACATTCAGAGTGTTAGCAGGTCATATGCAGCGAAGAACTATGAGCACAGACCTAAGGGAGATCCACGGAGTGAGCTTTATCCTAACATCAAAGAAAGATTGAAACTTCCTCTTGAATTGCCCTTAAATGTAAATGCTGCCTTTTTTTTCTTTTTTTCTTTTTTATTGATTACATTGCATTATGCGACGCTATCTCATAGGCTCTGGGATTCCCCCAACCTCTCCCTATACCCTCCCCCCATGGTGGATTCCTTCACCTTGTTGCAGTATTACAGTTCAAATTAAGTCAAGATTCTTTCTTTGCAAGCATAGAGTCTAGCATCTTATTGTCCAGATAAATTCAATGGTTTCTTGGGGAGATCATCTCTGGTCTGAAGGTAGAGCTGTCAGAATATCATCCCGATCAATTAAAAGCCACAACATAACATCAACAACAATTTACAACATTATGGAATTAATTGACATGATGTTGAACAACAAATATGTTAAAAATGCATACTGTTCAGCTGTCTCATGTCTATTTTCATTTTAGCATTCAGTAATTTATAGTGTTGAAGCATTATTTTGCTGAACTTAGCAGATTTTAGGATAGTTTAAACTGGCTTATAACTCTAACAAGGCATGTGTCAACAGTTGAAGTGCGGAACGGTTTTAGGAGGGGTGTGCAGAGAAATCTTCAATACCTTAGTGAGGAGTAACTAATCTTTGTGTCCTACCTAGTAAGGAATGTGTGAGTCCATGCTGACCGTTTCCTGTCTGGTTCCAAGCTTTCCTTGTTGTTCTCTATCTATTCCAATTTGTGTGTGTGTGTGTGTGTGTGTGTGTGTGTGCGTGCGTGTGTTTTGTGGTGGGGGGCCTCCGGAGTGACCCTGATGGTCATTGCAAGAGAGGGTGGGGATCCAAAGTTGGAACTAAATGAGGACCAGATAAAGCACCTCTCCCTAGTCCCGCTGCCTAGAAACAATTAGGTTAAACCATACTTTCAGCTTCCAGCTTTGATAGTGCCATGGGGGCCAAGATTAAGTACTATGCATCATGGAGTTTATAGTACGGTACATTCTAAAAGTGTTGTCAAAAGATCCTTTTCTAATTTATGTTGTTCCCCACTGTATCATATTCAGAAATGTGTGGGTAGATATACTTATTACAGTTTGATATTATTGTGATCTTAATATATAACTAGTGATGTGATTTACTAAAACAGGTACAGGAACTAATTCTTAATATGGAAATATTACTCAGATCAAATAGGACATTCCTTACAGCTCCCTCAAAATTATCTATCAAATTACAACAGGTCTTTCAAATTACATGCTTAGTAGAGGAATCAGTTTGTTTTCTTTATAAAATCTTAGTGGAAATATCTTTTCTTCAATGGTACTGAAATTTTATGCTTAAAGGAAAACCTCTGTAGCTCTTGAAAAAAAAAATCCAGGCCCTCATCTTTGTGTGAGCCATGGGAAAGAGCCATAACAAAAACTTAAGAGGCACTGTGCTTTGAGAGAGCAGCTTTCTTCTCTGGAGCGTTGTCTGCAGTCACAGGCATGATTTACCTGTCTCATTCAGCACACCCTGAGTGCAGGTGGCTTTGAAAGCATTACAGAGTTGCAGTCCCAGGGCTGATTCATTGCTGCTTGATGGATTATAAGCTGAATCCCTCAGGAGGGACTGGAAATGTTAGGGTACCTTAAGAACATTCTGCACTTTTAGAGGTCTTTAGAGGAACAGCTGGTATTTCTTGGGAACTCTTTCTCTTTTTCTAGTCACAAGGCAGTCCCTAAGATCTTAGAATTTTCTAAAGCATGATCAATCGCATTTGCTACTTGCATTTAGCTAAATCAATAATTTGGAAAGGTGGGGTTAGAAAAACTACCAAAAGACTTGAAAATCCATGAATGATTTAACAGATTGTAGGTACCTGACATATAGATTTTAAAATATTAACAATGTCATCTCTGAATACTACTTTACATATATGTTCACATACACATATGTTAATTCTTGATAACATTTAACATTTATATGTAAGGCAGTTCTACACATTTTAATGTTCATTCCTATGTGTCATGAGTTACATGTCTTATGAAAATATTTCTACATGATATAAATATTGCCAGTGCTGTTAACAAAGTAGTGATACTTAATATGGTGCTAAATGTATTCCTGGAATATGGGTAACTGTGGATGCCATCAAGCTCAGAAAATTAGAATCCCATTTTGAATTCTATACAATTGCAAGTTGTACTCAAAGCAGACCATACAGATAGTATTATTGGTTTTTTTAACGTGTTAATAATGAATTGCCAGAATCTTTGTGATTTAAAACAGAAAATTATTCTCTCTAAAGTCAGGGTGTCAGAAAGACTGCTTTCCCTGTACAGGCTCTGGGTAAGAATCTGTTCCTTGTCTTCTGTTGGCCATTGGCATCCCATGGCCTCACCCATAGGCTCCATCACATTTTTTTTTTGGCTATTATTGTTTTATGATAAACTTGCAAAGGCTCTGGGATTTTCCTTTCCTGCTTCCCAACACCCCCTTAATTTTCCCTATAATATATTAGTATAGTCCTTCATAAACAGTCATAAGTCCATCGTTCTGTTTTTTTAGGTGTATCCTGACATTGTGGGTATGGACAATGGCAGACAATCCAGCATACTATTATCAAGGCATATTTAACTATTTCATTGGGAGTCCATCTTTGATTTGGGAGTAGAGTTGCATATTGCATTGTCTCTTTACATCTGGATATAATAGTCTCCATTACATAGTTACTATACATCTCCTAAATGAAAAGCCATAAAACAGAATCAACAACAGGGAGAAAAATAGAAATTTACTGCACCATGAAGTTAAATAACATGCTACTGAATGTCATTGGCGTATTGACTTGCTCTCTTCTCTGCGTGCCAAATATCACCTGATGTTCATTTTATAAGGCTTATGTGGGCAATCTGTAGTAAGCAACTCTTCTCAAAAACTGGAAGACAATCACATCTTTTTGCTACAAATGGCATGGCATTTGTACAATTCCAGTGATTAGATTGTGGAACTTTCCTTTGTGTTATCACGATTCAACTCATGCCAGAGGAGAATTTTTTAAAATATTGAATTTGTGCAGTATGTTTCAGGCTTGTAAACTAGCCTAAGTAGACGTATGACTAGGACAGGCATGGTGTATCAAATAACAAAGAGTCAGGGCATTGGGAGCAATGTAAATCATGTTTGCAGGGGAGGAGAGAGAGAAACTAACAAGTATGAATTGGCCGGACTATGGTGTCTCTTTCCTCTAAGGCAGCTACCTTCATATGGCTTGAGATCAGGTAAAAATCTATTAACGCAGTCCAATTGGCAAATAACAAAACCTACATATAAATGCAGATAGTCATGAGATAGAGAGTTCAGCATCAAAATCCAAAAACAGAATTTTGAATCATTCGACTTTTGATTCTACTGAAGATAATACCAAATGCCTGGAAAACTGAAAAAGAATTGGGCATAGACATCAATGCTGAAATTAGAAAGAAGGAGTGATTGCTGGGTTTGTGTGTGTAGCTTCTATCTAGAGATGGATACAGAAGAAATAGAGTTGATCTCATTGTGAAGCTTGGCAGTGGATTGATTTAAATCAAAGGATGAAGGTCCAGTTGGGGTCAGGGCACAGATGGAAGAGATTGTTTCTAGAGTTATAATCTTGAGAATTCATTAGAGATTAGGAAAGAAAAAAAATTGACATTCCTCTCCTGATGTTTCCAAATGCATACCTTTTGACACCGAGGATCATGAATGGTCCTCAGGTATGGTTGGATTTGCAGGGTTTTTCATGCACCAGATTATTGCATGTGAATTTGATCTACATCTGCTCAAATCCCAGTGTTCGAATCTTGCTATGATTCTTTGCATTTCATGCTAAAGCTAATTTTCTCTAATTATGACCTTATTAAAGTGACATGGTTATATTTGCTCTTTGTTTTATGCTAATGGCTGATAAACAAAATGCTAATTGGTAGTACAATTTGTGCTATATTTATTCTGATATTCAAATGGCTTAATTAGAATTTAATTTGTACACCACCTGAGCAGTTATGTATCCTGATGTTTCTTTTGCATTTTTATTTTCTTTCTTTATGGTTCAGAGAAAGTTGTTTATTAAGACATAGCAAGAACCCTAAAATTTTTCATGGGGTGAAGTGCTAATAGTGGGTTTTCAGGGAACAGAATATTCCATGTTTTAGGGGACTAATCACTCGATTTTTCTGCATCCAGTTGAAAGCAGTGGTAAATACATGTAACTTGTATGCCACTCTGTAGGGTTTGTGATTGGGTTAGTATCCAAAGAGCTTGTGTTTTCTTCAGTTTGAGTCTAGTTGAATCCAAATAAGCCCTTTCTTTCCCCACTTACCAGATAATATTTTCTCTCATGGACCATGCTGCTGTTTCCCATGGTTTTTTTGTCTGTTGCTTTTACTCATTTTACCTTTCGGCCTTCTACGTTAGAAGTTATATACCATCCACCGCCTTATAAAAGACTAGCTTGCTCTGAGTATGTAGTGTGAGACATACGGTTCTTATTAGGAATATGTGGCTCTGATTTCATTATCAAGTCTCTCACTACCTACATAATTATTTTATATCATTTGTAGGTTGGAAAGTCTAGGATTCTGTCATATCATTAGAGCAGATAATGGGAGAATCAAATGGGAGCTTGGATAAGGAGGAGCACTTGAGTCAGCAGTGAAGGAGCTACTTGGCATGCCTGCATCCCATATCAAAGGTCAGCCCCATCTCTCCCTTTCTGTCCAGCTTCCTGCTCAGGCAGAGTGTGTGAGGTAACCAGTGGGTGGAAAAGCTTTCTCTTTCTTTCAAATAAAAGTGAAAACAAATAGGTAGTTTTTTTTCTTAAATACTCTGAAAAATTTTTATGTATGTGGCAGGACTTTGTTGTGTACTTAAAACTGCAGATGTTTAGGTACTTTATTTTGCAATAACAGCTTCAGAGCGCTGAGAAGAAAAAACAAGTGTGTCACTGCAATGGACAGTTTCCCTCAGCTCCTCTCACTGAACGATTAGTGCGTTCCAGTCCAGCAAGAAGACAAGGGTAATAAAGCAGATGTTGATTGAGATATGGTCTGAGAGGAGTGGGCCGGTGCTGAGAGCACATTGCACTTTTCTTCCTGATTTGGAGCTTTTCTCCCAGAATATGAAGGGCATTGACTTTTGATGTGGCCAAAAGTTCTTGATTAAAGCTGTGAGTTGTATATCTTTTGAGCAATATGTACATGTTGCTACAAACCAGATTTTCGTATTTTGACTTCCTATTTTGTTGGATACTTTAAGTGCAAGTTAACAGCAAAATAGGCAGTTTTGAATGGATCCTGGTTTGAGATCAGGGTTTTTATTTCATACCTTGTTCAAGGGTCTGGTGGCCCCTCCTTAGTTTTCCCTGCCTAATTATAGACCTGACAGGTAGACTGAAGGTAGGCTTCTTAAAATACATTACACATGTGAAACACTTGGGAAACCTGTTAAAATGCAGATACCTGCAGTCATTAATTCAGTGGTAGACTTGATATTCTACATACAAGTTCCCAGGTGACATCTGTGTGCTCCTTTGTGGATAGCTATTTTAGTAGCAAGGTGCTAAAGAACTTGTCTTTTACTGTGCTACACATAAGGCTAGAAGGATAACTAAGAATTCAGTTAAATAGCAAGAATAATCTAACCGGGAATGTTTTTACTATTTATAGAACTAGATGGTTGAACCTGTTCTAATGCAAATTTTTTTGCAAAATAACTATTTTTTTAAAAATGTGGATTGCGATGTTGAATTTTCTTAAAAACATGTTATTTAATGGAAAAATTAGAAGTTGCAATCAGTTAATTGTGTATATTAAGTATAGTTTAGGAGAAATACATATCATTTTTTCTTTTAAATCAGAATTATTACAGACTATGGCTGTCACAACTTACCGATTTATAAATCATTTTTTCAAGATTTATTTATATTTTTACTTGATAGTCTGATTTACAGAGAGAGACAAAGAGAGACAGAGAACATCCGTTGCCAGTTTACTCCCTAAATGGCTGCAATGACCAGAGCTGGTCATGTCCAAAGTTGGGGGCAAGGAGCTTCTTCCAGGTCTCCCATGTTGGTGCAGGGGCCACGCTTTGACACATCTTCTACTGCTATGCCAGGTTATTAGCATAGAGCTGGATTGGAGCTCAACACCCATGGGATGCTGGTGCCAGAGACCTAGGAATAGCCTGTTATGCCACTGTGTTCGTCCCACCATTCACTTTTTAAAGATTTATTTGATTTTTAAGGAAAATCAAATATACAGAGAAGAAGAGAGACAAAGAGAAAAATCTTCTGTTTGCTGATTCACTCCTCAAGTGACCTCAGTGGCCAGAGCTTCACCAATCCAAAGCCAGGAGCCCAGAGCCTCGTTCAGGTCTCCCATGCAAGTGCAGGGTCCCAAAGCTTTGGGCTGTCCTCAATTGCTTTCCCAGGCCACAAGCAGGGAGCTGGATGGGAAGTGGGGCCACTGGGATTAGAACCGGTGCCCATATGGGATTCTGGCACGTGCAAGGTGAGTACTTTAGCCACTAGGCTGCCATGCTGGACTCCCACCATTCATTATTAAAAAAAAAATGTTTAGAAGCTATTAATGTCTGTAGCATAGGTCAGAATATGTGGTGCTTATCAACTCTGAGGTGTTGGTTAAATGTGGAGAATACAAAATAAGGAGGTGTGGCTTCTGCATTCATTTTCAAATATGGAGGTTGTCTTTTTTCTGCTGAGTGACAACTCTGCACTGTGACTAAGTACAGTTCTGGGAAATCATCAGGTTGTGTGTTGGAAAACCTGCTGAAGTAACTTGAGCTGCGTGTGAAGTGGAGGGAAGGAATGGCAGGCAGATCTAATACATAAGATGACACAGAGGTCTGCTTCCCTACAATGCAGTCTTAGTTGCAATCGAAGATCATTAATTAGTTATCACAAAATGTGTTTTGTGAAAGTGAGCAGAAAAATAAATCAATGATTTTATCAAGATAGTCTTTGGCAGTGGAACACAGTGTATCGGTTCAGTGACTTCAATTAAAATGGAATGCAAAGGGGGTCCTATAGTTGGTAGTACTTTATGTTTTTCTATACCAGTGAGAAAATGTGCCAAATACATTGTATTTCTAGAAGTAATGCTAAAAATTTGAGTTTTGTTGCATATTGTAGCCCATGTGACATTTCTAATATAAATAATCATGTTTTTAAAATTTTTAATTTTCTTTTTCTTCTGCTAAAATTTACATTGACAAAATGAAGAAGGGCAAAGATTGATTTTTGTTCCCTGCTTTGGGATTAAGAGAGTGCAAATGTACTTTATTCGTTTATGTTGTAGTGTTCTATTGGCTCAAGGCTTAGGGGTTTTCTTTAGTTACTGAAATTCTAAACAATACACATGGATGAGACTGGTAGATATTAGAAAAAGTGAAGTCACCCAGACATAGAAAGTGAAATACTTATGTTCTACCTCAGGAATGGAAGCTGCAAAGTTGATATTGTAGAAATAAAGATTGGGGTTGTGTCTAACAGATTGGGAATAGCTGAGGGACAAGGGACGAACTGGTTAAAGGGTACTGATGTTATAGTTAGGAGGATAAAATGTATTGTTCTGTAGAGCCTTGGGTCATGATTATATAGAAGAATTCATTGTGCTTATCAAAATAACCAAATAGGTTTTGAAAGTTCCCACATAAACAAATGAAAAATGCATGAAATCATGGATGTATCAATTCTCCTTATTTGATGATCAAACATTGTACATATGTCAAAAGATCACATCATATCCCATAAGACTATATAATTATTATGTGTCAATTTAAAAGTCAAAAAATGAACTTTGTATTGACAAAACTGTTTATATATTATGCAGTCAATCCAGTATGATGGATGTAGTGTTCAATAGATGATTGTTTGAGAAATATTAATTTTTCTGTGTACCCGCAGGGAGGAACTCTAATTTGGTGTCTCAGTGCATTAACCCCTGGAAAATTCTACAATATAGTGCTTAGTTTTCCATATGTAAATGGAGAACATTGAACTAGTTGCATTCTGAAATTCGTCATGGCTTTAAAATCTTTTGATCTTTGATAGTAATGTGTAATAAAATTTTTAAAGATCTTGACCCAAGTATTTGTGTGTTTCTTAAAAGGACTTAGTTTGGGGTGGGCATTATGGTGTAATAAGTTGTGCCTCCACATGAGACATATGTATTTTTTAGTCTGGCCTCTGTGAATGCAGCTGGGAGGCAGCAGATGATGGCCCAAGTGGTTGGGGTTATGGCACCCCTGCAGGAAACCCAGGCGGAGTTCCTGACTTGAGGTTCAGCCAGGTCCAGTTCTGGGGTTGTGAGCATTTGAAGAATGAACCAGTATATGGAAAAACGTCCTCTTCTTTGTCTTTCTCTATCTCTCTGCCCTTCAAATTAATATATCAACCCTTTTCCTCCAAAAAATACTTAATCCCATTGGAAAAATAATTATTTGTATTTTATCTTTAATACAACATAAGAGAGGGGCTCAGTGCGGTAGCCTAGTTGCTAAAGTCCTCATCTTGCAACCAATGGGATCCCATGTGAGTGCCAGTTTGCATTCTGGCTTCTTTGTTTCCCATCCAGCTACCTGCTTGTGGCCTGGAAAAGCAGTAGAAGATGGCCCAAAGCCTTGGGACCCTGCATCCATATGGGAGACCTGGAAGAAGTTCCAGGCTCCTGGCTTTGGATCAGCTTAGCTCTGGCTAATGCAGACACTTGGAGAGTGAACCAGTGGATGAAAAGATATTTCTATCTCTCGTTTTCTCTGTAGATCTGCCTTTCCAATAAAAAATAAATCCTTTAAAAAGCATAAAAGAGATTACTGTTGGAAAAACTGTATTTATGAAAAGGTATATTCAAGCTAAATCTTCATTCCTACTTTTCTCAAGTTGCGATTTATAAAATATTCATATTTTCAAATGAATACATGTATATGATATTTTAAAATAAAAACAGAAGCCCTTCAGAAACCATTATAATGAACAGAAATAATTTCAATTTATATCCTTCTTTTACAAGTCCCAGTTCCCAGGAGACTCTGATATTTTATGTTAATTGGCATTTATTTTGTGTCTTTGCATGTTATTTTATATGGATTTGTCAGTTTGAGGCATCTTTTTTTTTTGACAGTAGAGGGTCATGGCTTTCAGATTTTGTGAGGAAAGTAATGAAAACACACTTGTTCAATCTGTTACACATAACTGAAAAACTGCAAATATGATTTTGGAGATTTTTCATTTTTGTTTCTATACAGTCTTTATAGTCTTGTAACTAGGTCATTAAGTCAGATATAATCATAGTTCTTTTTCCTAGCCAGTCTCCAAGGGTTGAATCAGAGAGATAATTTTAGGTAGTTTCAGTGTATGGGAGACTGAATACTGGTTAATGTTCTCCTTTTAAGACTCTAGAGCCAAAGTTTAGGTTGTTATAGAAATGCCCTTTCTAATCATAGCCAAAATGCCTATCATAGTAGCCTTGTCTATATAGTTTTCCTTTTGGGACTACATCAAGCTAGAGGAATGATACTTCAATTAAGTGAGGTTTCCCATTTTCCACTTTGTTCTAGTATAGAACCATCCACCATGCTGGAAGTAAGTAGAAGTGAGATCAGATTCCTCTTGCTAAATTCTTCAATGACAATAAATAGTTTTCTGTGTCCCCAGATCTGAGTTTTTGAAGCACCTCAAACATGATTTTCCCTGCCTTTGCACATATACCCTAACCTTCTGTTTTACTAAGCCACTTGGAATTCTAGAAAATACCATGTTCCTTCTCACCTTGGAAATGCAGTATGTACTATAGCATTTTGGAATAATCTCTCCCTCCATCACCTACAGGGCACATCTCCACCTGTATCATCCTCACTCATCTTTCATTGGCTCATCCCCAGATTCTTTTCAGATACTGTTAAAACTGAGATACACAGGGCCTTTGTGGTTACTGTCCCATTTACACTTACAGCATCTGGTATACTTGCTACTTAAAGGATAGTGAGCCATTTATTTAGACTTCGGTTTGCACCAGATACCCTACTAAATGTTTTACAAATATTATGTTATCTAAGTGTGACTTTACATTAAATTGCTGGCAGACAAAATATTGAGTTACCTGCTTTATATCCATCAGTGACCATCAGAAAGGCTAGCCATAGCCCTGGCTGAGAAACAAGTGGGTGTCCTACCCCTGCTCTGTCTGTCTCAAGAAGGGGGATAATAGGTGTACAGCCTATAGTGTTTGGCAAGGTGGAGAATGCACCTGTATTTCCAAGTTCAAAGTTTGTCAGTTCTCGGGAGACCCCAGTCAACATCCTGCCTTGGATTTGAGATGAACCTCCGTGTCTGCCATAAATTGCTTTTTACCTAAATTAAATTAATGTATTTTGTTTCTGCTTAGAATACAATTTTGCCTAGCTAAGATATTAGTTTTAACAAAACTGAAGTTTAAGTCTTTGGGCATACCATGTATCTCAGAGCTTAGAACATAGCCTTGTACCTTGGAGGGGCTTAGTAAATCAGTGGATGGGTGAATGCATACATCAGTCTAACCTGTGGGCTACAAGACCTCTGATAAGAAAAGCCACAGATGTGACTGCTCATATCCAGTATTTTTGAGGTTGTGTGATGTGAATTTGTCAGCTTTTTTGAAAGATATTGTTCCCAGTTTGAAATTGCTTCATGTATTAAGATAAATTTTCTAATCTAACACAATCATATCTTTTAATAGTGTACTTAGGATGCACTAACTATGATTAATGGGAAGTATGTCTTTAGGGAAACTTAGCATTTTAGAAAATTAAGGTAATTGTATGATATGTGTAATCTGTCACTTGATTTTTTTAAGCAGTTTGTCCTGCTCCAAAGATGACATAGGATATGTGTGTGACTCGTGGTAATACATATAGAGCTAAGATTATACTTATGAGGTGTGATAGAAACTTTTTAAAAGCAGTTAGCATGCTAGCCAAATTCAATGAGAAGACACACCAGGTGGGAATCTTAGGATAGGATGGAGAGCCCAGTCTGAATTTCGAATGGAGTTTCTATGGAAATGAGCATGAGTACTCTGTTTCCACTCACATCTTCAGGGACCCCTTCTTCTGGGATATGATTGGAAGGGGGGAATTTTGGTTGCAGAGTTCTTGAAATTCCACCAAAGATTAGGAGAATCCTAAGGTTTCCCTAAGCTGCCTCGAGAGATGCTTCGGCCCATCTAGCAAGGTTAATGAACAAAAGTCATATTTTAGATGTATAATTGCTTGTTAGGCTTGCTTCTTCGTTTCTTCCCTCCTTCAGCCATACAAAAATTCCCCAACCTGGTTATAAAACAAGGACAATAAATTTCTGACTGAATTAAACCATATAAAAATTTCTATTCCCCAAATTCCCATTTTCTTCAGCCTTTCAGATGCAGTTAGGCTAATGTCTGCTTAGCTACTTTAACATTTCACACAAAAGAAATGTAACCTCAAAACTACTTTGGGGTAATGTGGGTAAAGTTCTGTCTTTTGTGTTTTCTTCAAACTTGCATTTGTGCATAGATCTGGTTGTGTGTATTCTTTTGTGTGGTTTCAAAAAGATTTTGGCCTGTTCATTGCAGAGGGCTGGTCACATCATCCAGCAGGACAGAGTAGAAGGCCTGTGTAGTATCCATCTGCTAGAGACAGCATGAGAGCATTAAAGATATGTGCTATAGAGAGAAACAGTAAGATTATGGGAGGTGTAAATCCAGGCAGAGACAGGATTTCTACAATCCAGTTCTTTGCCAGAATTCCAATCCTGTTTGGCCACTTCTTGGAGTTATCTAGCTCAATCCAAGAAAAGTTGAATATGGTTTTGTACCTGCCCAGTTTGATTGACACTAGACAACATTTTTCATGGCACAAGACACAGGTAGATGCTCCCTTGGGTATTGGTTAGCCTTCTGAATACCTTCTTGTTTGGAAGGACTGGGGTTGGCAGTCCTATTTGAGGTACAGTAGGAAGCCTTTCATTGGGTACAGGCTGTGTT
Source organism: Ochotona princeps (assembly GCF_030435755.1). Lineage (NCBI taxonomy): Eukaryota > Metazoa > Chordata > Mammalia > Lagomorpha > Ochotonidae > Ochotona > Ochotona princeps. The sequence goes on from NC_080835.1 coordinate 83,834,813, forward strand.
TTTTTTTTTCCCCAAAGGAAGGGCATCTTTATTCTGGTTTTCTCTTGAAAGCCTTAGATATGGGTTTTGATGTTTCTCTATACCTAGGGATTCGTAACCTGTTAGGAAAATTCCAGAGCTATCTTAAAATTTTGAGAGTGAGAGTTTGCTACATAGCCTGCAGATGCTTGGGGCAGTCTTTATTTCCCCAATGTGAAGGTGAACCCTAAATAGTTAACTCTCTGAAAGACCAGTTGTGCTTTTTCTTAGGATACCTGGTAGTAGCCAACTGCTCAAAATTGGGATTTCTGTTGGGGGAATAGACTAACAAATCATCTACATTTTAATTCGTCTCTCCACCTTTTCATAAGAGATTGATCCTTTAAGTCCTGAACAAGGGCCTGTCCAAAAATAAGTATAGACTTTCTATAAATCCTTGTGGAACACTGTCCAGATTGGCTATTACCTTATTCCGTTTGTCAGTCAAGTTAAGGACAAATAAGAACTGACAGAAGAGGCTTTTAGGCTTAATAATAATTGGCTATAAGACCTGGCCAGGTATGTGTAAGCTCAGACCTATCTATCTCTTTCCATGGACAACCAGCAGAGGTATTACAGTACAGAGGTAAAGGACCTTAAAAAAGGTATCCAGGTGATTCCCACTATCTGGCTATTGTGGGACAAGAGCTGAAATGAATAAGAAGCTTCCGTAATAGGTGGCTACTATATTGAAAGGAAAATTTATTATCCCATTTGCTATGTCTACAGTGACTCTAGGCTCAGTTCCCTCTATAGTGATTAGCAGCTTGGGAACTAGGCAGAATGAAGCAATTTTCAGTTTGGGACAAACAGAGTCTAATTCTGACTTTTGGAGTCCTCCAATTCTCTGGAGGATTCTTTTTCAAGTGGCCTGCCTGGCTTTTGACAGAGCAGGCAGGGCTCTCTGTGCATTGATTTTATTATGACAGCTGTTTGTCCAGAGCACTGCCTTTCCACACCAGCAATAGGTGCTATTTGGGGGTGGACTGAACTTGTTGAGTGCTTTTGGTGACAGATCACTGTGTAAAGCCCTATCACTTGGCTCTGCTGCCAACCCCTTATGTTGTTCCTTGTCCCTAGCTTGTTCTGCTTGCTGTTGCCCTCTGTTGAAGTAGACTACGGAGGCAGGCGTTAGGATGTTAGCCAAGAGAGTGCTAAACCCTATGCCAAAGTTTTGAAGCTTTTCTTATACCAGGATGGGCCTGTTCTGGCAATGTTTATCTTTCTCTGTTTGTTATGATGGTACCTCTGAGGAGAACTATGTCTTCTAGGTAAAATCAAATATCGCTTCTTGTCCTTTTGGCTTAGAGATCAAGTGTAGATAAGATCAAGCATAATGAACACCTGACAAAATCGACGAATGAATTTTGAGACCATCTATAGCATCGTGTCGCTACCCTTAATTTGGTTTTCCCCATTTATTGCACCCACAGCAAAACAGATCTAGCCATAAAAGCATTTTAAAATTTATGGTATCATTTTTTGTTCATTATTTTTCATCCTCTGATATATATTGTGGCCAATAAATATTAGAGAAAAATATAAGTTGTCTCTTTTATGAGATCTGGGGATCAAACTGTATTTCTTGGTGGAGAACTGTGAGTTATAGAGAGCCAATTGGGGATCTGGAAGAAAATAAAGGAGAAATAAGACAATAAATTAGGTTTCCCTGATAAAAACAATGTTCTTAAAACTGTAATTATTGCTTTCATGTTTCCTGTTTATTTCATTAGTCTCTTATAACAACAACGTACTGTAGAAATCCGTATGTTTATCAGATTCGTTAGGTGAAACAAGGAATAAGTTGCTGGGCCCGGCGGCTTGGCCTAGCGGCTAAAGTCCTCGCCTTGAATGCCCAGGGATCCCATATGGGCGCCGGTTCTAATCCCGGCAGCTCCACTTCCCATCCAGCTCCCTGCTTGTGGCCTGGGAGGGCAGGGTCCCAAAGCTTTGGGACCCTGCACCCGCGTGGGAGACCTGGAAGAGGTTCCTGGTCCCGGCATCGGATTGGCGCGTACCGGCCCATTGCGGCTCACTTGGGGAGTCAAACATTGGATGGAAGATCTTCCTCTCTGTCTCTCCTCCTCTGTGTATATCTGGCTTTCCAATAACAATAAAATCTTAAAAAAAAAAAACAAGGGATAAGTTGGGTGTGAGCCAGACAAATGTCTATTTTAACATTGGATCGTATCAGCAGTTGAGAGGTACTCATTGTGGTACGTGCTCAGTATCTTTATTTTACCAGATCTATCCAGGGAGAATAATATGCCTAGGTCTTGGGTGCAGGGTACACAAGGGCACAGGGCTCTGCTGCTTAACATTATATTATAGATCCTCTTTGGACCTCAATGTTCTTGCTCTTTTTTTTCTTAAAAAAAAAAAAATCTAATATAATACAGTGGAACCTGCAGCACATTTTTGCCCTCATAGGTTTTGTCAAGTATGTTGTGTCACAGATAGAGGTTTCACAAGTGCTAATAATTGTGATTGCTGTTTAACTCAAAGGAATGTATTTAATTGCTGGGAATAAAATTGGATATGTCTAGTGAAATATGTCAATTAGCTCCTAAATGAGGGTAGCACTTGCAGTGAACTAGAGATCCTGTCACAAATAGCAGTACCATACTTGATGTGTGGGAGCCTTTTTCTCACTTTCCTTGACACCTTCTGGTGTGTAAATATACTTAGGCATGTTGACTTTATCCTCCTTAATGTAGAGCTCTAAATACAGTGACAGCTTTAAAACTGCTTCTCATTATGATATAAAACACAGGAAAAAAAGAAAAAAAATACACAAGTTTCTCCAGCCTTTAAAAATTTCCTTGGTTTGCAAATTCTTGCTAAAATCTTCTTGATGAATATATTCATAATCCTTATTTTCTATCATTCATGACTTTTACAGATACTATGATAGTTCAAAGTAGCAGAATGATGAGTGTTGGCAGTCATTTAATCTTTCTATTTGGCTATTTACAACAGTACAAGGTCTTGGTCTAGGTTGTTTAACTTACAAAGAACCTTCAACAAAAATTTCACAGGAAATTGATATTATGCAGCATGGTGATTAGCTTGATTCAGGTCTTAATCTCCAGGTCATAATAAAGTTTTTGCAGATTTCATTTTGTTAAATCTGTAAGATAACATCATCTTCAATTGTCATTCCGCAAATGGCCATTGTAGCCAGAGCTGGGCCAGTTCAAAGCTGGAAGCCAGGAGCTTTTCTTCCACGTCTCCATGTGGGTGTAGGGGCCCAAAGACTTGGGCCGTCCTCCACTGCTTTCCAAGTCATAAGAAGAGAGCTGAATTAGAAGCGGGAAAGCAGGGAACTAGGACTGGTAACCATATGAGATGCCGGTGTTACAGCACCACACCAGTCCCAAGAAATAGTCTCCTAAGAGGGTGAAGATGGAAGCTGACAGAGGGTTGCAGCCACAGGCCATGGGATGCTGCTGGCAGGCATTAGAAATTGATAGAAGGTGGGAACCAATTCTCCCTGGAACCCTCCAAAGGGAGTATGGCTCCAGCACACCGAGATTCCAGGTTTCTGTTATTGAGAATCAGAAGATCGGGAGGCACTAAAGGTGAGCTATTTATGCCACTAAAACTGAGGTGATGTGTAGTTGCAGACTTAGGAAAGAATGCAGCTGATAGGTGGGAGTGATCACAGATAAGAGGATCGGTTGATGGTCATGTAGGTAGAACTGTTTTATTCTCAGTGCAGTAGACAGGTATTACATGAGATAATTTTAAACCAACCAGCTTGGTTATATCTTGTCAGAGGGAAGAAAGATTACCATAGAGATAACATGGTTAAGAGTGGCAACAGATTATTCAAAGAGCATTTGAAGATATCCAAGCAATAAACTAATAGCGACAGTATTACGGGTGTAAGCAATAGATGGAGCACAATAAAAGGATTTAGCCTTTGGTGACACACCAACAAAACTACCATGTGATAAGGGGGCAAAGTCTAGGTGTAAAAAAAAATTTGTTATAAAAAATTGTTATAAAATTAAGAGCAAAATTCCCATTTGCATTTGTCTTATGGACAGAAAATAGCCTGACAAATTTTAATCATCACTTCTTTTGTGAACAAATTAAATTGTTTATTAATTCAATTAATCTAAATTGTTTTTCTTAAGTTATTTTAGGTATTTTCAAGTTTTTATGTTTAAAAGAGTTGGGCAGCAGTTCTGGTGTTCCCACAGCATATTGGGGCTATTACAGTTCACAATACACATCATATATCATATGAAGTGCTCGAAGAGAGGAGTTGGTAGGTACCAAATATAAAGAAAAGAAAAGGAATTACTACTTACTTGATTTGACCAGTTTATGTTGTATGCAGGTATTGATATATTGCACTGAACCCCATGACAATGTGCTAGTATTACATATTAATCAAAAATTTTGATGAATAAAGATAATGCTATCAGGAAATATGTTAAAGAGTATGGAAAGGTGAATCAGTGTCCACCTGTGCTGCAGACTTTGGCATGACTTCTCTGTTTAGGCTTTTGAAAATGGTATAACTCATGACCTTTTAGAAATATGTTTTCATGCTTTGTGATTATTGTAACACAAGTATTGTGATGAACATCATTGATACAAATGTATTAATGAAAGAATTTATGTATTCATTGCTAGTTGTAGTTCACTAGTAAAGGGTGAAATTGACCTTTTATAATTCAAGTAGGATTTGAAAACTGTTATCACCAAATATTCATTACTGAAGAAATTTTATAAAGTGACAAAGATTCAAAATCAATACACATAAAGAAGCATTGCAATTAAGTAGAATAATACAGAGGCATGTATATTAATGAAACGATAGTATATTTATATATATTAATTTAGTAGAACTCAATTGAAAGGATGCACATACAGTAAGAATAGCTGAATGTACTGAATGTTGTTATGGACCAGGCATTGCTTTATGCGTTATCCTTCATTCACTATCTTGTTGTAAGCAATTCCAGTGCTGGCGGTGGAGGCGTCTGGGCTAAGGCAATTGAGAACCAGGATGTTGCTGCCATTGGTATCCCCCTAACCACCACCCCATCACCACCACACAGTGCAGCAACCCTGAGTTTCATAGAGTTGACACACTCACACAACCAGTGTTTAATTTTATGTGAGTGAGACACCCAGTGAGTTAAAGTAATGGGATGTCAACTTTATTTTTTACTTAAACACAGTACATCATTTTCTGACTAATCCAACTTTGATACAGAATGTCATGCAATCACATTGTTAGATTCTCAGAATATAATGGAATGGTAGATTTAGTTTTAAGGAGATATGTCTTGTGATAAAAATCTAATTGTGCTGTTACACTTTACGTCTTAGACTAACCATTGGTTATCTGAAGAGAAGTTGATAGTCTCAATGACAAAAAAGTACTTAGCATAAATAATTAGTTTCAAAATTAGTGCAAAAATATATATTATCTATAGCAACTAGCTCGTATCTTTGCCTTCATTACAGAATGGTTTTATAAGCCTGCTTTACTCTTGTTATAGCATATAAAGAATGCAGAAAAATTAATAATATAGTACAAATTATAGAAACAGGAAACAATCCCTGAGTAACCGCAGAGATTGTGAATGGGGACACAGTGAAGCCAGATTTGGGACTCAGAGCATTTTGTGTCTGTGGAAAAGGAAGCAGGAAAATTGTTACATGTCTATAAAGGGTAGGAAAAACACAGAAAAAGAAGAATTCTACGGATGGAAATCATCTGAAAGTCATCAGGGAATGTATAATTGAGGATGATGCTGGTAGGGAGGATTTGTTTTTGAAAAATAAAAAAAAATTAAAAATGCATAGCAACTGAATTTAATAAAAATTCTTAGCTATTTAGTAGTTGTACTTAAGTAAATATAGTGTGGAAAATACAATGCTGGCAACGAAAATAAACAGTTGACATGAAAATGAGTGGTATTAATGTCATTCAACTAGAAAAATAAAACTCAAAAACTTTATCTAAAACTACCTGAATTTCTGATATTTTCTCGTCATTTGCCATGTTCCCCATGTCAGAGTATTTAAGACTCTAGATTTCTTGAACCTAAAGGAGACAGTGGTGGGGTTTTTGTTTGTTTTTGTTTAATGAAGTCTTTCTGGTACATGCATCCAAAGATTCTTCGGGTGCTTCTTGACAGTTTTATTTCCACTTTATCAGGATTCTGCAAATTACAATTTAAGCCTAGAGGTTATCTCATCAAAGACTAGATCACTAAGCATCCTGTAGTCTTTCACTGTGCATTGACATCTAGGATACTTAAAAGAAAAGAAGGCACTGGGACACTGTCTCTATCTAATGAATTCTAATCGCATTTCTTCTCATTGATGTCAGTAAATCTCCAGGCACAATCACTACACAAGAAATGCCACTTGTAGGTTAACAGAGAAATTGCATTTATATCTGTTTTCCTATCCTATGTAACTTTAGATGGCAAAGCACCAGTTTTAAGAGAGAACACATATCATTCTTTGAGTAAATATTTTGAGTACCTTATTTTAGGCTCAAGGAATATACAAGGAAGATGCATATTGTCATTAAGAGACCTTACAAACCAATGGTAGAGGAACTTTGGGAGAGATACTAAATAAATAATCAGTTGCTTATTTTGCTGAGTCTAGTATTTACTTATTTCTTTCACATTTTGCAATTTTGAAATCAGACAACACTTACAATCAAAAGTACCCTCCTGGACTGATCAAACAGCAATATTAATGTAGCTATTATTTTCCGCTTATGGACATTGTATGGTGTGATATTTCTATACAGTTGCTTTATGTACATTGTTTATCTTACATAGACTGATATTTCCACTGTAGGTATCTTAGAGAAAATTACCTTATGATTTAGCATTAAAACAAAAAGTTACTTTTGTCACAGAATGAAGAAAAATAGTGCAGTAGGATCTGATTTTGATATAAATGAAGTTAATATTCTTTTTTATGGTAACTTCATATTTTATTACAAAATGATCAAAACATGTCTTGTTTATATGTTCCTATCCATGCATTACAACTCATAAGACAAAAATCAATGTCTGCATAAATCTAAAACAGCATTTTCTATTCAGTGTACAATCAGAAATACGAATAGTAAGAAAATGTAGTCTCATAGTTTAGCTGGCAGCATTTAACTTTGTTAGGCAAACAAATTAATGCTGTGTCTTTTAAGTGATGGCCCTTTGCATTCAATTAAATATAATTAGAAAGCCAATGACAGTGTGAGAGAAAATGATTGAAGTCCAGGGAGGGATATGTTAGATACATGGACTGGAAAGGCCTCTCTCACTATTTTAATCCAAATACTGAATGACAAAAAGAAGCCATTTTCCAAGCAGAGCATTGAAGAGGGTCAACAAGATCTTGGCATGGCAGTGAATGCATGGCTTACTCAAGCAGCACAGTAGACCAGTACAGTGGACATAAGGATGTTTTTATCCTCTCTTGGGTTTCAATGGTCAGAAGCATTAACTTCCACAACATTACCTTTCCTCTGGGTAAGACCACTACTTTGACCATTTGGAGAAAAGTGGGCTAATGTCCTGCACACCCTGTGTCAGTCCCATTGTGACTCTGCACCACTTTCAGCACTGCTGAGGGCTTTATTCATCTTCCCTGGGGCAGAACAGCCCCTGAAGACCCAAACGTAGACCCAAACGTAGGCCTTGACATTACAATGTTCCGACTGTTTTGTAACCTCATCTCACAATATATACCGATATATTCAAAATGTTGGTAGGGGAAGAGGAGTTCGAGAGTGTGGAGGGCAGTCTAGTTCATTTGTGTGTCTTTCATAAACCTCCATTCACCTGGTTTCTGTGAGTTGCAGCCTCCTATTGTACTTCTCAGTCCCCCCAGTTACTTCACTCTTCCCTCTCTGTTGTCCCAACTGCACTCCTCTAATGTCCTTTCCTGAATGGCTTAACTGCATCTTCCTTTTATGATCTCTCATCTCTTTCATACCTCAACTTCCACCTCAAAGAAGCTGATCAAGATACAGAAACTCCTCACTATATTAGTAGCTACTTTCTCCATAAACCTAGAGTTGACAATATAATAAGTTGAAAATGTGTATAATACACTTAATGTACTGAATATCTTAGCGTCATCTAGCCTATCTTAAATGTGCTCAGAACCCTCTGTGTGATATAGCACAAAGCCTATTCATAATAAAGTATTGAATGACTCATGTAATCTCTTGACAACAGTACACTGTAGAGGTCCCTGCTTGTTGTTTACTCTCTCAGCTGCATGGCTGACAGGGAGCTGCAGATTTCTGCTGTCACAGTTGGTGCTGCTGTCATGCGTTATGAGAGAGAATCATACTGCATGACAGGAGTCTGGATTCAGTTTCTACTGAAGTTGAAAATCATTTGGTCAAAACCATTGTAAGTCAATTACAGTATCTCAATGGAAGTTTTTGTTCTCAAAGGAACTTTGCGGCTCACACTTTTAAGCCGGCGATTTTTGTGATTGCTACTTCAAGGGAACATCTGGTGTTCATGTATAGTGCTCCCTGCAATCCTTCTGGGAGGCTTGATTTTGCTGTTTTTCTTTTTATTTTTCTCTCTTCCACATTGTAAATAGAAAAGGAGAATGTTCTGGAAGACGTGACTGGGAGCATGTGTTTAGCTCTCTGTGTCTGCTCAGGATTAGAGACGATCACAGGAGAAAACATTGTGGGTTAAGAGGAGAGTTGACAAGAAGTTTTGAAAAGCCAGTGTGCTGCATGATGTGTCAGCTCTTTCTCATCATTAAACCCCTCCCAAGGGTGCCAAAAGAGTTGCACGCATGTGCCACCAGGAAGGAAAAAAGTATTTGAAGTTTACGAAAGAAGAAAGGAAAAGCAACAGCAGCACAAAGATAACAGGGACAGAGGCAAGAGAGGCCTTAGTTGTTGGGAAAATTCAGAAAACACAGATGTGGAGTAGAAGGGAGGTCTGTGTGCACTGCAGGCTCCTTGCAGATGCAGTGTCTCTTACAGGCTCTTTTAATTCTGTGAAGCCTTCCAGTTTATTCCCCACATTTCAAGATATACCTGCAAGACATTTCAAATGTTCTTAAGACTGGTAGCTTAGCATTAATGCGAAACTTCTTCTGAATCACTGGATATAGCGTGTTTGTATTCTAACATGAGGAAACTTTAACTTCTGATAGCAATACCATAATTATGGGCAATATATTTAACAACAATGGCAAAAAGAATAACTTATTTATTGATGATCTTTTTGTGGTATGGAACAATGCCAAGAATCATGTGCATTTTCAGTGATCATTATTTCAATTAAACTTCAAAGTAAAACTTCCAGGAAGGTATGCTTTTTGCTCTCATTTTAGAGTTCAATATGCTGACACTTGGGGAGATAAAAGAAATTTTCCAGATGAGAAGCTAGAATCCACACAAGAATTGCCTCATTCCACTACCAGTTCTGCATTTACAATTAATTCAGAGTTTTTGATAGGAAAATGCCCTTATTCATTGTTTTTAACGGTTGGCTTGCAAAAAAAAAGGGAGAAATGCACATGTACGCATACATGTAGTCGTCCATTTGTGCCAGCCTCTTGATAAATCCAGGGGTGATATTAACATGCTACACAAGGTACATTTGCAAACACAGACAGGTTTTGTGAATGGTGAGTGCCACCAGTGTTTAATATGGATGTGTACCAACGAAGGACTCATCTACTTTTGATTGAGCTGTGTCTTTACATAATTTTGAAATTAAACTATAGGGCATTTTTGAATAATCTATTCTTACGTAGTTTACCATTAGATATCTCATTCTTGTTTTAGAATGACTTATTTTTTTTTATTAAATCAGCTATCATCAATGTGTACCATGTTTATCAGTGGGGCAGGTAATGTCCCCATATTCCTTTATATTTTTTTCATGTTTTCAGGTGGCCCAGAGTGTATTTAAACCTTAACAAGTTGTAATGTACAGAAACTAGAGATTGGGTTGTTGGAAGGCTAGCATATTGGTCTAAATATATAGGAATTATGAGTAATAGTATAAATAGCTGTATAAATAATTAACTGTGCAGTTGGCTAAAAGATCATGACTTTCCCTGCTGAAGTTCTCAAAGATTTTCTGGGTCCTGTCCTTCTTGAAGCTGGCACTCTTTTTTCACTTTTTGACCTCTGTGTCATACTTACGTCATACAATTTACCACAACAGGTAAGATTTATATGTTTTGCTGTCTTACTAGACTATTATCTTAAAAACAAGAACTGTGCCTCAATTGTCATTATTAGCATATACCATGAAGTCTGGCACAAAATAAGTGCTCAACAAGAGTGGTTCTTCTTAAAAATCAATTGAAAAATAATCAGAGATTTTGTGAGTTAAAAGGACACGGAAAGAATACTTATCTTTCTCCTTGAGTTTTGAAACCTTGAGGAGCAAAAGGAAAAGGCAGATCATACTGGGAAACTGACATTGAGAGATTTCTTTTAGGGGTGAGGCAATTTTACTGTTCAGGGAAACTTAGCCTTTGGTCTGAGGTCACTGGCTGGGGAAGGTCTTGCATATCTGGTTCCAGTGCACTCCAGGTAGGCAGAAGTTCAGCAGCATTTGTGCCTAATTAGCTGCAGGCTACTTACTCCTGGGAAAAAAGACAATGTGGATGAGGAATATTAAAGCTTTCCATTCCAAACTCATTAAAAATGTGGACCACATAATTCTTTGGGAATGAAAAAGCAGCAGTGGGAGAATATGACTATGAGGCCAGAGGAGCACTCTCCACGTGGAAGGAACTATCCAGTGTGGAGAGAGCAATTTCTCACCCCACCCCCGGAAATAGAGGTGCCCAGTTGCAATCCCAAAATGGGGAACTCCTCCCCCTCCCCTTTTTGGAAATGCAACTGGGCAGCGCTGCAGTACTGCAAGCTCAGGCAGGGAGCTGGCTCTCTTCTGTGTGATGTGGCTGGTGTTACACATGTGCACTCTTTCTGAAGGGCTCACCTCTATTCTAGTGTCCAGAAATTAACACTGCACACCTTAAACAGAGACAACAGAATTGTTTGTCATATTATGAAGAACTTCTTCCACTGCTTGAGTATCTGAAATAACAAGGTCATGTATTTGCCAGTGAATTATAAAATGCTTGATATGTTTGTCAATAAAATAATTATGAGAGTGTTTCCACAGGAAAGGAACAAAATGTAATTGAGTTCAAAATGTTCCTAATAATGGGACATTCTAGAGAGTCTATAAACAAGGAGCATTAAAAGTAATGGCATGTGGTTTTATTTAAACCTTCATTTGAGTACATATAATCCATGATTACTATTTTGGATAAATATGTCCCTGAGAATTTTCCTGTGAATAATTTAAAACTCTGAAATGCTGGCGTTTCTCACAAGCACTTTACTTAATGTAGAAAGTCTTTCAGTTCAGTGTGACAGCAATAATAAAATGAAACAGGATGCAAGAGTGTTTTCTGATGTGAACCCCATTGTACCTGTTATTACTTTGACCCAGAAAGCCAACATAGGAGATATATATTTAGCTCTATTTCCAGGGAAAAAAGATAACTGAAATTTTAGAGAGGTTAAGTGTTTGTTCAAGGTCAAAAAGCTGGGATGCAGTATATTCAGGCTACCTATCACATGCTTTTTAATTCCTTTTCCATGATGTGAAGGGAACACATTTTGTAACCACCAGAGAGGCTGGTAATCTTACTGGTTTCTCACCTATCATTCATTCTCATTACAGCTTAATTGGGGAAACTACTAGGTTTCACTCTTCCTGAAACTTAGGAATGCCGGAGTATAAAGCTAGAATACTTTAGTTCATATAAAAGATTGGTCATGGAACTGGTTTTTATCAGTATACTCTTTTGTTGTAGCAATTTTAATATTTGTAATAGGAGACAAATCTAAAAAGAATATTAGTGATTAAGAACTCGCATTTACTTTTAACATATTGGTTACTCATTACTATGTCAATTAATTCCATAATGATGTAAATTTTTGCTGATGGTATGTTGGGGCTTTTAATTGACTGGGGTGATACGCTGCTGGCTCTGTCTTCAGACCAGAGAGGGTATACCTAAGAAGCCATTGAACTTGACTGGACAATAAGATGCTGGACTCTATGTTTGGTATATGCTTGCAATGGGGGAATCTCAACTGAACTTGAGCTGTGGTTATGCAACAAGGTGAAGGAATCCACCATGGTGGGAGGGTTTGGGGAGGGGTGGGGAGAACCCAAGTACCTATGAAACTGTGTCACATAATACAATGTAATTAATGAATTAAAAATAATAAATAATAAAAAAGTAAAAACAAACAAAAAAAGAATATTAAATATGTATTTAAGAGATAAAGAGAGAGGGACAGAGAGAAACTGACAAACCAAAAGGCCTATTTACTTGCCCATTCCGCAAATGCCCTCAGTTGCTGGAGCTCAGCAAGATTAAAATTAACTCAGGTCCACAACATGAATGGCAGGAAAGCGTTCACTGCAAGCATCACCACTGTTTCTCAGGGTCTGCATTCTCAGGATGATGGAGTTAGTGCATAGCTCTACACATTGAACCCGGGCCTCTGACCATTCTGTCATTGGCATTTTAAAGGCTGGGCTCAATAGTCATTGAAAAATACAGCTTTTGGGGTTAGCACTGTGAGTGAGTGGGTCATTCCACATCCTCCAATGCTGGCATTCCATATTGATGTTGGCTTAAAATCCAGTTGTTCTTATAGTTCAGCCTCCTGCTGGTGTACATGAGGAAGCAGCAGAAAATAGTCCAGATCCCTGGGCCCCTGTCATTCATCTAGGAGACCCTGTGAACAGGGTAAGCAAACCTGCAGGATAGAGTTTTTCTGGAAAAGGAAGCCTTCATTTTTGTAGAACTTTTAGGACCATATGGTTTGTGCTGGAGCCGATTTTGAAAAAATCCAGTGTTTAAACTTATAATTACTTGTGAACATTTTCCTTTGCTATCAACTTGCAGGAGATATTTGAATTTTCCCACCCTCTTGATAAATAATTTTTTATGAAACTATTCTGATTGAGTTAGAAATGAATGTGAGCACAACTGATTTAACAAATGTAAAAACATTTGCAATTAGTGAAGAAAGGAGCCTTAAATATGTTTCATTCTTTCACCTGCAGGAATCCTGTCTTAGACCTGCTAATAGCTATTATTACAGCATTTCTCATGAATGGAACTCAGCATTTTGTTTTATAGTCAATTCACAGTTTGTGGCTCAGTAGTAGGAAAGTAGAACTGTAGCTTTTAGAAATGCTGACAAGTTATTCTAACTTTTATTTCAACAGCTGTATAATGCACTTCTCCCTTCTACTTGAAAACTTTAAAAATACATTTATTTTGCTTTTATCCTTATTATATTTAGAGAAGACTACCATAGAGATTCTCCATTGCTTTGAGATGCATGGGGAGAAGGAAGATAGGACTTGAGTTGATTTGAGCTTGGAGACAAAATATACAGGAAAACACAACAATTTTATTATAAAAATAAAGGAGGAAAAAGAAAGGACTGAGGAGAGGGCACGGGAAGTATCATTATGGGTTGAAACTGGTATTTATGAAATACCTAGACTCTGTCCTTTACATATAAACTTGAAGTGCTAGTGAAGGTGATATTTAATAGCAATAAAAAATTCCGAACAGAGGAAAAGTTAAAGGCCCAAAGGCATTCCCTTCAAACTACACTGGGAAAGGGAAAGGAGACACACAAATATATCAGAGAAGCAGTTGGAGGGGGATGGAGGTTAAATTCATCCTGATCTCTAAAGGTAACTAGGTAATTCCAGCGTGACTCAGTGGAAATTGTCAAAGTAACACGAAGCCAAAAGAAAATCCTTTTAATACTTCTTTTTGAAAATTATATATGATTATAAGCAAATTACATAAAGAGCTGCATGGGTGTGTGTGTGTTTGTGTATGACGTACTATATATGTACTTTTTTTTTTTTTTTACAAAAATAGAGCATTTACACTTTGTTTTAAAAAAAAAAAGATCTTGAAGGAACTGGCATTGTGCCATAGCAAGTCAAACCACCACCTGAGATGCCATCAACAAATATTGGCGCTGGTTCCTGTCCTGCCTGCTTCACTTCCAATCCAGCTCCATGCTAATGGCCTGAAAAGACAGAAGATTGCCCAAGTGCTGGGCTTCTTCCACCTACACGGAAGACCCAGAAGAAACTCCTGGCCCACAGCTTTGACCTGGCTCAGTTTAGTTGTTTTGGCCTTTTGAAGAATGAATCAATAGAGGGAAGATACTACTTTTCAAATAAATAACTAAATCTTCAAACAAACAAACAAACAAACAAAAAACACAAGTAAAGCAAATCTCAAAAGTTTAAGGTCATCCTCCTCAAGAATTCTGTTTACGTACTTGCTTTTTTCCCATTCTGCACACTCCCTTTAAGTATGATTTTCTGCACGCTCAGTTCTGCAGTTCCATCGCTGAGGTTTAGGAGTATTCCCTCAGCCACACTTTTATATGAAACTACATACTGGACATCTCTACTACTGTATTTCAAAATATCTTGCAAATTCTAAGTTGTCTTCTAAATTTACCATAGCAAGAAATCGTTTTTGACCAACGCACGAACTGTGTTGTCCCTTCCGTGGTTGAGATGTTAGTGAAGAGCTGTGCAAGGACTTGCGGGGGTTAGATCTTTGCCAATTAGAAACACCTCAGGTCAGCCCAGCGATTACAGCAGGTACTTGAACCAAACAGATAACATAGTATTGCAGAAATAATAAAACAACTGAGGACTGTAACATCAAGTTTTATATATGAAACAAAGAACTTTTGAAAAAATAGTTGAAGGTCTGCATAAATATGTGACACTTTGGTAACAAGTTTTTTTCCCTTTGCATGAATTGAGAATAATGACAAAAGAATGCAGCCTTAAACACGTTTAATCATTTGATTCATACCTTCGGGATATCATTGACTCATAGTTTGCAAAGTTTAAAAAGTGATAGAGTGCTTATTAACGATAGGTAGTTATCGTCATTATTTTAACATTCACTAAACAATCATAGCTTTTGTCTCCATAACTTATAAAGCAGTCACTTGAAACAACTAATGAAGCCTTTCAAGAACTTTCCCTTTCAATTGTCTAGACAATGTCTTTGGTGCCCTGTTAACTTATTTTCCCGATAGGATGTATAATTATTTTTCATTTTCAAGACCACATATTTTATTTAAAAATCATTATTCTTATTAACTTCCCACTTCTCAATGCTATGCTTTATTTTACTTTACTCTTGTATTTTTCTTTCTGTTTTTTTTGAATTAAAAGTTGATTATATCCTAGACAGGTTACCGTATTTAAAATTTTTTCACTGTCATAGATATCCCTAGAAAAATATTATCTGAAAACGTTAGTAAAATAACAAGAGTTGCCAAAGTTTTAAATTGTTAGAATGAACATTTGTATGAAGGGGGCTGGGGGTAGTTAAGTCTGGCTGTGTGTGATGAGTAGAGGTTGCGAGGTTCTGCATCAGTGATTCCTGTCCATACAGGTCCAGGTTGGACTTACTAGCAATCATTTCTTTTCTTAACAGCATTTTCTGTCTGCTCTGGTCTTCTACATTCAAAATCAAGATTGACACAAGCTGAATACATTCCAACACTGATAGATTAGTATATGAAATTCTGAAAAAAAATTATGCTCCTTTTCTCAAAATTCAGTTATTGAAGAAAAGAGAAATTTTTTATGTATTTGCAAGTTTTATTTTAAATTTTGTGTAAGAACAGAATAAAGGTACTTTGTTATATTCCAAGGTTTATGATTCAAAAATTGACACGCATGTCTCTTTTATGGGCATCAATTTCAACTCCAAAATGATAGTAGTCATATAAATAGGATTTTTTTGAAAGCTAACAAAAAAAATAAATATTCTATATCAATTCTCATTAAATAGGCAGCTCAAAATAAATTAGAATTCAAGATGGGTCTCATTTGATTCTTCTGAGAAAAGCCAGAGGACTGTTAGTGCCACACTGGGGAACAGCTATGAATTAACTGGACCAGGGTGAGATAAGTACAGCGTGTGTATGTATGTATTTTACGTAATTTTCTAAAATATTTAATCTCTGTTTAATAATAAAACATGAAGTTGCATCGTCGTAGATTTGGGCTTTTATTATTTATATTTCTGGTAATTCATTTTTATCATATTGTAAAGTAGCATTGTCTATGAAAAATCTTTCTCCCACAGGGAGTTTGCTATTATTGTTCAGATGATCACTAATATTGCCTTTCTAAGTTTAAATTTCTGTGACTCTGGATAATTATGTAATTTTTCAGAATTACTACTAAATATACTCCCAAAAGATGCTGATGTTTTTAAATGAAAAAAATCACTTCACTAAATTAAAATTTCAAATATATATATATTCCTTGATACTTATTCACGTGGTTACCTGGATTAAAAAAGACATAGGTTCCTGAAGAGAAGATGATGTATTTGTATTCTTTTTCTTAGATTAAAAAGGAAATCATTCACTTCTGCAAAACACCACTTCCTGTAATTTAAATTTCCTCAAATTGGTGGTGAAGTGCATCAGTGAGATTTTCTTTTGGGTTTACTATGTATAAGGCTTTGTTTTGCATTTGAGTTATGGAGAACAAAGACTAAACATAAGCATGAACTCTTACTTCCATTGCTCATCTGATCTGTTGGGAAAACATTTACCCAGGAAAGAAGGTGTAAGTATGAGCACCTTGTGAATGGATGGAAGAAAAGCTGAATGGTGAATGAAGTTATTGTTTCAAAAACAATGGATGACTTCCTGAAGAGATGATTTTTAATGAGAATAAGAGCTAATAAAAAATGAGAATGATAAGAGAGTACATTCTTTGGAGGGAAGAACATTGGAAGTTCCCTTAATAGTAAAAGCCTGTTTAAAAAAAAAATGCAGATAATTTGATGGCTACTGAGGATTACTGGGAAATGTTAAAATATTAAATAGCAGAATGAGAATATATAGTTAAAGATCTAGTGTACCAGGTTAAATGTTTGAACTTTTTTTTTACTCTAAGTAACAAGGATCCACTAAGGATTTCAAAGTGGGAATCAGACTTTTAAAAATATGGTTAAAGACCTGTGTGGTGGCATGACTATCTAATCCTCCACTTGCAGTGCTGGTGTTGACTATAGGCACCTGTGTAAGCCCTGGATGCTCCAGTCCAATCCAGCTCCTTCCTGCTCATGGCCTGAGAAAGCACAGAGAATGCCCCTGCCCTGCAGGGGAAAGCTGGAGGAAACTCCTGGCTTCAGAAGGGCACAAATGTGTGGTAACCATTTGGGTGGAGATCAAGCTATGTACTAAAACATCTCGGCATGTCAGCCCATCTGCACGGCTTTCTAAGCAACTTTTTTTTTTTATATATATATATATTTTTAAATTTTATTTTAAATTCATTAATTACATTGTATTATGTGACACAGTTTCATAGGTACTGGGATTCTCCCCACCCCTCCCCAAACCCTCCCACCATGGTGGATTCCTCCACCTTGTTGCATAACCACAGTTCAAGTTCAGTTGAGATTCCCCCATTGCAAGCGTATACCAAACATAGAGTCCAGCATCTTATTGTCTAGTCAAGTTCAACGGCTTCTTAGGTATACCCTCTCTGGTCTGAAGACAGAGCCAGCAGAGTATCATCCCGATCAATTAAAAGCTCCAACATACCATCAGCAAAAATTTACATCATTATGGAATTAATTGACATAGTAATGAGTAACCAATATGGTAAAAGTAAATGCGATTTCTTATCCACCTTCTGTGACCACCTCATTGACATTTCAATTTTGGTTTATACACAACATATAACATTCATAACATAACTTGTTATACATATTTCTAAGCAACTTTATTGGCTCTAGTTATTTCTGATTTTGTTGTTGTTGTTGCTGTTTTCAATAATGTAGAGTATGGGACATTTGGTAATCTCAGCTTATGAAATTTCAGACATCACTAGATAAAAGCAAGATGTGAAACTAGCTTTTATAGCCCATGTGTCGCAACATGTCAGAGCAAAACCTGATTAATTCTTTTTCATAGCAAGTATGCAGCTGTCTTCCTTTAGTGGACTTGTTCAAAGCAGTGTACTACTTTTTTTACTTCTTTTTTATTATTATCGTGTTATGATATAGTTCCATAGACCCTCGGATTTCCCTTCTCCCCTCCCCAAGTCTCCTCCTCCCATCTCCCAAGTTCCCCTATATTATTACTATAGTATAGTTCCTCATAAACAGACATATGTCCATCATTGCAGGCATGGACAATGACAGAGAGTCCAGCATCCTATTGTCAAGATATAGTAAACAGTTTCATTGACAGTCCATCTTTGATCAGGAAGTAGAGATGCATACTGTATTGTATCCTCACATCTGGATATGATAGTCTCCATTACACAGTTACTGTACATCCCTTTAAATGAAAAGCCACAAAGCAGTGTATTATTTTTAATTAGCACATAATAACTAAGCACATTTGTGGTTATAGTGCAATATTTCAATTCATGTCTACAGTTTATACTGTTCAAATCAAGGTACTTAGCATTTTCCTCACCTTAAACCCTTAGCCATTGGTCAATTCCTTCTGTTGGGAGCATTCAGTTATTTTGAAATATTCAGCAAATTGTTGTTATCTATCATACTGAGCCATGAAGACCATGTTATTTTCTTTGAAATATGCTTTTGAAAGCTTATTTAAATGTGACTATTTCACGCCATTTAAAATAAAGAATTTACTCTGACTTGGTAAGATTTTGGCAGTTACAAAGATTAAATTCTGTTTTAGATTTTTTGGGTTCAACCTAAGTTCTCCAGTGTCTGAAAGACCAGGAGGGCCTGTTCCCTTTACTGTAGGATGTAATATCCACTGTAGATAGCTGGTTACCACTCACTGCTGCCCAAATAAATAGGACTTGCTACTTTGTCTTTTTTGTGTAAAACACCTTTTGCCTTCCCTACACCCTCTTCAGATGCTACCTATCTTCCATTTCTGCTAAAATAACATCTTCTTGATGTTATTCGTGCTTTTTTTCTTGGAATCAGTGAATAAATCTGTTTCTTTTTTTTCAAATAAATCTGTTTCTTAAGCCCTTCTGTCCTCTTCCTGTGTACACACACACACATTATATATGTATGTGTGTGTATGTATGTGTGTATATATATATATATATATATATATATATATATATATAAACATTCTGCCTGATTGCATAGATAGTAATGCATTTCCTGACAGTCTTGTGAGTTTTATGATGAAAAGGATGCTCTCTGCATTTTTTTTTAGTTTCATTGGTGTTTTACATAAACATGAGCTATTTAATTGTTTATATGTTACACTGATTCATTCATGCATTGATTCAACTCTTACTCATTGAAAACTGTCAGGTACTGTTGTGTGCGTTAGAGACATGTCACTGAACCAAACTAGCAAAAATGTCTGGGTTAATGAAACCTAATGCTAATTAAATTGAATTGTCTTTGTATTTTTCTTGAATCTCTGATGCACTTCTTAATTTAGTAACAAACAAAAAAGTCAGTTTTAGCCTAGTTTTAGACAACTGTTCATTTTATTCTCCCTAACTGCCAATAGAAGATATAGTATGGTAGATTTGTGGTGACTAGATTAATAAAATATTGTAGTGGACTCTTACAGGTCAGGAGTCAGGTTTTGTATAACTTGGTTAACATTGAGCTTCAAAATTTTGTCCAGTTAGGCTTCACTCTTGTCGTTCTTTTCCTATTATTTTTCCATGTTGCATATATTTTTCTGTCATTCTGTGGCTGGGCTTCATGCTTATTTTCTGCCAAATGAAGAATATACTGCATGTGGGTAAGGGACCTTCTTTTGATACTGCTCCTCTCAGTGACCAGCCAAAAGGAGATAACCTAATCATTGTTTTCTTTTTTCTAAATGATTGGAAAATAAATTAGCAATTCCTTACGTATTTCTGCAGAAGTGATATAACCTTTATTGTAGTTTTCCCTATGAAATTAATCTTTCAACTTGAGCCTTCTATAAAATGGTTTCAATGTCAATAAGTCATTCTGAGTGCCCTCTTTTGATTATAGGTCCTTGTCTTAATTTTTTTAAGATTTATTTATTTAGTGTTATTTGAAAGGCAGATTTATAGAGAGAAAGAGAGACAAGGAATGAGGGAGGGAGGGATGGAGGGAGAGAGAGAGAGAGAGATTGGGGAAAAATCTTACATCCCCTGGTTCACACCCCACATTGTTAGCAATCTTGAGAATGAAGTATAAAAGGATATGGACAGAAGATCTTCCTCTCTGTCTCTCCTCCTCTCTGTATGTCTGACTTTCCAATAAAAATAAAATAAATCTTTAAAAAAAGGATATGGTCAGTAAAATCTTTTCTCAAAAGACTTGAAATTTAGAAATGTATATTTCTATAATAAGCAAAACAGCTTGTAAGTGAGTGTAGATGCAGTAATAACAGTTGTTGAAATATCTGATCTGTGGTTGGGCCTTTGAGACAGAGATTAAATTGACCCTTGGAATGTCAGATTCTGGTTTTGGGGTGCCAATATTTCATACCCTCCATTGCTAATCCAGCTTGCTGCTGATGTGTATCCTGAGAAGCAGTAGAAAATGGATCAAGTATTTGAGTCTTATCACCCACCTGGGAAACCGGAATAAAGTTGTGAGCTCCTGATTTTGATCTGGTTAAGATCTAGTTAACTGGCTGTGGGCATTTCAGGGATGAACCAGTATCTCACTGCTTTTCAAATAAAATGAAATATATACACATATATGTACATATGTATTTATTTATATATTTATAAATATAAGCCAAGCAAAACAGTGAAGAGATGTATTTCTTTGATATTATATATTTATAATATTATATAGTCTGTTTCATATTAGATAAAATAATATATAACACATGTAATTACTGCATAATCAAGATATTCTATTCTAATAAATTATGATTAATTCTACATAAATAATATGTGAATATATAGTTGTTATATATGTTATAGATTATGACTATTATATATAATATAAAATAAATACATATCTGCACTGTTGTGCTTGGTTTGTAATCATGTTTAATTTTATAATTCTCCCAGACTTTATATGTTGATTCTAGTATTTATTAAAACCTTCAAAGTGGATAATTTATATCTAAATTATAGAATGAGTACATGCCTAAAATTTGCCTATTCTTGTCCTTAGGTTTTCTTCATTTTGTATTGGTGAATGGAATATTGCCAAGGTATCTAGAATGAAGATTGATCTTTAATTGTTGACAGAAAAGATAATCACAACACAGATCAATTAAGATGGATTTGTTGTTAACATGTTAGCTATAGGTTTTCTTTCTTTTTAAGATGTATTTATTTTTATTGTAAAGGCAGATTTACAGAGAGAAGGAGAGACTGAGAAAAAGATCTTTCATCTGCTGGTTCACTCCCCAACTGGCCATGTGGCCAGAGATAAGCCAATCCAAAGCCAGGTGTCAGGAATGTCTTCCAGGTCTCCCACATAGGTGCCGGGGCCCACGGCTTTGGGCTGTCCTCCACTGCTTTCCCAGGCTGCAGACATTAAGCTGGAAGGGAAAAGGATCAGCCTGAACCTGAACCAATGCCCATATGGGATCCTGGTGCGTGCAAGGTGAGGATTTAATCACGAGGCTGTTAAGCTGAGCCCAAGCTATAGGTTTTCAGAATTTCCCTCGAATGGGACATTGAACACTAGAGAAATGTTGGAAATAAGCATTGAGTCTATTAGAATACATGGTATTTGTCTAGTTATAGTCAATGTTATTACATTTAAAAAATACCTAGAATTCCTATATTTTTAAATAACCACTGTGGAAACATTTTCTTTCTGTAGACTTTCACTCAATAACAGAGATAATTTATTGCTTCAGTTGGGACTGTTTATACTAGGAAAAAAAGCATTTTTTTGGTAATGTATGTAATGGTTGAAGAGAATTGTTTTTAGTTTTATGCCTTCTATTTCCATTGATCCCCAAAATATTTCATTCTGGGATTTTAGTTGTTCTTGTACTGTTTCCAAAATTTCTCATAATCTTCCTGCCATTAAGCAGGTAGACAAAAATGTAAATATACCAAACAGTTAATCTCATAGATGCCACCTTCACCATGCCACAATCAGAGTTTTATCCCATAGCAGTGAATAGCGGATATGGGCCCTGAGTCAAAGACACAGCATGGAGGTTCCGGTTTGCAGTTTCTTACACCCATAAAAGCCACAACCTACTTGCTGTAAGGTTTTCATGAATTTTTGAGTGCTCCTCTGTTTCCTGTCTCAGTCTAGTCTGTGACTTTGATATAATATACAATTTTCATCTCCAAAGCCCAAACTACTTGCTTTGCAGTACCCGCCCTGGACAAACTGACGAAAAGGACTGAATAGCTTTGAAATGAATGAGTGATAAAAACAAAAGCATTGCTGATTGTAAAATCAGTCATCCAAGCTCTTGGTAGTGAATTCTACTACAGTTATACATTTATACAAGCATACATTAATTTTCTTTTCAGCCTGAGCTAAGTATTTGATACATAGGGGTCAATATGTATGGCTTCCCTTAATTAAATTAGTCATAATGGTGGCAATGGTTATAACAATGACAGTGATACTTGTATGGTGCTTGTTTTATGACAAAACTGGACTTAGTGTTAGAAATGTGTTCTCTCCTATAAACTCACAATCTCATCCTCATTTTATAAGGGAAGACATTGAGACACAGTAAGGTAGTATTACTCTCTCAGGGACACCCAGCTAGTGAGTATAACTCCAATGCTTGTTTAATATTCAGGATGGTAATCTTTTTTAATACAGAAAGAACAGTCTGATGTTCCCTGAAACCTACAGGATTCACGTTTTCTATAGGATATCATTTTATACCAATCTGTACATTCACTTGTCTGGTAAAGATCACTAACTTGGCAACTCAAAAGAGCACAAATCTATTTTAGTGTTTTTGAGGTTGCTTGACTTGGAATTTAGCTGGATCCCCTGCTTAGACACAGGTCAAAGTGTGAGCAGGGCCTGAAGTCGAATCTGAGACTTACAACTCATCACTGTGTGTTGGCAAATTTTGATTCTTTGGCTGTAGCATTGAGATACTCAGGTCCCGGATGCCAATGAACAAGCAGAAGATTGCCCCTGTTTCTCGTCTCTTAGCTATAGATACAGATTCTCTTTTGGTGGGCTCTTCTTATTTGCTCTTTTGCAGGGGCAGGGTGGTAACTTCTGTTTTGGCTAACTCAAAATCAAGGGGTTTTAATTACGTGTTCAATTTCTTCACCTTTCCCATTTTTCAGAATTTGATCTTGGGTATGCTGTATCTTCAATGGTACATATGAAGCCTACACCTAAAAGAGGCTATATGTTGATACATGGGTGCTGGAAGGCATCTTAGAATTTTTGCTACTAAGCTTACGTGAAGGAAAACTTTTTACATCTTAATGGCTATAGCTGAAGTTTGTGAAAGGCCTCGAACTAATAGTTCTCGTTTTTTTCCACTGTACACAGCAAAATGACTGTAACAAAATGGGCAGTCAACGTTTCCTGAATGACTAAGTATGAACATTTTATCTTTAGTGTTTTCATTCTAGTATTTTACTCAGAGTTCTTGTTGTAATATATGTTTAAGATCAGTCACTCCTATTTTTAGAAACTGAATCAGAGGTCTCCACTTTTGCTATTTGAAAGTTTTGCTGATGTGAAAGTAGTGTGCTTGTCTTAAAAACGAAATAAAGTAAGAACAACCATGTATTATAATATATATAATTGTGCTTCTTGGCCCTTCCTAACATTCTTTAGAGTGCAAAAAAATGCAAGCACATGCTGTCAGTTAGTGGGCTCATGAGGAACTCTGCAAACAAATAGTGCAATTATGCTTCAACACAATAAACTGCTAAATACTAAAACGAAAACAGACGCAAGACAGCTGAATGGTTACCTATAGCCGCTTTAAGGTGTATAGCAGCCGGTTCTGTGTACAAACAAAAACTGACGTGTCATTGAAGTAGTCACAGGATGTGGTTAAGAACTTGCATTGTTTTAACATATTGGTTACTCAGTACCATGTCAATTAACTCCATAATGATGTAAATTGTTGTTGATGTTGTACTGGGGCTTCTAATTGATAGGGATGATATTCTGTCAGCTCTACCTTCAAACCAGAGAAGGTCTCCCCAAGAAACTTGAATTTATCTGGACAATAAGGTGCTGGACTCTATGCTTGGTATATGTTTGCAATGAAAGAATCTTGAATGAAGTTGAACCGTAATACTGCAACAAGATGGAGGAATCCACCATGGGGGGAGGACTGGGGGAGGGGCCGGGGGAATCCCAGAGCCTATGAAACTGTGTCACATAATGCAATGTAATAAAAAAAAGTGTTGAAAATTGGAATTGCCTCATCTTGCTTACTGGCCTGCGTGAAGCTCTGGGATTATATAGTTCAGTAAGGCACACTGTCAGAACACTTTAAATCATCTACCCAGGACTTGTTCTGCAGTATGAAATGCATGTTTCTAATCAATGCATGACATAAACTCCCTGAGATGTAGTTTAATTTCTGTTTTAAATGACATTATAATACAGTCCTTCTGAACTCTTTTGTAAGCATTTATAAGCATATATTCTTTTTTGTTTTCAAAGTAGAATCACTCTATCAGAAATGTCTCACACCCGGACATACCATCTTGTACTTCTCTGTGGTCGTTTCATGAGTTCAGTACTTCCTCTATTTCATAATACTAACTTTTTCTTATAACAGATTTGGACATTTTCTTTTCCTTTGGACATTTATGAAGTCTTCAGGAAAACTTTGAAGAATTTCCAGGAATGCTTTCTCATGGTTGTTTTAGTACTTCAGACACTTTTACTGTCCATCTCCTTTATCTTCTTGGGACATTATTTTTCTACTGTCATTTTGGAAATTATAGTATTGCACAGCTGAATTTTGTGAGCCATCACTTCTTTACAGAATATCACTGACTCTACACAAAGAAAATTGGCATGTAAAGCTGAATAAGCGTTTGGAAAAGATGAAAACATTTTCAGTCATACAGCTTGAATGGCTGAAGATGCAGCAATCTCCTTTTTTACAAAAATAGTTTTCTGTGAGCTGGATAACTGACCAAATGCTACTTTTTCATCCATTTACGCATACTTAATTTTTCTTCCACTTCTCATGGTTTATTCTCAACCCTGATCCTTTAGTCTGAGCCAGGTGACTTTATGCAGGAGATAGCAGCAGATACTGTATATTCAGTTTTGTTAATTAGCTCATGTAATTTGAGAAAACTAGTTGCTAACCAAATGTGAAATAATGAATATTGCATTATAATCATAATGAGACTTGGAATTTATAGCACTTCGTCTCCTTGTGGTAGCCACATATGGGAGAGCATTGACTTTAATTAGAGTCTTGGGTTCGAATAACAGCCCAGCTGCTAACTCTGTGATCCTGGGCAAGTTGCCATCTGGATGGTATCCAGCTGTTTCCTTTTCCTGTGAAATGATCATCATTGGAGCCTTTCTTTAGGGATTGTTGTGTGGCTTCTTGGTGAAGCATGTGAAGTGCTTGGCATAATGACGGACATGTAAATGACACTTAATGTTCATTATTATTATATGGCGTTTTTGTCTTTTATAATGCTAGGAAGTATGGCAGGCCACAAGAAGGAAATCCTTAATAGTAAAAAAATCAGAGCTTTCCTGTGTAGTATTTCTGTAAATATATGTGAATTTACACATAGTATCAGTGTTTGATGTACCAAAACAGCTGTTTTACAAGATCATCTCGAGTATTAACACCTGTTTCTGGTGATGCATATCATTTAGAGACTCAGCATTTCTTTTTTGAGAAGCTTCTGTTTATGTATGGGAAGGAATTAATGGGATATTTTCACTATATTGACTAGATTTCTTCAAATGTATGCTGATAGATGATGAATTTAGCTTTATTTACATATAGATTTATATACATACGTATATAATTTTATTTTTGTTGCATATTTTGTTCATCAAGAAAGGGAAAATGCCTAATGTAAAACATTTATCTATAATGAATATTTAGAAATTTTATTGTAATGAACTTACACAGTAAACATATCAAAGAGACTCTGTATATATTTCTTAAAGAAAACAGTAAATTGAGGCAGGTATACAATATGCCAGCTCCCATCCAAGCACTTCAAATATATTAATTTATTTAGTTCTCAGGAGACTTGTAGGCGTTAGGTATTATTAATATCATCCCTTTTACAAATGATGCTATTAAGGCACAAAGATAATATTGGACTTGTTAGTGGTCACCTGACTGATATAACAGGAAAAGGATTTGAAGCTGTTTTGTGTGTGGCCAGAACCTCTGCCTTAAGCCCATTTGCTTGGCTGTATAAAGCAGAATTCCATCCTCTCTGCTGTGCTTAGTGGGCCCTGCTAATGACATGCACATGCACAAACATTTTGTTAAACAGCCCATAATCTGTTGGAGCCTCATGAGCCTCTACCAGGTGTGAGCACTGTGTTTACAACCTGCCTAGCCTATAAACACCTCCACGTCCACGCATTTTTTTAGTTCTTTAATGAGGCTTCTGCCTTCCAATATCCAGAGATGGCACAGAAATACTGTTTCTAAAGATTCCAGGGACTAGGAACTTAGGTCAGGTAAAAGGAAATTAAACCCTTCAAGACTTGATTTGAGGTGGAAAGTTTTGTTTGTTTGTTTGTTTGTTGCAGTTTAGTTTTTGCTTTGCATTAAAATAGCACTGTTCTCCATTAGTTTTGAGCATCCAGTGTCCTGGGTTCATATTACAATTTGTGTGTGTGTGTGTGTGTGTGTGTGTTTCCTTTTCAAAATTTATTTTACTTTTACTTGAAAGAGTTACAGAGACAATGAGAGAGAAAATTTTATTTCTGCTGGTTCACTCCCCAAATGGCCATAATGGCCAGGGCTGAGCCAATCAGAAGTTGGGAGCCAGAAACTACTTTCAGGTCTTCCATGTAGGTGCAGGGTCCCAAGGTTTGGGGCCATCCTCTGAGGCTTTCTCAGGCGGCAAGCAGAGAACTGGATAGGAAATGAAGTAGCTGGAACACAAACTGGTCCCTATGTGGGATGCTTGTGCTGCAGGCAGAGACTTCGTTCTACACCACCCCACAATTTGTGGTTTTAGGGGTGCTGACAAACAAGTGTAGAATTCAAAACATTTTAATTAGAACTTTGCATAGTAGGAGGAAACATGATTCTCATTAATCTTAAAAATATATAGGAAGGCACCACAAAATGTTACTGGAGGAATGAAATTAAGAGAATACAGGAGCAGAGAAATGGTAGATGCTTTTATATCTGTTGCAAAGTTCAGTAAATGAACAACTGACGTAATTTGTCTTCATGTAGAAGTTGAGGACACATCTCAACAACAATGGAAATGTTTTCGTGCAAGGTACCATTTGTGATGATATTTTGAGCAGCCTAGCCTTTTTTTTTTCTAATGATTAGAAGTGAGTTCTGTGCAAGTAGAGGTAGTTAGTGCCTGTAGGAAGGGAAGGCTGGAGATTTCCTTCTAAGAGAATGGTCCCATAGTTGTTAAATGTTTGATGTTTTCTCTGGAATTGTAGTAGGGCCCACTCAGAATAGGTAATGCTTGAGAGAGGCCATACATTATGTTTAAAGGAACATTGGTGGATTCAATGGTGGATCCAGATCACAGCTGGAATGCTGACATAGTTGATAGGTTATTTAGTACAGCCTACTTACCACTTCACTTTTATGCATGGGACCTGAGGTGTTTGGGGGTTTTGTATATTTTTTCAGATTAAATGTAGTTGCACAAATAACAAGATACCTTCAGGATGGGATCCAGGTCTAGCATGAAATTCATTGATGTTTCATATATCTTACACACATAGCCTCAGGATATTTTATGTGTTTTTTTAATGCATGTACATTTTGGTTATGATCCATTACATGAAGTCAGTTGTGGAATTTTCTACTGATTGTAGCTTCAGCCCTTGATAAGTTTCAGACTTTTGAGCACTTCAGATTTTGTGTTTTCAGATTTGGGATGTTCAACCTTTATCACTACATTTCTATTTCTTTATAAAATAGTATCTTCCTCATAACATTGATAAAGAGATTGTTAGAAAAGTCTATGAAGCACTTAGCACCAATGAAGAACACAATTACCTCTCTACCTTTGAATTGTCCTTGTTATTGTAGCTGCTTCAATTGAAGTGTTATCATAATCTCTATAGGGTGTTATCATCTGTAAAGTGTTTGTTTGGCACAGGGGATAGAGTGGAGGGGTTGGAACCTAACCATTCACTGAACACTTTGTATATGACAGGCGTTTGTTGCTAGATGTTCATGTTCTTTTTTCAGCAACTTAGCTGGCAGCTGTTATCAGTCCCCGTAACTGACAAAAACACTGGCGTACAAAGTCTCAGTTTCTTTGTGGATTGAAAATCCTCATGTCTGACCACTGCACTTTAAAGGGGCTCGAAGTTCCAGTGTATGTGACCATTCTATTTCTTTAAAGAATACAATGCACTGTGTTATTTCTGTAGAATCAAAACTACTGATGTACCAATATCCTAATACATGCCCCCAAGGCATACAAAGCTTTTAGTGAAGGACCTGGTGTGATTGCAACTCTAGGTTGAAACTGTGTAAGTTTATTATCCAATAGCTTCACAAAGGATCCTCAGCTCCATTGAGCGTGTGGCTCTGTTGAGCTCTGTATTAGACCTCTCGACCTTGTTTGCCCTTTCCCTCTAATGTGGAGAACTGATGTTTTCCAGAAGTACCGTGAGGGCTAATTGGATGAAGGACAAAACTATTTAGTATGAAATGCTATGTTGAGATAAGAAAAATAAGTTGAGACTTAAGTCAGCCTGTGGTTTTTCAAGCCCTAACCAGGTTAATTCATTTTTTTTTAAACCAGTCTGGTTCTTAATTACCTTAGCACAACTTAACCTTTGCTCCCTTTGTAGAAGTTTTACACCATTGGATAAAATGATACCCCATTGACAAATTACATCATTAAAATCTCGCACATTTACATTCCACATCACTCCTATATGTTGATATGTACCTTTAGCAAGTGATAGTTTGCATTCTTGTCTGAATTATTAAGTGTTGATGACTCATGCAGGACGCAGTGCAGTCATTTAGCTGAGAATTCCTAAGGAATAGGCAAACGTAGTAGGCACTAGATTTGTCGAATGTCTCCAAATGACTGCAGTCATGATCCGTGTTGAATGAAAGGATCTGTAAATTATTTGTGCATCATTTGTCATTCTAAACAGTTCTTTGGGTTTAGCAGTGTCTAAAACTTTGCTGGAAAAACAGTTTGAGCATTATTGCTTATTTTAATTTGTTCATTACTTCTCTTTCTTCATTCTAAGATGAAATCAGATTGAAACATTACTGTACTTATATAAATATCTTCATTTTGCATTAAAATTTCAATTTAAATGAAAATTAAGTGCAGAGCTGTCCACTTGCTGCTTTTTCTGCCATTCTTAATATTTTTGACCAATGCCCAGACATCATTCATGGTAGGACAGACATAGCCAACAAAGCTGCTTTTGCAGTGTATTTTGTAGTTATCTCCTTTCTTCCAGGATAAGTAAGTCAGCTGTTAAACATTTGGATCATTGAACAACTGCTTAGAAAAAAAAATCAAATTGCAGTACATCCTAAAATGTCAACTGGCATTTTCAAATTGCAGTTATTGACTTTTCAAGGAACGAATTGCAGAAAACTTTACTGTAATAACAAGAGATTTGAAGCACAATACTAGATTCACTAAGTACATAAGTAATCCCCTGGAATCTCTTTAGGCCCATCTACAGATTGAGTTCATTCCTTTATGCTTCTGAGAAAATGTTGAATGAGTTATTGTCTCAACATTTGGGCTGTGAAACAGTCTGTTCCAAAACTTACAGAGATAACACATTTCTATTCCCTCATATGCCAGGGAGAGGAATTTCTATTGTAGTATGAAATCTATGAACAGAAAAATAGGATACCTGAATTTTTAGGATGCTATCTAAAAGACTGGCACTATATATTTGGCCTTTCAAACATTAGTAGTAATGGAGAGTTCATGTGCAGTATTTGTTACAAATCTGGTAGTCTTTTCTATGGAGAATGGTGTTTTTAGACTAAATCTTAAAGGAAAATGCTGAGACTGTTTCTTGCATATTTAGTATGCTTCTATTGCAAAAATTAAGTTGTCTTTTTCTCTCTTTTCTCTTGCTCCTTTTGTCTTCTTAATTTCTATCTCTAAGGCAGTCTGATCCAGTGGGACGTACGACAGATATAAAGGGAATGTTAGGCCTGAGCGACAGGAACTTATTATGACTAAAAACAGAAGCTCAACTGAAATTGGGTCGAGAGGGTTTCGTACTTCAGTGAGATAAATAGTAGTTTTTTTCTCTTAGCATATACATAATTTTTAGAATATTTTGTGTACACTGTGCTGTATGCAACATTATACACATTGAATTCTATTTCTAATTTGTTAGATAATGCAGATTAAAGGTTAATCACACAACACAACAGAATGAGAAATGAATGAATAAAAAACAGTGTAACAAGTGGAAATGGAAGACACTGAAATTAAGTGGGTTGTTAGAGAAGACATCTGAGACTGTAATATTTAAACTGAAATTTAAACGATAAGTAAAAGTGAATGTGTTAAGAGAACATATTTCCAGAGAAAGGAAAAGGCAATAACATGAAATAATAGACAAGAAAGGTCTTAATGCATTTGAATAACTGGATAGAGATTAGTTGGGTTTGTTTGATGTACTATGGACTGAGAAAAAGGTTGGAAGTCACACAGAAATCAGAATATGTCAAGTTTTGTGGGTATATTTAGGAGCTTTATTTTTTTCAGTTAGAAAAGATATCAAAAACTTTAAAAATAATGTCATGACCCATTTTGAAGAATATCATTTCTTAGTATGAATTGGAGAAGGAAAATCAATGTGTGAAATCAACCAGGCAATTATTGCATTTATCTTTGTAAGCAAGGATGTCATGAATAAAGTTTTATTGTGCAGTTGAAAAAAATGAATATACTTATGAAAAATGAATGAAAAATATCAAATGATTAGCAACTTGGCATATAACATTGTTATTTATTGAGCAGGAAGACAAAATTTGAGGGTGCATGTAAAGAGTTTAATTTTTGAGAAGCTCGGTTTGAATTGCAGCTCAAGCAAGTTTTTGTATATTTCGTTTTGATGCTTAGATATACACTTTGAAATTTTTATAGCAGTTGTGGTAGATGAATTATACTAGGGAGATTATGCATAAGAGAAAAGGAACAGGGGACACAGGATTGATTCACAAGGATTTCCAATGTTTGGAGTTGCATTGTAAAATAAGCCAACATATGCTTCTAAAAGATGAGAGAGATATACAGGAGAGGCTGGAGGAAACTCAGTAAGTTATGTTGTTGTGTTAACCAAGGAAGAGATGATGTCAAGATAGAGAGAGTGGCTTGTGCCACATTGTGGCAACTGTCCATTTATTTCAGCCATCTTCTCTGAGGCCCATAAGTTAGGAAACAGGATTATAAGTAGCGAGAACTTGAACCAATACTCACATTTTGGATACTGCTGTCAGGAGTGATGACTTACCCACGGTACCCACAATGTTAGTCTGTGTTTGTCTCTGTATGTATATATTAGGCCATCCAGAATTCTGTACAGAAAAAGGAGAAAGAGGAATAGAGTCCAATTTGGGTTTGTAATCAACTGTTCTGAGAATACTCTGATGACCAAGGGATCTCCCATTGGGTTTTTTCCTAAGTGAATTAAGTTCAACAATTTTTGTGCCATAAATGTAATGTTGTTGAGATATTCCTGTATGTACAGGAAGGGCTATGTTTTGTTTAAACCATGATAGAGGGCCACCAGCTTGTGAAGCTTAGAAGCAGAGTGAATGCCTATACCCAGAATGAGGGAGACCACGAAGTGGGAACAACATTAACTTAGAAAGCAAATGGCAAAATAATCATAATAAACTCTACCATTGTTATAATTTTATAGTAGAAGAACTTGGCTTTTTCTAAGCTAATGCTTAATGTTACAGGAAAATTGTGAATTTGTGTCCTCAGCCCACCTATGGAGTGACTCATTTTTGCTTAGATTAGTCACAAAAATATGGAAGGCATGAGAGAACAAAATGAAAAAGCTAAGATGATTGTATTGTTTGCAGTTGAAGAGTCTGTCTACCTTCTATGTAATTCAGCATGTTGACTCATAAGTCAGAAAGGCCAACACCATGGATGTACTTTTATTATAAAATGGGATTATGTTTCTCAGTTGATGATAACAATTATGTATCCATATGCCAAAAATATGTCCCTTTATAACATGCAGCAGTCTTATCAAAATACATTTGGCACATTGTTTTTCTCTGGACATGTATTTTAATTATAAAAGCATATCCTTTAGCAGTACTATTTTCTAATCTGAATAAAAAGATGTTATTTGTCAACATATCAGTTGAATTGGTTTAGAATTATAGTAGCAGTGGGTCAGATTTGTGTCTGTGTTTGCTATCACCGTACTTAGAATTTTGGGGTAGTGTGGAGATGAAGAGAGAGAGCGCTGGGCTTTGAGCTGATTGTAAACACAAGGACTTTTTTTCTCCCTTAAATTAAGTATAATATAAATACTTCTTTCTTGAGATTGTTCTCAGAACTTAATCAGCTAGCAAATGCAAAGCACTTAGACAATTAGCTGGTAAACAGTAATCATTTGCCAGTTTAAGTGTAGGATGTAGCTAAAGAACTGACCATGAAGCCACATCAGATATTTGCAACAGTATCCTGGATGCTCCTCTCTTATCCTACATATAGCCCTCTTTACTTTGTAGGGCTGGTGTAAGTACCACAGGGGGTTATGCAGAGAAATTACGTGGAAAGGCTTCATATGCAAGGGTGGCTGAACATTTGCTGCAGGCGCTTATATAATGTCACTGCTGCTCTTTTGCCAGCCAGGTTTGTTTCCATTGTGACAGATTCGATTGTTTATTTCTGACAACGTACTTGATTCCGCACAGTCTGTTGCACCTACAAGTCTCTCAATATTAGATCATTTTTGCAGTGAAATGTAGATTTGAAATCACATGAAGATCAATGTAACAAAGTCATTAGTTATATCATGATCACTGTGATTGTTTACTAACAGTGTAGCTTCTTTCCTAAGAACATAGAACGTAACTGTATTCTTAGTGAAGGCCTAATCTTTATTCAAGGGCATAGCCAGGGAATATTTTCAGTGGATGTGAAGGCCAGCTCATTAAAGACAGCTTGTCATCTCTTCCTCTGCCAATACACAGTACCTACCATAGCATATCTCAGAACACTGTTGCTGCAGTGAATAAAATGTGAATCAGTTTTAGAATATATACCCCAGAGGCTGTTAACTCAGTCACATTCAGTAAAGTGTTCCCTGCAATGATAACTGATTCTTGTAGAAGTAGAAATTGGATGGAAGACTAAAATATATTGGGTGAAGAGGGCTGGGTGGGGGTTGGGGGCACATCTCTTCTTTAGATACAAATTAGGAATGTGATATCATCCATCTCATAAAAGCTGATTTTACAATGCTAAAGGTTTCTTGTCTAAGGAAGGAAAAATAAATGATTAACATAGTTTTAATTCTTACATTTTTCCACTGAATAAGGATTTTTGAAACTTTCTGCAAATTGCTTACATGTAAGTAAGCACATGATTTTGACTAACAACCATCCGAGTCTCTATATTAATTTACACCTAAGGCAACAACTGTGTAACCGTGTAAATCACGTTGTTTTAGCTGGCTTTGGGATTTCAGCATTAGACCCGGGAGTTTGCCTGGAGGCTGTGGAGAGACTAGTTGTGTGCCAAGTTTCTACATCTGTTTTAGAGCCATAACATAATCCTCATCATAAGCACAGGGACTATGCAGCATCTGCGTGAACCGTTCCTGGATGGACCCGGGATGTCAGTAACCTCACACATTCTAGGCGGAATTGGAGAAGAGAATTGGGAAAAAGCCCGTTTTTTCAGCTGCTAAGTCTGCCCGATGTGTGGAGGAAAATAGAGTCCTAGATTCCATTTACTGTCTTTCTCTGTCACAGGCAAAAGAAAAACCTCAAAAATGGCATTTTAGGAAAGTACTGTTTTCCTTGTTATTTTCCATGAATGGCAACAATTTCCACAGTGCCTTGTTTCTGTGTACCTTGGTTTTCAAGATTTACCAAGCTCTGAAAGTGATTTTACAAATGCTGAGTTTTAGTTGGAAATTTTATCTAGGCTTGGAAGACACAAACTCATTTTTTTGTCTTGCAATTTTATACTTTTATTTTTTGACTTGATACATAGCAATTGGGCATATTTCTAGGACTCAGAGTGGTATTTTGATACATGTATTGTGTGTAATGATAAGATCAGGGTAACGAGTATTTCACATTAGCAATGTATCATTTTTAAAGAACATGAAAAATTCTTTTTTTACAGCAAGTTACAGCAAGTTACTGTTGGTGATGACATTGATGACTCCAGGAAGAAATGTTTTGGAGAACTGGACATATAATTAAGATTTCTCCTTTTTTAATTCTGAATGCTCATGTCATATTGAATGATGAGTCTACACTCTAACACTCTTCTATACATTACATTATAGATTCGATTGATACAGACATTTATACTTTTTTACTTTTTACCTTCAGTAATTGTTTAGAGGCAATTGTATATTTTGTTCTCTGAGATGGGTTAAACTGACAGAAATCTCTGTATGTAGCAAGTGGTGTCCAATTGCTCTCAATCTATAATTTCCTCTGTTTTATTGTATTATGTTACTGAAAGTTGTATGTATGTGCTGAGATATACTGGTTATACTTCCTACGTAACTGGAAGGTTTTAGTTAGAGCAAACTTTTTTTTTAGCCCTTTAAGCAATGTTTTATTATTTAGTGTCCAAATTGGAAAACTAAAATTTCCCCAAATACGAAGACACTATCTTTTGTATCTTCTAGTGACTTACTTTTTTTTTTTTTTTTTTTTTTTTTTTTAGTTAGAGCAAACTTTTAGTGAATGCCTGGAGTGTTAAGAAGGCTATGTCTTATGAACTAAAATACATTCAGTTGTAAGTTTAGATGTTATCATTCGGTCAGCCATAGCCAAACCACTTACCCTTGACAAGACCCATGTGCTTGCCTGTAAAGTGGAAATGATAACTTTTCATGAGATATAGTGAGGATGGCTACCTATAATTCTTTAGATAGCACATCGGAAAGCCTAAATTCTAAGTTGGCATGACTGAGTTCTTTGTTATTGCTTTATTCTCACAATATAAATTTTATTTTGTATAAGCTTAGGACTTCCAACATTAAGCTCATAACAAATAGTTTAACTTTTTGTATTTAGAAAACTGAACATTTCAAGATTATGCATAATTGTTCTTGAGCAGTATTGCTTATAATAATTTGTCTTTAGTAGTGCAATAACTGATTACTGTGTGTCCAAGCTCTGTGAGTAGAGACATTACCATCTAGAGTTGTTTTAATCCTAACAAATGTGGCTCCAAATGCAGTATAGGGATTCTGGTATTCATCAGCGAATCACATTGTTTCAGGAATTTCTTATGTTGGTTATAAAATATTTGTTATTATGATTCCATGATTTATCATAAAATATAATTATGAACCTAAGATCTTTCTGAACAGTTGTCGGGGAGCAAGTAAGTTAGAGGTGAACAATCAAGTGTAGAAAAATGACTGGCATTTGGATTCTGATATTGAGGAACTTGCAAGATCTCCAAAAGCTTAGGCAAATAAATACATGATTTTCAAACATTTTTACAATAAATAAACACCTTTAGATCCATTTTGTATTAACATTTTAGATACCCTTTTGCACTATACTTTTTAAAGTGACAGATTGAAAAGAGAAAAGGAAAAAGAAGTCTAACATTCTAGATAAATAAGGGAACAATTTTCTCTTTCTCAACCAAATCGTGAACATGGAATTATGAACTAAAGACCACTAATTCTAGCTCCAAGTTTATATTTTATTCTCAGTATATTCAGATGATACTTCTCCCGTGACTTGGATTCTATTATGAGAACATTACTTGGCACAGGGGACACTGTAATTATCTGTTACTGATACAGAGGCATCTCTGTTTATATCTGGTTCTAAACATATGCCTGGGTTTTCACTCCAGTAGAATTATTTTGTTTATATAGTGTGCTCTAAGGGGATTTGAACAAGATGAGTATGTGAAGAAAGTGAGCATTATTGCAATGCTTGGGTGATTTGTTTACCTTAAGGTAATAGCCTTTGATCTGAACTCTGTGATACTGAGGCAGTGTTTATTTCTAAGTAAGGTACCAACAATGTGGAGAAGAAAATGGAATCATTAAACATTTGTGCATTCCTAGTTATAATCCTATCTCTATAATGATATCTCTAGCATTAATGTGCTTTTAGACTTTTGGGGGGGGTAGAGAAGAAATACAATCCCTTAAATAAAAAATGCCATTGATCATAGATACACTTTTCCAAATTTGTAAAATCCATAGCACCAACAATGAGATCCAATGCAAACTACAGTGCTTTGGTGATAATGACGTGTTGATGTGGGCTCATCCAGTGTAGCAAATATACGACTTTGCTTGGAGAATGGTGATAATGGTACGATAAACATTTGTAAATGCAGGAATTTTTGGAAATATCTGTATGTTTTGCTCAATTTTCTGCATGTCTAAAACTGCTTCAAAAATACAAAATCTTTATAGAAAGAAGGAATTTTAAAAAAACCTTTGTCTCTTGCAGTTTTGTTTTTGGTGTTTTTGGAAGATTTATTTATTCTTATTGGAAAGGCAGATATACAGGAAGGAATCTTGCAGTTTTTGTGCCTCAGTAATTTAGGATGATATAGCTGGGCAATCTGGACTCTGCTGCTTTTGTGAAATTGCATTTAAGATGTTAGCAGGGGTGAATGCTGTCTGCAGATTTTACTGGGGATGAAGAACCCCTTTCCACACTGACTAGTTCACGTGGGTAGCTGGTGGGTGCTGGCTGGTTCCTGGAGGCTTTGCCTTTTCCCGTTCCATTTCTCCCCAGTGGTGTGTGAGTGTGTGCATTCTGAGCAGCTGGTTTCCGGTTCAAGCCAGTATTCCAACAGCCTACCTTGGAAAGCAGTGTCTTTTTCAACAGTCACACAATATCCTTCCCTTAATATCTCTTGGTTATACACCTCACCAGTATATGAGGATTCTACATGAGACTATCATGGGGGACTCTTCCCCAGGGCCAGAACACAGTAATAAATATGCAACAGCAACAAAAACAAAACTCTCTAGGTGTTGAAATGGATATGCAGGGAATGTTGAAGCTCTTCAGCATAAATTCTGAACATTCTGGAATCAGGGCAAATATTTTTTGCCTATTAGCCAAAATGACTTCAGGATTTTTATTTTCCAGAGAAATTGTTTTAAGCCATCATTTTATGACGTCAGTGCTAGAGTTACATTCCATTTTTAAATATATTTGCCATGAGATTCTAAGGCAAACTGATGGTGAAGTTAGACCTAGACATTTACTCTTCATTGCTTTAAAAACATGTTTGTTTATTTATATTGGAAAGGCAGATTTGCAGAAAGAAGGAAAGACAGAGATCTTCCATCTGCCAGTTCACTCCCCAAGTGGCCCCCAGTGACCAGAGCTGAACCAATCTGAAGTCAGGAGCCAGAGGCTTCTTCTGGGTCTCCCCCATTGGTGCAGGGTTCCAAGGTTTGGACCACCCTCAACTGTTTCCCAGGTCATAAGCAGGGATTTGGATGGGGAACAGGGTAGCTTGGACACAAACTTGCACCCATAAGGGATGTTGGTGCTTGCAGGTAGAGGATTAGCTATTTAAACCACCATGCCAGCCCCTAAAACTTTCCATTTCCAAACCAAAATTAAGCATTTTCTTTTCCACAGTCTTTCCCCTTGGCTGACCTCTCTTACTAATTGCTGACTATCATGAGAAGGGTGAGTGCTGTTGGATAGATGGTATTGTGAAGAGAGGGGAAGGTTGTTGATAGGTAGATGTAGCAGCAGTCTGTCTAAAGTTCCTTCCATCGCATTTAAGCTCCTCTGTTTCATGTCAGTTACCAGTCTCCATCTTGTGATGTTACAATCACATATAACAGACTGAGTAATGAATTTTTTATGGTAGAATGAGTTTGTAGTCAATAACTAACATGCATGGTGGTTTTCTTATTATAGTAAGCTATCATGATATGAAAGTCAGACATTTCATGTCAGTGCTTTTCTGTATCCTTTTTGAGAGAAAACTCACAAATTAAAGTTCAGCACTGCAATCTATCATTCATTGATCTTAGTGTACAGTGTAATTTGTTTTAATACATGAAAGTTTCGCACTTTGGTTCTTCATTTTCGTAAAATCCTTGATGTTATTGCTTTCATCGACAGAAATATTGCTCATACTGTTGGATTTATTATGAGAAAAGAACACAAGTGATCACTCTGTTATTTTCTAGAGCATTTTACTGCTTGTTCTGCCCATTTGGCAGTTAAATTGAATCCTGCCTGAAAAAACCTTGTTTTTATAATTAACCAATAAAAATATTGTAAGACAAGGTTATTTCTTAAACTCTCTGTAGTACAACGATAGTGCATTTTTATGGAAACTTTGCACAAATGGCAAACTATTGGAAAAATTTATTAATCTTACTAGGGGCTTATTTTTATTTGCTATGCATCATTCAAAGCCACTTTCTCTCTCTCTCTCTCTCTCTCTCTCTCTCTCTCTCTTTCTCTCTTTCTCTCTCTGCTTTTGCTTTTAAGCTTAATAATTCAGGGATACCTTTTAGTGTAGAACATAGTGTAATTTTGGAAATTCCATGGTTCATAAATATGTTTAGGACAAGTGCGGTGCCTCTTTGAATATGAGCAACTGAACATAGTGATGTTTCAAGACCCTTGTTCCATAAATGATTGAATTTATAAGTCTTTGTAAGACTTACTTAATAAATGAAATAATGACTGACATATGTATTTTTATATTACATATAGCAAATATAACACATATATCAAACATTTTGTTCCCTGATTGGTATCATCAAAACACTACAATGTTGAAAGACCAAATGGGTAATGAATTGAAGTCTTTGGAATTTCTGCCATCAGACCAAGGTAGTCATAATAGATATTGATGATTCAAACATAAAAAATCCCT
The DNA here is from genome assembly GCF_030435755.1 of Ochotona princeps. Classification (NCBI taxonomy): domain Eukaryota; kingdom Metazoa; phylum Chordata; class Mammalia; order Lagomorpha; family Ochotonidae; genus Ochotona; species Ochotona princeps. The sequence goes on from NC_080835.1 coordinate 83,874,127, forward strand.
CTTTTCTCTCTATGGAATACACACTATATTGATGTTTTCACTTCATTTAGCCCAAGTTAATGTAGATTTAGTAGGAAGACTAAGAGTGAATCATCTAGCTTTTCAACTATACCATCCTCTTTTACTTCAAAGAATATAGCATATACTTCAGAGTTTTTATAAAACATATAAATTTCTATAGATTCATTGCTCTGCTGAGGAATTTAAGGTGGCAATGTAAACATGATTAAACCATATTTCCAGCTGTCTTTTTATACATTTGCCATTAATAACCCATTGCTTAATGTGATGTTATATAATTATGTATATATATTTAAGATAACATGTACTGTTTCATTAAACACATATTTGTGAAGTAGACAATGTATTCATAAGGAGAATTGTAAAGAAAGACTTAAAACATATTTAGAGCAGAATTAGCATGTAAGTTCAAGCAATTCAGGATACTAATCTAGTCATTTTAGAAAGAGGGTAAGGCACAGGAGAGACTTAATACATTTACATATCTTTCTTGAATAAATCCTATTACCTGCATATTGTTCTGAGTTGAATAAGATAAAATAACAGACTCTTTTCACTGAGATAGGTAGTTAATGGAGCCTGAAATTTTCAGCTAATATAACTGGTTTACATTTTGTATGAATTGACAAAAATTAAATTGCATTATTTACTGAAGTGAAAGTTGCCATTTAGTTTAATAATATTTAAAATAGATCTTAAGTAATATTCCAGAGTAAATATACTTTTTGCTGAACTGCTGACTGGAAGCTTCGTTTATGTAGTTCTACATAATGTTAGTCCATACGTTTATTTAACAGACATATAAAATATAAAGTTTGTAGATGGTATTTTATCGAATAATGATATTAGAAGTGAAGTTTTATTCCTCTGTTCCATCTTTAAGACTCTTTTTGGAATACATGCCAATTCTCTTTAGTTAATTAATTTGCGGGGCAGAGAGAGAGTGCTGTTATCTGCTGGTTCATGCCCCAAATGCCCACAATGGTCGAGAATAAGTTGGGCCAAAGCTAGGACAGGGAAACTCAACCCGGGTTTTCCAAGGAGACTGTCAGAAACTGTGTAGCTTGTAATCACTGCTCTCTCCCGTCATCTGCATTAACAGGAAGCTGTAGTTTGGAGGTAGATCTGGTTATCCAACCTAACCACTTCAATGTGGGACCTGACCGTGCCAGCCCGCATCTTAACCTTCATGCCAAATGCCTCTCCCCTACACTACATTTTTTTTAGTGCAAACTCTCTCTGGGCGTCTGCACTTGGGCATCCTACAGTCATGTCATATTTCTGCAGATAGCATTGAATTGTTTCTCCTTCACCTGCTCAAAACCCCCACTTACTATCCCACTGTTTTTTGAAAGAGAATGATAACATCAGTTGCCTAAGCCTGATACCTTTTAACTCTATTTTCTTCACCTCTGTCTTTTTCCTAACTGATCATAACTGATTCTCTCTCTCCATGTACACTGCCTTACCTCTGGGCCTTTTTACTTTCTTTTTTTTTTTTACTTCTCAGCACTTTTCGACTCCCTTGTTTTCAAGCTTGTCAATAGGCATGCTGCACAGCAACATGCTTTTAAAAATAACTTTTCAACTGTTGACTTTCATTTGTCTTTCACACAAAAAAATCCACCAGAACAACCCACTGCTTGGAGAGTGCAGTCCAAATTCCTTCACGTGTAGCAGCCAGCCTCTTAGAGCAAACATGTCAAGCTGTCTGGATCTGCGTCTCCATGGATGGATTTTTTTTTTCAAACTTCCCAGGACATTTCAGTACAAAGCAAGATTAAAACAATCTTGTCTAACCTAAATAGCCCGTGATACATTTCTGTTATTATTAAAGATAAATTTAGTATAAAAAAGAATTCAGAAATTCTAATATAAAAATTAGCAACTCTAGGCCTGACACAATAGCCTAGTGGCTAAATTCCTCACTTTGCAAATGTTGGTATCCCTTTTAAGTGCCAGTTCCTGTTGTGGCTGCTCCATTCCCTGCCTGTGGCCTAGGAAACCAGTAGAGGACAGCCAAAAGCTTTGGGACCCTGCTCTTGTGCAGTAAACCCAGAAGAAGCTCCTGACTCCTGACTTTGGATTGACTCATCAGTGAATGAAAGAGCTTTCTCTCTGTCTCTAATTCTTTCTGTAAATCTGACTTTCCAATAAAAACAAATAAATCTTTGAAAAAAAAAAAAACCTGCAGCCCCTCAGGACCTACCACTTCAACAAGCAAGACAATACTACTCCCCACTGGAAAATAGTGGAAGGGTTATAAGCTACAGAGTGATGTATTCAAGACAAAAATAATATCAATGAATAACTCTGGGAACCATTTTAATGATAGAGGTGTAAGAGAACAGACCTAATAGGGAGAAATCTTGTTGAGAGATCTTTGCAAGGGTCCAGGTGATGATGTTGCAGGTATACAGACAAAGCAAAGAGAGATTGTAGGGCTAGACTAGAAGGGATGAGACAATGAGCATGGGACACATGGACCAGGTACAGTGGCACCACAAAGGAGGCGGGCTAGTGGTAGACAACTCCAGTTGGGGGCATCCACCAAGTGTTTTGAAATATCAATATTATGAACTATCGATATTATTCTACCATATATGTGCCATCTCATATTAGCTAACAAGTAGGAAGAAAACAACAACCACAAAACTGTCCTTCAGATATAGAATAAACTTTAAAATAAAATAAAATAAAATTTGTCCTGATTCAAATTCTGATTCAAATAGGCCTAACAGATTTTTTTAAAAGATTTATTTATTTCCATTACAAAGTCAGATATACAGAAAGGAGGAGAGAGAGAGAGGAAGATCTTCCATCCAATGAATCAGTCCCCAAGTGACCACAACGGCCAGTGCTGTGCCGATCCGAAGCTGGGATCTGGGAACCTCCTCCGGGTCACCCATGTGGGTGCAGGGTCCCAAAGCTTTGGGCCGTCCTTGACTGCTTTTCCAGGCCACAGGCAGGGAGCTGGATGGGAAGTGAAGCACGATTATGAACTGATGGATTGAAATATGAATAAAGGTAGTTGTATTCCCCAATAGTTCTCTGGGAAATTCCAGAATGCATGAGATAACAACAAATATGCACACACTCAGCCCCTAGACACTGGATTCTAAATTACAGTCTGTGCTTTAAAAAAAAAAAAAAAAGTGCTCCTGTAGAAATGATGACTCCAGGACTCAGACAAGAAAAGTCTAAGAGTGTTCTGAATGGCAAAAGGGAAGGTATAATCGGGGCTTGTCAAAGAACACAGGACAAGAGAAAGGGCTCTTGCTGGCCAGATTGGAATAATAGTCATCAAAGTCACGGGAGCAGAATATTTTAACTGGTAAATAAGAAGACATGAGTCTTTACTAGAAAAACACTTGTTTCTGCAGTGAAATAAGCTAGTCTCAAAATGAAAAATATGTGTTTTATTTGATATCTGACAGGTAATATAGAACACAAGCAGTGTAGGAATAAAATGGTCACTTTTGGTTATTGTTGTCATTTTTGGTTCATGTTTGTATGCCAGGGGGAAATGAGGTCTTGAGGCTTTTTGTATTTTTCTTGTTGAATAGTATGATCAGTGATATATTAAGCCTGCAAATACAAGGTTTAATATCTGAGAGCATTATTGAAGACAAAATGGGAGATAGGGATCTGTCAGGGTGGGGGCCATCAGGAGAGCAAGGGAAGCATGACTGTCTTCTTAAAACTATACCTATGGAATGTGTGAAATCTGTTTATGTTGAAAGTTCTGAGTTAAATGCACAAGGAAGATAGAAGTAGAAAAACATCACAATACTTGATTTAATCAAGAAATGCTGAAGTTTCTAAAAGAAATGAGTGTAACTTTGAAAAGTAAATGAACACTTACATTACCTAAAGATATTCCTTCGGAAGACTTTTGTTGGGTTAAAAAGGTAAGATAAGTGGCAAGATATGGCACTTGCTACCTTAGCCAAATGACAAATGGAGTTCCTAGTTATGAGTCTGGCTAGCACCATATGCTTCTTCATAATGATTCTTTGAAAATGATGCACAAGTCCCTCTGTGATATTCCTGTCATAACTCTACAAATTGCATCTATTCACAGAGGAACTTCAGACAAATGCAAACTGGTAATGCAAAATAATTGCCTTAGGTTCTTCAAAGGCATCAGTGTCATGAAAGTGAGAGATCCAAACTATTGAACATTAAAAAGGTGAAGAAAAGACATGACAAGGAGTGTGTGATCTTGGATTTTTCATTTGTTTTTAAGGACATTATTTGGGACAGGTTTGAAATTAAATAAAGTTTGTTTAGGTTAGATAACAGTATTGTATCAATGTCAGATTTCCTTGTCTTAATGATTGCACTTATGTTGTGTGAGAGGGTTATTTGCTTTTAGAAAATACACACGTAGATATTTATAAATAAATAAAAGGATAGTATATCTTCAACTTCGAAAAATTCCAGGAAAACTGCAGTTTTTATTTGTATTGGAAAATCAGATTTACAGAGAGGAGAGACAGAGAAGAAGATCTTCCATCTGCTGATTCACTGCCCATGTGCCTGCAATGGCCAGAGTTAAGGCGATCTAAAACCAGGAGCCAGGACGTTCTTTGGGTTGCCCACACAGGTGCAGGTTCCCAAGGAAAGGGCCATCTTCTACTGCTTTCCCAAGCCACAAGCAGGGAGCTGGAGAGGAAGTGGAACAGTTGGGATACAAACTGGTTCCCCTATGGGATAATGGCACATGCAAGGCAAGGATTTTAGCCATTAGGCTATTGTGCTGGGCCCCATGAGACATCTTAAAAATTTTATCTGAAAGCCATATTTACAAAGAGAGAAAGAATGACAGAGGAAGAGAGATAGAGACACAGAAAGATCTTCCATCTGCTGACTTTCCCTCCAAAAATGACAGCAATGGCTGGAACTGAGCTGATCCAAGGTCAGGAGAGTTTCTTCCTATTCTCCAAAATGGGTACAGGAGCCCAAGGACTTGATCTTTCTCCACTGCTTTCTAAGGCCATATGCAGGGAGCGGGGATGAAAGTGGAGCAGACAGAACATGAATGATTGACCATAAGATATGTTGGTGCTGAAGGCAGAAGCTTAGCATACCGTGCCATTAACACTGGCCTTGGGAATTTTCTTTCCCAATATTCAATGCGCCAAATTTCAAAAGTTACATGACGAGAGATAATCATATAAAATAATAATCATTAACATTTTAATATATTTAGTGACAATGTATTTCCTCCATTGGTTTTAAGTGTATTTCTGTTGCCTGCAGAAAGCAAAAAGAAAACATACTGGCGGTTGGATGAGAATTCTGTGGGCAGATAGATTTGAATTCAAATTCTGATTTTGTGCTTAATCTTCAAAACCAACGGTTTGATCTCTACCACATAGAATGGAATATAATTTGACAAGATAACCTAAGCAATTTTAGGATTTCTATTATTGTTACTGAACCAATTTCCTAAATAGAGAATTGATAGAAACAAAATAATTGCTTCTGATCTTATATATTTAAAACATTTACATAGAAAAGAAATTTTCTCTTTAATGTGTTAACATTCAAGTGTGTGATAACATACAATTCTCTCTCACTTAACTGACATTTTCAAGGCAGTTTCACACATATAATTTTCTCTCTCCTGCAATCTCATTAGCTTTATTCCCAAGAAACAGCCAAAGAAATAAAGCAAAAGCATTTTAATTAACTCAGGGTTAATACATTTTCCTTATCAGTCGTTGCTGCAGATGCCAGATGAGTGTAACTGCTCTGTGTATTCTGAATCTTTTAGTTGATCAAAGAAAGAGCGTGCAGAAATTTCAAGGCTAGAAATTTATTTAGTTCTAGTTAGACCACAAGCGTGAGCAGAGGCCATTTATCCTTCAAAATATCATAAAGTTTCTGTTTTTGTGTTTGAATCTAGTATTCTTTAGAATTATCCTGACTTGCTAAAGGGAAACTGCTCCTAGTTGACCTCTCTGTTTTGTTCCTCTCTTAAATCTTATTAGCGGGAGATCAGGAAATTCTTTATGGTACATTTGCTATTACTTAGAATTTAAATGTACAAAGGTACTTCAAAAGTTTATGAAAAACAATTAAAAATAAGTATTTTTGTACAAAGACATTTTAAAATCCATGCGTAGCTTTTTTGGTACTGTATGTTTTCAGTTTTCAAATGCTTGTGTGTATGTGTCTGTAGAATTTTATTTAATTCTAAGAACAGAAACTTTAATTGCCTGATGTAGCAATTAAAATGCCACTTAGGATGATGATAACTCACAACAGCTTCAGCTCTGGATTCCAGCTTCCTGCTGAGACCAAGGGAGTCCACAGTTATGGCTCCTATAATGGGGTTCCTCCTGTAATGCCACCCATGTAGGAGACTTTGATTGAGTTCCTGGATCCCTGTGTCCATCTCCTGAAGGGGCCTGTGCGTGCATTTAAGGAGAGCAAATGACAAGTGTCTCTCTGTTTTATAAATACATATATAATATATATTCATATGTATAATCTGTGTATAATATATGTATATGTATATATAATATATGTATGATATGTATAATATGTATAATTTATGTATAATATAAATATATATTATATAATACATATAGATCGTATCTTTGCTTCTTTCTTATTATTTACAAAACAAAATTTCTTAATCTACTTTTCGAGTAACTAATATTTTCAGAAAATTATTCAATTTATTAATGCAGATTTAGCAGGTATCTACTTTTTGAAAATGAATGAATTTTGAAAATATAATTGAGCAATATCATAATACTTTATTTAATCCTGACACTCTTTTTTAAGATTTATTTATTTTTATTGGAAAGTCACATTTACAGAGAGAAGGAGACACAGAAAGATCTTGCACTGGCTTTTTACCTTATATGTCAAGTTGATCATGATGGGTATGTTTTTTAATTCTATAAATGTACTAGTAGTTACATCCCTGACTTCATGTGGAAGAGCGGAGTGTCATAGACTACAATAAGTAGGTACAGAATGGAGGATGTGAAGTCCAAGTTACCTGTATTTTCTGAGTTTGGACCTTTATGACTCAAGCAGGATATGCCTATCGAGTTTTGAACTACTGGCCTCAGCTTGCCTCAGCCCCATGTGTTGGGGCCATTTATGGAATGAACCAGCAAATGGAAAGTCAGTCTCTGCAAATGGAAAGTCAGTCTCTGTATATATAGTACAGAGACTGACTTTCCATTATATATATAATGGAACGTTTAGGTGAATGGATAATCATTGGTATTAAGCTTGTACCTGAATACTTTTGTAGCCTAACAAAAATTTTAATTTAGTTAAAAACATACACAGTGTCATTTCAACTCCAGTTGATAGCACTCTCCACTATATCATTTCAACTCCAGTTGATAGCACTCTCCACTATATCATTTCAACTCCAGTTGATAGCACTCTCCACTATATGCAACTTCATTTGGATTCATCATAGTCTTTTTGTTGGGTGAGTCGGGGAGGAAGGAAACAAAGTCAGATCTGATGGATAGTCTGGGAAAGTCCAAAGGAGGTGTTTGCTATTTCTGTGTTTAAGATAACAAGGCAGGGGTGGGGAAAGAATATCTCAGGAAAAACTAGTCCAAGACTAGAATGCTGATAGAAGGCATATGACAGAGAAACCTTGTCTGTTGCCTGGGAGCTGTGAGATGTTCACTGTTGAGGATAATGATATCCATAGAGGCTAACCAGTATCTCTCCCAGATTCAGTGATCTCTCTTCTTGTCTGCCCTAGAAGAGCTTAGCTTTATGTGGGAGTATTTTTGGCACAGGGAGTGCATCACTTCAGACGCTTGCATTCCATCATCAGAATGCCAGTTAAAATCTCAGTTGCTCCTCTTCCAACCCAACTTCCAGCTAATGCATCTGAGAGGTAGCAGATGATGTCAAAAATGCTGGAGTTCCCTCCGCTTACCTAAGAGAACCAGATGGAATTTTGAGCTTCTGGCTCAACCTGACCCAGGTAGAGTTGTTGGTAGCATTTGGGGGATGAAACAACAGATGGAACACTTTCTTCTCTCTCTCTGAATATTTTGACATAAACAAATCTTTAAGAAAAAAGCCTGGCTTTTGATAGAGATGCTAGTGTCTCAATTATGAAGTCTGTGAAATTCGATAAAAAATTGAGAACAGATCATATACAAGCCTCAATTTGTACTAAAGTATGCGAGGTCTGTACTCACTAAATCCACTGTGCTTGTGTTGGTTTGTAAGTTGGAGGGCTTAAATCAGTTTTTTCGTTTCAAACCTAATTTGAAATTTATTAACAGATATACCATATTGTGTTGTCTGTACATATCATATTTCATTTATCCCTTTGTGTGTTGATGAACACTTGAGTAATTCACAGTTGCTAAACTTAGAATTTCTACACATGCTTTTTCTTCTTCTGATGTCTATGAATGTTAAAAAGCTTGTTGGAGCACTGGCACACAGGCCCGTTTCCAAAAGGATTGTGCTACTCTGTTCATCTAGGCCAGCCATCTGGTCCAAAGTGTTGTGCTCACCTGAAGTAAGGGTGTGAGAAAGCTCCTAGGAAAAGGGAAGCCAAATGATTTACAATGTAATACGCTTGTGCATTATAAAATCTGAAAGACACAATTACACCCATGCTGGATACCTGGAACCCCTCTGTGTTGCTGATGTGGCCAAAGCCTATACCTAGAAGTGAACATGCCAAAACACAAAATGCAATTTATAGCAGTCCTCAAAATGCATGTTTCTGATGCAAACCATCATTTAGCCTTTTGGGATGACACAATGGCATTTTGAAAGGGAAACAAATGGAAAGCAAGCAAAATCAAATTAGGACTTAGTTTATTATCTTTGAAATATTGTTTCATTTTGAAGTCTCTCCTTGGGCTATAGCTCATTTAGGCCAATCTAATGCAGTGACTGAATCTTCTATAGAGAAAAATGACAACTGATACTCAAAATGATTTATTTTAAAAGTAAGCTTATATTTAAAACTTTGCAGGTGCTAAGCACTTTGCTAAGGGCTAGAAAAAGAAAGATGTATAAGCTAGAGTGTCTGTTATCATTTTAGTAGAAAAGACAAATAAATGTCAAGGGGTTACTATGCTGGAAATGGATTAGGTACCCTGGAGTGCAAGGGAGAAATTGGCAAATGGAAATGATACAGCAACAGAGGACCTGAGGGGGAAGGCTGTTCAAGCATTCTGTAAGGATTGGCATAGTTTCCTAGCAGAAAAGGTCTTCAAAAGTGAAAAAAAAAAAAATGTAGCGTATGGGAAATAGCATCACACACAAATTTCAATATTGCATACCAAAAATTTTCAATGAAGAATAGGATTTGATAATTAGTCTTAAAAGAGTATGAACATTGCAATTATATGCAAAAGATTTTTGAGAAATGTTCCCCTGGAGAAGGGGTTTTTCACGTGTACAAAGATGCTTTGCATTTAGTTTATCAAAATACTGGATGAGAGTTAATAGATTTCAAAGTCATGCTTCTTTACCAAATCACACATGTATGTGTAGATTACATTTGTTTTGGGTGATATATCTTTATTTATGTTTTTATTCAGATGTTTAGGATGTAAATTTTTAGGCTAGTTAGGATGTGTTTCCACAAATGTCACACAATTTCAAGAATGCACCTGTGATAATATTACTTCAAAAAACACAAAGATGATTTTGCTACCATTCTAAAATACCCTAATTTTAAAAACTACATTTTGCCTTTGAAAATATTGCCACGATTTTTAAATTTTTGAATAATTTTTACTTATTTTAATTTTATTAGTGTAAGAAGTACAGATTTCAGGTATTTTGTAGGTATAGTCTTAAGATAATCGTATTTCCTTCCCTCATAATCTTTCCTCTTCACCCTCCTTGATTTTTGTATAAACAACATTACAACCTACTGCATAATCATAGGCTTAATACATCACTAATCATAAATATTCAGCAAGTAAAAAGTAGGAAGACCACTGTTCCACAAAACTAAAATCATGACAATCATACCCCAAGATAAGGATTGGAACTCTTTTTTGTTTTAGTTTTTGAAAGGTTTATTTTATGTATTTGATATAGAGTTACGCACAGAGAAAGAGAGGTCTTCTCTTCACTGATGCATTCCCCAAATGGTCACAATGTCTTAACCAAGCTGAGGTCAGGAGCCTTTCCAAGTTCTTACTCATGGCTCTTCAAGCACTTGGGCTGTCCTCCACTGCTTTACAGGTACATTGGCATGGAACTGAATCAGGAGTGCTGGGTGGCACTGCTGTGTAATGTTGGTATTACAAGTGATCATTTTACCTGTTACACCACAATATCAGCCACTGTTATGTTTTGTGATTTTCATGCGGAGGCTCTGTTGTTTTAGCATCATATGTTGTGAAAGTCAATTGACTGCGTATGGGGTCAGTTTCTAAACTTTATGTTATGGTCTATGGGTATATATGGCTGGCTTTAAGCTGTTACAAAGTAATCATGATTGCTGTAGTCTTTTAGTAAGTCTTGAAAGTAGATATATATTGAGAAACTTCTAATTTTATTTTCCATTTTCAGAATGTCGTATCTATTTTAGGCCCATTGTTTTCTGTGTAAATTACTGAGTCAGATTGTAAATTTTTACCCAAGCAAAACTGCCAGACTTTGCTTGGGTTTCTCTCTCTCTCTCTCTCTCTCTCGCTCTCTCTCTCACTCTATGTGTGTATAGTAACCCACTGCATATATACACACTACATAGGTACACACACACATACACATATAAGGATCTGTCAAATCAATGTTCTTTATTAAGTTGTCCAATTTAGTGTTCTTTAACATTTCTTGTGAACATCATGTAGCTTTCTGCTAACAAATCTTATGCAGATTTTTGTTTTTGAGGATATTGAGTTAGGGTTCTCATTGATTTTTGTTTTCTAGGTATTTAAATTGAAAGTAAAGATAGAGTTTAAAATAAAAAGTTCTCTCTGTATATGTGTATGTATCCTTTTATAGATGAAGCACTTCCAAAGAAACATAGCGGAGTTGAAAATGCCATTTCTTTGGCAACAGTTCCATTATACTTGTGTTTCCGTAGTAATATCTATAATGCATTGAATTCTGTAGTTGGCACATCCAACAGACTCCGAGGAAACAATACATCAGTTTCTGTTATGCCACTGTGGCATGAATTTAGGAAAGGCTTCTCCACATAAAACATATTTTAAATGAATCATTTTGATATGATGTTTCAGAATTTAATGAAGGTATGAATTAGTTCATTTAACTCTCCAAGTTAGTCTTATTATGACTATTTGTTCCTCCTACTACAGTAACATTTGCCAAATACATCTAAATAAGTGCTAGGTATGATAGTACTATTTCAATATTTTTTTTCTTGTAACACAGCTGTCTTCGAATTATTATGATTCTCATTAACAATTAAGAGCCTCCAAAAGTTAAGGAAATTTTACTCACTCATATTAAAGTAAAGAATGTTCTAAGCATCAAGTCTATTGCAGTATGCTACAGAATTTGAACACGTGTCTGTGTGACTATGAACACCATTGATTTTTCTGGTAAATACCTTCTACTGAATTGAGATCTGCCAGACTGTTCATTCCATGCAAATGAACGGCTGGAAATGAAATGATGTTTGGCACAATGGAGTAGCAGATTTTATTCCCTACCCTGCCAGAGAATTTGTTTGAATATACATGGCATGTGTGGAAAACCTATTAGTAGGGACAATTATTTTTTATGTTAAAAATTAAAATTAACTTTTGTATGCCATATTCTATCTGCATAATACTCCCAAAGTGACACATTTCGTTGCTGTTAGTTTTGAGGTAGAAATTTTAGCTCAGAAGAACATTGTTCCTTGTGCCATCCACGGCTATCCTCTTGCACAATTTCTCTGCTTGACATCAGCATCTCCTCTCCCAGGAGCCCTACCCGGGCACGACATCTGTGCCCCCTGTTTCCAGCCCCGTGTCCTTTTCCTCTTTGTGACTTCTTTTTTGGCACTTTTTGCTGCTCAAGTATGTATAATAAAAATAAATGAGCACTCCCTTTTGAACGCCCCCACCCCTCTTGCTAGTACCCTATTTGTCTTCTTCTAAAAGGAAGCAGTGACCAAGTACTCTCTTCATTTATCGTCATTATTGTGTCCTCTCCTGTCCATCCCCCAACACCTTCATCTTGTTTGCTTTCTACTCTTACTGCCTTTTCCAACGATTTTGGCAAAATCCAATGCCAAAAATAACACTTAATTGCCCACAGATTGGTTTTATTTCTAAAAAGATTGAGCATAATTTTGCATTTTTAGTCATTTGTTATTCATGCATTTGGCCTAATCTCTTGCTGAGGTTCCGTTTTAAATTGCCCCATACTTAATGGGAAAAAATATTTCATCATTTTTTTTACCCACTTTGGGCAGAATTAAGAAGTTAATACATGAACACTATTTAAGGTCAAGAGGATATGTGCCAATAAGAACACTGAGTAGTCTATGAAGTGCATTGTATAAATTATACAACTGTTAAGTTACTAAGGCTTTATAGTTCCCAGCCACAGGAAGCTTTCCTCTTTGCAGGAATAATTTCCCAGTCTTTAACATTTAGTTATGATGTATGCCACCCTGTGCTACTGCAAGGGTCTGCTGCTGCAATGTTTTGTTCAGCAACCTTTAGTGGCTGAGTCATGTTTCATAGTACTGTGTTGAGATGGAGGATTCTGTGGACTTCAAGAAGTAGAGCTTGTGTGCTGGCTTCTTTTCTTTTTGCTATGATTCAAGCATCTTTCACCTTCATAAATATCTCTGTCCTTCCCCTTGCTAGACTGTAAATCTGTTTTATGTCTGTTATGTGGCAGAATGCCATCATCACAAAGACAGTTTTGAAATGTGGAAGCCTCAGGAGCATGTGTTGTTTTGGGTCTCAGCTTTCAATGAGCTTTGATTCTCTGGGTTATACAAATTGTCAAGAATCTTTTTCTGTTGGATGCATGTTCCATACTCTCTACTATTCTGGCCCCGAATTCACTTTTATTTTAATGCCTTTTTTTGTTTTGTTTTGGTGACTGCAATTGCATTACAGTAATTGGTGTAAAAAGTATAAAAATTTACGTTTAATTAATACCTATATCACACATTTTCAAAGCAACCAATCTGATGCATTTTAATAATAAGCTAATTATGCTCTAGAAGCTCAGAGCATTAATTTCTGTGGAAATTAATTGTGATCTCAATTAAGTCGATAATATGACACAATAAGGAATGAAATGTCAATTATTTTTTGCATACTACTTTTGCCCAACTATCATTGTAAATGGACTATCAGCTTCTTAGTATTTTTACTGAAAGCTTTTGTAATACCTAAAGAGCCTGTTTGTTTCCTCAAAGGTGTTGTTCAAAATCAAGTTCGATTGTTGTTCCATTTAAGTTTAATAGACAGGTTTCTCAGAGGGCACAACATTTCATGGTTCATTCTAAGAAAATGCTTATTCAGTTAATTCATTACTATATAAATAAAATAATAGGAAATATGTGGCTTAAAATCACAGGGTAGAATAGAACATCATAGATAACGCCAATATTCTACTTCAAATATTACTGTCTGACAAAGAATGAAAAATACAGTAATTCTGGCCTAGACAGCAGACAAAGCTTCCACAGGTTTTTCAGAATATTGTTTCAGCCACAATTGGGCAGAATCAGAAATACCCCAAAAATATGCCCACAGTGTCTACTGCTACTCTGTTACTTTACAGATACAGATGCTTTCTTCTGATTCTAGGTAACATCCAAGAAACTCCACACTCATGAAATTTCCACCCGGATTTTTCCTGTCTGGCCTTGTGATTTCACCATATAATTGCCATGAGATTGACTACTTTGAATTTTACATAGTCCGAGGATCCTCTGTATTATTTCTCTTTAAATTATTACTATGATGCTGAAAGTTTGCACTTGCAGCAACTCCTACCACAGAATTTTTGAAAATTCATTTATGTATTGTTCTTGTCTTCACATATCATTTGCGAAAGAATCACCGAAAGTGTCACTAACAGCCATACATTAGCATCCCACTGATTGTTTGAGTCAAAATATAAGTGTTGGCATTGGCAGCTAATCCTCAGTTCAAGTTGGTGGTCTTACAGTCAATACAGTTTCAGTCATTTTTCTCATCTATGGCAGAAAGAAGTTACCTAATACTCTACTGGTGAAACCTGAATACCACACTTCCTTTATTCCTGTGCTATGATATTGCTGACAACACCTTTGCACAATTATTGTAAGAGTTCACTGAAATCACTTCCAAAATAAAAGTCCTCTTTTTCTTCCCCTCCATTTGTGGATTAGTATTCTGCCCTGACTTTTCCTTTCCTTAGCTGTAATCTTTAGATTGTTTCCCTGGATCAGGACCTCTGAATACTGAGGAAATAACAAGGAAAAATCAACCTCTGTTCATTTTATTGGACCATCATCCTAAAATACACTTTAGGAAGGGAGTGAAGATTCATAATGGTAACTTCAGTGAGTGTTATGACGTATCTCTCTCTCTGTAATCTAGCTGTCACAGTGCAGACAACTGAGGTTACAATCTGAATCTTATAGTTGAAAGGACCCTCTGTTCTGTATTGCCATCAGGGACAGGGAGTGGTAGAGACTTGTGAGTGACAGATATTTATCCAATGGAACTCTTCCATATACCTGGGACCCTGGGAACCCTGGACATGACGTGCCAAATGCTGGTTGTTGTCTGGTAACCCAGAGTGCCCCATAGGTTTTTGAATGTTTCATGAGTGGATATATTCACAAACTCTTTCCTTGACATGATGAGCAAGCTGAGGCCATATGGATTCAATCCTTTGCCTAACCATTCTGAACTACTTTCATCATTAAAAATTGGATTTCCGGGCCCAGTGGCGTGGCCTAGCGGCTAAACTCCTCACCTTGAGCACACCGGGATTCCATAAAGGGTGCCGGTTCTAATCCTGGCAGCTCCACTTCCCATCCAATTCCCTGCTTGTGGCCTGGGAAGGCAGTCTAGGATGGCTCAAACCCTTGGGACTCTGCACCCATGTGGGAGATCTGGAAGAAGTTCTTGGCTCCTGGCTTCGAATCACACCGGCTGTTGTGCTCACTTGGGGAGTGAATCATCAGACGGAAGATCTTTCTCTCTGTCTCTCCTCCTCTCTGTATATCTGACTTTCCAATAAAAACAAAATAAATCTTTAAAAAAATGGCTTTCCTGCCCCTTCATCTGTGCTAATATTTCAAAATGTTTGTTGGAAAAACAAAGGTCAAGATAGGTTTTGTACGCTTAAGTGTACAAAAATTGAAATTATGCAGAATTTTTCATAAGTTTTCATTAGATTTTTGAAGACTGCTCATTGGCATGAACTTGAATTTTCTTTTGCACCAAAATAAGTATTTCATCTAGGTTAAGAGACAACGAGGGATGCCAACCACATCCCACATCACAGTGCTTGATATTAAGTTCTGGTGCCAGCTTTCTGCTAATGAGCACCTTGGGAGGTAGCAGATGATGGTTTAAAATCTCATATTCCTCTCAGCCAAGTGGGAGATCTGGACTGAGTTTCTGTCTTCCAACTGTTGTATGACTCAACTATCCCAATTGCTGCAGGCATTTAAGAAATGAACAAGTGGATGGATTTCTCTCTCCCAATCTCTCACCTCCTTCTACTTACAACTCTCAAAAAGTTATCTTTTAGTCCATTTTCCATGAACTTTTCAAATCACCCTCATGATTTTTTTTTTCTCTGCTTCCATGAAAGAGCAGTTCCCAGAGCTAATTGTTAGTACTTGTTTTCTGACTTCTTCCAGTGTAGCTAACTCCTGAACCATCCTCCTTCCTAACCTTCATTCCTCACTATCTGCATGCAGGTGTTCTTGGCAACATTACCAACAGCCTCTGCCTTGCCAAATCCAGGCATCCATTCTCAGCCCACATCCTAATCTCCTAGACCCATTTGACAAAGTGACCATGAATGTTAATGAAGCAAGAATTGTTTATTTGGCTTTTGAGAAATGAGTTATTTCTCTCCTTCCATACTGGTTGTCGTTTTTTCCATTTATTGTTCTTCTTTCCTTAATCTGTAGATGACTAAAACGCTCAAGAGCCCAGTCCCCAACCTATTTAGTGTTTAACAAAGCCACCAGAAAAAAGCTTAAAAATAAATCCCATTTTTCCCTTGTCTAAAATTCCTTCAGTGGCTTCCCAGGACTCTGGGAAAGAAATATAAACCTTTGATTTGTAACCACAAGTCTTCACATAATCTAGTGCCCTTTGGTGTATTCTTTACTCCACCCTGACCACTAGCCTTCTATTACTTCCTTCAGCATTTCTAGTTTGTTCCTGCCTGGGGTCTTTGTTTCTTCTTCAAGAAGTATCCTACAAGTTTCTTTCCTTGGTCATCCAATTTTCTCCACACAAGTTTCTTCAGTTATAGGCCTTTCTTTTATTATTATTATTATTAATATAAAACATATTAGTATATGTCATACATATAATCTACTGTATTTTTCAAATATATCTTCCACATAGTTGCTATAATTTGACTATTAATATCAAGATTAATAGTCAAAGATTTTAAATGTCAAGATTTTAAAAGAACAATTTATTTTTAAAAATAATTTCTTTGTTATGATGTTCGCATAGTTGAGAAGGACACATACATATGTGAACCACCAGTTAGGGTGGGGGGTTAAGAAATAGGAGAAAGTGAATGAGACAACTGCCACAAGTGTCCTTTTTTCTTCTGGTATCTGGGGAAAACGGGAAGAGGAAAGAGAACCACTCCTAGCACCCCGACCTCATCGGCACTTGAGAATGGGGGACAGCCACCTGATGTCATCCCGGGGTCCCCAGTGTGGAACATGTTCTGAGCGTACTGCTTAAGTGGTCTCAGTAGTTCTGAGTTGATGTTGATTCCGTTGCTCCAAGGTTGAGGAAATCCTTCAAAGTCCGTTTGCTGACATAGTCCACTTTAGAGTCTCCTTTCACCCAGATAGATACTCATTGTCAAATCTTGACCAGAGGAGCCATCCAGTTTGCTCTGCCCACTATGGTACTAGATGTCCTTGGCAGGCCTCAATGAACTGGTTTGATGTCCCCCATGAACATCTGGGCATGCCCTCCACTACAGAGTCCTCAGCAACTGTGAAAAACTGGTTCTAGCACATGCACTACACAGTCTGACCACATAACCTGTTATTTTCACCATGGTTGGAGTTCGGAGTCCAGTGACCCAGTTGGGCTGGAGGGAGGGCTCCCCAAAGATACCTCTTCAGAGGTGATCTTAGACCTGACACCTGTGTGTGTCAGCTAGTGTTGTGTCTGGCTGAGTCCATCACCCACATCAGACTACACACACTGATAGTTGCAGTTGTTGGGTCAGTTTATGGTGGTTGATATCAACAAGCCCAAGTCAGGTCTCCCACATGGGTGGTTGTATTGGTTTGGCCCCCAAATATCCTGAGGTTTCCTTCCTCTAAAGCACACAGTCTCAGCACCCTCATTTACCTGCAAGTGCATCAGCCTGGTAGGTGGAAGTCCCCCAGAAATCAGTCTTCACCTGCCACATTCTCCCTCAGCAGTCCTCCCTCCCATACATCTCCAGACCTGCTTCTCTGAGCAATCCACAATTGCTCATGCCTGCAAGCATGTAGATCCCCAAGCCTGGTCCTGCAGCCATGTGTTGTGCCAAACCGTGGGCCCTGCCTGCCTACCTCGGTCCGATGCATACTTGTGCATGGCTTCCTAGACCCTGTCTGCTGGCGTCTTCCACCCCCACTCTCCACATATATTTTAATTGAGAAAAATAGAGTAGACAACCATGCTGACACATTGGTATAGTTAACACAAATTTGGCATTAACCAAGCCCAGAGTGCCTGTCAGCTATTAGCTATTTTCTCTCAGCAGTACAACACTTGCCTAGGAACAATGCAACCTAGGCAGTTGCCTGCAGCTGGGCTAAAAGAGCAATTTATTAAAACAGCATGCATGTAAAGAAAGGCACATAAGTGTACTGATTACTAAGATTTTTGTATTCTGGGAATACATAAAATGAACACCAAAATTAAGAACAAAATATTACTAGTCCTGTCTCTCCTTTTTTTTTTTTTGACACTGGAAAAGAAAAGAATGTTTTCATTTAGTTTAGTTTATTTGTGTGAAGTGATATTTATAACAATTCTTGTTATGAAAAACCCACACAGATTTCATAATCTTTGCATGTTAACTACCACAAATAAAATACATATGTCTTTTTGGTCTGGCTTATTTCACTTAGCATATCATTCTACAGTTCCTAATGTCAGGATTTCCCACCAATAGTGCTAGATTATCTTTTCTCCACAACCTCACCCACATTTGCAAATTTTGATTTTTTGATAACAGCCATTCAAACCAGAATAAAGTAATACCTTTTTGTGATTCTTATTTGTATTGCATAATGGTAAATTAGTTTCATGTGTTTATTGGCCATTTATATTACACCTCTGAAAAATATCTGATCATATCATTTACCATTTTTAAAACTGGACTGTTAGTTTTGTCTTAATTGAGTTTTTTGAGCTGCTCATGTATTCTGGATATTCATGTTTTATTTAATTAACAGTTTGCACATATTTTCTCCTGTTCTGTAGGATTTTCTTCACTTTATTGTTTCTTTTGGAATGGGATTACATTGGTCTATTTTTGTTTTTTTTACCTGAGCTTCTAGGGTCTTATCCTAGGTTTTCAGCTGGGACAATGTCTTGCAGTATTTTCCTGATGTTTTGCTTTATGGTTTCAGGTCATAAGTTTAGACCCTTGGTCCACTGTCAGTTAATTTTAGCATACCATGTAAGGTAAGGGGTCTTGTTTCATACTGCTGTATGTGAGATCCAATTTTCCCATCACAGTTTCTTAAACAGACTATCCTTTCTCCAGAGAGTAATTTTAGTTTATTTGTCAGATTGGTTGGTTGTAGATGATATGGGTTAATTTCTGAAGTTCTAAAGGTTCTATGTTGTTCCATTTGTCTCTCTCTCTTTCTCTCTTTCTCTCTCTCTCTCTCAAATGAAATATAATAAAACATTTCCATTCATTTGGACATCATAGGGAAAACAAGAAAGTATAGAACGTTTGAAGTTAGGTTAGAGACAGAACAGTGATAACCTACAAGAACTGGCTTTGTTTGTGGATAAAATATTATAGAAAAGTGAATGAATATATAACAGAATTGGGGTTGCAATTTTAATATTTATCTTTATGAACTTCCTTTCTCATTTAAATGCTTTTGGGGAAATTCTGCATTATTGTTTTCTATTTGAAATTGAATTTTCATTTCTACCAGCAAATAGGTTTCACCTGGATTCATCTGTGTCAGTACGTTAGCCTCAATTTGAAGACAAGAATAGTTACAATAGAGCTACTCAATGTCTGTGACTTTTAAATATCGGGTACTAAAGTGCAAGCACAGGAAATATTCCTATGAGAGAAATCCTTCCAGATATGCACTGGTAAAATGCACATATGGAATCCAGGAGACTCTATGGTCCTCAAAAATGTGAATTTTGTATTTTCATTTGCTGAAATAAGTCAGTGGCTTCTTAGTCATTATCAAAAATATGGAAGTTTCCTAAGCTATTTACTGTTAGCATTTGACCAACTATTAATAAATATATTGCATTTTGTCTAACTAATGACTTTCACCAGTTCACCATGCCATCACAGCAGAAGAATGCTGAGTCACTAACATATTGTCAGAATGCTCTACAGTATATTAACACATCTATTTTGTTGACCAAAAAACTTTTTAGACCCTTATAAACTATACAACTTTATAGTGCAATGGAAATTTGAAAGTTGTACATGTGTTTTGATAACATTTCCTCACAACCTGAAATATGTTTAGAATTTTTCAAAAGTAGAAAGAACCTTAAAAAATATTCTTCCTTTTATTATTGTGGAGCTTTTGCTGATGCTTTATAAATGCTTTACCATGAGTCACTGAGAATAGTTAGAATGTTCTTTGATCTTGAATACTTGCTGGAAAAGTGCAAGAACTACTCTGGTTTCTTTAATATTACTAAAGACTTTTTCAGTCTAAGTACCTAGAAATCCTTGCAGAGTGAGGTGTTGACAAGGGAGACTTTGCCATAAGGGAACATCAATTCCTGTTGCTGTGGAACAATAATGAGACTGTCTTCTGTCACTGGGAGACAAGAGATGGCAGTTGGCAATGTTTGAGCCAAGAATATCTTTGTTTCTGTTTGATTCTAACTGCCCATCTATACTTTTAGTTTATGCAATTATTTCTGATAGAATGGTGCTTATAGCACCAGCATTTTTGCATAAAATGTTTCATAGTATTTTAAACTCTTTTATGAAGATTTATTTTAATTTGAAGGACAGAGTTACAGGAAAAAACAGAAGTCTTTCATCAGCTGATTCATTCCCCAAAATGGCTGCAACGAATGAAGGCTTGACCAGGCCAAAGCCAGGAGCTTCTTCTAGAGCTCTCATATGGGTGCAGGGGCTCAGGCACCTGCTGCATTTTCCAGGTACAATTAGCAGGAGGTTGAGTCAGAAATGGAGCAGCCAGGACTTAAAACCATTATCTATGTGGAATGGCTTAACCCGTTACACCACAGTCCTGGCTCCTCACTAATTGAAGAGCTGGTTCCACTGTTAATGAATGATGCTTGTGTGTGTTCCTAATGCCCAAATGATGTCACCAGTTTCTCTGTGCTGCTTCTCCTCCATTCTAGGAAAGTGAACCTTGATAGATGTTTTATTTTCCTTCCTGTGAAAGACAAAGGTCTCAGTTGGCCATTTTGCCTTTCTTCACACTATCTGGGCCACTGAATGTTAGAAAATGATTTCTATTCTCTTTGGACCTCTGTCAGAGTTCTGATCCCATAACAGTGCTGCAAATTGGTCAGCTTTCCTCCGTTCACTCCCACCCCCTGATTCTTCATGGCTCTCACCCCCTACCTTAAAGCTCTTTGATGCTGCTTCTGCTCAACCAGACACTGAGGAAAGTGACCTCTTTTCTCTGGGAGTATATTGCTTCGTGCAAATCGGCCTGTGTGGTGCCTCATCCCATTTGTCTGCTCTTACCTTCCATTATGCTCTTTGCATCTGGATGTTACTTTGCTCCTTGACGGTAACCTCAGTGCTACTTACCACCATCAGTGCTTCTTCTAAAATGTCTGCTTCTTTGTTCAAATATTCACTTTCAAACTCAGATGCTAAAGTTACCTTAAGGCTTAAATTCAGAAATTCATGATTACAGTTAGTGTGATATGGAGGTATACTTTCAACATTTCACCACATTATGCAGATCTCACTTGCCTCACAGAAAATATCAATGACTGAAGTTATAAATATGGAATACATGTGACCTTTCCATATAGTCCCACCAGTTTTGACTTTTCAGTTATTTGGGCTCCATTCTAGATTTTTTTTTCCCAAATGACAAAGATTTCTATAATTGTGTTCCAATTGATTTGTCATTGTCCTTAAAATACCCTCATTTTCTTTTATTTCATCAGATTTACTCATCTATAATAATTTCTCTTTTTTAATTTTAATTTTTATTTTTGATAACGTTTACATAGTTGATCACGGTGGGAATGAGTGAGGGTTGGGGGAAAGTGGGAAGAGCATTTTTTCCAAATTTTGTTCTTCTTCCTTCTGTGTCTCGGGGTGGAGGTGAGCAGACAAGGGGAGACGCCTCACCCAGGTTCCCAACCAAATCAGTACCTGGGAATGGAGAACAGCCCTCCGATATCATACCAGTGTCCTGATGTGGAACATACTCTGAGGGTTCGGCTCAAGTAGTTCTGATAATTCTGAAATGCTATTGACCTTGCCGATCCAAGAATGAGGAAATCCTACCAAGGTCCATTGGCTGACATAATCTACCTTAAAGTCCTGTACTTGTCAGCATGTGCACCAGACTGCTCCAATCTGTCCCATATCCCATTCAGTTCTTGTAACATAAGTGGGTGTTGGAGCCTGGTTCAACCCAATTGACCCCACTATTCAGCCTATACTCATGCTGGTGGGTGTTATTGCCTTGCTAGCCAGGTCATCCCCCCTCCCTGGTTCTCATGTTCACCAGTGGAAGTTTCTGCCCGTTAGAGGAGTGCCCACAGTTTCTATACCGGGCCCACTCACATTCCCAGATCTTGCACATTCCAGGTGGTTCAATGGCCCAGATTGACAGAATTTGCCCCAGTCCCAGAACTTGCCAGCTGATGCTGCATCAAAGCCAGACAAGCCCATACTTACTCTAGCTCATGCATGTACCAGTGGAAACAATTGGTTAGCCCAGCCTGGCTCTACCTCTAGCCCAGTTCACATGCAGGCCAATAGGTGTTGTAGCCCTACCAGGCCTGGTCTAGTCTGCCCCCATTCCCAGTTTTCACACTCAGCAATGGGAGCAATGGCCCAGTAGGACAGGCTGGCAATCCTCTCCCCGGGTCTCACATGTACTTGTGGGAGCTGCAGCCCAGTCTGGCATAGCCCATCTCACCTCAGCATTTGCCATTGGGAGCTATAGCCTGACCCAGCCCATTCTGCCCCCAGTTCCAACTCATGCTGATGGATGCTACAGCTTAGCCCAGCCCAGCCAGCCCCCTATCGTACATTCACCCTGGCTCTCATGAGTACCAGTGAGTACTGGAGTCTAACCCTGTCTGGCACTCCCCAGATTCAGTCCGTACCCACGTTGAGATATTACGTTCATGTCCAGCCTGGATCACTGTCCCCATTCTGTCTCTCTTGCTCACCAGTGGGAACCACAAACCAGTCAGACATCCTCTTTGCTTCCCAAACAGGCCTGTTCTCAGCCATAGATCATGAATGTGCCAGTGCTTGTTGTGACCCAGCCTGGTATAGCCCATCCTCCATCTTGG
Organism: Ochotona princeps; assembly: GCF_030435755.1. NCBI lineage: Eukaryota > Metazoa > Chordata > Mammalia > Lagomorpha > Ochotonidae > Ochotona > Ochotona princeps. The sequence continues at coordinate 83,897,055 of NC_080835.1, forward strand.
CCATTTCCATAGGATGCTGCAACCTGACCTGTCCCGGCTCACCCCCAGTCCCAACTCTAGCTGGTGGATGCTGTAGCCTAGCCTGGTCCATTCTGCTTTCTCCCCTGGCTTATGCAAACTGGTACATGTGATAACCTAGCTTGGCATGACCTACACTCCAACCTGGCTCCTTCACATGTTGGTGTGCTAAGGTTTGACCTGACCCTTTCCAATCCACCCTCCTCCAGAACCAAACCCATGCACTTGTCACAGGGTGGAGCCACCTTGCCCAGCCTGACCAACACCTACACCTGAATTACATGCTCACTAGTGGGAGCTATGGCCCATCAGGGGAATTTCCCAAGTTCCCCAACCAGACCCATATCTCACACGTGCCAGCGTGTGCTAGACCCTTAACTGGCATAGTTTGCCGCCTTATAGTAATTTTCTTGTACTTGTATTGCTAGTTGTTTCCCTACTGTATTAGACTCAGAGTCTTTCCATTATTTTTATAAAAGGAGAATTTTGTTTACAATTGCTGAATTATACTGTGAGATTAGCTAGGATGGTGAGATTTGAGCATAGTGTCACTGTGGGTCAAGGGAGAAACACCACAAACTTGGTCTTGATGTTTATTCTGAGAATAAGCCATATGTTGACGGTGGATTGACAAGGTGCGTTTTCCCTGGGAATGCTAACTCACTCATTTGTAGGGAGGTGATAGATTCTCTCACATGCCTGGTTATCCCTCACAGCATCAACAGAGCAGCAGAGAGCAGCTGTTACACTGAGAGAATGCAGCACCTGAAATGATGTGTGACATACAGCAAGTGGTCAGAAAGACTTTTTAAATAGATCCTGCCATAGCGTAGTTTGCATTCCAGATGACAAACAAGTCTGTTTCTATATTCTGTTCTGTAATGCAGGACTGAAGTAGTATCATTTTAAATATTTTATCTTGAACTTTTCTTGTTCTCTACCTAAACTTCAAAGTTTTGTCAAGGTTAAGATGAAACACAGCATTTCCTTATCCTTGGACATGTCTCAGGAAATGATCAAACACTTAAAGCATTGAATTTTTAATTACATCAATGAATGCAAAATAGAAATTTTTTGGTGAATAGTGTTGATTTTGTAGACATAGCATAATTTTAAATGGGAGTATATGTGAATTAACACAACTTTAAATTCGTTTTCCCTTTCATCTCAAGAGATCATTGTGGTGAATCCCTTATAGAGTAAGATTTTAGAATAGTGATTAATGTCATAGTGTAAGAATATGATGGATTATTAATTATTTACCCTGAATACACTTATGTTGGTAGTCATCATTTATTCTATTTGGATATGATATCCACATATCAATGATTGTAGAATACTCCTTTCACCATCATCTGAAACATGGCCCACAATGAGTCCTATGAACTTTAGCACTGACAAAAAATATGTTGTGATTTTTAAAAAAAAAAAAACATGTATTTATTTTATTGGATAGATTTACAGAGAAAAGAGGCAGAGAGGAAGATTTTCCATCCACTGTTTGACTCCCCAAGTGGCCACAAAGGCCAGAGCTGCACCAATCTGAAGCTAGGAACCAGGACTTCTTCTGGGTCTCCTACAAAGTTGCAGAGTCCCAAGGTTTTGGGCCATCTTCTGCTGCTTTCCCAGGCCACAAGCAGGGAGCTGGATGGGAAATGAGCAGCCGCGACACAAACTGGTGCCCATATGGGATCCCAGAGTGTGCAAGGTGAGGACTTTAGCTGCTAGGCTACCACAATGGGCCCTGTGTTGTGAGTTTTATGATGACATTCTAAAAATAAGCCTTCTTATTTATAAATTGAGGAGAACTGTGCTGTTAAAAGTGTTTCTCCCAAATCCCAAAACAAACAAAAAGTATGTCTCTTAAAAATGTCATAGAGGGGAGAAAGCAGAAGTGATCATTGTAACATATTCACTGCAGGGCATGAGCCAGAGCCACCAGGCATGCCCAGTATCAACAGCATGTAAAATGGATTCATGTAAGGAGACCTCAGAAGTCACAGATCCTTGGGTGTTCACAGCTTCAAACAGGTGAACCTAGGAATGGGAACAGGTTGCCTTCAAAGCAAGTATGACCCAAGCTTTCCAATGAAAATTGCGAGAAGTGTTTTCCTGCGTAGGTAATTTACCATTGATTAATGTGGTATTGTGGAATGTTAGTTGCTTCGTAATCTCTCTACCCCCCCCCACCCCCCTCCACCCATCATGTAAAACAGTAGGTAAGCTCAGGAGGAATCAGCTGAAGTTCACCTAGACAGATGTTTGGTGTCTTCTCTCTCTACCCAGCTTTGACTTTGTTCTGCTTGGTTTTCCAGGTTCTTTTTAAACAACAGAGAATTCCTAGGAATGTTATCTTGATAAACATCTTAACCAACAACTTCCTGATGTGAATCTTAGACCACTGTAATCATTACTCAAGTGTTTATGGCATGTTGTATGTTGGTGAGTTAGCACCCTCACTCTCCTTAGAACTGGAATTCTTAAATACACTCTTGGCTAAAAGTGAAACGTGTAGTACCTGCAGTGAAGCTGAAGTCACACAAGCAAACATCTATTAGTTTTTTGGTTTTTTTTTCTCTTTGACAAGCACATTTGCCCATAGAAACAAAAGAACTCTTATGATCCAATACTTCTAGAAGAAATGAGGAATACATGATCATGTTTATCTCAGGGAACATCAGTCTTCACTGCTGCAGAATGACTTGCCAAGAATCTGACTTGTCTTTTAGGTAGGTAAGATGAATGTGTCAGTAGTTACTAGAGAAACCCCAAGCCATATTGTAAACGCCTTGAGATTTGGGATAAGTATAACCTGTTGTTTACTTTATTATTTCTAGTGGTAGAAGAGGTGGGAATAAAACAAGACTTGTTCATTCTTCTCTAGGTCGGAAATCCTTATGGCAAAGAAGTTGTATATTAGCAAGCTGATCTTTAAAAGGAGGAATTGTTTGCTGTCAGTGATGGACAGTGTAGCTATGTTTTAACTGTTCCTTTTCTTGATTCGTTTTTATAAAATACATTCCAAGATAAAAGTCACTCTCTTTTGTACCAAAATATTCCTAACTTCATGACCACAGTTTTTGCTCTTAATTGGTTAGAAGTCTATACTCCTACTATGTTATCATTTTCTTGGGATCTGGAATTGGAGCTTACTCATTTTTATGTTTATAAAAACTTGGGCTTGTGCTTTTTTATGAGCACTCAATAAATAATTATTGAGTGTACTCTGATCGCTGTTATACTCTCGTCACTTTTGTTAAACGTATCAATAATAATTGTGTACCTTTTGTGCCAATTTCCAGGATTAAATATGCCAGATGTAGAAGGCTACATAGGGTCCAAAATCACAGTGTATTGGCTTGGGTTGGCTGCTGTCACTAGCCTCCCACGTAGCATCAGGTCAGGTCTTAGCTGCTCCCTGCTGGTGTGCCTAGGAAAGGGGCCATGAGTGTTTGGACCACTGCCACACATGTGGGAGACACGCAGGTGATTTCTGGCTCCTGATTTCAGCTAGACCAAGTTGCAGTTGTTGTAGCCATTTGAGAAGTGAACCAGTGAGTGGAGACACTTTCTGTGTATTTCTCCCTATTTATCTCTCGGTAACTCCACATTTCAATAAATGATTCTTTAAAGATGCTTTTCTTTTTTAAAAAAAGTTATATAGTGGAAAGAATGGTATCTGAATAGAAGTGTTTAAACTGAACAATCTGGTAAAACAGTTTTGCAGTTTAAAACGTTTTACCTTTGCCTTATTTATTAGAAAGATAGAGGTCTTCCAACCACTAGCTCAATCTCCAAACAGCATGCTATAACCAATGCTAGGGCAATCTAAACTGGAATCTGAGAAATTCGTTGAATTCTTTTTTGACTGGCAGGGATTGAATTATTTGTGCCTTAACCCTGCTGCCCATCAGGACATACTTCAGCAGGAAGCTACAGTTCAAAGCAGGGCTGGGATTCAAACCTAGGAACTCTGATAGAAGATATGGCTGTCACATGTGACAAATTTTAACTTCAGCACCATATGCGTGCCCATGGAGACTGAAGCAGTAAAACAGCATTTTAAAGCTAGTCAATCAAGAAAGGTTAAAATATTTTAATCCTATTTTAAAGAATTCTGTTTAAATTGTTTATATGAAAGGTGAGCTCAGTGCAGGGTGACTAGTGCTTTGCATGTGGCAGGATCCCATATGGGTGCCAGTTCATGTCCTGGCTGCTCTATTTCCCTTCCAGCTCCCTGTTTGTGGCTTGGGAAAGAAGTAGAGGGCAGCCCAAAGCCTTGGGACCCTGCACCTGTGTGGGAGACCCAGAAGAAATTCCCAGCTCCTGACATCATATTGGCTTGGTTCTGGCCATTGTGGCCACTTTGGGAGTGAACCAGTAGATAGGAGCTTTTCTTTTTTTTTTTTTTTTATTATATTTTTGACAATCTTTACATTGTTAATTAGGGTTAAAAGGTACAAGGGCTACAGGGAAGTGGGTAAGACTATTATTTCCATATTGTTTCCTTCATATGTCTGAGGTGAAGGGAATATTGAGGGAGATGCCCCACCCAGTCTCCCACCCATTCCAGGTCTCCGATGTGGGGCATGCTGTGAGATCCTTGCTCAAGTGGTTTTGATAGTTCACCAGTTATGAATCGCTGCTAGTCTCGCCACTCTGAGCACGATGAGGTTGTTGAAGAATCCACTGATTGGCATAGTCCATCATAGAGTCTCCATTTGTCCAGTATTTGCTGCCAACACATAGCTGAGGTAGTGGATTGACTTGTTCTGTCTTCTGTCTTTTCTTGGTTAGGGTTCTGAGTCCACCATTTCGATTGGGGAGATCCCCAAAAGAGACTTTGAGGTGTTCCCAGACCAGATTTTTGTATGTACTAGCAAGTACAGGGCCTGGCACAGTCCATCGCACCGATCAGCTGGTGGTTGCAATTGCTGGATTGGTTCTGTTTTCAGTCCTGACTTCCACTGGAACCAATGGGTATTGCAGTTCAGCCTGGTTCTGCCCAGCACACACTCAGCCCTCACATAAACCAGTGGAAGCTGCAGCCCAGTCAGAGCGACCCACAATAACCCCCACCAGGCCCGCCCCCTACCATGGTTTGCCAGTATGTGTAGCATACTAGTCCAGTCTGCCCCATATCCCATTTGGCTCTTGTACATGTCAAAGGGTATTGAAGCTTAGTTCCATCTAACCAACTCAACTATCCAGCCCTCACGGATGTTGAGTGCCTCTGTCTAGCCACCCCAGCCCCTGTCCTAGTTTTTTGTGCCCTCCCATGGAAGTGGTAACCCAAGAGGGAAGAGCCCACTATTTCCCTCCCAGGTCTCTCTCACTCCCAGATTGTGCACTCTCCAGGTGGTTCTGTGGTTAGACTTAACAGTATTAGCCCCTAGTGCTAACTGATAGAAGCTTTTCCCTCTGTTTCTCCTTGTCTCTTTAAATTTGCCTTTCCATTAAAAAAGTGAAAAAACAGTGACTTCGAACAATTGATAGAAAATGGAATTAATTGATAAACATAAGGAATACAGATTTTATTCTACAGCATAAGCTTCATTAAGTTCAAAGCATTTTTTCTAGATAATATCAAATGTTTAGCCTATCTTCAAAATAATGATAGTACTGGAAATAGAAGATATAACTGACTTATCAGGTTTTTTTTTTACATTATTAGCTGAAGAAAAAAAAATACATGCCATCCCTACCTTTTTAAGATTTGAAATGAAGAAGAAACAGAAGAAACTAAGTTGGGACTCTAATGTGATCAGCTAATGATTTTCCATTAAAATTCCTACGAAATTGCCTTTGTTTGATGAGAAAAAAATGGACAGTATCTCTCTGATGAAGTTTCTTTTTTCTTTTTCTTTTATTCCTAGAGCTTTGGTTAACTTTTGGTTAACTGTCTCAAAGCACTGTGCTGGTAAGATGCGGAGCGTCAGCTTTCCTAAGCCTGTTGTCCACACATTTTCTATTGACCAGTCTCTGGCTTTGACTAGACCGCTTCAGCCTCCCTGATGGAGCTTTGTCATAAGGACTGCTCAGGGAACGCCGTGTTTCATGGCCTATCCTAGAACCTTGGAAGAGGTGCCTCATGATCTTTTTCCCGTTGCCTTACATTGCTATTGGAAGCTCTGTGGGTTTCTGTAACAGTGTTGGCTCAGGTGGAACAGAGAGTTGGCCCCACTTTAATCTTTCAGTCAGAATTGCAGAAAATGAACTGAGATGTCTATGGTGCTCAATGTTGTTTCTTCTCATAATTATTCATATTCAGGGTATGAATTTATGAACTTCTTCCTCTCAAGTTGATTTGGACAGTTACACTGTGGCAGATTTCTTCTTTAACATTCTCTCATGCCTTTATAGAACAGGTTATTAATTTTCAGACTGTTGATTTCTTCAATGTCATCTCAGTAAACCTTCCATAGAGCATCAATAGTTCTACCATTCGTTTTTTCAGTTGTAACAAAATATGTAATAGTATGTAATAAAAATTATTTTTCATGATATAGCTTTGTAGGTATAAGGATTACCCCATTTTTGCCTCCTCATTCTCCCCTTTCACTAGTTACCCCTATCTTAATACAATAGTATTGTCGTTTACTAATAGTTAAAGTTTAACATTCTGTTACTTAAGTGTAGCATGGCATTGTAGGCATAGGCAATGGTAGGTAATCTAGAATTAAATTGCCGAGGTATATTTAAATATTTGGGAATCCTCCTTTTATTTGGGGGAGAGATGCCTACTGCAATATATCTTCACTTGCTGGTCTGCTAATCTCCATTATACAGCTCATCTATGAGAATATACATATTTATTTGTTTACCTGCATATCTATATTGTATTTTGTATGAATGTTGTCTTATATCAGAGAGCACATATGTTTGCACTTTTGGGATTCTTGTACCCAAACTTCACTGTAAGTTGGATTTGTTCTCACTTCATTGTTTGCACAATTCCTATTGTTCTGATAAGGGTTTTTTGTTTTCTTCATCTTTTTTTTTTTTAATTTTAGCAAATTAATGTCTTATATTTCTTACTGCTCCAAACTAAGTCCTGTTCAGATAACAATTTAATGCAGTTTTTGTGCCAAAATTTTTGGATATTCCTGTGTAGTTTCTATCCTGATACGCATTTTCTGTAAGCTGAAGTCCCCTGTTATATGTGTGTTTATGATTGCATGTGTGTTTTTGTAACTGAATCCCAATATAAAATGTAGTGTATTTAAAAATTTTTTTTAACCTTTTAATGTTTCTACTTCTAAATCTCATTACCCATTTGTGAAATGAGGGTAATTGTGACAATTTTTAGGTTTATTCTGAGGAGACATATCAATAATATATATAAAGTGCCTTATATATCTGATTTGCATAGTAGAAAAACAAAAGATGTTGCCTTTTACCAAAAGTAATCCATTTAAAATTTAATTGATTAGCTCTCTCTCTCTCTCTCTCTCTCTCTCTCACACACACACACGACTACATCAAAATTTTTAAATCCATGGAAATAATTTTAAAATTCTTTCCAATTTGGAGGACAATTTTAGAGAAAGATTGATCAATAAAAACATTACTTAATTTACTTTGTTTATTGACTTTTGAGGTCATGCCTTTTCAATTCAATAAAGCCACTTTTAATTTACCCATCCACACACACAAGTAATATTTTTGGCAAGTTGGATTATGTCCAAAGACTCATAAAAGAAATTTTTAAATAGATTCTGAGCTTATTTTGCAGGAAGCAAATAATTTTTTAAAAGCCTACAAAAAGAATATTAAGTCTGACATTGATTTCATGTATTAAAAGGATTTCCTGCCAGCAGCAGGAATGACTGCGGTGTTAGCAAAAGCAACAGAAAAGGCTACATTAAGTTAAAGGAAATTATGGGAGGAGGGAGTTTTGGGAAAAGGTAAGGGAAATATCAGAGTCAATGGAATTGTACCATAAAACTTTTTTAAAAAGTAAAAAATTACAAAAAGAAGAAAGTGAACCAGCAAATGAAAGATTTTTCTTTGATATTTTGTCTTTCACATAAACAAATTTAAAAAAACATATTGCTTACAAATAAAGCAACATTTCATTATAAAGCAATGAAAAAGTAGGCTTTTGGGCATCAAGGACAATTAATTACGTACCTGTTAAAGATAGCAGTGTTATTGAATTATACTTTCAACTGCCAAATTTATAAATTGAACAAAAATAAAATGAAAATGCACCCTATAATATACAATATTTAGAAAATAAGAACAATAGATTTTAGCCTAAAATAAGAAACTGCACCTGAGATTTGTTTCAAACCATTATGGCCATCCCAGAGGCATGTTCCTAATGAGAAGATATGGTAACAATGATCATTTGATAATATGTAAAGTTTCTTCTGCCTTAACCATTCTGTGATGTTCAGACTGTCATTATTGGATCAGTCATCCTGATAGGCTACACATTAAAGTTTTGTTGACATTGAACATCATTTGGTGTTGCATTTTCCCATGCTTTATTTGCAAATCTATATTTTGCATAAATGGATCTTAACACTGAGTCCAGAAGATTGGAGAATGTGACCAAGGATATACCTATAAGGCAGAAGAAAATGAAAGGTAAAGTGATGGCACCTGGAAGGAAAGAGTACTTTTTTTCTGTTGACTTTGGAAAAGTGGTTTGTAGTCCCATTAGAAAGCAAAAAGAACATACAGAATACGCTGGGTCATAACATGGTTTTGGCACTTTGAAAGTGGCTCACCCAGCCTAAATGATCTGTGGATAATGCACATGAATTGGAAAATAGATGAAGTGACTTGTCTTAGTAATATAGGACTAGGGCCTCAACGTAGACACTTCTTGACTTAGAAACCACTATCATTTCTTGTATGTAAGTCCGATGAATCTTTCTCCTTAAGCCTTTCCCCTGGCATCTGATGGGTAAAGGCAATGGCACCTTTTCTCTCGGTGCCATTTGAGGATGCCCCTTTTCCCATCACACACAGTAGGACATTATAGCTATGCCAGAATGGATGGGAGAGCTGAATGACAACTTGTATATCATCTCATTCAGGTATTTCCACATACAGTTTTAAAAGTGAAACTCTGCCTCAAAAAGATTTGTGGAACAGAAGTTTACTACATATGCTAACATTTTTTTTAAAGAAAATGAGCTTGTTGAAGTGAACATTAGGGGATCTGGACCACTTCCTGCCCCCACCCTCCACATTCCTACAAGCATGCAACCCTTGAGCACCCCGTAAATACCACAATTTTTAAAAAGAAAGATGATTATCTGCCTTTGTTTTACAATCAGAGTTTCTTTGAATTTAGGGGACAGAGAAAAATTTTGGTAAGTATTGTAGGACGAAAATGCACTTTCTCTAACATGACAAAAATAGTTCATGAGGATGGGAGCATGATGATTTTAAGGGAAGGAAATTGGTAAAATATGAAGAAATTGGCCCTTCTGCTGCCTGAAAGAGACATCCATACGTCTTAATCAACTTAAGAGTATCATTGACCCATCATTTCTAAAGCCTTCCCCAAAGAAAACCATGAATGGACATTTGTTTCTGCACATTATATATATATATAAAGAGTGGTGGTGATGTGAGACTTATGTTGATTCCTCATAAATTCCGCAGCAGTGGCTGTTTCCAGGGATGTCTGCATAATGCCAGTTAGCTGAGACAAGCCACCCTGCAGTCTGCTAGGGAGAAGCTGGATTTCCTTTTCTGGGATTATCAGGAAGCCTGCTGCTTCCTTAAGAGCCTTCTCAGAGTGAGGTTCAATGTTCGTGGAGTAAGAGAAATGGAAAGTGAAGACAGGACCTAGAAGTGAGCATCTGTGAATACCCATCTGAGATTAATCCACCCAGGTTGGTTGTTACTGATGTTTTTAATGATTGCCTGTGAACTCATGTCTTATAATTTTCAGGACCTGAGGCACCCTTAAGTTGATGACACACTTGTAACCTACTTCAATGCTTTTTCCGTCCTGAATCCTTGAATGAATGCTTAAAGGTGTTTGCTGCCTTCTTGTCTGTAGACTCTTCTTGCCCAGTATCACTTACCAGCTTAGCGCAAGGGGGTAACTCTCCCTCAGGAAGAAAGGGCGTCTGTGTGCCAGTGGTGCCAATCACCAGCACATTTTTCTTTAAATCAATGGAACACTGATGCCTCTTGAGCATGTCGAGTCCAAGAAGCATATCCATGGGCTGTTCCTCCAGAATAGAGAAAGAGCATGGCAAGAAGTCTCCTTCGATTTGAATCTGAGCTAAATGAACACGGCCGATAATTCTTTGTGTGCCCACTCCTTTTGCCACTCCAGCCCACCGTCGATCTACTAGTCTTATTATGTTACATCTCTCTGCGCAAGCTTGGCTCATAATGGTCATCTGGGCGCCGGAGTCAACAAAAGCCTTCAAAGGATGTCCATTCACTTTGCAGTTTATGTAGAGCATGGCCACTTGTCCAAAACTCTCGGGGGCCTCCTCCATTGCTATATTCATGTTTTCTTCTATGTTCTGCTGCCGGATCTCTTCTTCTATTCTGGCTTGAGCTTCCCTATCGAATGGGTCAGCAGTGTAGAGGCGAATCCTCTCTTGCTCTCTCAGGGCCCTTTCCCTCTGCTGCTCCATCAAGACCTGAGAAAATGTTTCAAGATTCCCGCTGAGCAGAGCTTCTGCCAAGGAAGGGTTGCGTTCCTTCAGCAGAGACAGATCGTGGGGATTGGACAGTAACATGCTACGGACTAAGGCAGGGTTGTTCAGATCTTGAGCAGATACCATCTTCTCTCCAGAGGCCAAGCCATGGGACTGATGAGCAGAAGGTACCCATGGTGGTGGTTGCTGCCACCGAGAGTTCGATGTCCCAGGCACTGCAATTCCATTGAAGTCCGTTCGAGGCTGATTCAGAGTACGTCCTGGAGGCCAGGGTCCCACATTTTCCTTCTGAAGTAGTACGATGACATCACCGTCTTTGAGGCCATAGGAGCCCAAGGAGCAGTCATCAGCCAGGAGTCTCTCCATGTAAATGATCTGCATCTCCTCAGCAGGGATTCTGGACTCTGTCTCACAAAGGACTCGGAAGTCATGGAGCTCAAAGTCAGGACTGACCTGGAGGGAGAAGGTTACCTCTGATAGGTCCCTCCGTACACAGTACACAGTGAGCAGCATGTCATGGGTCCAGCAGGGACAGATGGGCAGAGAGCATTGGGTGCTTCACTCACTGACTGGGTTGGTCTCTGTTGATGATGTGGTGGCTTCTGGTGACTTGGTGTGTTGCTTATTTACCTCCAAGGGAGGCTTAGCCACTTGCTGGTTAGGGGTGCCTCCCAGTCTCAGCGCCTGCTGCGGAGCCCCATGGATCTTGGAGGTAAATTGTTGAGTTCCTAAGTTCATTGGTGTGCGTGCTGTTTGGAACTTAGACTCCTATTTCTATGGAAACAAAATTCTTCAAAGACATCAGGTTCCAACGCCAACCTTCATACACTATTTTACACTGGATATGAAAAAATATAATTTCATCTCTTTTTAAGAAACATATTATAATTCACTTGATTCATCTTAGAAATGTATTTTATTCACTTTTACTAATTCCCCAAACAGTGAGGGCTTATTTCCTATCATGCTATTTGCATGTGAGGAAAGATACATCTGACTTGCTACCTACTGTTGAAGATCTGTTTCTAGAAAGGGATGAAAGAGAAGTGGAAAAATAGCAATATCAGAGAGAAATATGTTTACAAAGGCTTGCTCAGTTAGTGCCTTTAGTGCCATGAATAGAAGATTTTCCTTTAGGAAAAGTAGAAAATCTGTATATTGAATAATAACATTTTCCTGGTGAAAAGTGTTACAAACTACTCCAGACATAAGGAAGTACATAAAGACAACGACTCAATTTACTTTGGGATAAAATGAAACCATCAATGCAATGGAATTGTATATATAATTTTGGTGATAGCATACCAAACTACAGAAATTGTTGGTTTATTTATGAAAACTCTGACATAGGGTCAGTACAGTGGTATAGCACAGTGATTGTCCACCTGCCATGCCAGTATCCATTGTGGGTACTGGTTCCTGTCTGAGCTTCTTCATTTTGATCTAGCTTTTTGTTAATGGACTGTGAAAGTGGTGGAGGATGGCCCAAGGCCTTGGGCCCAAAAACCAATGTAGGAGACCCAAAAGAAGCTCCTGGCTTCCAGCTTCAGCTCAGTTCAGCTCTTGTTCTTGCAGCTGTTTTGAGACTGAACCAGTAGATGGACTATCTCTCTGTGTGGCCTTCTCTCTATATAAATGTCTTTTGAGTAAAAATAAATCTTTGAAGTAAAGAAAAATAAGAGAGGAAGTTGTAATGTAGATAGGAGTGAAAGGAGAAGAAAATAAGCAAAGGGGAAAAGAATACATGGGAGAATCAAGGTGGCGATTAGGGTAAGGAAACATTTAAATAGACTGAGAAACTTTAGCCAGTGTGATTATCAGAGAAGACACATCCCAGGAAACTGGAAAGGACAGAATGACATCAGAGGGGTACCTGGAGACTGACAGACACAGGAAAGCAACAAATACAATGGTGTGGTGTTGCAGTGACTAACACTCCAACAGCATCAAGCAAATGGCGATTTGAACTCCAGTAGCAGCCTAATCTCCACCAGCAACAAGGTGGGAAGCAACATTCACCAGGAGCTCAGGAGGTGGAGCCAGACAAAGAACTTGCTGTTCTGCTGGTCTGTTTGATTTGATCAGGAGCAGAGTCAAAGTGGCAGGACCCAGAAAGATGGTATAGGAACAGAGTGGAATTCACAACCCAGTACGCCTCCTAGAGCCAATTTGGAAGCCATTTTGTGTAAGGAGGCAAGCGCAGTGGGACAGGACTGTGCATCTACTGAGCTGGGCATGAACTTATTTCTGCCTCAGTGAACTGCAACAATATGGTGTCCTACAGGTTCCACCCAAGACAGGTCTGGGTAGCCCTCAGACCTGATGGCCAGCAGATCAAGAACTCTAGTAGTGGCACATCAGGTACAATTTTGTACAGTATGGAAAAATCTTTAAGACTTCAGGGACAACAGTGAGCTATGCATGTGCTGAGCTGGGAACAAACTCATTGAGCTCAGTGCATTGCACTAGTCCCACAGGGAAAATAATACCAACTTTGGCATCATAAAGGTCAAAATAGGTCCATGTGGCCCTCAGACCTAACAGCCAAAAGGTTATGGCAAGATCAGTACCACCAATAACCTAGCTATATAGGACAACTGGCGTCTCCCTATCCTGGAAACTGCTCCAACTGGAAATGGGATAAAATTTGTACAGACAATGGTGCAGCCTCAGCATGGTATCGCAGGAGGTGGAGATTGGTGAGCCAGGAGCTGGGGCTACAGAGACCATGGTGGAAATCTAACGTAAGAACCTAGACCTGGAACGTGTTGGAGGGAGTGACACAATTTAGTGTAAACAAAGAGCCATGTACCAACTGCAATAAGAAAAATCGAACTGTAGACCTGTGGGTGACAGAGCTTAGAAACCTGACCCAAGGAGAAAAATCTGATAACCAGATGTACAATGACCAAGAGCAAAAGAAGAGACAAAGGCACAATGAATATTACTGAAGAGTCCCCTGCAAAGGAGCAAAACCCTTTGCAAACCTCAGAGTTAATTGATGAATACATTGAGAAAATGTGAGATGTAGAATTCAACATACTGCTGTAAAACTTCTTATCTACAATGAGAAGCATGTAAAGCAGGCATTCAAGGAATTCAAGGAATATGTCACACTGGAAATGAATCAAATGAAAGCTGATATATCAGAAATGAAGAATACAGTGGAGCATACTGAAAGTACAGGGTTACAGGGCTGAGCCCCCAAAATAGAATGAAGGAGGCAGAAGGAAAAAAAATCTCAAAATTAGAAAACATTTCCTGTCACCAGGGGGAAACAAACAAAAAGCTGGAGGTAGAGTTGGATCAGGCCAAAAAAACAAAAACAAAAAACAAAAAAACAAAATAGTATTCAAGAATTGAAAGACCCTATTAAAAGACAAATACAAGAGTTATGAGAGTACCGGAAGGTGCAGAAAGAGAAGCTGGTTTTACAACTGTATTTAATGAAATAATAAAGGAAAATTTCCCTAATCTAGGGAAAGAATTAGGAAAGAACATCCAGGAGGGGCACAGAACTCCCAACAGGCTTGATCAAAAGCGATCTTCACCAAGACACATGATCATCAAACTCTCTTCAACTGAACATAAGGAAAAGCTCCTTAAATGTGCATGTGAAAATCAGCCGACATATAAAGGAATGCCAATTAAACTCACAGGAGATCTCTCACAGGAAACTCTGCAGGCAAGAAGAGAATGGAGTGACATATTCCAGATTCTAAAAGCGGCCCACTATAACACACGCAGCAAAACTTTCTTTTGTCTTGAAAATGAAATAAAATTCTTCCACAGTAAAGAAAAGTTAAAAGAATATGCCTCTTCCAAACCTGCCCTACAAATGATACTTAAAGATGTTCTCTTGACAGAGAAGAGGAATAGCACCTACCAAAACCAAAGGCAAATGTGAAGAACATCCCAGTAAAATGACAACAGAAGACTAAATCATGAACAACTAATTACTAAAATGACAGAACCAAATTACCACCTATTTGTATTAACCCTGAATGTAAATGACTTGAACTTATCAATCAAATGATAGATTAGTAGACTGGATTTTAAAAAGAAAACCCATCTATTTGTTGCCTACAGGAGACATATCTCACCAACAAAGATGAGTGGAAGCTGTATCTCATGGATTTTGATTTTTTTTTTTTTTTAGTTTCTTCTCTTCAAAGCACTTTCTTACTAAATTCTTCAGTGACTCATAGATCATACAGTAGCATCATTTTCTTCAAGGACATTATTGATTTTCTTTTTTGTTTCTTCAGTGACACATTAGTCATTTAGTAGCATGTTATTTAACTTTGTGGTGTTTTTAATTTCTTTTTTTCTTCCTTTTTTGTGACTTTTCATTTAAGGGGATAAACAACCACTGTGTAATGGAGACTCTCATATCTAACAGCATGTTATTTAACTTCATGGCATTCTAAATTTCTAATTTTCTTCCTGTTAAAAAACAAATGAAGAGCTTATCTTATTGAAAAAAAAGAGTACATGCAAATAATTTAAAGCAGATATTATTGATTTTTTTGACATTTTATTCACTTAATATAAAATGTTTCTGCAACAAATAGAGATGGCAGGAGAGCCTGATTTCAATAGTTTCAGGCGTTTTCAGTATTTCAGGGGACAAACTGTTGCTAGGATCTGAAAGTGCATGAGAGAACTAAAGCCAAGCAGTAGTGCTGATTAAGTAAAATGGGTAGCATATGTTTACTTAAAGGTGTAGCAAGGGTTGAAGAAACAGTGTATGAATAGCAGAAAGGGTCTTTAAAATGGAAAGACAGGATAGAAACTGGCTATTGCCCTACAGTGGTAACAAAAACAAACTTTTGTGATGACAGTTTTAGCATTGATTCAGTAGGAAAATTCACTGTAAATGCCACGTTTTGGGCCAGCAGTGCCACGCTGTGACCTAGCTACAGCCACCAACATCCATAGGCATACAACAACGGAATGGCTCTCAGGGAAAGAGTTAAGAGGTCTTTCCAGAAAAATTATGATTGGGTAGTTATTCTTGAGTATCGTTTATTTTTCACTGTATTTCACAAATTGTTTTCCATTGTGATAATCTCTCACATCTCCCTGCTATACACTTAGGGGCCAAAGGATATTGAAAATCCTCTTCCTGCCCCAACTCCCATTCATGTTTTTCTCTTTGTAAAGGTTTGCACCATTATGAAGAAAAGGATGTTCTACCAACCTTTTGGTTCCTTTTCCTCGTGTGTTTTTCTAGACTGTAAGATTGTGTGGCATGCAATGTTATAATTATAGTATTTTCAAAGATATTAGTGACTGTTAGAAATGTTCACTAAATATCCACTTTGCATGAAACATGTTGAACTCAATATAAACAATATTATATACAGTATGTATTTTTAAGGAAACTTAGAGTGTCAAAGAGGATACATTCACACAAAAATCACGATAGAAACTTGCAGAGTGCAGGAGAAATTAGTTGGTCTGGAGAATAAACATGGTGCTGATTTGGCTGGGAAGGCTTCCCGAAGACATAGGGCTTAGGTAATAAGGAGCCAGCCATGCACTGGTGGGCTGGGTAAAGGGGGGAAAAAGGCCGAGTGAGGGAAAAGGTGGCTCGTCTTAGCAATTATAATTGAAAAGCCTGAGCTTCAGGGTACGGAGGATTTTTATTTAAAATGTTAGAAAAACAGTTTAGCATCAAAATTCCCCCCTCAGGAATGCTCCTGTGTTATTTAGAATTATTTTTCAGTATCTCAGGGGAAATGGCACCTTGATCCAACAATATGAAGTTAGTGTCTTGTGTAGGTCTTACAGATTCATCAGAGATCAATAATGATTTCTCACGAAGCTGGAACCAATAGTGATACTGGATTCCTATGCAAAGCACCATGCTAAAGAACAGAATGAGAAGAAATAGGACTTGGATGCAGTATTCCTCCTTCACCCTCCTCCCCAGTAGTTTTGGACATTTTGTTCTTAACCAGAATATGTTTCGGAGATGATGGTAGGGTTTTGTTTTCCTTAAATAGAATGGATTTAAATATTATTCAATATCTTCATCGTATTTTCTTTTGGTAAGGCAAGCATTGAAGGCCCAAGTTAAAAAGAAAGTACAACTTACCAATGTTACCATTGCCTCAATATTGAACATAATTACACTTCACATGGTGTATTTTATTGCCCTGCTGTAATCTTTTTACTGTTGAGGACTGTTTGTGTTAATGTCATTTTTCTGGGAGCATACATTGAAAAGCAAAAAGCTCAAGGACTGGTCAGCTAGCTGTCACTATTTTATAGATTAGAGGATGTCAAGTTTAGCAAGAATCCTCCGAATTCTGTTGTGTGGCCACCCATCCAAGGCTTTAAACGCTGTTTCCAGACAACATGGAGATGTCATCTCTTAGAAATGTTAAGTACTTCTGTTTATACATTGATCCTTCTATTTTACTCAACACTGTTGATCAATCAAATACTGTGTGTGTAATTTTCTTAAATCAAAAATTAACTTTTAAAAACATGTCTGTTTCCTTAGTAAATTTGAAGATAACTGTAAGTACATATAAATGCTACTAAATGTAAATTTTTGTAATTTCATAAATCTTTATCACACAGTCTTGTGAGAAGTAGATGATCTGACTGATGCGAGTAACTGAAGGTTATTGCAGGTTTTTCTCAGAAAGTTCTTAAAGTATAATCTCTTCCTTTTCTTCCTTGGTAAGTACCATTTAAGAACATAATTGAATCTTTCTTTGATAAGTGAGACTCTGCAAGGTCTCCAGGCTATCACTCAGAAAATCAATTCTCATTGTGTAGCCTAAACATCCAGAAAATAGAACAGAGGGCACTAACTTCATACTCAACAAGCAAATAATCCCAAAGTTTTTTTAAATAAAAGCACAAAATATATTTTATAATTTGTCTTTTCTAAAATGTTAATGCAGCAAGAGGATCTAAATGATGAACAATTCCAATCAAGATAGAGTCAGTTGAGGCTTAAAAAGAGTATCTATTGTTTTAAAAAGCAAAACAAATAATCTTTTAAAAAAATAAGTATTAGTTTAAATGCCATTATTGTAGTTTGGTGTTGTGACACAGTTGGTTAAGCCATTGGTTGGATATCTGTATGCCACATCAGAGTGTTTGAATCCCATACTTCTAACCCAATGTCCTGCTAATATTCTTTGGAAACAGCAGATGGTGGCCCAAGTGGCCCAAGTTCCTACCACCCACAGGGAGTCTCAAATGAACTTCCAGATTCCTGATTTCATCCTGACCTGGTCCTGGCAGTGAGGACTTTTGGGGAATGAACCATCAGATTTTGCTCTCACACTCTTTTGTTTTCTCTCCCATTCTCCTGTCATTTTGCCAAATAAATACAACTTTTTATTTTTTGGAAAATGTCATTACATAGCATGTACAGTAGTTAAACCATGGTGAGAAAATTAAGTTGTACTTAACTGTGACTCCTTCCTTTAAGTATGTGCCTGATATTATGAGGTACAAAATACAAAAAAAATTTAATATTTGTTTTGATGTTTAAACACTATGATAGACTTATTAAATAAAAGTATAAGCAGATACTTAATTTAAGAATGTCAGGAGACCTCAGAATTATTCTGATGGTTTCTTTTTATTATTTCTTTTTATTTTTATGAGAGCGGAAAGAGCACATGAATAGAATATATACATGCATAAACACATCTGCATGCAAACATTTGAAGAGACAGAGAAAACCAACAAGTTGCAAATTATGTTTTTAATTTCTTTCAAAATGCAATTAAAATGTCCTTTCCTATAAGAAATATTTTCATGGTGCAGTTTATTGCTGCATTTAAAACATTAATTTCATGAACAGAATTTTAAGTTGTATATTGCGTGTTAAAATATGCCATAGTAATATGTGATAATACTTGTTGATGACTTTACTTTTTAGCCATTTGCAAAATAATACCTCTTGCATCTACATTACATATGTGCATGCACTTATTTTTAAGAACATTTATTATGATTTTGTGCTCCATGTGCCCTTTAAATGTTATAATCTTATTGAACAGATTGCTTGGGTCTACATCATTGTGCCTTGTCACTGAAAGCTTAAAGAGAATTTATAATATTTGAGAGAAAATTTTATAGTTTGTTAGTGCAATAAATGAAAAAGAAGATTAACATGATTCATGACCTTGTGAGTGGCATTTGCTTGTTTGCTGAAGTTCAATGTATCTTAGAAAATATTTATGTATCATTACTCTTGCTATGTGGATACTAACCTCAATACAAAAATAGTATTGATGGTAATAGGGCCTTGTATGTTGAAGTCAGCTTTGGTTCAGAAAAATCGTATTTGTTTTCATCTTTTGTTAAATTGTAGTCACCTGATTTAAAAAGTGGTGTCACTTTAGCATGGAAATATCAATGTGACCTGTTCATAACTTCAGATATGCTTTGATTCCTTCACCACAGATCCTTCTGTGACAATGCCAGTGCTATCAACTACATGAGTTTGTCATTGGATTTAGGCCATCATATTGTACCGTAAAAGTACAAGAATAGTTGAATTCCCTGGCATATATTATTACTAATAAATAAACAAATAATTCCTTCTTGTCACCTCAAGGTGCCTGCATTTTCTGAGGCAGTTGACAGGAAAGATTTCTAGTTCTGAATGTACTGTTTACCTCCATGAGCAATACCACAAATAAAGCTAAGCCAACGACAGAATCTTGCAGAAAATATTTGCAAACCAACAGCTTTATAAAATAAGCATTACACTTTCATTGTAGAAATCCTATCTGTATTTCATTAAAATATGAGACATGTTTGTGTGTGCATGTATATGTTTGTATGTGCATGTGTGTTTGTAAATATTTTCTAAAGTTCCCAGCACAGAATCTTAATATTGGTAAGCTACTAGAAACTTTTGAATCCCCCCCCCCAAAAAAAACCCAAAAACAAAATGAAACAGAAAACAAACACTGGCTTTGTCCACTTGGACAAAAGTCTATTTCAACAGTATGGCTGAAAGTGGACGTTGTGGTACAGCATGTTAAGCTGGCACTAAGAAAACATGCACCCCATAGTGTAGCACGGGATCCTGGTATTCCATGCTTCCATTCCCGATTCCTGTGATTTCATGTTGGAGTCAGCAAGTGGAGACAGCAAGTAATCCAAGTACTTGGGTTTCTGCCTTCCGTGTGGGAGACCTGGATGGAGTTCAACCCACTCCAGCTCTTTGTGGGGATGGACTCATAGGCAGAAGACCTTGATCTCTCTTTCCATCTATCGGGTGCTTTCAACCCCAGGCTAGTATGTACACATTCCATATTGGTTTGGCCATTGTAATCCCATGCCCTTTCCTCCCGGGAGGCAACAGATGGTGGCGCAAATGCTTGAGACCCTGCCACCCTTGTAGGAGATCCAGATGGCATTCTGGATTCCTGACTTCACTTTGGCCAGTCCCTTGATGATACAGACATTCACAGAGTAAATTAACATTTGGAAAATCTCTCTGTGTGTTTCTTTCAACATCTCCCTCTCCCCCATCTCCTGCCTTTCAAGTGAATGAAAAGCAAACATTTCAAAGAATTTTCAGAAAGCTGTCTCACTAAAATCCTGGAGTCGTATTTCACTACTGCAGCGAAGGTTTGTTACAAATATTTGTTTTTCATGTAGCTGTAATCTAGTTATGATTCCTACAACTTTCTGCTCTTTGTCCTCTTCTGTAAATTCAGTTCCAATAGAAAATCAGTGTAGAGCAGCATCATTGGTGGTGTTTAGGACTGGTCCCATTCATACATAATGGGTATGTTATGGATTAGTGACTATTTATATGATTAAGTGCTTTGCCATTTACAGACAAGCTCTTTTTTCATTTTAAAATAATGATTGCATGGTTGATCAAGTTGGGAAGGATCGCTCAGAAACCTTTGAATAATTCCTCAGTTAATATTTGACATTCATTTCCTATGATTGAAACAATGAAGTAGGAGCTCTGAGGACAAAAGGATGAATAGAACTGTGGGAAAAAGAGTATGCATTAATATTTTCCTTTAAAAATATATTTATTTGGGGCCCGGCGGCGTGGCCTAGCAGCTAAAGTCCTTGCCTTGAAAGCCCCGGGATCCCATATGGGCACCGGTTCTAATCCTGGCAGCTTCACTTCCCATCCAGCTCCCTGCTTGTGGCCTGGGAAAGCAGTCGAGGATGGCCCAATGCATTGGGACCCTGCACCCGCGTGGGAGACCCGGAAGAGGTTCCAGGTTCCTGGCTTCGGATCGGCGCGCATCGGCCCGTTGCGGCTCACTTGGGGAGTGAATCATCGGATGGAAGATCTTCCTCTCTGTCTCTCCTCCTCTGTGTATATCTGGCTGTAATAAAATGAATAAATCTTTAAAAAAAAAAGAAAAAATATATATATATATATTTATTTAAGATGCCGAGTTATCACAGAGGGAGAAGCAAAGAGAGTTCTTCCATCCTCTGGTTCACTCACGAGGTAACCACAGCACCCAGAGATGGGCCAGACCAAATCTTGAATCTAAGAGCTTCTGGGCTTGTCAGATTGATGCAGGCCCAAACAGTTGGGCCATCCTCTGCTGCATTCCCCGGAGCATTAACAGGGAGCTGCATCAGAAGTGGGACGGCCAGGACTGAAACCATCATGTATAAGGGATGCCCAGGCTGTAGGACCAGCTTAATGTGTTACACCAGAACACAAACTCCGTAGTTTAACCTTTTCAAAAAGCAGTCTCTCCCATCCAGACATAAACAGAATTACATGTGTTCGTTTGTATTTTTTTTTTTTTTTGCAGGCTGATGTTAGGAATTTATTATTATTTTTTTATTTTTTTCCCATTAATTACAATGTATTACGTAACACAATTTCATAGGTACTGGGATTCTCCCCCCTTCACCTCAAACCCTCCCCCCCACGGTGGATTCTTCCATCCTGATGCATAGCCACAGCTCAAGTTCCGCTGGGATTCCCTCATTGCAAGCATATACCATACATAGAGTCCAGCATCCCATTGTCCAAATTCAATGACCTCTATAGGGAGGTCCTCTCAGGTCCGAAGGCAGAGCCAGCAGAGTGTCATCCCGATCAACTAGAAGCTCCAATATATCATCAGCAAAATTCCAGGTATGATGAGGCTGGTGCAGAGTCCACTGACTGATATAGACCATCATAGCGTCTCCCCTTGTCCAGCATTTCACTGCCAACATATAACTGAAGTGGTTGATTGATCTATTCCATCTTTCGTCTTTTCTTGGTTGATGTTCTGATTCCTCCATTATGATTAAGGGAGTTGTTAGGAATTTATTATTGAAAAGCCTGAAGATAGTAAAGCACAGCCAGGAAAATAAAGAATAGAAGGAGAGCCTTAGAAGAGTCCAAATTGCCTCATGCCAGATAACTTCCTTATATTGTGCTGAACAGTTCCAGAATGGATTGTTCACTTTTTGTTGGTTCTGCCAACTCTAATGATGAATAATCCTGTTTTTTTTAGAAAGCTATTTTTTTTCTTATAAGCCCAGGTATGCCTCCTAATTACATTTAGCTGTAGACCTATTGTAACCCCTGATCTTATCAAGAATCCCAGTACTTAGTAGCTTAAAGCAGCAACCATGTTTATCATCTTTCAGGGTTTTGGGGGTTTGATTGAGTTCAGCTGGTTGGTTCCCAGCACCACATGATAACATCGGACTGTGCCTAACTGCCCGGAATGGCTTTTCCGTGTACCTCACAATGGATTCTGGCTGTCAGTTGCAGCTATCAAATAATAGTGCTCAATTCTTATATCCTCTTCACAAGAGCTCTTCAATTTCTATAGCAAAATAATACACAGTTCTCTGACTGTTCCTTGGGACAGGCTTTTGACAGTGTTTGCTGCTTTAATTACTTTCTCCTGGGAACTCTACAGCTTTCCCCTTATTCCTCTAAACGGAATGACTTGTGACCACAATCACAATGTGTAAAAGAAGATCACATAAGGCTTTTACCTTCCTTGATGCCAACACCTTGTGTCACCAAAAGGACAAGAGAAAGTATAGTAGATCAACTCATTCAGGAAGGCAATCATGCTATTTTTTTTTTAAGATTTATTTATTTTTATTGCAAAGTCAGATATACAGAGAGGAGGAGAGACAGAGAGGAAGATCTTCTGTCTGATGATTTACTCCTCAAGAGACCACAATGGCCGGTGCTGTGTCAATCCAAAGCCAGGAGCCAGGAGCCTCCTCCAGGTCTCCCACACGGGTGCAGTGTCCCAAGGCTTTGGGCCATCCTCGACTGCTTTCCCAGGCCACAAGCAGGGAGCTGGATGGGAAGTGGAGCTGCCAGGATTAGAACCGGCACCCATATGGAATCCTGGCGCATTCAAGATGATGACTTTAGCCACTAGGTCACCATGCCAGGCCCCATGATACATTTCCATAGGCTTTATTTTTGTTTTCGTATAACTTTATGGCTTTAAGCTATTCTGCAAGTTGTTATGAAGGAGCTAAAGGTTAAAGTAACACTTTTTATTTCATTGTCTCTTGGATTATCTAAATGGCTATTCAATCAAAAGCTGGTTGGAGCTGCTCGTAGTCTTTATATCCTGAGAAAGTCTGGGCAGTGGCCTGAATTGAAATTTGATTAGGGATTTGTTCTCAGTACACCTTCATTGCTAAAGAGGTGGTAAAGAAACCTTGAGATGTGGCTATCCTGTTGCCCATCATTCTTACCTGTGCTTGTTTTTCAACCTGTGGGAAAAGTGGGAAAATGTGGAGAGAGGGAATCATGTATTTATGGAAATCCTTGTATGCAACTAATTTATATGTTTTAAAGAAATGGTAAAAGGTGCTGTACACTTGCCTAAGATCTTATACCAAAGCTGTGGACAAGTAACCACTGTTTGTGCACATAAAGCATGAGATTCCCTAACCATCTGACCCTGAGGGATAGTCTGTGTACCACTTAGGTACAGAATGTCTGCTGCTCCCAGCCATTGTCCAGACATAGCCCAGATCTCTTTTCTTAGAAGTCAGTGTGTGTTCTGATCAAACTGAGATACATTGAAGTATTCCAGATGAACATAAAATGTCCATTATATGAGACCCGGTATGGTAGCCTAGTGGCTAAATCCGTGCCTTGCATGTGCCAGGATCCCATATTGGTGCTAGTTCGTGTCAGTGCTACTCTGTTTCCCATCCAGCTCCCTGCTTGTGGCCTAGGAAAGCAGTCAAGGATGGCTTAAAGTCTTTGGGACCCTGGACCCATGTGAAAGACGCAGAAGAATAAGCTCCTGGCTCCTGGCTTCAGTTCAGCTCAGATGCAGCCATTGTGATCACTTTGGGAGTAAACCAGCAGATGAAAGATCTTTCTCTCTGTATATCCTTCTCTCTGTGAATCTGGGTTTCCAATAAAATGAATAAATAAATACATAAAATCTTTTTAAGCTCATTATACAAATGCAACATGATCATTTGGATAGTTTATGAATTTTATGCATGATTGGTAATATTTCTACAACTGTCTTATAGAATACAAAATTTCCAGACTGTTGTTTTTGTAGTTTTTTCTATTCTAAACAGCGGCTGAGTTAATTGATCAGATGGTAATTAGCATGGCAAAAGCCCATCTGTCTATAGAATTTAATTGTATTCCAACCAGAAAAATGAAAAACAAAACCAGATAAACAAAAGCATTAACAAATAACAAATCGAAGATAAATCAATGTGCCTTTTATTTTTCTTAGAAAAATTAAATTAGCAGCCAGGATACAATAAAATTTATCTTAGCTCATCTGCATGGCATCAAGTTGTTAGCCTCTTCCTGCCTTTTAATGGAATTATTTGGGAATGTTAGCATCTCTATTATAAATGTGCTTAGCAGTGGATCTGATCTCTTACTTTCTCTTTGCATTAGGAAAATATTATTCTGCTATTTATTTCCAGAAGTCTCTGTTGAGGTCTCCCGAGTGTAAGAATTAATCAGAGTAACCACATAGTCTGACTTTTAGAATCAGGGAGCCAATTTATGATGTTGACTAGGAAGAAGACAATGTCATTGATCTTTTTTTTTCCCTTAAAGACTATAAGCAAAATAGAACAAAATATCTCAGCAACCCCAGCCAAACTGCATCTTATTTTTATGCAGTTCCTTTTTACTTTTTAAAACAGCTTAAAATACTATTAACTTTGAACAAAGACTTGCTTTTATTTCATGCTTTTACTGCTGTGTTCTTTATCTAGAATGTAAAGCTTTAGTGGGCCCTATATGCCTGTGGCTTAGAGACACTAGATCTAGTGTTCTATGGTTAATTGCAAATTGCCATTTGCACATTTACATTTAAACTGACATAAAATGCAACAACCCCTCTGCTTGTAGTTTCTGATATTAAAACTGGACTTTGAAACTATTTCTTCATAGAGAGTTTAAGGCAAATGGAAGCAAAAGGTGCCACAGCCTGAATTTAAAAAAAAAGATGGTAAATAGAAGCATAAGATGCAATTTGCATTTATGGGACAGATAATGTACCAAAATTATCCATCAATTAGCCTCAGGTCTTTGCTCTCACTTGTGTAGTATCAGGTTCCTTTAGGATATTGAAATTCCCTTCTGAAATGACTAGATACCTCAATTAGAAAATGGAATTTCTTCTATTTAACATAATAGGCTTGAGACTAATTACTTCTTACCAAGTAGGCCGTGTTAGTTGTTCTTTGAAAATATCAAATTAATCTATAGTTATAACCAAAAAAATCCAACAAAATTCTGGCTTCTTTAAAAACTGTTATCAAAATTTAATCAAGATGCTGTTCTATTGCATAAATGGCACTATATTGTTTCTGCAGGCCTGAGAAATAGCATCCCCTCTCCCACCACACATCTAACCCATGGGACGGAACGAGATACCCTACAGATCAGTGATAAAGCCTGTTGGGATTTGAAATGAGAAGAGTCTAGGTTCCCTGGATTTTTGCACATTATGTGACTGCTCTTCCATAAGGCATTGATTTCTTTGGATTTTTAGCTTCATATATAATGGTGATAATGACAACCATGTCTTTTCCATAGAAATCTGGGGTAGACTACATGGGTGATTAAAATTCGATTTGGAAATGGAAAGACATTCTATCATAATCAGTTTTCCTTCTTAGAAGTAAAAACAATAATGACTCAGAAGATGCAATGATGGAATTTATAAACCATAAAGGAAATTTATAGGTTAATTTTTACCTACTGATTGACTTGAATGGAAGTCATTGTGTTTTTAGTGTTGTCACTGTTCCATTCAGATTTGCTTTCAGAGCGCTGTGGATTTAGCAGTAGCTCTTCACCACCAAATGTGTTCCTAAATAAGAAAATACCCCTCAAAAATTTGAATAAGTAAGTTCCTTGAGATGCATTTTATTTTAACAATTTAATGTCATTTTAACTGTGATAGCATACTAGCTTGTATTAAAGGGAATAACAAGATCTCTATTCAAAGTGTGCTTACAGAAAGTTTGAACAGGCAGAACACAGAATGTAACAGTGTTGCATATTAAGTTAGCTTGGTATTGTTTATGTCTTATGCCACCCAATTATGAAAGTTGGCATAAAAATGCAAGTATGGTCTTTCATTTACATTATGATTCAGAATTGCTGTTGTGGATGGGGATTATTACATGGAATTAAGAGAGCCTACTTCCACAGGGTAATTTCCTCAAGTCTTTTGAATTTTTGAAATAAATTTTCAGAAAAAAAAGCAACTGCAGATTTGAGCAAGTAAGACGCTAAGTAGCCGCTCAGGGTTCTATAGACTGTGTAAAGTAACGATGGGCCATGTGATTGACACAACTGGAATCCTCTAGAGGGTTATCTCAAACCTCTAGAAGATTTTCAGAGAACTGGGAATTGAGAGCTCAGTCATCCTGTGGTCCGTGAATAACAGGTAGTATCTCTCAGGGCAAGAGTGTCCTGTATGTTTACAAACTGTATAATAACATAAAATATAGGCAGAAATTTTAAATGGATTAGTTACAATAAAAATATATAACTTCTAATGCTTCCTGCATCATCAATGTATCTTAAATTGCAAGAATCTTCACTTTCAGGCTATTAAAAGATAAAGTCCCGCATCCTTTGAATGTGTGGCCAAGAAGCAGACTTCTTTTCCAGATTGTTCGGGTTAGAGTCAGATGAGGAAGGCAAAGCATGGCCTTAACATACATCCCAGAAACCCACGCACACACTGTGGTGCTCATTTGCAGCAGATCAATTTCCCCTCAAATGCTATTCAGCAGGAAGACAGCAGAATGACAAAACTGGCATCATTGACATCTGCAGCTGGAGCACTGTCTACCCACCCACCTTACCACCGATGATGTGGAACATGGAGAGAAAATACAAAAGGCATTTGAGACTCTCTAGAGTGAGTCCATGTGGGATCCAACAAGGGATTGATGTGGGTATGTTCAAGAGAAAAGGGAGAAACAAATTAGAAAAATGTTGCTATTGCTTCTCAGTGACTAGAAAGCTTAAATCGTTTTCAGAAGACAAATGGAGTGTCAGTAATGTTGTGACTTTGGTGTCCTGAAACATCAGTGTGGTTGCCTGATTTTAACTCCCAGGGCCTGTGAGTATGTTCCCATCTCTAAGGCTTTGATTCCTCTGCCTCACTAGGCAGTGGCTTGCTCAGGTCTTCTTAGACTGCAGTACGGCTGGCAAGGAAAATTCTGTAGTCTGTCGGCCTCACAATGTATGTTCCCATTTGTACTTGCTGGAATGACCTCCCAAGACAACTCATGGCCGCTTCTCATAGGACAAATACCTCCTTTTTTAATCTGTTGCATCATTTTTCTTAACTAATTTCCTTTAGTGTCTCAAATGTTTCATTTAGATTTTATAGAAACATAAACACAGTAGACTTCTCCTCATTGAATCTAGTCAAATTCTTGATCTCTGGATCAGGGTTCCATGTTGATGTGTAGCTTTTATTAGTTCTACTCAAACATATTCTATAACAATGTCCTCAACAGTTGCTCTAGTTTGTTCATTCAGATTCCAGACTACCCTGTCAGTAGTCCTCAATATTTTATGCTTAATAATTATATCTACATTTTAAAACTAATAAACATTTATGTCGTCAACTTTGGAAATATCAAGATTCAGTTTCCCACTTGGACAGTTTTTATTCTGTGCATAAATTTCCTTGCATTTTAGAATATTTCAGTGTTGATATCCTACTGCTTGCTGAGAAATTCATTTACGCTGACTTGGGGGAAGGGGCTGACTTTAAAACACCATTCACAATACCCAGTAAAACTGAGAAATATGACTTGAGAAGAACACATTCCATATTCTGCACACAACTGCTTGAGCATTGTTCTGCAGTAGACATTATACAGATTTGACACTTATATGTGCAAATAGGTAATTTGTATGCACATTTTTAACAGAAGCCTATGTGTCTATCTCATTGTTTTGACAATATTAGCAAACATTAGCAAGACACCGACTTAAGTGTTAGTTATTTGTATGCAATTCAGTCAACTTACTGTAGCTCTTTGAAGAAAATTCAAATACTTGGATAATTTGTTTTACATATGAAATGTGAATAACAGCATGACAATTAATGAATAAACATGTTTTTCCATTTTCTTTGTTTCCTATCACTATTCAGATGTATTTTTAAACATTTTATTCCTTTTTAATTTATTTTGTTAATTTTAGTTTAAAAAATTTTTTTAATATTTTATTTATTTTTATTGGAAAGTCAGATATACAGAGAAGAAGAGAGACAGAGAGGGAAGATCTTCTGTCCAACAATTCATTCCCCAAGAGGCCACAACAGCTGGAGCTGTGCCAATCTAAAGCCAGGAGCCAGGAGCTTCTTCTGGGTCTCCCACATGGGTGCAGGCTTTGGACCATCCTTTTGCAGGCCACACAAGGGAGCTTGATGAGAAGCGGAGCTGCCGGGATTAGAACCGGTGCCCATATGGGACTTTATCCACTAGGCTACTGCTCCAGGCCTTTTTTATTAATTTCATTTTTAATTGTTCTTTAGCAGATTAAATGTGATTTGTAGGTACACTTCTAGAAACTAAATGGTGTTCCTTTCCTCTCTCCTTATCACCCTTCTTTCTTCTCCCTTTCTCTCTTTTTAATTTTTGAGGTAACATATTTTAAATTTATATTGCAATAAAAAGTTTAAATACTTCACCAAGATGCTTAATAAGTAAGAAAAACCTTAGGTTAGTGCAAACACAATGTCTATAAATTTTAGTTAAATGAAAATGTGATCAGTTCACCCATATATAGTAAACTTTAAAATAATTACAGATCATTAAACTTATGATAGTATAGCATTCTTAACCATTGGTTAGACAAAGATGTAAAACAAAGCTTTATTCATTCTTAAAATGTCTTTGAAAGGTAGAGAGAAAGAGACAGTGTTCATCCACTGGGTTACTCTCAAATGTTACAACAATTGAGACTTGCTTAGGCCAAATCCAGGAGGCAGAATACCACAGGACTCCTTTGTGGGTGATACAAACCCAGGACTTGGATAATCATCTGCTCCTGCCTGGTGAATTCCCAGTGAAACTGTGAAGTTATTTTGACTTCAGGATACTGGACATTTTTACCATTGGCTGTATCTACAATGTCAGGATACACTTGGATTGCAGAATAATGGATTTGTGTCTGTTGCTGAAAGACTATATGATTGTAATAATGTTGGGGAAAACAGTGACGGGGAAGGGAAATGGAAGGGGAAATCTCTGTGCCTGTATAACCATATCAAGGGAAAAATTGGGAAAAAATGCAGGATCAGAAATGTAGTGTAGTCAGGACTTGAGCCAGGCATGCTATTAACCTATCATTTTCTTTTTCTTTTTCTTTTTTTATTATTAATTATTTTGCATTATGTGACAGTTTCATAGGCTCTGGGAATCCCCCACCCCTCTCCCTCCCCTCCCCCATGGTGGATTCCTCCACCTTGATGCAGTATTACAGTTCAAATTCAATCAAGATTCTTTCCTTGCAAACATATACCAAGCATAGAGTCCAGCTACGTATTGTCCAGATGGGTTGAATAGTTTGTTGGGGAGACCATTTCTGGTCCGAAGTTAGAGCTGGTAGAATATCATCCCAGTCAATTAAGAGTCCCAATATAACATCAACAGCAGTTTGCAATATTATGGAATTGACATGGTTTTGAGTAACCAGTATGTTAAAAAAAAAAAAAAAAGCAAGTCCTAACCACAACCTATGATTAGCTCATTGACATTTCAATTTTAGTTTATATTCAGGACCGGCTGCTATATACCTTAAAATGGCTATAAGGTACCATTCAGCTGTCTCGTGTCTATTTCATTTTAGTATTTAGCATTTGTTGTGTTGAAGTATAATTTTGCTGATCTTGGCAGATTTTAGGATAATCTAGACTGGCTTGTAACTCTAACAAGATATTTGTCTACATTTAATGTGCAGAACATTTTTTTTGGGGGGGGATGTGCAGGAAAATCCTCAACACCATGGTGAGGAGTAACTAATCTTTGTGTTAACCTATCATTTTCTTTTTCAATTTCCCACAAATGTTTTCAAATTCCTCTGTAGCTCTGTTATGTCTAACACTCAAATTTAAAGTAAAGGTGTAACAACCTGTATCTCTCATGTTATTCACATTCTAAAATAGACGCATTGCTAAACCAAGAAATAAAAATATGCAAACTCGGGAAATACCATTATTAGGATGGTCTGGATCACTCATTTTCTCTTCAATATCTTTGCTTTTGATAAACTCTTATAAGATGAAACATATGAGCCATGCATATAACTCTAAGGCTTCGAGGAAAAAATATCACGTGACTGGAAAGTGGCTTTACTTTGTGACTTCAATGAACAAAATGGTCTGATAAGATATATAATACATCAGTTAGTGTCAAAAGAGAATTTTTTTCTTGATCAGATAAGAAAAGCATATAGATTGATATTTTCTTTTATATGCTTTGAAGACATATTTGAGGGGTGATTTTTTGACAAAGCAGTTAAGGTGCCCCTTGGGATTGCAACATCTTATGTAGGAGAGCTTGAGTGCAGTTCTTGGCTCTGCTTTCAAATCCAGCTTCTGTCTTCTGCACAGCCCGGGAAGCAGCAGTGACGGTTCACCTAGCTGAATCCTTGTCACTCAAGTGAAAGACCTAATTTATGTTTTTTCCTTTTGTCTCTGGACTCTGCCTTTGAAGTCTGTGCAGTTTTGGTATAATATGGACTTTTATGAAGTTTTTGAAGGCTACTTAAACGCATGGATTTCAATTTTTTTTTAGCACTAAAATCAGCTTAGCTTTTAAACCCTGCAGTGTCTGTTTTTAAGTTCTGCAGTGTGTACATGATGTCATAGGCTTTTACCAACCAGCAAATTTCACTTGAGAGTTGGTGGCTACACTAGTTCATTGTCAGAAGAAAAATGAAGAGCATCTGTGTAGCGAATCTCATGATCCAATTTCCTTTTTATTTTATGAAAGTGTCTTGTGAAAAAGATAGATGATGTATCTTAACAGTGGATTTCCTTTGCATTATATTAAAACTGGGCAGTGGGAGAAATTGTGTAATAATTACAAATGGATCAGTAATGTGCCTTTATATACTAAAGACAGAATTATTGATATGAGAAGAGTCGACTCCATCTTTTTTCTCCCTGCTTGTACTAAAATCAACACTTCCTAAATGTTGCCCAGTAGGAAATAACACTGCTACAATGATGACACAGGTCTCTCTTCAGCAAACTGAGATGGAAGAAACTTGGTTCAGTTGCAAAAAGACCACAAAAGCTCTCAAGATCAACAGCTCCCTGAAAAGACAGGCTTGCTGATATTCTATTGAAAATGCAGTGAAGCAAAGAAGATTGTAGTTCAGAAAGATGTAAATAAAATACTACCCAGAAGGAGATTTTATTACTTATCTTGCAGCTGTTATTTACCAGTGATTCTGGTTACTTAATTATACCTTTTTTCCAGAAGACATCCAAGGTCATCGTTGCAACAGATTTTTAATTATACACAAAGCTATGAAAAGTGGAACATTTCACCCTGGGGAATCCCCCAAAGTGACTGTAACCACTTTATCAAGTGAACTACCACAGAGTTTGGTTGTGGTTGCTAAATCAAAGGTTTGTGTATGTTTTGTTCATTTGGGATTTAACTGTTCCTGAGTTTTCATTTTTTACTATCTGGAATTACAAGCCCATAAATTTGTAAGGAAAAAATATAAAATTTTATATTTTTAAGTACCAAGAAAAGTTTCAAAACAAAAATATCCTGTACATTTAGTAA
The DNA here is from genome assembly GCF_030435755.1 of Ochotona princeps. Classification (NCBI taxonomy): domain Eukaryota; kingdom Metazoa; phylum Chordata; class Mammalia; order Lagomorpha; family Ochotonidae; genus Ochotona; species Ochotona princeps. The sequence goes on from NC_080835.1 coordinate 83,928,998, forward strand.
GTGTGTGTTTATCCCTAAATTTAGCTTCCTATTGCTGAAGTTCATGTATGTGTGTGTATGTTAAGCCAAACTATGATAAAACTTTGTGTTCCTTTTAGTTTTGTGAATTTTAAGGTCAAATGTTTCTTTCCTCACAGTGTACTTAGCATGAACTATTCTGAAGTTGACTTCAGGGTTTTGGTTGGATTAAATCTTTTATTTGTTAGTGCCAAAGACAGAATCTGTGATTATAATGCAAAGAAAATCTGTAAGATCTGTTTGGCCAATTGACCCAAACAGGCTACTTATGTTAATGCAATTGACTCTTTAAGAATCTTAGGTTGGGCCTGGCACAGTAGCCTAGTGGGTAATGTCCTCACCTTGCACACACCAGGATCCCATATGGGCACCGGTTCTAGTCCCGGCTGCCCTGCTTCTCATCTAGCTCCTTGTTTGTGACCTCGGAAAGCAGTTGAGGACAACTCAAACCTTTGGGACCCTACACCAGTGTGGGAGACTTGGAACTCTGGGCTCTTGGCTTCAGATTGGCTCCAGCTGTTGTGGCCACTTGGGAAGTAAATCATTGGATAGAAGATCTTCCTCTTTGTCTCCTCCTCTCTGTAGAGCTGACTTTCTAATTTAAGAAGAAAAATCTTTTAAAAAAAAAGATGTTAGGTCCAGCTATAATCTTAATATGATGGGAGCCATTAAGTTACAACTTCAATAAAAAGCACAGAATTATAACTAATTCTGTCTACAATGTTGCAGGGTACGAGCGTAATCATGCCAGACAAGTCCAGGATGTACTAAGAAATCTTTATTAACCAAGCTTGGTGATGGCAAGACCTGCTAGAAATTACCAAAGGAAAAGTCACAGTGGCATTCCAGTCTGAACTGAAACCCTGAGAGGAAGAAATGGTCCTTACTGTGAAATCTGTCTATTAAACTGAAGAACTCAGCTTCCCCAGAAATATATTTATCCTAAAGGATGTGTAGCAAACAATCTGGACACATTTACAAAACTTTAAATATTCAACTTTCTCTGGTTTCCCTACCCATATTCCATCATTACTAGGCCTCCAGCAACTCTTGAGAGTATACAAATTAGAAATATAAAACATCTTAGTTTTAGCATCTTCACTGACTCACCCCAGCACTGAAAGGAGGGTAAGGAATACAGGGGCCATGTGTGGGGGTCACCTGTCCTTGGAGTCTGTCTGCAGGAAGCCAGAAAGCACGTAGGTACTGAGGAGGCCAAAGAATCTGAGTACATAGACAAAGGAAACATGCAACTGAGAAACTGAGCTCCTCTCCAATGTGGGCCTTTATCAGGGATTTAAAGGGGATTGGGTACACAACAATGCATTGCTACTCCCCCTCTGGTTCCAGGGGCATCAATAGACTCACATGTGGGCAGAAAGAATTATAGGTGGGGGAGGTGTAGTTTACGAACTTGTGAGCCTGAACTAGCTGCCTAAGATTGCAACACACCATTTGAAAAGCAAACCCTACTTTTAAGTAGAAATGTAAACTGAGAAGTATAATAACATATATCGGCCTCTTACATTCTTTTCTTGACTTAGAGTTCCAACTTTGAAAAAAAGAAATTAGATTTCCTCATTTGCTCAGGAGTCAGAAAGAGAGAGAGGGGCAAGGGATAATCTTAGATTTGCATCAGCAGATGGTTGCAACAACCAGAATTAGGCCAAATTTATTGATGAAAACCACCCAAAACTGGTTGGAGGAATTGTTGTAGAATTCCCAAACTGGGTTTGCTTAGCTGCTGCTCAGCCAGCCAATCACTGGCATTTGGTTGGTTGAAGAAAGTAGGTTTATGTTGCAATGTGCGGAGCACATTGCTGGGCAATTGTTGTTTAATCCCAGGCTCCCCAGGGAGTCAGAGGTGAAGGTTCTTATAGACAGAAATTGGGGCTGAGAGATATATACATGCAAGGTTCCTGAGTGGTAAGCGATGCTGTGATCTTTATGCATTTTATAATAGTCTGGTAGGCTCTAGCACATGGTGGGGTGCTTAACTTGAATTTAGTAACAGAATTTCCTTTCCAATAATACTAGCAGTTAAAGTTCTTACCTATTGGAGAAGCAAGTGACTGCTGGAGGGTCAATCCCTTAAGTAAGTGAATTCCTTTTGATAAAAGGCAGACAAGAACACTTTGTGCTAAGGAAGACAGTCAAGGACACCTGGTGTTAGGAAAAAGCTCATGGGTCTGGACCACATGTTTATATTATAAGGGTTTGATTTCAGTCTTAAGCAAGAAGCCAGGAGCTTCTTCCTGTTTCCCACTTGGGTCCAGCCATGCCAGGCCCTTGGGCTGTCTTCCACTGTTTTCCCTGGTACATTAGCAGGGGCTAGATAGGAAGTAGAGCAGCCAGAGCCTGAACCCAGTACCAATATGGGATGCTGGTGCTGCAGGCTATGCCACAACACTGCCTCCTAGTATTCCTACTTTTTAGTGAATGGTTGAAGTCCCTCTATCCAAGTTTGAAAGAGTCTTCTTTTGTTGACAAAATTTTAGTTTTTGTGCAGTATGTACTGTTTTAATTTCAGTAAGCATGGTCGTTTCTTGCACGGAGCACTGATAGGGATTCTCTGCACTGTGCAGCCAGGTGCTCTTAACACCAACCTGAGAACAACACTACTCATAAATGTGATCATTACTAGTTCCCCACTGTATCTGCAGACAACGTATAGATAGTTTCCCAACAACACTGTGTATCTCAGTTGTCCTCTTTTGCCTTGAACATTGGAAAAATGCCACTTTTATTTATAATTAGCAGAACAAACTATATAACAACCATTCCAAAGTACAGTTATCTCTAACAAAGCATGTATTCTTTTTGCAAAAGACATGTGCATTTGTTGGAAAGGCAGAGTTGCAGAGAGGTATGTAAAGAGAGATAGATCCTGCATCCACTGATTCACTCCCCAAATCATCTGAATAGTTGGAGTGGGCACAGGCCAGTCAAGATTTAGTACCGTAACCCTAGTTTCTCAATTGAATGCAGGGGCCCAGGAGTTGGGCCATCAGCTACTGTTTTCCCAGGCACATTAGTAGAGAGGTAGATCAGAAGTGTAATCACCTTGATTAGAACCAATGACCATGTGGGATGGTGGCTTGCAAACAGTGGTCTAACCGAGAGTGCTACAATGCCAGCCCCTACAGAACATGATGTGATAAGTGCAGACAAAGCTTGGCACAGGCTCCTGAATTTTATTTTCTTTCCAGATTCATTCTTTGTGTTCCCCAACATTGACCTAATATATTACCCACAATATATACTTAAGATGACAAAACTAAAACCACAAAATGATTAAGTAGAAATATCTGATGACTCCTAAGTAGAGACTCAAACTAGTAAACTAACAATTCTGCCTGAATTCTCTTGCTTCTATTAAGTCAGTTACCCAACTCCCATCGTTAACGGAGCAAGACTTAGAGGAATTACTATATAATGAATTGAAAAAGAATGTGAAACTACGGAAAGATGAAGAACTAGAACAATAATCCCATCTACCATAACATAATAATTGGTTCAAAGCTCTTTGAATCTCTTAAAATGGTACTCTGCAAGGCCATTTTAGAACCATACTCCAGCTAGTAAAATCAGTGACCCAGTAGGTAAAACCAAAGACAGCTACTCTGTTTCTAGTTTTCATAGACCAAAACAGCTCAAATATGATCAAGAACTGACTGCCAATGTCTAATTTTCCTTTTAGTTCACAGTGCACAAAATATTGATTAAGTGTGACCCTAAGTTCATTTTTTAGTTGATTAAAATGATTTTGTTTCTTTTTGTTGTTGTTGTTGCTTTTGTAGAGATGTTTTCTCTAAAGGAAGCACTTCAATTTTCAACTGTCCCCAAGGTCTTAATCACATATTGGGTAGGTACTCTGATTATCACTACCATTGAACTTTTCAGGAGAAATGTTTTCCTTAATCCAGGTGTGATTTCTTCTACTAACTCTGGTATATATATCCCCACAACTGAGATTAAAACATAGCAAATTCAATATCTTTTTATTGGCATTAGTGTTACCACTTGAAGCCATTCCTTTTTTGTACAGGTTCATTCAAGGAATACATTATATTAGAATAGATATGAAGTTTGATAATTATGTAAACATATAAGAAAAATGGAGTACAAATTATTACCATTTCCTAAAACCCGAACTCTTAAAATATACATATTTCCATAAACCTGAATACAAAAATGTGTTTTCCATTGCCTCCTTCCAAACATTTATTATGTTCCTTGATGTGTGCAAGGTACCCATTCAAAATACAGCTGTGATTTAATAAAATAAGTGTTATTATTAATACTTATGTGATTTTTCAAAGATAGTATTCTGTCTTTGCTAGATTGAAACTTTTTTTTCATTTGGAAGCTATCAATAAATCATTTGCAATAACTTTGGGAGCAATGAACTGAGATGAGATTTGCTCATACTTTATGGAGTTTATATTTTTAGTATGTTATGCTGATAGTCACAGTCATCTAAAACTTATTAGAAAAAAAAATAATGAAACAGCTCCAGGGTCTAACATGTTGAGGAATAGTGTGAAAGAAAGCCAAGTTTAAAATATTAACTCTATGTCTCCATTTCTACATTTTATTACATGTGCTGCTTTATCTCTGAAGCAGTAAATCACCTGAGAATTTCCCTCTTCATCTTTTGAACTCATGTTTTCTGCCTAAAAATTCACTTGAAGCCTATTTATTCCTTTATGTTATTTTTCTGTGCATCTGTGGAATTTTTAGGTTGCTTTGTGTTTGGTTCGATTTTTCCACATTTTTGCTGTTGTCCTAATAAGATCGTGATTTATCAAATGAAAATGATGACATCTATGCTTGGTCATTTTTCCCAATGGTACACAACTAAAAAGAAGTTTGAAGCATCCTGTTCAATGAAATGAACCAAAAAAAAAAAAAAAAGGTTCAGACTTTTAGCCCTTCCACAGTGAAGGTGACAAAATGACATTAGTGTGGCCCTTTGCTTCCCATGGTTAGGGCAGACACTAATGAGTATAAACGATGCCCCCTTACCCTGTCCTCCAAAATGCAGCTTCTTACTCAGAAAGTTCATCACATTACTTCAGAAAGAACATCATCACTATTTGGAGCTGGTGTTTAGGAATAAACATGTTTAATTATACAACTCTATTATTTTTTCAGTTCTAAGGTTTATATTTCTTTTATTCTGTACCTAAATCAACTTCCGTGGCACTTTGTGCCAAATAATAAAGGCTAAATAAACATGTTAGTGGTTTGTGGTTAGATAGCTGAAACTCATGGTGTGGTAGACTTGAATTGAGTATGATGACAATTTTTATCATCATTAAACATTTATTAGTTATTACTAAGTCTTGTCTGTGCCACGCATGGTTTTATACATAAAAACTCAATAATGAATTCATTTGTGAACATTTACCCTATAAAAACTCTGTACTAAGTGCCATTTACACACACACACACAACATTGAACCAAGTAAACATTATCTTTGTCCTGTTTACTCTATACAAACTCTGTACTAGGTGCCATTTACACACACACACTGAACCAAATAAACATTATCTTTGTCCTTGTGGAACTTACAATCTACTGCATGAGCAAGATGTGAACAATAATGAAATTTACAATATGAGGCAAAGTAAGAATGTTTTGTTATGGACAAGAGCAGGCTACAGTGAAAGAGGTAAATGAGGTATACAAAGAAGTGAGAGTTAAGCTATTGACAAGTTGGGACAGAGGGAAGAGCATTATTTTCAGAAGACATTTAAGGTGTTCGGAGACATGGAAGAGTTTAGAACCATGATGACATTGTGGCCACAGTGGCTGGAAGATAGAGAACAACGGAGTCATGGCTCTCTTCCTCAAAGAAAATCTAGCAGGGGAAGGATAAGTCAGTAAACACCAATACAACATGTTCAGAGAAAAGTTAGTGAAGCAGATTACTGAGCAGACTGCTCTTGCACCAGAACACGCCGGATGTTTGAGGGCCAGAGGCACAAGTCTGGTGCAGAAATTGATGGCCAGAGCTCATCCTAGGGAATGCAATCCACTAGCCCAAGATTGCTAGTCTCAAAGGAAAATTGTATCACTTGTGCTGAGCAGTCCCTGACTGAAGTCTTGACCTTGAGAAGCAGTCTAACAGTGTCTATGGGCTCTCAGTTATAAGGGCACTAATCTCCTTCACCAGGACTTGTCCTTGTCACCCAGTGATCTCTCAAAAGGCCCCTCCACCTAATACCATCACTTTGAGCTTAGCGCTTCAGCATAATAATTTGGGCCCACCGTTGAGAAGTGGATACGGCTGCAAACATTCACAGTAGAAAACCTCCTGAACTAAAAAAAGAAATAATAATAAATTAATTATAATTCTTCACCAAACTTGCCTCAATGTAACCAAAGAATTTCTTAAGTCATGCTATGTGGTAGAAGTAGGACAGTTTTTTTTTCCTCTCACCCCCCTTGATACCAAATAAATTGCAAATACCCATTTTAGAGCTGAAGCTGTGTCAATTACTTTCCAGGTGACAGTGCTTATGGTACCCTGTCCTGTCCATGTTGCTGTTATACACACGGGAAATACTGACTGAATGTGTATTTCAAGTAGCCTCTTAAGGATTGTTAAAAGCGCAAATGTACATGGCAGTTCTTCACTGCCACTGGCCACCACTCCAGCAGCTCCATTCTTACTCAGAAAATGCTCATGGCAGGACATGGGCAGCTAGCTTCAGCCCAGGGACCATGATGCCTGAGTCTGATTGAGTCCTGGTGTCACCAGCACTAGCAGAGTTCTTGGAATGTTCCCATATTCTGCCCAGTGAGACAGAGGCAAAGTTTGCTTGCCTATAAATGTGAGAGTACTGGCAAGGCCATAAAGATATCCATTTGAAGAAAAGCTTTTTCCTTGGCTTCTGAGTCCAACACGGTGACAGGGAGAGGAAGAGAGAGTGCAAGTGAGCTCCTGTCGGGTCTTAAGGGAGCAACTGCCTGCCTCAGAATGGTAGAGCAGAAAAGTGAGATATGCCTCCACCGCATTACAAAGCCCTGACCTAATCCAACCTGAAAGTGTCTTCATTCAGGCTTCATTCAGGCTTCCTACACATGAGACACAACACGTTACCTATCCCTTAGATTGCTTTCAGTTTATTCTTCTGCTTCTTGCAACCAAAACTGGCTACAAGGTTGGTGGACTGATTGATCACATGATGCTGTGTAAAAAAAGTAAAAGCTGTTTCCTCACATGCAGAATTTCAGGATTCCTACACAAGTTTGTGAGAACTCTGCTCTGATTATTAATAAATTGAGAGAGAATGTATTTGTGTTGAGAATTGGGATTCTATAGCACAAACATGAAATTGGTGGTAAAATCTTGTTGACATTCAATATGGTGTCTGTGCAACTTCTGTATAAATAATAGGACTCTTTTTAGCCAGAAGTGGAAATAGAAGTGAAAAATGTGTGAATATCTAAATTGGACAGCCATGCAAAACTCTCATTTGGCACACTATTGCTCTAATTCTTTTTAGTTTATTTGGTTTTAATTTCTATCAAAATCCAATTTCATTCAGTATATCATTGTTAGATCTGGTATATAGATATATGCTAGTTAGGAAAATCTTACTTTGGAATATACTTTCAGTTCAGTCAAATGTTAAGTAGATGGTTTTTTGCCTACATGCAGGCCCTTTTTTTGCATTCCATGTAAAAAAGCAATACTATCTTTTCTTTTTACTTTGGAAGTCTCAGAAGAGATAAGGTAAAGGCTTTATTGTCTGAAATTGGTCTTTTTCTTGGGTTCACTTAAAACATAGCTTTATTCACATCTGAGATCCCTTCAGAATAAACAGTATCCGCATTTCTTTGTTAAGACATAGCCTGTCAATCTGAGAAGAAAGGAGAATCTTGTTGCAGTTGCTGGCTTCTCATAGTATACCATCTGTAGCGATTCCACGGAAGATTAGTAACTCTAGCTCAATTTAAAACTTGAAATTTCATCGAATGCTTCAAAATAGAATCTGGTACGGTTTAAAAAGAAAGATTCATGGTTTATGAATTAAATAAAAGCAGCATATTAAGAGTTTAGAACAATAGATACAGCAGCATTGTTTTTGAAGCTTTCAGATAATTTCTTCGCTTTTCATTTGTATAAAGTATAGCAGCAGGAAGAAGGAAGATTTTCCCATTCTGCCTATTGATATTATATTTAGGATAAAATTATGGTTTTATACTGCTGTCTCAATGCAGTTCCTAATCCCCACTGGGTACCTCATTAAAATCTCAATAAATTCTGATGAAAGGGATGGACTATTTAGAGTCTTTTCCCCCCAAATTGACTTCATTTTTGCTAATCATGTCAGAATTTATCTTTTTATTATCTACATGCAGGCCCCACAGGTACAAGTTAAATACTAATAATACATTATTGTTCATTTCCTTCCCCCAAATCTACCAATTTTCTAGTGCTAAGTACAGTAGTTCTCTAAAGACCTATCTGGGTTCAAAAATAGTCTCCTCTGAACAATACACATGTACATAATCCATCTTTATCAATATTTACTAAATGTTACTTTATATTGGCTTATATTAAATACTGGATTTGCTACTTCAAACCATCTCAAAACAATAATTCTACATTATCATACAATTAGTCCAACCAAAAAACAAGTTTTCCTTACAGTGCTGGGCTGAGGGTATAATCTCATCATTTTAAACAATCTGTAAAAGACAAAATGTGCTTGAATATTTATTAACCCCCATTAGAAAATCCATAACATATACACTTATTTCAAATATTATATGCCTGTGTATAAGTTTATTACCCTAATTTTCTTTGTTAGGGGAAATATTATTTGCTGTCAAATTTTTTTGCTTGAAATTATACTTACAGTTTAAGCAAGTCATTATTACTTGAGATGAACAATTTCTGAAATTATATTTGTCAATTCATACATTTCTTTACTTTGTCATTTATTTACTTAAGCATTAAATTCTTTAAAAAAAAAAAAAAACAGGCTCTGTCGTAGGAAACATGCATCTTACCAGATTCATGGATAACCTTGGGTGTGTGCTAGCTCCAGTAAACTGCATTTGTGAAGTACTAGGGTAAGAAGATTCCATATTGCTTACATTATATCCTGTTTCTGAATTTCTGGAAATGTGAGAACTTTATATCCATTGCTTAAAATTGATCTACTTGAAATTACAGCCTATTTCTGAATTTTTGGAAATGAAGAGGACCAACAAAAAGAAAGGGTCATTTTGGTTGTAAATGAACCAATACATATTAAAAATATTATTCAAAAGGGCAAATATCATCTCTTCTCTCTGATATAAAATAACCTTCATGCAAAATACAAAACAGATATATAAAAACACATACATATATTCTTATGGATGAATTTTAAAATGGGGAGTAGAACACAGAAAAATGAAGATAAGTTGTGGTATGCCTTTTTTACTTCTGAATAAAAGGTGGACTCTCAATGAATCACTTATATATACCTTGACAGTATGATATTGGATTTTGTACATTTGTCTATACCTAAAATGCCATGATACACTTAAGTAGCAGAATGCTAAATTTGTACCTGGCACTTAAGGACTATACTATTTTAATAATATGGATAGAAATGGAGGGAGGGGAAATTGGAAAGGGAAAAAGTGGAGGGGAAGGGAAGAATTCCTAAACCTACAAACTTGTATCATGGAAAATCACAATAAAAAATGTATAAAAACAGAATCCCTAAGCTTTAATTAAACAACAATAAAGATATCATCATTGCTGGAATTTGTTTTTTTTTTAAGTATTAGCTTTTATTGAAAATGTTTTTTTTAACATTGTTGAAGATTCTGAAGACTGTGCAAATTTTATGTTTACACAGTTTAGTTTATCCAGAGATTTCTCTGCTTATAAATCAGTAAGTTACCCAGATTTTCCATGTCACTTTCAAAGAAAGATTCAACAAGTAATTTGTGTATGCTATATGATAATGCTACTTATAAATGTCTAATCACCTTTGAAATAAACAGGGAGAAAACAGAACTATGGAATAACCAAGAAATGCTTATTTTGATTCAGCACTGCCTTGCAATGAACACAAAAACATGCTTTTGACTCTGTTCCTAGGCCTGAGCTAGACGTTGTTAATGAATTATTTCCCATTTTTCCCTTTTAGCATATAAATAGAATTCCAGTCTTTCTAAGGTTGTACTGTAGGATGCCATCAGCATCCCAGCTTGCCCACAGGACACAGTCTGTGATAGCTAGTGCTAAAAAGGATTGAGGACATTTTCTCAAGTCTATTTTTTCAGCACCCCAAGACCACTTGCCTTGCTCTGTGTTTATCAGTCTTGACCAATGAATTTTCTGTCTCTATACGTTTGTTTCCTGATCATCCCTTACACTATAACAATGTACAGTGAAACAACAGGTTTTTATTCAATATATGGGAACGTTATTCGATCCATTAGAAACAAAGGGGAGCCAGTCAAACTTTAATTCTCCAATGTGCAGGATGCAACTGAACCATTGTAGTGGTCACTATTATTCTCTTTTTATTTGGGCACTCACTTTGATAAGTCAGTTTCCACCAACAAATGAAAAATAAACAGGCCTGTTTAAAAACTAATGGTCAAAAAACCACACAAACAAGCAAAATAAAGAGAAAAAGTAGTGATCAGTTCATTTCTGGATTGCTTCCACAGTGACTTTTGTATTTTCAAGATAAAATCTCTTCAGCCTGGGTCGCACCATGAGAAAATAGGAAGCAAGGCCCCATCATCCTAATGCGGACATATAACATGAAGAAGAATAAAACATTGTTGTTAAAGTAACTGAGATCAGACTCCTGTGATCCATTCTCTGTGGTCTGCTGGCATCCCTGCATGTAATGAGTACAAGGAAAGAGTCCATGAGGTGACTTGCCAGTACAGGTACTAATATCACCAGGGATTTGTTGGTGTGAGATTCGACAAGGAAATAAAAAGCCTATTTCCTTTTCAAACAGCATCCATTGCATGACCTGATATTGATTTAGTAATAACTTTGGGGCAAGAAAAATGATCTGCATTAAAAATACACTGAAAAGTAGCCAGAGTTGTAGCACAGTGGGTACAGCCACCAGCTGCAACACTGGCACTCCATATAGGTGCTGATTCCTGTCCCAGTTGCTCCACTTCCAATCCAGCTTGCTGACAATTGCCTGGGAAAACAGCAGTAGAAGATGGTCCAAGAGAGTGGGTCCTTGCCACTCACATGGGGGATGCAAATGAAGGTCTGGTTTTTGTTTGGTTTAGCTCTGACTGTTTTGGTTATCTGGGCAGTGAACCAGCAGGTCAAAGATTTGCTCTCTCTCTTCCTACCTCCCTTCATCTCTCTCTTCATCTCTTCTTTCCTCTCTCCCTCCTTCTCTTTCTCTTTGTATAATTCTTTCAAATAAATAATCTTTGTTAAAAACTACACTAAACTCTTTAATAAAATTGTACCATGAATTTATCCAGAAAAGCATAATCTGTTATTTCAATATTCTAGGAAAGTCCAAATATAAACATTTTCATGTTTAGACTTTAAAATCATCTAACTCACTTATTTTCTACAGTGTTGATACATAGCTTCATAGTGACATACCTTTTTTATAACCAATTTTTGGTATCATAGCACTTTCTAATTCAAAAGAATTTTAACAAATATTGAGTGTTGCTGGGAGTTAATGTGTGTATTATATTTAATTGTATCATTTTGGCTAACTTGAGTTATATGCAATGAATGTTAACTAATTTTCTTGAAAGCTGGCAGCTTTTGACAGGTAGATATTTAGCACCAACCCAATGCATGAATTATTCATTTAGTCTCTTATGGATTGACAGTTCTGTGGCACACTCAGACATTTTGCAATTTTTACTCCTTTAATGTGATCGTCTGTAGTGAGCTGGGAATTAATATCCTTGAGTATTTAATGACAAACCCAAATTTGCTTTTTACTTAAATGTTCTCTTCCATGCTTTTGCCTGTCAGGTATGTGATTATTTCTTTCTTTTTTTTTTTATTATTTAACTTCATTAATTACATTGTATTATGTGACACAGTTACATAGATACTTGGGTTCTCCCACCCCTCCCCAAACCCTCCCACCATGGTGGATTCCTCCACCTTGTTGCATAACCACAGCTCAAGTTCAGTTGAGATTCCCCCATTGCAAGCATATACCAAACATAGAGTCCAGCATCTTATTGTCCAGTCAAGTTCAACTGCTTCTTAGGAATACCCTCTCTGGTCTGAAGACAGAGCTAGCAGAGCATTATCCCAGTCAATTGAAAGCTCCAACATACCATCAGCAAAAATTTACATCATTATGGAATTAATTGACATAGTAATGAGTAACCAATATGTTAAAAGTAAATGCGAGTTCCCAGCCACCTTCTGTGACCACCTCACCTATACTTCAATTTAGTTTATACACAACATATAACATTCAAAACATAACATGTTATACATAACATCATATCATCTTAAATTAAGGCAAACATGTGGTATTTAACCTTTTGGGATTGGCTCATTTCCCTTAGCATTATGGTTTCCAGTTTGGCCCATTTGGCCACAAAGAACTGCATTTTGTTTTTTTTAATAGCTGAGTAGTATTCCATGGAGTAGATGAACCATAGCTTTCTTATCCAATCCTCTGTTGATGGGCATTTTGGTTGCTTCCATGTTTTTGCAATTACTGATTGTGCTGCTATGAGCATAGGAGTGCATGTTGGTTTCTCATAAAACAAGTGTTCTGGATATATTCCTAGGAGTGCTATTGCTGGATCATACGGTATGTTGAATTTGAGTTGTTTGAATATTCTCCATACTGATTTCCATAGAGGCTGTACCAGCCTGCAGCCCCACCAGCAGTGGAGTAGGGATCCCTTTTCCCCGCAACCTCGCCAACAAGTGTTGTTGGTGCTTTTATTCATGTGGGCCAGTCTTACTGGCGTTAGGTGGTACCTCATTGATGTTTTAATTTGGATTTCCCTTATTGCCAGGGAACTTGAGCATTTTTTCATATGTTTATTTGCCATTTGGGTTTGTTCCTTTGTGAAGTGTTTGCCCATTTCCCATGCCCATTTCTTGAGTGGCTTGTTTGTTTTGACATTTTGGTTGTTTTGTAGCTCTTTGTATATTCTGGAGATCAGCCCTCTATCACCTATGTCGTGTGCGAAGATCTTCTCCCATTCTGTGGGTTGCCTTTTTACTTTGTTGATTGTTTCTCTAGCTGTACAGAAGCTTCTTAGTTTGATGAGGTCCCATTTGTTTATTTTGGTCTCGATTTCTACTGCATTTGGAGTCTTTTTTAGGAAGTGAGGGCCTACCCCTAAGTGTTCCAGTGTGTTTCCAACATTTTCTTCCAGTGATTATTTCTTTACCAGATAATATTGCTATGACATCATTTTTTCTATATCTCAGTTCACTTACATTTTCATCTTTTTCCACACTCATTATTTGCACTTCAAAAACTTGTATGTTGTATCATACTGCAATATTCATAAACAAATTATAAGTAACAGATCTCAAAATACAAGTTATATGTCATATATAAAGTAAATTCAGTCACATAAGCTGTTATAGGATTGGGGGCTTTCACAGAAATTATGACACTGTGTGGGACACCAGCATCCCATCTGAGAAATCCCGTGCATTCAATTTCCCAAGGCTTACCTTGGGACATCATAAATGCATCAAGTCTGCATCCTATGTGTATTGTCAATCCATGACTTTGGGACTTAAATATTTGCTTGAATTAGGAGTCAACACCTTTCAAACAATAAAAGATATGTAGGTATCACAAAATTATGAGCAATTTGGTTCTTATGTTAACTCCAAGTTCTGTTTTCCTCTGAGAACTTGGTGAACCGTTTAGTGAGGAGAAATTCAGAGCGGGGGGAGGTTTTTTTGGTGCACCAGCCGGGATCCTTTTGGGAACACCTAAGTCCCTGCCGCACTTCCAATACTAGCTTCTTGCTACCATGTGCTGTGAGGGGCAACTGGTGGCTCATGTGGTGCCGCTCATGTGGGAGACCTGGAATGAATTCCTTGTTTCTGATTTCATACTGGCCCAGGTCCAGCTGTTGCAGGCATTTGGGGAGTGAACCTGTTGGTGTAAAACTCTGTGTTTGTCAGTCTCCATGTATGTGTATCTGCCTGTCTTTCTGTCTCTTTAATAGATAAAAATAAATTTTAAGTGACTGATAAATTTTATTACCTTCGTTCCTACAAATTTATTTTTAATTCTTTTCTTTATGGTTGACTTCTCTTTTGACATTGTTCAATGCCCCATTAGCCTTATTGGATTCAGTACTCCCTAAAATGTACCCAACAAAATAATTTCAGAAGGTCCTCATTCACTGTGATGATTGGAACTCACACGTTAAGTCCATAGTCTTTCTTGAAATATTAATAAGAATGCTGTTGCTTTGATTTGAACATGGTTGTCTTCTCTGAAACTCACATTGAAATCTTACTGCCTTTGCAGTGGTGGTTCGAGTAACCTTGGAAGATTAGCTCTTTAAGAGGAATCCATATCTGTTTGTTGGAATAAGTTCTTACCGGTGAAGAACTAGGTTACTTTCCAAGAGTGGGTTGTTATAAAGTGAGGTTACCTTGGTATTACCTCTGTTTTACAGACAGTGACTTGCTCAGTTTCTTTCAGGGGTTAGAGCACCCCTCACCAGAAGCGAAGCACCTGCTAGCATAACGCTCTTGAATTTCCCAGTCAGAAGTCAGGACTCTCTTTCTTTATAATTCATCCAGCCCCTAGTAATCTGTTGGATCAGCAGAAAATGCACGAAGATAACGGATTTTCCTATATTAAATATCTTCTAGATAGAAAGAAAATGCTAATCTATTTACTCCTGGATTTTTTTTCCTTCTCTTTCCCCTCTTACAGTTAGTTCTCTGTCTTTGAGCTGTGTTGACAGTAGTTGAAGCTGTTATTTTTGCCGCAGTGGTTATCTTGTTGTTTTCCAGCTTTGCGTTTGATTGAAAGGATTTCTCTGTAACTTTTGATTCTGAAATATTTTCTGTCATGCCAATCAACACTACCCTGTCTCATCTGCTACAGTTCTGAATCTTGTTTCGTTTTTCACAATGTTTATGTAAAACCAGCAGTAACACAACACACACACAAAAAAAACATTAGCAGAAGAAATGAGAATTGAGAGAACTAAAATGAATTGTCTCAATGTGATCAAATACAGCATTGATGTTTTAAGTCAATCTTTTATTTACCCATACTTTAAGTCTATAAAAATAGGCTAAAATTAATTCCAGGAAGATAAATTACTTGCATTTTAATATAATGTTATGATGAAATCAACTTATGAATGCAGGTTATGATGCACAGTGATGAAACACATCCTTATACATTGGCAGTTCCACTGAGGTGGTACTTTCAGTGCTGCTACTATGAATTACTTGGACAGAATAAGAATTGTTGGGAGCCAATCCCCTGATTTTACATATTACTAAGTAATAATACATAAATAATAAATCTCTAAACACTCACCAAATAGGACATCAATTTCAGCTTTGTTCTTTTCTTTCTGGATCCCAGCATTTTCTGGCATGGTAGCCTACCTTAACTCATAGTGGGTAGATTATTTAACAGAAATAAAAAAAGAATAGGAGGTTGTGCTTTCAAAATGGCTGTCTAGACTAGGATCATTTCAATAGTACTCTCCCTAAAATAATCCTTTAATATTCATGCTAAATGTGTTCCCACAGACGGCAAGCCTGCTGGCTGCAGTGAAATTAAATTTCTTAGAAATAAAATGTTTGGGGCATTTTACAGCTTTATTTCTGATAAAACTTCGTTTTTAGTTGTTATCTTACTGTCTATTTTCTGCCATTCAGTTTCTGAGAACTCTGGATATGCATAGTGTGTAGCAGCCATCCGTGCATGTAGGACTTAAAGGATATATTTTGAGAGTCTCCATATGTTTTTACTGGCAGTGCACATAGGAATAATGCTAATAAACAAGACACACAAGTTTTCTCTTAGGAGTTTAATAATCTACAATATGATTTTTTTTACTTTTCTGTGAAACTTGTAAAGAAATTAAAAAGCACCTTTCATTTCCTTCAGCTTTTATATTTTATGTTTAGACAGTTTCAGGGAGATGTCTTTATTCAGTTTTAAAAAGAACAAAACGTAGAATGTATTGGTTCTACTTTAAAAAGATTAATTTTATTGCAGTCATAATGCATGTGGTGTAAGTTACTGTACTAAGTAGATATTATTATTTTATGAGAAATAAAAATTTTCCTAAACATGTAACTGAACAACGTGTTGACATCATCCATTTGCAATGGTGTAATAATAACACGCAGCTAGCAAAAATATCTAACCATTTATTCCTTTGGAGGTTTTGGATTTCACATTCTATTGTCCAATTGTTAGAAGTAATCTTGCCTTTTAACCATGTTCAAATTACTGGCAATTCTATCCCTTTGAAAGAAAACTATCCAGGCATCATGTCATTTTGGACCTGAAAGTAATCTTAAATGCCATGTTATCCACAGTCTCTTATAAAGTTGATTTAGGAAACAGAAGCCAGAAATGTGACACGGCCTATCTGAGCAACTGCTAATAGCAGTACTTGGGAAAGGTGTGGGACTGGAGCTAAATTCAGGATGCATCCCTGACATGGACCATCCTTCTTTTTCTTTTTGTTAGCAATAAGTCTAACTTCTTTGTGGTGGTTTGTTAATTGTTAAAATTGCTAAACAATTTAATTTACTTACTTATTTATTTATTTCTTATTTAAGCCAGGGTACGGACTGGCACCCATATGGGATCCCGGGCATGCATGTCAAGGATTTAGTCACTTAGGGTATTGTGCCAGGCCCAACCATTTAATTTTTGCAAAAATCAGAAGGAAGGTTGTGATGCTTCCTTTCTACATTTTGCTCAGCTTATTTTTTGATAAGCCTAGAAAGTCGATATTTATAAACTGTATTTACAACATATGAATTGAGTGGGCTTTCTATGGATGGTTAGTAATAGAATTAGGTCTGAATGGTTTGAATATTAGCTGTATTCCCAGCTACCATTGTTATACATATTGCAGGATTATCAAACAGCAATTTTGCGAATGAAAGTTAGTAGTAAATCCCTTTGTGAGTTGAGACTTTCCTAATTTATTTAGTATTCTTTGCTTTTGCCTTACAGCTAATGTAGTGTTTGTGACTGCCAATCACATTGTAGGCTTCTGGCTGTCTTATGGGGACAATGGGGAATAAAGTATGTCTCTACTCTTCCACTCAATTTATATGAGTTGGCAGAGCCATGTTCCTAAGGGTCATTGATCAAATATTTTAATCCGTACTTCAATAAATCAGTGTTTCTCTTTTGCAATTCACATTATTATACTCTCATAACATTATAATTATCAAAATGTTATATTCTAACAGAATAAATAAAAATGATATTTGTAGCTTTATTTCTGCTTAGGCATGATTACATGTGATGAATTATAAAATTGGCACAAGTGCTGATTTTTAATGCACAGGGAATGCAAAGTAAGAAGTGAGAACCAGAGTCAATGGCATAAATTTGGGTGACCCCTTATTCTAGAACATCATGGATGAAAATCGGGTCCTAGAAATCAGTTTCCAAGATCAGAGGTAGGAAGGTGAGTCCAAAACAAGTCATAATCTGGTAAGAGGAAGAACCATATGTGAAATGGAGTTACAGCAAAAAGGTGGAGGGGCCTAAGTTAAGAAGCAAGGAAGTAGAGGACATGAGATGTTCAAATGTCTTCAAACTTCAAGCTGCAACAGAATAACATGGAAAGTCTGTTATAACTGTTTTATTATGTCCTCTTTAGGACTTCTGCTTGGGTCCATCTGGAATGGGACTGAGAATTTGTATTTCTGACACATTCCTAATTGATGCCCATGTCCTACCCTGGTGATCACACTTTGAAAAAATTCTTGGTCCAAATGAATTCCAGCGATAAGTGAAACTGCGTTCAGTAACTGTTCATAAGCTTCCAAGAAAATAGACTTGGTGAGCTTAGTAATTTTCATTTTTTAAAAGATTTATTTATTTACTTGGAAATTAGAGTTACAGATGAAGTGAGAGACAAAAAGAGAGCTTCCATCTTCCAGTTCACTCTCCAACCTCGCTTCCACAGCCGGGGCTGGGCCAGGCTGAAGCCACGAGCTAGGGGCTTAATTTGGGTCTCTCATGTTGAAGGCCCAGGCTCAAGCAATTGTGCCATCCTCGACTGCTTTCTCAGTCCATTAGCAGGGAGCTGGATTAGTAGTGAAGCACCAAGGATTCAAACTGGTGTTGAAATGAAATGCCAGTGTCTTAGGCAGCACCTTTACACGCTACCACAACACCAACCCCAAGAGGAATTTTCTTATGGACTGGGAAAGTGCTAGAAAAATATATTTTTTTCTTTTTTTGTTTTAATTTTTATGGGTCAAATTCATGCTTCAGAGTTTACAAGGATGTAAACCTCCTTCTGTGTTAAAATGCAAAATAATTCTTTATATTCTTGCCACATAAACAACCACAGAAATTATTCCCTGCCTACAAAAACATGATTTCTTTCTTATCTTTGTGGTTCTACAGCCCATCCAGTGCTCTGGTTCAGTTTGTGTGCTCTTAAAGTACACTGGCCTGGGGTCAAATACTGATTCTTTCACTAACTTTGTTCCTTGTGGTCATAAGTTTCTTAAACTCTCAGATCTGTGTACATACAGCAGGGATGTTATCAATTGCCTAGTATTGTGAAGATGAAATGATATAGTGGCTCTAAACCAATTGTTGGAGGACCTGGAACATAGCAGTTACTCCATAAGTGTTAGCTGACATTGGAATACTGAAGTTCAGGAATATGGCTGTATACGTGATATTTTGGTTATAATCTCAGGTTAATTGGACAGTGTATGGTTTGCGTCTGTAATTCACTGCAACTCTTCTTTTAAAAATAAGAGAATTGGCATGAAGCTATGAAGTATATGCAAAGAATGGGATTTAAAAGTCAAAGTAGATTACAGATAGCAAGAACCTAACATTGATATAGCAAATTTCAGAGTAAGCAGGAAGATAATCTTCTATGCCACAATGGTTAAAGACATTGACTCTGCAACCAGTAGCCAGGCTTTATACTCTGACTAACTGTGATTTTGAGCCAGTGATTTGAGCTCTCTGTTCCCCAGAATCTTCATGTATCAAGTGATGACAATAACTCCCTTCTTAGTGAGTTGTTGTAAGTAGAAATGCATGGTCACATATAAACATTCACACCCCATGCATCATATATGAGTATATAAAACCATTAGACACTAAAAAGGAAACATGCAAAGCTCTTAGAACAGTACATGGCACAAAATAATCACTGTAGAATTGTTTATTATTTATAATATTTAATTTTGCATACTGTAGAAGAATTTGTTTCTAAGAAAAATAAATCAGAAGACCTGCAATTTTCCCTTTCTAGTTCAATGTTGCATTCACAGAGTATGGCAGAGATCTGAAGTCAGTGTGCCGAACGGAAACGAATTTCTGTCTTAATTAAAACACATTTAGATGGAAAACTCATCTCTCTACTGCCTCTAAAGCCCTCTTGAAAATGCATTTGGCATTTCAGTTATAAGCAAAGTTAATTCTCTTAAAGCAGTTTAGCTTTTAAGGATATTCCAGGGGAAAAAAAAGGAATTTCATTTGTATTTGAAAGAATTTCTAAAAGTGTTTTTTTTTTTGAGGGATTTTGTTGATTTTGTTACTGACAATTTCTGTGTTGTTCCCCCTCCATTTGTTGTCTTTTTACCTTCCTCTAAATCTGACATTTTAAAAATATTTAGTTATTGGAAAGACAGTTACAGGGTGGAGGAGGGGACGATGGGAGCAGAGAGCGAATCTTCCACTTGCTAGTTTGTTTCTCAACTGACCACAGTGGCTAGGCCTAGGCTGGACCAAAGTCATGAGCCAGGACCCACATCTAGGTCTCCTAAGTGATGGACAGGGAGCCAGGCCATGGGGACCTTTCCTGCACCTCTGTTTTCCCAGAAATGGAGTAGCTGGGACCTGAACCAGTGCTTAGATACAAGACTGCCAGTGTTGCAGGTGGTACCACTACAACAGTTCCCACATGTAGTATTACTGACCACTGTGTCCCTGAAATTATCCCTTTCACAGGCAGCCTGACTCAGTCGTGGCTCACCACTCAACCTTTATTTCCCTGATTTCCCCTAGATCTCCTTTCATCATCTGCCCTTCCTAGACCTGTCCACCAGAAACTCTTGTTCGTCCTCAGGCTGTGTCCTCCTGAGGAGTCGCTGATTAGCCCAAGCTGCTGCTTCCCTCACTGTGGGGAGGTGTCACATTCATTCCATTCTTCCAGTTCAAGTCTATGCTGATCCTCAAGCCTCCTAAGATTCCCACCCGCTTGAATGAGAAATTCACCACATCTAAATGGAATGTGTGTTTGTTCTGGCATGTTCCTCCTTGCAGTAAGCCTGTGTATCAGCAACAGTGCGCTGGGCTGAGTTGTTGTGCTTCACATGATGCTGCTGTCTCTGACGCACCCCTTTGCATTCCTTTCTTAACTACTCAAAAGTCCCTTTTGATTTTGCTCCCCTGCTGTGACCTCCCTGCTATCTGCCTGTGCAGATCATACCCTTATTATTTTGTAGTTACCTCCTAGGAGACATACCCATTGCAAACACTATCCTTCCAGTTCATCTTTGTGGTACAAGAAGGCTGATCTTTAGTTTCACATTTATCCATTCTAGAACTACTCTGTTTTCACCCTTATCACCCTTATCAAGTACAGACACTTCTGCCTGGTCTTCAGATATTTCCATGATCAGCATTTAAAACCTGTGGCCCATTAATGTCTCACCCAAACCCACTGAGACTCTGCTTAGGAGAGCCTTCCTCCAGCAATTGCAAAAGCACACCTTGTGTTTTCCACCTTGTGGTTCTCCCTGCTTCTGGGGAACCACTATATTCACAGTCTGCAATCTGTATCCCTCTATATTGTGTTCCCATGTGCTGCATGGGTGAACTCTGTTTTCAGGTGTATGGAGACAACAACCCTTTCATGGGGGGAGGGTTTGGGGAGGGATGGGGGGAATCCCAGTACCTATAAAACTGTGTCACATAATACAATGTAATTAATACATTTAAAAAATTATTGAAGTATATCTGAATTGAACATAATATCTGGGACCCTTTGAAACACCTCAGAAAACTATTGAAAGTTACTCCTGGAAGAAGGCAAAGAGAAAACTGCCGATCGCTATACCTGAGGCAGACATTTTAAAATTTAACAGCTTTGCTTTTAGATTTATGATTAGCTTCTATGCATGGTGAGCAGGACCTAATGGCATTTACATAATTGATATGCAGTCTTTTAGAATGAATTTGATTTTGATTAAAATATTAATATAGAGAAGGATATTAAGTATTACTGGAGGTCAAATGATAGCAAAAATTGTGTAAGTATGGCTCAAGGGATAGAAGTCTTAATAATGCTGCAACACATTGCATTCAGAGTCTCTGATAAATAATCGTTGAGAGCTCACCTCAGTCAACCTAGAAAACAAGCCTGTAGCCCCATTTCCGAACAGGCTTTTAGGACAAAGGAGTGGACAAATAGTTTACACAGCTGTATTTTTAGCTTAATATCAAGGGAAGGAAGAAGGGTCCAGTGACAATGTTTTTGGATTCTCAAAGGCCACAGAGCTGGTGGTGTGACTTCATCAACTTTTCGGTACCTATTGCTCTCCCCAGAATTCTCTCTCAGTGTAGGCTGGCTGTACAAGCTGGTAACCACTGAATGAGACTCCCCTCCCACCCCCCAAATGATTTAAATTCCATTACACACAAAAATATATGTGAGTGGCTTTTGTGTTTCACATGCCAATTGCTGTTCATCCCCCATCTCTTATTTTGGGAGACTTAACGGCCACCCTGAGCAGCCTCAGCTTACAGCGGTTTCCATCCGCAAGTATAGCCTCCCCAAAGAGGCACACTGAATTATAGACCTCAAAGTAGACTCTCTGTGGGAGAACACAAACAAACCTCAGCTGTAAGTCAGCTTATGGGGAGGAAAAGAAGACACTAAGTGCCCCAAATCTAAAATACAAGTGAATATTCAGAGATGGAAAAAGGACCCATTGTGCAACGCAGTTCTGGTGCAAACTATGAAGAATTTCCTATTTCAACTTAGTTCTCGCCAACTGGTTACAAATTCAGAATTTCCCACAGCCCCTTAAATTTGGAATTTGCTACAATAGACTAATTTAGAGAATTCAGGAAAGCATTAAGCCTGCGATTAAACTTCTGTTATAAAGAAACAGATACAGATCAGTCAAACCGCGAGACACGTATGGCGAGTACTGGAACTACTCCAGAGTGAAGCCCCTGTTTGCTCTCAGAACTCAGAAGTCTCCTGACATAACTTTGGGTATCACCAAGCACATTGCTTCTCCAAGCCTTGGTATCCAGGGGTTTGATTGAAACTTCCTTAAACTCACATGATTGATTGCATGGTGAATAACATGCTTAACCTTGATTGCTAGCCTCTCCATCTCTGGAGTTTGCAATATCGGGCTAATTTCACTTGTTTCAAACCTGTAACAAGATTATCAAAAAACTGGTCTTTCTGGAGTGATCAGCCCTCATTCTGAAATGCTCTAGGGTCCCACAGTCAATTGTTTATTACCGTAAACTCAGGGAGGGCCTCAGGGGACCACCAACAATAATAATAAAGATATTTCTAACACTTTGGATAGAAACCAGAGAAATTCTTTATTATACTATGCAATAAAATACAGAAAGAATTGGACCTGATTTAAGTAAGAAAATCAAGGGAAAATGTGTGTGTGTGTGCGTGTGTGTGTGTGTGTAATTTTTGTAGCAGAGTTGTCCACAGGAAAATGTTGCTTGATAATACTCACCAAATAAATAATAATTAAGCAGTTTTTTCATTTGCTTTTTTCCATACTCATTTTTTTAATAAGGCTTATAGGATTCTTTCTATGCTAGTCGTTGCAGACAGACTGCTGTCAGTGTATGTTAATCAGTTTCTTAAAAAATCAGTAAGTGCTGTTTGTTCATATTACATAGAAAAAAGGTAAACTGCTGATTTTAATTCCAATTAAAATGAACATGATTTCTGAAATAATTACTAATCTTTGCTTATCAAAATTCTGCCAGATCACTCCTAAAGTATTAGACCTTAAGTCTAGACTTTTGAATAATTTGGGGAGATAGGGATAACAGAAGATATATATGTTTTCTGTTTAACCACAAGCTACCACTTGCTTTTTTAGTTTTAAACCAAATCTATAAATGTTTTAAAATATGATGCATGATAAACTGTTCTTTTTTGGCTTTCCTGTAATTGGAGCAGCATACTAATTCCTACAAGTTGTGACTACTAACAGAGAGCAATCACCTCACAGACTTGTACCGAAAAGATGAGACCATCCAGGTGACAGGAAATGGCCACTTGCAGAGTCCTCGCTTCCCGAACAGCTACCCCAGGAACCTGCTTCTGACGTGGCGGCTCCATTCTCACGAGAAAAGCAGGATACAACTAGCGTTTGACCATCAGTTTGGATTAGAGGAGGCAGAAAATGATATCTGTAGGTAAGTGAAGAAAAATCTACTTGAGGGTACTGTCCCAAAATGAGAGATGGAAAGGACAGATTGAAAGCTTCATGTCTCTTTGGAGGCTTGTGGACCTACTCAGACTGTGCTGCTGAGAGAGCTGTCATTGGTGTGACTCACAGACACTCTGCTCCACAGGCCCATGACTGTCTGCCTCCCAAAGAAGGGTGGAATCTAGAGAGACCTGTTTTTTTTTTTTTTTTTTTTTTCATGCACAAGACAGGCTTTGTGAGCAGAGAAAGGCAGCCAGCATCCCCTATCATCTGCAGCTACTAGCATGGCCTGGTCTTAGCCTGCCCATGGTACAGTGGGCATCAACCACTGCTGGGTTCCAGGAGCTGACACAAGCAGTGGGACCAGCCTCGTTCCCCTAGTACTGACTGAGGAACCCTTCAGGGTTTTACACCATAGTGTTAGAGCTTTCCACATCTACAAGAAGAAAGAGAAAGGAACCCCAAAGCCTTGTCTCCCTCAGATAGATAGGTCTGTTTCCTGTGGTTTCTGGGTCACAAATAGAAGATGAAAGCTGTGCCTGATAATCTTCTTCCTTCATGGTTTATTTTTCAGAGAAATCCTGGGCTTTCAGCTTCTTACTCACCTAATTAGCATGTGTAGGATTTGGGGAGGATTTTCTTTCTGTTTTGTTGTTGTTGTTGTTGTTGTTTTATACTTTACTGCATGCATTGTACTGTATTGCCAGTGAACTACTGAACTGCTAAATCCTTTGCCTTTGAATAAGAAAAAGAGATGCCTCAAATTTGGTTGTCCCTTGTTATATGTTGATTATGCTGGCAGCTTTTATTATGTTGCTATTTTTTCCCCAGAATAACATCAGTGACTCTTTCTAAGACCACAAAGGGTAATGTGTGCCAGCAAGCAGAACTGAATATCTGTATGAAAAAAGTGAATATTCATAAAGGGATTAAATATAAAAGCTGATCTTTTGACTTTTTAACCTTGAAAGAGAGATCTAATCATTTATTCTAGGGAAAAAATATCAAGAAATTCTACTGAAATATTGTTGAAAGTGTTGACGCGGAAGGTACCATGATCTGGTTCTACACATTAGACACTTCTGATACTACATGTGAATGAGTTTTTATCCCTATCAAAGAGTTCTCTTAAAATAGCGAGGTATCCTGTAACTCAATGTAATTCTAACACTGTCTACATGAAGTGAGTGATACATCCTACAAGCTAGGAACTCACTGCTATAGGACTACCCCCTCCCCGACACTGGCCCTGTATTAGATGCCAATTTCAGGTCTCTCTTGTACTTTTGATGAAGAGTGGCAAATCATGGAATCACATATATGCCTCTTCTTTTAGAAGAGCCCATGAAACTCAAAACACTTTACTTATGATCATATGATTAAGAGCTTATTTAAAATCTATTTAACAGAAACAGTCAAATGGAAGAGGTAAATAGGGCAAGGTAATGGAAAGAGTGGCTTCTCAAAGTCTCCCAGTTTCAATCTGACAGCTATTGAAACTCTGTCATTACTAAGTTTTAGGGTAGTTTCAGTATTTTTATGTATAATGGATTACATCAGTGGCCATTGTTGATTGTAGTTAATCTCTAGACCCTCTCCTCTGTACAATTCTAACTTCTATTCCTGCTTTATTCTTTCTGTTGACCAGTCCCCTTCTGAAGCTATAGAGTCAGCTAATTGACATACACTCAAGTATGGCTGAAAGGAATAAATAGCAAACAATGCTCCCTTCACCCCATCACTGACAAATCCCGGAGGCCTTGGGAGTTCTGTGTCAGGAACCAGGACATAGAGCAAATACATGTTTATTATGCCATAATATCACAGAGGGAAATATCACTACTGAACTGGGATTTTGATCCCAGTAGTGAGCATGTTTGAGTATGACCTTGAAAATAGAAGAGAAAGTCAGGTTGGCTTCCTTTTTAAATTTTTCATCAAATCTCATTTCTCAGAATTTATGAAAGATTTGCAGAAGAAAGTAAAGGAGTAAGAGTTGGAAATAGGAGAGGAGTTTGGGAGAGTGTTGGTTAGTGAGTTGGAAAATGGTACTCCCTTGACTTTAGCTTCAGAGTTGAAATTACACTGGTGTTTGAGTTTTTTATATTCTAAATTTAAGCAAAAATGATATGTTGTATTATTAACAAAGTTTCATGTTTACTTCTGCTTTGTGAAGTAAATATAATTTGCACATATTTTGTATAAAATGATGCGCAATTGATTTCCTACCATCTGTTCCAAAGCCTCCTTGATGTTTACATTGTAATGTTTTATTGCTTGAGTAATGATTCTTTTTAGTGCTTTTTACAAGCACTATATAAATGTTTAGAAGTTAATTTATAGGGAACCCAAGAGATACTTGGCTAGCAAACTTACATAAGCCTTCTTGGTTTATCTATAAGGAAACTGAGGCAAAGGATATAAGGGTAAAAGACAAAAAATCTAAAGTCAAAGAAATTCAGACACAGTATCATTGGTTTTTCACCTGATTCAAAATTCTGCCCATTTAATAAGCATTCTCATTTAATAAGACTAGTAAGGCCATATTTTTTCTACTGATTCCTTCTGACAATCATGATGCAATAATATAAGATGAACATGAGTTTTCTGGTGTTGTTTACTCTGAATGGCCACAATTTTGTGCTTGAGTCTAGCAGCTGAAGTCATTTTTGAGACAGAGTTGGAGTAGAGCACTGATGACCAATTTTAACCAAATGAAATTCTTGAGGGTCTGGAAATAGAATGAGTCTCTATAAGATCTAAACTCTGTTCCCCAAAATATCATGTTCTGTGATGGACTGAGGAATGGAATGTTACGGACAGATTGAAAGAATCAAATTATCGTAGTGAAAAACCAAAAAATTTAGGCCTTGGTGGCATTGATCAGTTCTGTGATTCTGTGTTTCTCTGATCCAATACCAAAGACAAACCTGTGGCCCCATGCATATTCACACCCTGGTTTAGCCAGCTCCAAAACTGATTAGCACATACCTTTCCCCAAACTTACATATTTTTCTCTCAGGATACATGTCAGATTTTATGATGTGGTCTCTGCAAAAGATAGTTTTCTAAAAAGAGAATATGGCAAGCCACATTCTATCCATTTCTTAAAAAATTGATGAAAGTAATGGTCTCACCCACTTTTCCCTAATCCATGACCCTTCCCACCATAATCAACTGTGTAAGCATCATCAAAAATAATTTTTATAAAAATTAAGAATGCTGGTTCTGTAAGTGATATAGAACATTTGCTTTATCATAGAAACACAAAATGTCATAGATTCAAAATAAAATTTTGTTTGCAAAGTATTACATAGAAAACATTTGGATATATATATGCTAAGTCACATCTTCTAAAATACATCAAGAAATTAGTTACTAGATAATTTCCAGAAAAATGTCCAGCTTGATGCTCAGAAATTAGTCTGCTTAGATGATTGGTGACCAAAGAATGATCATGCTTGAGTATAAACATACATTTACATATATATATACGCACGTATACTCAAGTTTTATATATATAATCATATATATATATGTCAGAATTCTTTCAGACCAGATGTTAGAGTTTCAATTTAGAAAACAAAAGCCGAAAACTAGTTGTTTAAAAAATAATTCTATATGTTGCAATTTTTCTTCAGCTAAGTAGGTTAATCAGAAATTACATCTTAATTTTTTAATGAAAGTACAAGTTTCAAAAGCTACTGAAATCAAAGCATGACCATTACTGTCCAATATATTCTAGGTATGATTTTGTGGAAGTTGAAGACATATCTGAAACCAGTACTGTTATTAGAGGACGATGGTGTGGACACAAGGAAGTTCCTCCAAGGATAACATCAAGAACAAACCAGATTAAAATAACATTCAAGTCTGATGACTACTTTGTGGCTAAACCTGGATTCAAGATTTATTATTCTTTTGTGGTAAGTAGCTTATGTCCTCTGTATTAAAACCAGACACTACTTTCAGGAAGTATAGAGATAATTTTCTATGATTAAATGCAATGATGTGAGAGGGAGTGAACCTGGTGGCATTGTTTTCTCCTACTCTGTGGCTAAAATGTTTAAACCTTCATTAGCAAAAAATGCCATTTTGAATTTACTATATCAATATTTTGGTGTTGTATTGTGAAAAAAAGTACATAGTGAATGGAAAAGAGAAAATGGTACACAATGAGGGATGTACCTTTAATTCAACTCAAGGAAAGTTGATACATTTGTATCCAAAAAGAAAACCTGTGAGAGTAGAAATAAAGCTAAGAAAAACATTTCCTGTTTTTCTTGGAAAAGTTTTCTGTAAATTTCACCACAGAATAATGTCCTGGTGATTGTAGTTGGAATTGTAACCCAGTTTTGAAAGTGTTTGTATTATAATCATGAAATATCAGGGTTGGTCAACAATTCAAATCGAAAGTCCCACTCAGGATAGAAGAGTACAACTTCTGTTGAACAAACCATGCTTATTTTCAGTCTCACCTCTGCTTAAGCGTCTTCGGAATAATTTCCAGCCTTAACTGGTTGACCATTAAAAAATGCCCAAAGTTACATTGAGCCGAATCTACATTGTAAATTGATTGTCACAGATGAATCACAGATATGCATATACCTTCTTCACTAATTCATCAACAACACAATTATTAAGTTCTGACAGATCTTCTGTTAGATGTAATAAAGATACTTTGATTAACTGAACAAAATTACCCTGTGAACTTCTGAAATTTTTCATAAATTGAAATGATAAAAAATAATGAGTAATAAGTCAGAAGAACTAGGTGCTGTAGAATAAATCTATAGAAGCACTGGGAATAACTTTGCTTGTGTGTTGTCTTAATTATTCCACCTTTCAACTCTTCAAAGATATTGGACAATTTTTACTCTCTCAGTCTGCCTCAGTCCCTTTTCTAAGAGTGGATACCGAAATAGAACACATAAGTAAAAGCTGTCTTGATTTGTGGGGATTGCTCTTCCCTTAAGAATTAAACTTAAGATCAGAAAAATAATGCATTTAGACAATCTAATATTTCTTGCATTATGATGAGTTATTAAGCACTAAGTAAATTCTACATCAGAATATTGTAAGTGGAAAGTCGTATGCCATGACACAGGCTCCAGTTTTAATTTCACAGTAATCCATCAAGCATTATTTACATTATTGCAAACTCCAATAACACTGCATAGCAATAAAATTGAAGTATGAACTTTTGATTTCTTTGTTTTTGTACCTTTAAGTATGCACAGGAATGCATCTGTTCGCAATTGTTCCTGGACAAAACAGGTTTGACAAGTTAGAGTGGAAAAAAATAGGCTTAATGAAGGATCTTGTCTCCCTTAAAATATCGAGGACTGTTAGTGTTAATATATTCGTGGCTCTTTGTGACTAACCTGAACAACCCGGAAGTCACAATTATCCACAATGTATTTAAGGCAGAACAGCTCCTGTTGTGGAATGTAACAGAAATACAGATTTAAAGAAGAATAGATAATAATGATGATAAGAATATACTCCGTCTGCCTTTCCAATAAAAATAAAATAAATCTTAAAAGAATATACTCTGAGAAGTATCATAGGCAATTTCTTTGCTTGTGTACATATGCAGTGTACTTATATAACTTAGATGATATATGCCAGTAATCACATAGTTTGTAATGCAGTCAAAAGAGACAGAGAGAACAAGATATATGAGGTTGTTACCAGTATAAGATCACATACTGCTTTCCAATAAAACTGGTTTTTTATCAATAAGCCAAGTAGTATCTAAACAAATAATGAAAAAGTATAGTCTAGCAAACACATAAACAAGTAATGTATTTTTCAGTATCATATGTAGTATTATGTACCATATGTAACTCTAAGTGTTGTTTCTTGATATTACTGGCAGCAAAGCAAGTTTGGTTCCAACTGCATCATCACAAATAGGAGAGAGATGAATTGCACTATGACATCATGGCGACTAGAATTTACCAAAGAATATAAATCAGCCCTTTCATAGTATTTAATAAGCAGTCTTTTATATGTATTCTGTTAATCAATATAATAACCTATTATAATCTTAAAGGACCATGTCATTAATGAGTTGTATGTCTGCACACTAATATTTTGGGTCAGGGTGCAGGTTCCTCATTATTTCCTAGCCAATGCTACATGGAATACTAGGTGGCCTCTGTTATACATGATTTAGTATCACTCTACTCATTTGCCTCTGCCAATAAGTTTAATTGCATTTTTTAGATATAATGATAGTAACAATATTTTGGTATATTTCTCTAGCAGCCCCTTGCTCTGCATTCATTTAAAATTGCTACAGCTTTTCTTTCTTCTAACAAACTGTTTCTAAATGTGGCTAAATAGGGCAAAAGTACCCATGGCTGAATGCCAGAAGGCACAATGAGCTTAGCTTTCAGGTATGCAGAAACTTTAAATCTGGGTGGCCTTTTGAGAAAACTCTTTTGTTTTATTCTTGCTAAATAGGGATAGCAGGTTGTATATAGCTTGACCACAGTATTGGGAAAATTGTTTGGTTCTTATTTAAGCTTTACTTGGATTTAAAGCAGAGTTTTTATACTTAACAGATCAGGTTTGAGATTAGCAGTGGCAAGCCCTCTTCCAGTGTATTAAAACAATTTTTAGGGTGTTAAAGTCTTTTGGAGACTGCAAGCAGCTATTGTCAGCCCTACGGTGAGCAAGATTGCTAATAGGAAAATATGAGCATTCAGAATAGCTCCTTAGATTCACGGTGCCTTTTGCACAACAAGTAATCTCTAACATAGGTAAGAGCATTTCCATTTCTATCTCTGCATTTTCACCTTTGAGCATCTCATTGAATCCTCTGTTCTTCCTACAATGATGCTCCAGCTGTACCGGCACCTCTGAGGCTGAGTGTAGTAAGGGCTCATGTAAAGGATTCAAATGTTACATGCTTTTTCCTTGTAACGCTTTTGCAAGGCCCAGTGCATTTTAGTCAGTTTTTCACTCAGCCACTTGGTGGGAGATTCATTTGGTTTGGGAGAGATTCTTTAGTTTTATTTGATGACATTAAAACTTTAAAACCTGTTTTTGTTCTTTTTTTTTTTTTTTTTTTTTTTACACATCTGTTTAGCTGCAAAGCCTCATGGGACCAGGGTTTTACTGTAAAACTCATTTAGAGTTGAAGGCCTAGCTCACTAGTCAAATTTGAGCATATTTCCTCCTCCTCTGCCTTTGATTTCAGCTCTTCAAATTCACGATAGTAAGTGGAATTGGAATGAATTGCCAAAATGAAGAATACTAGTTAATATAGTGCCTCACATATACATACTGTTTAATAGTAATAACGATCTTACCTTTACCTTTACCATCACTAATGATTTATATGGCTCCTTAATACAAGTGATAATGAACTTTTTAAAGAAGATTTATTTATGTTTATTGAAAAGGCAGATTTACAGAAAGAAGGAGACTGGAAGAAAGATCTTCCATCTACTGGTCACTCCCCAAGTAGCAGCAAAGGCCAGAGCTGAGCCAATCCAAGGTGGGAGTTGGGAGCTTCCATTTGGTTAGGAAAATAGGTAGATGCCTTCAGAATGAATAATTAAGCAGAAAAGATAACTCATCAAACATTTAAAAGCAAGATGTGATCAAACAAATCGAGTTTATTGGAGAGAAAACAAATACTTAGACGCTTTGAAATATTTTTAAAAGCTTACTATATAGATTGTTATGAAAGTGTTCAGTTACAAGATCCTGATGGATTCTGTGCAAAGAAGTGAACAGACATGCTTGCGATTTAAAATCTGCTTCTTGGTGGCTACAGGCTCAGTTTCCTTACCTGTAAAATGGTCGTATTGTTTTTGGACATAAGATAGATGAGAACATTAAATTTGGTATCTAGTATTTTAAGATTTATTTATTACTTGAAAAAGTTACAAAGAAAGAGGGAGAAACAAAGCGAAATCTTTGACCAGCTGGCTCATGTCCCAAGTGGCTGCAACACCCAGAGGTGGTCCAGTCCAAAGCTGAGAGCCAGGGGCTCTCCCACATGGACATAGGGTCATCCTCAGCTGCTTTCGTAAGTCCTAAGCAGGGAGCTGGTATGGAGGTGGAGCTGATGGAATTAGAACTGGTGCCTACAGGGTGCCAGCATCCAGCCTCTAGATCTGACAACTTTGAAAAACCACTCTGTCTAGAAGGAATTAATTGCATAATTATCAGCAGCTATTATTATCATTATACCTGTTATGATTGTTCATCTCTCAGATAATATATAAGCTTCCACATACTCTCCAAACTGCGCCATTGTCAGCTCATGTGTACTCTGAGAGTAACTCGCTTTCTTCATACAAAGCAGAAATATTTTATCTCACACTGTGGCACATACAAGAACTTCAGCATTTTACAGTGCTGAATGTGTGTGTGTGGTTTGTGCATGTAATTGATAGCACAGTATTTTAACTGGAAAAAAATAACTTAAACCATTTGAAAGCCATTACAAACCTGCTTGTTTGATTAATAACGTCTAGTATATTTTTAACTAAAATTTTCTAGTACCTATTATTAACATTTTCAAAAATAAAAAAGCAATTTTATCAGACAAGTTACTTAACTGTGTATATCTGTTTTCAGTTCACTTCAAATAGGTTCCCCACCCTTACAGAATATATAATTTGGTGGGCTTGGCATGATAGCTCAATTGGTTTATCCTCCTCCTCAAACACTGGGATCCCATATGAGTGCTAGTTTATCTCCTGGCTACTCCGCTTCCCATCTGTCCTTGCTGGGAAAGCAATAGAGGATGGCCAAAGCCTTGTGACTCTGCCCCCATGTGGGAAACTAGGAAGAAGTGCCTGCCTTCAAACTGATTTAGTCATTTGCGTATTGAACCAGCAGATGGAAGATCCCTCTCTCTGTCTCTCCTACTCTCTGTGAATCTGCCTCTACAATAAAAACAAATAAATGTTTCAAAAGAATATATAATTTGGGGAGTACAGTACTAATAAAAACAAACATAAAGTAATGATAGCATTTAACTGTTTGGATTTCTGTGAGGATTAAATATTTAATATCTTATATCTGAGCATTTGGTACATGTGTTTGCCAAAAATAACCTATTGAAGAGTGTTGTAAAGCAGCCATATATTGACTTGGAAAACTGTAAAACTTAAGAGCTTCAGCCTCTTAAGAGATTTAGTACCTATGCAGTCCTCTTATTCTCTAACTGAAACAATGACCACAGAACAGATAATTGTAAATGAGGCTATGAACACAGAGGTTAGTGGTGTGCTTGTGGCTATCTGCTATCTTTAGGATATGAAAACTACATATCCATCATAAAAATAAGCATATCAAAATTGTACATGCAGTCTCAGGAAACTACGTGCCTCTCAACTCTGATGTCTTCAGTGCCCACACACGCAGGGCGGAACCCCATGCTAAGCCCCCTGCATGCACTGTCACTTTGGGAAGACCCTTTACTGTTGACTAGTCCTTTCTTAGAATCAGTATCTGAAATAAGACCTTACTGGTGTCATTGAATTTTCTCATATACCCCCATTTGCTAATCACGTGAACAAGTGACTCCCTCATATGCTGAGTAAACACATTTCCAGCTTTGAGAGGGATGCTGTTTAATGACATCTGGAAATATCAGTATCCTGTTTATTCAGTAGTTAATTATATGAATATACTATGTTTAAATCTATATTCTTGAATACCATGACTGTCTCTTTTCGTGTTCATATAAGCTTTTCATATGGCCCTGATCTTTAATGCACCACTATTCTGAGATATGAAGAATGTGGAAAAGAGGGGGAAAAAAGTCTTGCATATTTAAGATAGAGGAAACAGAGAATAGGTCTTTTTTTAAAAGTGATGAGAACATGAACTTCATGTTCACTTACAGATTCAACAAATATGTTTGAATTACTGTGGATAAGTATAAAATGAAAGCTGTATAGGAAAGCAAAGTGCACAATTATAAAAGAGTGGATTGCAGTGATAAAATGAGTGTGGAGAGTTTGACACACAAAGGGAAGAGAGGCACTTAACCTAATAGAAGTGAAATTGTTGGACTGAGTCACGGAAAGAGCTCTGCCTCAATAAAGGAACAAAGACAAGCAAAATGTGGGTGTTTCAGAATACCATGATGAATGAATTCAAAAGATTGCAGGGTATGGCTGCTAACCACATGTATTCTTTGTATATTTTAGCCAATAGAAAAGGATCACAAAGGAGCAATTTTATCAGTGGTATCTAAGAAATGCCAAAACTAAGAACTTCTTAGAGAAACTAGAATTAACAACTTGGCTGAAACACAAAGCCAAAAGTAGATCTTCAAAATCACATGAAAAGCTGGAATTAAGAAATAACAGGTATTCTGTATGATCATTTAGAAGATCTGCCATCCTAGTGTAATGGGCTCCAAAGGGTCTCGTGGGGGCTCTGAAGTAAATCATGCAAACCTGAATTCATAGTGCATGGAAAATGATGGATCTGGTTACGGACGGTCATGGTCACAAATAGACAAGAATCATGGAAGGAAGGCAAAGTCAAAGTGTGGTTGTGGTTAGCAGGTGAATTCAAGAAGTGGGGAACATGGACTGATATGTTGTCTCAACTGCCTAATCCCCCATTTCCAGTGCCAGTACCCCATATGGGCACAGGTTCATGCCTCAACTTCACCACTTCTGATCCACCTCCCTGCTTATGATCATGGAAAAGCAGTGAGGATGAACCAAAACTTGTGGATGCTGGCTTTGGATTGGCTCAGCTCCTGGTGTTGTAGCCACGTAGGGAAAAAACCAGCAGATAGAAGATCTTTCTCTCCGTCTCTCCTCTTGGTAAAACTGCCTTTACAATAAAACTAAATTAAACAAAATTGGAGGACAGCCAAGATCATTCTCACTGAGTAGTACCAGAAGTAGACACCTCAAGAAAACAATGGAATAAAAGGTGCAGATGAGGGAAGATTGGGAAGATAGCAGAAATGCTTGAAGGAAGAAATATTTCAAAAAATAATTTCTGAAGTCTCTATACCTGTGGAGTGAGGTGGAATATGGAAAGAAGTGTTTTCCTTGTGGAAGAGAGAAGGGATGTTAGCCACAGTCACACATGGTAATGGTTCTTGGGGACTAAATTCTTCCTATTGCTCTTCTAAGGAGACCTCGCTGACCTGTTCTCTGTAATGATCAGCCATTTTGACTGGGAACTTAGAGACCATGTGAACTTTGCAAATAGCAGCCTCCTCTCTTGGGTGAAGGAAGGAATTAGAAATCAATCATACAGACAGAACTCATCCAGCCTTGAAAACAACTGTCCTTAATGTTCACTTTATCAGTGGGAATGTGACAGATTAAGGCTGACCTCCCTTGAAGATTGTTTCTTTCACCTGTGAGAAAATTGAGCTACACATTCAAAGTGACTCTTTCCCTATTTTGCAATTGAAAATTGGAGCCAGACAGGCAAAAGAAAAAAAAAATCAAAGAGAGAAACTGAAAAGGCATGAGGGCACCTCTGAACAAAAAGGATATATGAATAAATAATCAAGTCATCTTTGCTTCTTGGTTGGACTCTGCTAATTGCTTCCTGATTGGTCTCCCTCTCTCCTGTCACCCCTACCCTCAATCTGTCCTGCACATGGTTGCCAGCTAAAGTAGTGATGTGATCATTTCGGTTTTCAGCTGGAAAAACTGTGAATGAATCAGCTTCCTAAGGGTAATGTGCACTTTCTTCTCTCTGCTACAGCCTTCCAGGTTTTGACTGCAACCTATCATTCTAGCTATATATTTTTATACATATTCTTCAGATTCCAAAAATAGCATTATTTCTTGCTTCTAATTCTGACAAATAATTTATTCAGAGATCCAGGCCTTCCTCTAACAATGTGATATCCATGTCCAAAGTACTGCTCATCCTGGGACCAACATTGTGGTTCAATGAATTCAACTGCTTCTTGTGATGCTTGCGTCCCATAGCAGAGTAGCAGTTTGAGTGGCAGCTGCTCTGCTTCCACTCCAACCTCCATAATAATGTGCTTGGGAAAAAGAAAAAAATGGTCCAATGATGTGGGTCCCTGCTGCCCCGATAGGACACTAAATGGAATTTCTGGTTCCCAGTAGCAACCTGACCCACACCTAGATGTTGCAACCCTTTGGGGAAATGTAGCAGTGACTGATACTTCATTTCTCTCTCTCTCTCTCTCTCTCCCCCTCATTGCCCTCCCCCCCCTCCATCTTAGTACACATTTTAAGATGTGTACTCAACTCATAAAAAGTAAATGTATGAGCTTATTACACATTCTATGTAAAGTACAAGGAGCTATTTTTACTGTTATCTTTAAATGTCTTAGGAGGGCCACAATCAAATTAATTACTTGGTTTAGCGCCATAGACTGGGTGGATAAGACACAACACAAGCTAATTTCTCATAGTCCCAGATGTGGAAAGTTTGAAAACAGGCTCCCAGATTGTTTGGGTTTGTGTGGGGGACCCCATTAGATTTCACCTTGCCTAGTTTTTCCTCACAAGATGGAAAGAAAAAAAGAGAAGTTTCTCTCATTCAAAACAATGCAGTCCCAAATCCTCACCTCCCAATACATCACATCTGTAGTTAGAATTTCAATGTGTGTGTTTTTTTGGAGCATAATAATATGAAATATCCTTTAAGAGACCTTCGACTCAGACACTGAGGAGAACCTTAAAATAATATCAGTATGCAAGGAACAGTTGTACACAGTGAGTCTAGTTCCCAGTTGGAAACCAATAAAACTGAGGCAAGATTGGAAGGACCAGAAATGAAAACTTTACCTGTAGGGCAAGTGTTTACCCTGATAGTTAAAACAGTTACATCCCACATTATAGTGCCTGGTTTTAATTCCTGGCTGTAAGTCCTGAATCCAGCTTCCTGCTAACGAGGAACTCAGGAGTAGATGATGACTCAGTCAGTTGGGTTTATGCACCCAAAATGTGAGAACTGGATAGAGTTCTTGGCTCCTGGGTTTGGTACCAGGCAGGGAGGCCATTATGGGCACTTAGGGAAATAAACCATCTGGTAGTACTTTCTTTCTGTTAAATAAAATAAAGTGTTTTTAAGGAAAGCAGAACTAGCTTTATTTGGCTATATTATATTAACTGTACCTTCCTCTAATGAGTTCTTGTTGAACTCTTCATGAAAATAGCTTGCATTTTTTATTTACTATTAAGATTCTGATTTTAAAACCAATCATGGATTTCAAATGTTCTTTCATGTTACTATTGCAGAAAGAAACAAGGAACTGACTCCTTAGCTAATTTTACAAAAATACTGTGCAAATACCCTTAATATGTACCTGTGTCTCAAATCAAACCACTGCCCTGAAGTCTATAGCTATCCCAGGGCACAAGAACTCTATGTGATCTCTGGCATTTTCCTTTTTCCTGAAATGCTACGCATGTTATTTTTACAAGAAAAGCAAAAGAAGAAGAAAAAAATCCCTGATGTTTTAATCTCTGCAGTAAACATCTCCATAACAGACAGAAGAAATTTTTAAAAATACAGATAGAAAATTGTTTCATTTAGCCACGAAATATAACATAGATAGCAAAGTATTTTTTTAATTATTGGAAATATGTAAATATGAGTGCAAAGCATGAACAAAAATATCAGTTGTAAAGGAAAGCCTTCATTAGAAAGGCAGAGTTCTAAGTTAAAATTTTAGGCAAGTAAATAATTTTTATTTGAAGCTACAGCTACAATAAACAACTGTAAATGATGCCACCTTCTTCTGAGCTTTTTATAAGAAGTTCTCTTGTGTAGCAGAAACATCTGTGCTTTGTATCAATATGAAAATAAAATGATCCAGGCCACCTGCAGGCAGGATGGTGAAGCAGTTCTTCATACCCCGGTTTCCACATATAGTCATCTACAAACCTGATGCTTCAGGCTCCACCTGGCAAGCTTAACAAATGTCTAGAAACTCCGCAAATCAGAATCACAAGCAGATCTTGCACGTGCATTGTGCTATAAACTAATACTTTAATCAATGTGGCCTCCCAGTCTACAGATATTTTAATGGATCTTCATTCCTATGCCAAGGTCAAGATCTGTAGTTGAGTGGGGAAGGAAGGTAATAATTATGTCCCAGAGAAAGAGAAGGTAATCAGGAAATGATTAGCAGAAGAAGCCCTAACTGACCCAGACTCAATCCAGAGGAGTGGGTTAGTGAAAATCTGGTAATTCCCTAATGCTTTGCCATCCCAACTTATTTGCATTTAAAAGAATTGCAACCTAAAGATAAAGGAGAAAAGGAGAAAAAATGTCCAAAGGCAATTCAGACTTAAACTACAGAATATAAATAAGGCAGAAATGGAAGTTTTGAGATACTGTGGCGATGTGTAAACCAGAATTCTTCTCCTCTGATGATACCATCCCAACTTCATATTTATTTCACCACTTCAGCAATGGTGAAATGATTAGATTTATATTACTGCATGTATATTTTGTCATTATAATGGGAATACTTCAAAGGCAATGATGTCACTTAGTGCAGGGATACCATAGAGTTACTCAGTGTATTTTCCTAAATGAATTAATATTTTCACCCAGGAAGCTTTTGGAAAATTTTTGAGCATTGCTACAATTCCTACTATGGACTAAGCGCATAATAGGGCTCAATGATATAGGGTGTAAGAAAGCACTTCCTAAAATATAAGTCTCCTTCATGGTTTTGTGGCGTCGTACCAAACTATGGGGTTATGTGAAAGCAGTTTTAAAAATTATCTTGGTAAACTGGAATGTTTCTCCCAATGAATTCATGTTTTGCAGCCATGTAAACATATCTGTATCTGATAGAAAGAGACATATTACTGTTTCTTCTCTTCATTTCATGGTACCGTCCCATCAGACTGCGTACTAATTCACGTGTTCCCTTAGTTAATTTTCTATATTAGGAATGGTGAGGTTTCCCACTTTGAAGGATGAGAAAAATAAAATAAAATATCCCCATTACCATTGCAACACACAACTTCTGCCTGTGTTCTTCAAACAGCAAACTGCCTTTCCTTTTGAAGACTCATGGCTCCTACCTTCAGCTAGAGGAAATTTCCTTCAGCCTCACCACATCCGAGGCTTGCTAACACAGGCAAATGTGCTGAGTGGCTCTCCTTTTGCAAGCCACTGGCAGTAGGAGTTCCACGTTCTATGGTAGGGGCAACTGCAGCAGACCCCTCACCCATGCTTGCCCATGCTATGAACTGGAGTGAGCTGTTTTTCCAGGTTCTTGTTATACAAAATTAGACTTCTTGTCCTCCAGTGTAATAATTTGATAGCCTCTATTATAGTGCTTGTTTAACATGGTTCAGTTTTGGTGATGACTGCCCCATCACTATTTGGACTAATGTCCTCAGTGACCATTCTTTTCTGTAAATGTATCGTACACACAGTAGACACCATTACCCTTAAATGCGTAGTAAGTCCTTTCTTCCTTGTACAAAGAAGAATTGCTCTACACATTCGGTATACTTTTAAATTATTTAAAACCAAAATTACAGAGAGAGGGACACACACACACAGATTAAGAGAGATTTGCATCTGCTGGTTCACTCGTTAGATGGCCGCAGTAGCTATGGCTGGACCAGGTTGAAAGCCAGGAAGAGCCAGGAGCTACTTTTAGGTCTCCCACATGGGTGCAGGGGTCCAAGCACTTGGGACATGTTCTGATGCTTTCCTGTAAATATTGGCAGGGAGCTAGATCAAGAGCACAACAGCCTGGACTGGAACCAGTGCTCATATGGGATGCCACTGTTGCCCTCAGGAGCTTTGCCCATCTTCCACAACTGGCCCCAACGCTATGAGTAGAAGAAAGGAATACACGCATGCCTTGATTCGTCTATTTATACTCATCTGACTATCAAGAGGGGTTTAAATTGACTGATTCAACAAATGCTTATGGGGAATCGCCTGTATGCTTAGCCTTGGGGGCATACAGAGGACCTAGCCCAACTTTGGAAGATGGGCAAAGTATTTAGCAATGTTATCACTTACGATGGGTAGGGATTTTGAGAGAAGGGCAGCCAAGTGCTGTGCGTCTCAAAGATGGGCAGAATGGATGCTGCTGGAGGAGGGAGCAGTACAGCAGATTAGGGCTCTGCTTCTCAGGACTGTATGTCGCATCGTTATCGGTCCCCATCCGTCCTGCTGTGTCTAGAGGTAGATAAAACGTGGAAATGACGATATCAGCATTGTTTCTTCTCATTTGGGAAAAAAAAAACCCGCTGAATTGTCTCCTCATTAAGAAGAAGCTCATTGTTTTTGGCTCCCTAGCTCCATAATATCTTTCTTTATGAGTCCCTTCTTACTCTTACTCTGTTAGTTTGGACATAACCACACTTTCTTATGTGAGTAGTAACCTAAAATTTCCCTCCTCCTTTGTTTCTGTGCCTGCTGCTTTATCATTCCCTTTCTACACAGTGTGGCAATGAGCAATGAATTAATCACTGTGCTACATGTCCATTCCTTATTCCCTGAAGTTGTCAGCATAGTGATTGCTAACATTTTAAGCTATTCAAGTCTTCTTGCAATTGGCTTCTTTGAGAGGACCTTTGAGATGTAACAAGAAATAAAAAGGAGAGACAAATGGTTCTTCCCACCCTCTGTCACATTGCACTAGCTGTGGTAATCAGTTAATGATAATATTGCACCTGTTTTACAGGAGTGTTGGGCAAACAGAGAAACCATCTTTGTTGTCACAACTAAAAGGAAGAGTGTTACTAGCATCTATTGCGAGAAGCTCAGGAATACTAGACAATATTCTACAGTGCACAGACCACCACTTCTGGAACCCCAGTAAAGAATTTGCCAACCCAAAATATAAATGGTGTACTAGTTTCAGAAAACACTGTTCTGAGCCATTTATATACACCTTATTGTTCAAAATTAGCCTATATCTTGGAGTGTTTTAGGGGTGGAGGCTTGAGAAAAACGTGGCAACAGAAGACTCTGTTAGGACTTAAACAAGGAAGGAAGTAAAGGATAAAATAACCTAAGAGAAAATTGAGGGAAACATACAAAAAAAAGTCTCCTTCCCTTTCTTCTTGCTTTATGACCCCTCCCCTTAGAATTCGCTGTAAACATGCTTTATGCTAATTGTGCTGCACTCCCAAAGTTGGCAGTGTGAAATCAATACAATTAACCCAGTAAGTGGAGAGCTTGGCTGTGGGAGAACTAATTATTAGACTGAAGTGTATCTTACACCTGAGATGGAAAGTTAGCACGCAAGAATAATATCCTAGATTCTTGTTTTGTAAAAATTTTTGAAATTTACAATAAATTCTTACCTAATTATTCTATTAGATTGATATGTGTGTATGCCATCATAATTATCATGGCTACAATTTTCATAAATGATTGAGTATCAATTTTTAATGTGTAGAGGATTTCAAATATTTCTTCTTTTTAAACTTCTTTTAATCCATTTTTCATAAATTCTTATAATAACCTGTGTTAATAAATGCCTAAAGCAGTAGAATTATTTTCAGCAAAAATGGAAAAATTACTGGTGGTTATAAGAGAAGGTTTCTCACAGAGGATTTCTCACAGATGATTTATAGAAGTAATATAAAAATTTCTGTCAGCTTTCAGAGGCTACCAGTTTAGAATTGGATGTACCTTTTTTAAGGTACACTGTAAAATCACTTAAAAAGTCCTAACTGCTTTTATTACTTATTTTCTCACAGTATTTGTTGATACAAAAACACTTGACATTCACAACAACTTTGATTTTTATAAAATATATTCTGAGGAAACCAAAATATTAGCAAGCTACAGGACTTCTCCAAAGTAAAACCAAATGTTAAAATAATAAACAAAATCAAAGCTCTGATATGAATTTATTTACAATAAAAGACAGATGCTCAGCTAAAACTCCCAACAGGTGTATAAGCAGGACTGGATCGCTCCAGTGGGCCAGTTATTATACTCTCCATCCCAGCGGTTGGGTAGATTTCTTTCCTGAGGTATACCTTTGAATACTTTGTTCACTGTGGTGTGAAATGACTTACAGGATGGCTTTTCCACTGCTGCCATTGTAAAGCCCTTCCACAATTTGTTAGATATCACTATTGGGAAAACTTTGTAGCTACACAACCTATATATTGTGTTACTCAATTTCATGCTCTGATGTCTACTTATGCCTATAGGGATCATCATAATCATTTATTTTCCCTTCATGACAATGCCTTTTAAATTCTTGGAAATGTATATTACATCCCCATAACTCACTTTTTATAAAATGTTATATGAACTAAGTATTGAGTACTTAATTCTTTGTCATGAACAATGTATTTCATTTTATGATCCTGATTCATAAGTCATCTTGCCAACCAGTTAATTAGAAAGTGCCTCTCTAAATTCCCTCAACTTACATTCCCATCTCACATTGATAGACCTGTAAAACTTTGGTAATCTGATTCCCATCTTAACAGTAAACTGCAGGGTAACAACTGATTCCTAATACAGACTGTAGCACTCATGTTGGCACCTTTAAGATGTCTTAACAGTTCCTTCATAGAGTTTCATCACTTGATATATTTCACCGTAGAACTTTCTCTTTCAAAATTTGAGATAAAAAAGCTACATTTCAAAGCTAATTGATAAAAAGGATGCCATATAAATTTTATTAAAACTCATGCTATCCTATCATAGTACATGTGTTAAAACAGCTACTTTACACTAACAATTGATACTGAGAGAAATTATTTCATTAAATCATATGTTTTCTTAGTTATGAAATGGTCAGGATCTGATAATATTGATATTTACACATAAGAATGCCTGAAAAATGCATTAAATTTTGCTCCCACAAGGATACCACATGAATTCAATGAGAAAGTTATTGAAGTTACTGAGAGAAATATGTCAGGTAAATAGTTTAGCCTTGGGGCCAGTGCCATGCATGACACAGTGGGTAAAATCATGGCTTCTGGTAACAGCATCATATAAGGGCACCAGTTATAGTCCCTGTCTACTTCACTTCTGACCCAGCTCCCTTCTAATGCACCTGGGAAAGTAGCATGGGATGGCCTAGGCGCGTGGGCCCCCACACTTAGATGGGAGACCTAGAGGAAGCTCCTGGCACCTGGCTTCAGACTGACCTAGTTTCAGCCATTGTAGCGTTTCAGAAGTAAACCATGGGTGCAAAATCACTCTCTCTCTCTCCTTCTCCCTTTATCTCTCCGTGATTTCCTTTAAGATAAATAAGTAAAATTTTAATGAAATAATGATAGTAATTTATCATTTCTCCCCCAGCACACACACACACACACACACACGTGCACGCTCACACACACATATGCGCGTGCACACGCATGCACTCACACTATATTGTAGTATCTGTATAAGTAGCATAGATAATCTGCTCAAGTAGGTACTCATCTATGTTAGGGACCTCTATTTTTCTAAAAATATTTAAAGCTATGATGTTGAATACAAATATTTCCTCTCCTTTAAAGTTATCATTCCTTTTTTTATATCAAATTTTAGAATTCTCTAGCTCGAGAATTAATAGTCGTATGAAAATCACTGTTATTTTTTGTTGGAGCATTTTATTGCTACTAGAATCTGTTTTCATCTTAAAATAAACCAGTGTGAGTAATGGATACATTTGATAAAAGCCATTAACCTTGTTAGCAAAATTGAA
Organism: Ochotona princeps; assembly: GCF_030435755.1. Lineage (NCBI taxonomy): Eukaryota > Metazoa > Chordata > Mammalia > Lagomorpha > Ochotonidae > Ochotona > Ochotona princeps. Next base: position 83,972,321 of record NC_080835.1, read on the forward strand.
TCTACAAGAAACATTGCAGTGTGTTGAATATGAACACTAAAAGTCACTGAATGGCTAACTTTGACATATCAAAGATTAGAAATATAGAAAAAATATTCATTTCACATAGCCTTAAAATAGATGAATTAGCCATGGACTACCCAATCTTAGCATTCATATTCAGAGCAATACTGCAACTGTTTACCAAGAAGATAAACACCTGTAGAGATAAAACTAAATGCTGGTTGGTGTCTTTCTGTCAAGAAAGTGACTTTATAGAGTCTTTCATTATCACACATTTAGCAATAGTACTAACCCTTACTCCTAAATCATCTATATTAATAAAAATCATTTTTTTAAAAATGAGTTAACTACCTGAAAACATACCCTATAGCTTACTAATTAAATTTTAGCTGATAGATAATGTATCTTCATTAAGAATTTGAGAATGATAAATGTTCTAGATGCCCATTCATTACTTCAAGTATTTGTGGGGAGTTAAGTATGCCCCTGATATGAAAGCATCCGAATTAATGAAAAAGCGCACTCTGAGAAGGTGTGCCTACCCTGAGAGCACAGCTGAGTGGGCATCTACATCAGATCCAGTGTTGCTTCTCAGTTGAAAGGGTTCCATGCCTGCTCCAAATGATGAGATGGAGTTAGTTAAATGGCAAGGATGGACCAAGCATGAAAGAATTCTGGTACTATGGGTCAATATGAGTAAATATGAGTAATTGCATGGAGGGTGGACAACAGATAACAAAGTTATTGACATTTCATGTATTTATCAAATGACTCTAAGCAATTGAGAATCTTTGAGGGGTTGGGATTTGCTATAGTTTCAGAGTTGTTTGTTCTCCAAAGACAAATGTGTGGGAGGTTTTGGTCCTCAGTATGAATTCTAAGAATCATTACAACCATTAAATGATGAAGTCAATAGGAAAGGTCTTAGGTTGTTGAGGAAATTTCCTCAAGAGATTAAGATAGTTTTTGTGGGAGCTTGAATCAAATTTTAGAATAAGGTTGTTATAAAAAGAGCAATCCTGGCCCCACGCAATTCTCTGGCTTCCTGTTAGGCCAGGAGACCTCTAACTCTCACATACTCTGACCTAGATACCTCTAGCCTGAACCAATGGAACTGCTTAAAGTTAGCTGTTCGGTCTCAAAACTGTGACTAAGTTAACTTATTTTCCTTATAAAGTTAGCCAGCTTGAAGTATTTTGTTACAGTAATGAAAAACAGAGTAATATAAGGCTTGATAGTTACATGAATAATATATAACTTCTGGTTCTGATTTTGCTTTTGAATATCAATATGGTAGACCAATAGAAGATAGACTGATGCTAGGAAAGAATGGACAAGGGGGCCATCACAGGGTGCTGTGGGGGACATGATAAACTGTTGAACTAAGCACAAGATGAAGGGTTGATGTTTTGCTCAGTAGCCGAGTCCCATTATCAGAATGCCTTTGTTCAGTATTATGAAGGCAGTTGTAGCTCAAGTAATTTGGTTCCTGACTGAGTTCCTGACTTCCTGCTTTGCCCAAACAAACCATTGCCACTGCTGACAGTTAAAGAATGAGCCAAATAGCTAACAGTTCAATATCTGCTTTCTGTCTTCCTGCCTAATATTATATATTGTAAATCATAAGACGTGGTTTTGAAGGATGAAGAGAGTATGGACTGAAATATTTAGTGACTAGCTTGGGAATATTTCAGCATGACTTTTAGGTATTGAGTAAATACAGTTCAATAAAGATATTGGTCATTTTTAGGGAGATGACTATAAAACAATGAATAGTTTTCCTGGAAAAAAAATTAAGATTTGCTTTATCAGAATATGTTGGAATTAAGGAGATGAGGGAGTATCTATTGTGATATAGCAGTGTTAATTTGCAGAATCATTTGATTCCCAGAAAAGATTTTTTTCAGAATATAAAATCAAACATCATTTTACGTAAGTTATTATTGAGGCAGGAATTTGGTGAGATTACTTAGGTAACAAATATTAAGTTTAAGAATGTTGGGAAATGTCATTTAAGAAGACTGTTAGTTCTTCTGTGCAACTAAGCTCTTTTCGGGGTAAGTTTGCAGCAGTAAGCCAAAATACCAGACACAGTGAGGCACCTAGGAGGTCTTTTATTCCAGCAGGGTAGAGAAGAGAGCAGAAGCAGAGAGAGAGAGAGAAAGAGGAAAGAGCAGGGGCACATCTGGAGGCCCATTTTATGCCCTCCAGGTGGATCTTGGAGGGTACCAGGACACCCATGCAGAACTGGTCTATAGGGACTTGGGCAGACCCGAAAGGGTTGGTGGTAAAGATTGTGGGAGCTTCAGGGGATTAGTAGGTGGGCAGAGATTAGTGAAAGGGGCTGCGAGGGATTGGTGGGTGGGGTTGTCAGGTATGACTCATGAGGTTACAACATATTGGTGGGAGAGCTGATGAGATTATGAGTTTACAGTAGATTGGTGGGCAACTGGAATGGTGCAAAATTTGCCAGCCGCAGGCAAGGGAAGCAGATATCCAATGTGGTGCCAGGTCCAAAATGGCGGGGTCTCATCAGTATCTGGAGAGATGATCAAGCCACTCCTCACAAGGACATTAAAAGAAAAGAATCCTAGGGAAGAAACAGATAAGCAAAGGAGAACACCAGAGCAAATGTCACAGGAACCAAGAGAGGAAAGCATGAAGGAAGCAATTATCATGGTATTAAGCATAAAACAGAAGTCTTGGGAAACAAAGGCTATATAGGGTCAATACACATTGAAAACTTGAAGCCTGTTAAAAACCTAAGTAAGAGGTTTGTTTTATAAAGTGTTGGATCAAGAACAAGACTGTTCTGAGATGAAGAATGAACTACAATTACCATCAACAAGTGTAAACTGTTTCGAGAAGCCTAAGCGTAAGTAAGCACCAATTTAGAGAACTGATCTCAGGAGCAGAAGTTAGAATCAAGAAAATATTTGTTTAAGATACCAGAGACCACACTGCTTTGTAGTGTTCAAGGGACAAACATGCAACAGAAGAATGTAAAGATGCAGAGGAAAAGCAATATAATGTACTAGGTTTTCACCTCTTCTCAAGCAGCAATTCAGATAAAGAGGTCTACATGTTGATAGGTAAATTGACTCAGAGTGAGGATTGTGCAGGGTGGTTGCCACAGAAGAGCTAGATGGCAAAGTATAGATAAGGAAGTGTTTACAGTGATGGATTATGAATTCTGTGAGATCAGTAGAAATCTGATACATTTGAAATACAGAGAGATGAAGTACATGGAAAAGGCAGTGAGGTTGAAGAGAAGCAGGAAGAGAAATCAAGGGCATGTAAGGACCTGAAAGACTTGCTCACAGAGTGTACTGTGTCTCTAAGATCTCAGACCAAGAGGGGGCTGCTGTAGTGAGTATATGATGTGGACCATTATGGTTGAAAGAGTCAAAGGATTGCAAACTGAGGGTGTTCTCTATTTTGGCTACATGACCGTAGTACATGACCATGAGAAGATGGTGACAAGAAACATAGATACATACAGGAACCCAAATGCCACGACTCTTAGGAAATATGGGAAGTGACCAAGACTTTGTTAGAGGCAACAATATAGAGTGTGAATGTAAGAAGTGAGAGTTGGATGACTCACTTTCACAGGCCTATAATATCTGTAAGAGAAAATTTAAGAAACTGATAATTCTGATTTCGTCTTAGTAGCATCCCTTTCACAATCTTTTATATTTGGGACCATTTGAATGCATCATACTAGAAATATTAGTGGCATGGAAGTGCCAGAATGGAAGAGCAGCATTTCACACCCACATTTTACCTATGACATGGCAATCTTGTTCTGTAGAGCTGAAGGGAAGTACTGCCTTCTAAGGAGAGTAAAGCATTGGCTGGAGAACGAAAGAGTTAGCAGTCAGTAGAAGCTTCAAGGATATAAGTTTGTGTCTGCCATGATTCAGGGAGTCTGGAATGCATTGTTATGTGGCAGCCTTTCTGAAGCAGTATTGTGCCTATGGTGCCCCATTTTAAGAAAAAATTTAGTATATATTTATTTTGAATTTTGAATTATGTGGTACAATTTCGTATAGGCTGGAATTCCCCCCAAACTCCCACCCCCAACTGATTTTCCCCATTATACTACAATGGTGTAGTCCTTTATAAGGAATCACAATTCTGTCGGTCTCTTATTTAAGTGTACTCCGACATTGTTGGTACAGACAATGTCAGACAGACAATCTTCCCATTGGGAATCTATTGTTCATCTGAAAGCAGGGATGCATGTTCCATTATTCCCCCACATCTGTATATGATAGACCCCAGTACTCCATCACTATACATTTCCATAATTGAGAAGCCATGAAACAAGCTCAAAAACTGGTATGAGTTAGAACAGCCACAGCAACATCAACAACAAATTGCAGCACAGTGCCCCATTTTAAAACTAATCTGTGTTAATAGGTTTTGGTCTGAAAATACTCAACCAATGTCAGAAATCCAATTTAAAGGACTTTTTTTTTCTTTGTGTGTTGGAGACAATGTGGAGTCTAAGCTACAGCAGTCCCCCAAAGCAATATCCTTTACCATTCACCATAAATCATCAGCTTTCAATGACATCAGGAACCAAGTGCTGGGAAGGAGGCACATAAACTAAGAAATGGGGAGCGAACTCACAGCCAAACTGAATTTATTAGTGATAAATTCAAAGAGGTTGCCAGCTACTGAAGTGTGCTTCCAAAGAACAAGTGGCAGAGGCCCTGTTTTTGAGCAGGCTCTGCCTCTTGTAATTTCATGATGTGGGGATAGTCTGAGGGGTAAGAGAGTTTGGAAAAATGGGTAAGTTGGGGGTGGGAAGCTGGAATAGCTTTTCAAACTTAGTAAGTCTTGGTCCTGTGGGCATTGGAAGGAAATGCTGGAAGGCTAAGCTGAACCATTGAAATACAGTGTGAAAGGTCGATCGAGGGAGGAGATTGCATTTGTTTACTGCTTTGGGGAAATCTAATGGCAAGGGAGCCAGATGCAAAAGGTTAGGTGAGTCTGTTGTAATGCAATGCAGAAGGACCCTGGAGGGAGACTGCATTTGGGAATTCCAGTGGCTGCAGGAAGCACAGCTATGTCCTTGCCCCATCACTCAGAACTTGGAAGAAGAGTTCTTTTACTTAAAATTCTGGTTATCTTACATTCTTGTCTTCTATAAATTTATGTATTTTGTTGTTGTTGTTCCTGTTGTTCCTGTTGCCAGTAAAAGAGTAGAAATTTGCTCTGTGCTTTCGGGAAGGACTTCTTGTATTTATCCTGAAGAAATCTAACATATATTAGATATATTAATGATAGGTGAATAATAACTGTAGCGATTGACTAAATCCATTTGACACCGTGATTCAGTACAGTATTATTTTGCTATGAACAGCATTTTATCCTTCCTCTCCCACCCATTTCTACCCGCCATAATTCATCAGCAAGTTTCCTAAACATACCCAGGAGTGAAGAATTGTTTTGGATCTGACTTATAAATAACATTTGGCTTTTATACATTCGAGGAGACTGCAGTTTTCTTCCTAGCTGCGTGAAGAGCTCTGAAAACTGTCTTCTCTCTTACCTGTCCTCCTTGAGAAGAGGGAAATGTTAAAGGCAAGCACATTAATAATAAAACTGCTGAATCAGGACCTGGAAGGACTGAGCACATGCCATGTCAACAGCCATGGTCTCCTAGCCAATCTCAAGAGGCTGTAGGAGTGTCAGTGTTTCCAGTTTTCTGAATACAGAAGTTCCTGCTAGGAAGGAGGTCTTTGTTAAACTATCAGAGTGACAGAGACTCTTAAGGGCAATGAATTTTACCAGAGGTTGGAGACTATGGCAGTTGGCATTTGAAAACAATGGGTAGAATGTTTGTACCATCAGCACGAACTAGCCCTTCAATTGCCTGCCCTGGGTACCAGGATCTTCTCTGTATATAGAAGATCTTTGAATTTCAGTTATATTATTTCTATTCAATGCCTTTCTCATTCCTGCCTCTGCTTGTGTCTGTGTGGGCCTCACCTTGTGAACTTAACAAGGACAATAGCCGACAACTCTGGGACAAACATGGATTTCCCTTCTATTTTTTCAACACTGACAGGGTTAGAGCAGGTCTGGGGACAGGTATGCTAGCAGAGTATACTAGAGTATAGGGTGCTTTTCTGTTTTGCCACTAGTGAATATGGAAAGTTTGGAAGGCTGTAAAAATATGTGGCCAAGGAAATGACCGTCTTGGGTACAGCGTTGTGCAGTGGGTCAAAACACCTAAATTGCCAGCATCTCATATGGGTGCTGGTGTGTGTGTGCTGACTGCTCCACTTCTGATCCAGCTCCCTGCCAATGTGCCTGGGGAAGCACTAGAGGATGGCCAAACTACTTGGACCACTGCGTCCTACATAGGAGACCTAGAAAAAACTTATAACTCTTCTTTTTTAAAGATTTTTACATATTTTTATTGCAAAGTCAGATATATGTAGAGAGGAGGAAAGAGAGGAAGATCCTCCATCAGATGATTCACTCCCCAAGTGACTGTAGCAGCCAGTGACATGCTGATCCGAAGCCAGGAGCCAAGAGCCTCTTCCGGGTCTCCCACATGGGTTGCAGGGTCCCAAAGCCTTGGGCCATCCTCGACTGCTTTCCCAGGCCACAAGCAGGGAGCCGAATGGGAAGCGGGGCTGCTGGGATTAGAACCAGGCCCATATGGGATCCCAGCACATGCAAGGCAAGGGCTCCAGCCACTAGACCAGCATGCCAGTCCCAATAAAGCTCATAACTCTTACCTTCAGCCTGGCCCAGATACAGCCATTGCAACTGTTTGGAGAGTGAACCAGCAAAGGGAATATATTTGTCTTTGTCTCCTCCTCTTTGTGACTCTGCCTTTCAAGTAACATACAAATTAAATACAAAATGTCAAAAAGAACCATCCTTTCAAAAAGCACATGTTAGAGTGGAGGGAATCAGATTAAAGCAGGAGACAAATGCTCTAATCCTAGCCCTTGCATGGTTTGGATGTATCTGTGTTGGAAATTAATATCTCTTGACCTTGGTTCTTTAAATAGTCATGGTTTGCTATGTTATGCTGTGTTAACAGATAACCCTGAAGTGGCTTATAAAAACAAAGGTTTGGTTCTCATTCATGTTCCCCATCACAGCTCATTACCTGCAGCTGTGCCCATGTGCCTTCCTCTAAGGATGCAGACTGAAAGATTATTCCCCATCTGAAACAAGCTTTTACTGTGCCAAAAGTGCAAAGGGTGTTTAAAAGCTGCTAGTTAGGATGTGGTGCTTATTGCTACTCCTAACATCCCATTGGTCTAAACAAGTAACAAGTAACAATCAAAGCCAGCCATGGAGGGGATAGCCAGTGTACCCAGGAAGAAACCCTTTAAGGAAATAACCAAGTAGAGGCGGCAGCCCAGCATCTGTAAGCTGAAAACGTCGATAGATCATTTGTAAACTTTTTTAAAACCCCCAAATCACAAGATGCAATTTATGAGTCACAATTAATCAGTTTGGATACAGGACTGTTTTGTCAAGACATCAAAGGCTGAATAAAAGAAAACTCCATCCTAAAACAGGCTGAACTCCCATAGGAATTAGTAGTTTGTATGTGCATATGTAGTTTTATCTTTATATTCTGCCACCTAACTTTAAGTAAGTCCTGGTCTTAGAACTTTTTATCGGAGATTAGGGATAATGCAACATAAAAATAATTCACAGAAACATGGCACTTCATGGAAGGAACATTCCTATCTCACATGATGAGATTAACTATCTGTGATTTCTTTATCATGTTTTCTCAGTGCATGGAACAGTACCTAGTGCAGAGTTGGTACTCAATAATTTTGTCAGAGATAGAATGAGCTACCTTTGCAGGGAGGATCCTGAAAGTAATTATGGAGTTGGGAGAATGGTGGTCGTTTTGTTTTCTTCAAGAAAACATCCATAAAGCATTACACCTCTTTTTGTGCAATGATGGAATAAATCGCATCTGGAAAATTCAGAATCTCCTCTTGGTGTAGGCCTCAAATATGGTTTTATCTAATGTGTCTATGCCTGCACAGACACAGCCTACATGGTGACAAACAGAACGAAATGTAATGAGAGATGTTAAGGCTTTCAGAAAATTTCAAAACCTTACTGTACTTTTTAGGTGACAGTATGCCAGGCCATTGTAAGCAGAATGAGCCAATCAACACTTTTCCAAGGAAAGAAATGTGATAACATGTCTAAGTTAAAGACTTTCTAAATGGCAGAAACTTTTCTAGTATCTTCATGTATAAAGTTCTATTCTAAGAAGATCCCTTTGAAATAGGTATTATCTCAATTTTCAGATAAAAAATATTAAAGCACAGGGAGAAGTTGGCATAGGGACTCCACTTGAGGAATTTTGAAACTGGATTTGAAACCAGAGTCTCTGACTCCTGACCTTCAGTCAGGGCGTTCCTCCTTCTGGAACTATTATTATACCATTTTCAAAGTAGAAAGTGATATTGGAAAGACTGTACTAGTTTTATAAAGAATACAGTGAGTGTTCACCTGGTCCTGTGAGTTTCACAAGAAGTTTTTAATTTAATCCTCTTACTGTGTGCCAAAGGGGCAACCTTTTCCTGATTGTAGCAATCAGGCATTTCAGGCACAGAGAGCTTACCTTGCCTAAGGTTACACAGTCGCAGATCCATGTGGAATCAGTTTTGCGTTCTGTTTCCAAAGCTACTTTTTAAAAATGCTTCAACATTCTGATGAGTAACTCTTCTACCAGCCCACACTGCTAGGATCTTTATTCAGCAAGGTGAATGGCAGGGGTCTTTCAAATTCTTTGCTCTTCCTTTAGAAGCAATTTTTTGCTTTTATTTTACTTGTACTCAGAGATTTGGGTGTAAGCCATCCAGGGCCATTTGTATGCAAGTGTCTTTATGATCCCTGCTGAGTTTAGAGATAGATTTTAGTAATCCCACTAAATCAATGCCTGCTGACCAACCTCAAGTGTCATCTTTTGGTACTTAGGAGATTGTCATCTATTGCATCATCTGATCAGGCAAGCATTCCGACACTTTTTTTTTTAAAGAAAAAAGGCAATTTTGTAACCTGCTGAGGGATAAGATATGACTAAATTATATTTGAGTGGGAAATGCTATTATCGTTTCATGAGTTTGATTACCTAAGTAAGGAATGACTCCTAATTGTCAGATCACCTTAAATGATTACAGACATTTCAAAAAATTTTCCTAAACTCATAGCATTGAATTTATCTTCATTTTTTCCCCAGTGCTCTCAGTCTCAGATGAGCCATCTGATATTTACTGTGTTGTCTTCTAGGAACTCTATAATGTTACTTACGTTCACTGAATTCCATAGGTAAAAGGTTGTTTTCTTTATTGCCATATGCACTAAGAGAAAGGATGTGAGCAGGGGCAGAGTAGATGTGGCTAGACTGAAAACCCTAGAAGTTGGTGCAACATAGTACAGTGTGTCAGGAGATCCAGACGCCAGGAGCCAGATCTACCAGAGACACTAACACTTAACCTTTCCTGGGCTTGGTTTCCAGTAAGTAGGCAAAAAAAATGGTCAAGTTGGAAATCTCTGCAAGAGCAGTGACCTTGATGTTCCTTTTGCTTCCTTTTCTTCAGAAACTTCAACTGTGTAGTCAGGAATGGTAGAGGTCTATGAAAGCCTGCTGATTGAGTGACTAGATGCCCTCTACAAATAAAAAGAACTAGAAGCGTGGTATTCAAGATGCTGTAATTAGTGCCGTGCTTTCCTTTTCACCATCTTTTCTATCCCCATACTTTCGGCACCTGACGCAGAGATCCAAGATCCTGCCACTCTGCACACTCACCTCTCCCCCTTCCTCTTTTTCCGAGATCAAAATCTCTTACTAGCATTCAAGGATCAGCTTCTAGACCACTTCTTCTGAGACCTTACGCCAAATCCCCTAAACAGATTTAGATAATTTCTTTCTCTGTATCTTCTAAGATTTTACTTATGGCACTAATAGTGCACTTATTTCTATAGGTATTACGCATTTATTCATTCTACGAACATTGAGTAATAACAGCCAATGTGCTGTATCTTTCATTGGATTGTCTCATTTAATGCACTCAGAGATGCAATGGCTGTTTTTATTTCCTCTAGCCAATGTATGCTTTGTGTTTGTTATTTAACAAGCCAAATTGTAGCATTTGGATGTGGAGCCCTGAAAAAGTTAGAAAATAGATCCACCTCCTCAAGGGGCTTATACTCCAGTAGATAGATAGAAATTTGAGAACAAGTAGAGAAACAAATGAATAAGACTCTGGATTCCTTGTTTGGATCATCCTAAAATGTATGTACCAAACTGTGAACTCCAATGTGATGGAACTTTTGAAAAGTAATTAAGACATGAGGATAGAATCCTGAGGGTTGAATTAGTGGCCCTGAATGACAATAGAGGAGAGCGCTGATTTAACTGCCATCCTGTGAGGATTCTGCAGAGATGTCCATCTGTGAATCAAAGGATTCCCAGACTCCAGAATGTTGAAACAAAATGTTACTGTTCCTTAAAAGCTGTAATTTGAAATAATGACAAGCCACTAAGAAAATAAACGTTGTTGACAGAGAATGACAAAGAGTAGGGAATCAGAACTGCTTTGGTAGGTTTACTCTTAAAAGCAGTTCTGCATCTTTTGCATGGCTGCTGTTTTAAGAACCTTGCTAAGTAAGTGATCTATTTCATTTTTGAGAATTCAAAAATATAGTCAGGTAATTAATAGAAGTTTGAATTTCAAAACCATTCCATCCCATCTAGCTCAAAGACTGTGCTGTGGAGAATTAAGAAAAGAAAAATGGGTGGATGATACAAGTTTGAGATGAGAAGTCTGCTCAAATCAGTCACGTTCATGAACTATCTCAGCTGATTCTTGGATGTTGGCCAAAACATAGCTCTGAATTCCCGTGATCAGTAGAGGAGAAGCTTTAATGCTTTTTTCTTCAGCTTTGAAATGCATTGTACTTTTTTACTTTTGGGCAGTAAGCAATTTACCTTTATAGTTGTATTTGGCTTAAGTGAATATAGCAACAGATTGATACTAATGCACATTATAAGAAACAAAGCTGAGTTGATGTATGACTAAAATTTTGTTGTGCAAAACATAGTGTTTTGAATTAACACTTTGGATATTGCTAATGTGATGACAGGCAAAAATAATTAATTTGGCTGATAGTAAGTAGATGTAAAAACAAACTTTAAATGACCATAAATGTAAACAAATATTCAAAGGACAGCATTTTTCATCTAAATACCATTTATCCTATTTAGAAATTATTCTCTCAGTAAATAGGAAAAGACTGAGTTGTGTAGTCAGCAGTGAGAATGGATTTATATTAACTGAGTCATGTATTTGCTCCCAGGCAGTCTCTTTCCATTGCGTTAACCCATGGATTGAAACCCATGACCTTGGTGCTTAGCACTCAATTTCAGTAAGCTCTGCTAATCGGGACAGACAATAGTTCTGCTATTGAGATCTGAAAGGAGCAGATACCTTGATTAGTTTTTAGATGAGTGAGGAGTGGAAAAAGGAACTGCAAGGTCAACACTTTAAATAATTTCACTTTTAGCCAAAAGAGTGATTTACAAGAATATAGTACTACACTTCTGTTTAAATCTTTACCTTAGCTGTCTATCCAGTTTTGCCACAGAAATGACTCTGGAAATCCCCTTAGAAAAGATCAGGTGAAAATAAAGGTACATTGAATGAATAATTATTTAATTTACATGCTTACATATTATTAGTATAACTAATAAATATTTTATATTCGATACAGCCTATAGGGATAATGATAATTATGATAGGGCAGCACTGATAAATGCACAAATAAAAAGAGGTCTATAGATCAATAGATCAACTCCATAGGCAATACTCATTCTTCTGCAAAGAATAAAGAAATTCTTGAGTGCTTTATGGGTGCTTGCTCCCGATTTTCCACTTCACTTTTAAATAATCATTTGCTGAGTAATGTTTCATGAGGGCCTCTTTTACCAAGTGCAGTGCAGATCATGTTGACTCTGGCTTTGCCTTTTAGAGTTCAAAGGAGTTTTCTCTCTAAAGTCCGATCTTAGAAGTTTTAATGAATAGTGGACTAATTTCGCTTATAGAGGTAATGCTTTGTAGCTAAAGGCTTTTAGTGGAGTTTCCTTAGTCTTCATATATTTGTAATTCTCATTTTTTTAATATCAGCTGTAATAATATATCTAGCTTTTAACCATGATGAGAATAATTTACTTATGTAATACCAGTCAAACAAAAAGAAATTTAGTAGTTGTTGGGAGGGAATTTTGGCAAAATCATGAGATATTTTGTTAATTTTGATGATGAAATAATGTTTTCTTTCATAGCCACAGGAACAAAATAATCAAGAGAGGCATCCAAAAATGGACATTATGCAAAGAAATTAAAAAATGAATAAATCAGGTCAATATTTCTTATTCAAATTTGTAATTTGCCTAAGGTGACAGAATAAACACTAGGCAAACATTTTATCTTGCTTGCTTGTATCAATAGTATTTAAAATAGTTTGACAGTATCAAAAATGTAATCCCTAATAACATGTAGGCTGTTTATGAATTCAATCAAATGTTGTTCTTGAATTGCACTTAAGGAATGTATGAAAACATATAATTACTACAAACCAACAATGTTTAACTTACAGAAAAATATCCTCTGTAAATGCAAAGAATAGTTAGCGAAGATGGGAGGATTCAGAGAATCAGTATCAACTTCAAGTACTTTTGGAGAGATTTTATTTTTATTGGAAAGTCAGATATACAGAGAGGAGGAGAGACAGAGAGGAAGATCTTTCCGCTGATTCACTCCCCAAGCAGCTGCGATGTCCAAAGCTACATGGATCTGAAGCCAGGAGCCTCTTCTGAGTCTTCTACATGGGTGCAAGGTCCCAAGGCTTTGGGCTGTCCTTGACTGCTTTCCCAAGCCAACAGCAGGGAGCTGGATGGGAAGTGGGCCACCAGAATTAGAACCAGCGCCCATATGGGTTTCTGGCGTGTGCAAGGTGAGAACTTTAGCCACTACCGTGCTGGACCCCTGTGTGGAGAGATCTCTAACCACTGGCTTCTGTAGGTTAGTTATTTAAGACTGTAGATTCTGCTTCTTCATCACTTAAAGATACCTTATAAATGAGGTTCTGTACAAAAGAGCTTTCCTTTAGTGCCTGGCACAAAAGCTTCATAAAATGAGATAATAACAGCAAAAAAATTAATCAGGGCATTCTCTTCAACCGTTTCTAAAATTTTAATCTGCACTTAGCTACTCAGCAACACACCACGAAGAGATCTCTTCTAGTATCTTTCTAGATGGGAATTAAATCTTCTCATTTCTTCTGTATCAGATATCTTGGAAGCTGTTAGCAAATTTGTCTTTCATACTTTTCAGTTTTTTCTGCAGCCCTTGCTACGACTTCCTTGAGTGGCAAGCACACCTTCAGTTTCCCTTCACAGTTTCCATCGCTGCCTTCTAGCACCATCATGTTTTTTCTCAAGTCATGATGCACAAGCCGCAATTGCAGTGCTCACCCTTCTGTCGCATCAGACACTCCCTCACCTGCAGGCACGCTCTCCTCCCTCCCAGCTCTCCTCCTCACCTGTCTTTTCTCAGCTGACCAGGGAAACTACTAAGGATTGCTTTTTGTTCTTGTTTTAAGTTATTTTTTTAAAAATGACCTATTTCAAGAAAAGGAACAAATTTCAGATATTTCTGAATACAGATTTAGGTGTACATTGGTACTTCTCATCCTACCCTCCCTACTCTCTACATTCCCTAAACCCCTTCTTCCTCCTTTCCTTTAGTTTTTAAACATTTTTACAATTACATACTTCAGTTCACTTTGCAAACACAGGCTTAACCGTCCACTACGTAAAGAATTGAATAAATAGCAAGTAGAAAAGCAAGCCTGCTGTTCCATGAGAGTCCAAAGATTGAAAAAAAAGATAGTCAAATGTCAAAATGTCAATCTAACTCACGTAGATTATACTTTTATAAGCTGTTCAACATGACGAAAGTAGGAACTAGTAAGCGTGAAAAGTTTCTTGTTGCATAAGAAGAAAAATTAACTTCAAAATTGCATTTGCATTAGAATCAAGATTCCATAATTGATTATTGGTGAATTCTAGCAGTCCTAAATTAAAACATTGAGCTTGCCAATAATGACAATAATAAGTGAAACCGTTGTAAAATTTAACTTGTAAATTACTGAAAATCTGTAAGTATGTCATCTCCAAGCAGTAATTGTGAAGTCATTTATGCAATTAAATATACTTTTCCAATACAAGAAGTCCTGTGTTCAAGGCAGCTTATAAATCTAAGAATTATATGTAATACATTTCTCAGTAAGACTTTCTTTTTTAAAAAAGATGTATTTATTTACTTTTATTGGAAAGTCAGATTTGCAGAGAGAGGGAGAGACAAAGAAAGATCTTCTGTCTGCTGGTTCATTTCCCCAGGGGGCTGCAATGGACAGAACTGAGCTGACCTGAAGCCAGGAGCCAGGAGCATCTTCCAGGTGTTGCACATATGTGCAGGATTCCAAGGCTTTGGGCCATTCTCTAGTGCTTTCCCAGGCCACAAGCAGGAGGCTGGAAGGGAAGTGGAACAGCCAGGACATAAACCGGTACCCTTATGGGATCCTAGTGCATGCAAGAGAAGTATTTATCCATTGAACAAACTTGTCGGGCCCAAGACACTCTACCTTTAAAAGATACTCTTTGAGTCTTGTTAATTATGGGTTCTTGTGCTCTTGACTTTTTTGTATTAAATATCTTTGCCAATTGAACCTAGCCTCCTGGCAAGGGCCTTCCCATATTGTTTGCAGAATTACTGGTTTGATGAGTATTGCAAATAAAATAGAAAAGTTACTCAAAATGCAGGCAAATATTCTGGAACATGTCTTTTAAATTTTTCCCCAGGGTGTGTTATCTCTGATGATAATGACTGGATAAGTTGAGCACTTTCAAAAACTCTGAATAACTTATATATGTTGTTCTCCATGAAGGTGGAACACAAGTCCTAGTAGTGAAGAGTCTGTAGCTCCTCTGTTCACATGCAGCGTGATGCACTAGGGTAAAAATGAACAGTTTTCTCTATCAGATCTAGGAATATGTATGCAGCCAATTATTCCACATATTTGAAATACTGGCCTGGCAACAGATATTTCCAGTGGCACAAATGTCCAGCCTCACCATCAAGGGACAGGAAAACAATGTTTTTGGACATCCACTGCAGGCATCCCAGTGACTGAATGTGTGTAGGCTTCCAATAGTGAAGCAATGAGTGGCTGGCTTGTTTGTTATCTTTAAGTTGCAAAGTACCATCATTGAAATTAACCCAGGGCACCCTGTTGCAAGGAGAAGTTATATGGAGATGTCTTGTCTGAAAATAAAAATCCTACTTTTGTCTTAGTC
This sequence comes from Ochotona princeps, assembly GCF_030435755.1. Taxonomy (NCBI): domain Eukaryota; kingdom Metazoa; phylum Chordata; class Mammalia; order Lagomorpha; family Ochotonidae; genus Ochotona; species Ochotona princeps. Next base: position 83,987,754 of record NC_080835.1, read on the forward strand.
TTTGGTAACAAAGATTGTTTATTAAAAATTCATTGCCTATAATGTCATTTTATTGAGATTTATGTTCATCCTATGGGTAAATTGTTCTCAAACAAAGCTTGACCAAAACATGACTGCTTTTAAAAACATTAGAAGGTCACACTGTGTTAGCCATGCTTTCAAGAGGTCAAGTATGATTATTCAACAAGTCTATATATTTGGACAACTTTCAATTTAGTGATTGATTTGTAGCATTTCTACACAGTTTTTATTTCCACTAGGAAATACATATCTGATAATGATCAAAATATATAAAAATATAACAATAAATCTTTATGAGCAAATAATTAATCTCACTTCAATCCATCCTTTACTTTCCATTCTCTCATGGAAATTTACCATAAATACTTATTATGAAAACATTAGAACATGTAGATAAATAAAACAAAAAATATTGAAACAATCTATAAATTGATGCTAATATTATGTTGTGAATATATTTTCAGCTTGGTTCAACCATATGATTTTATATTTTATTGAAAAGTTCTATATCATGGAACGTATTTGTCATGTTTTGATTTATAACAATTCACTTTAAGAATGCTGTTTATCTGTTATATCTGTTACAAGTGTTTTTACTGGTTTATCATTTGGCTTCACATTTGTATTGTTGATTTCCTTAGCATTTATACAGTATTTTGTACATGCAAAGTGTGTCAATTTTATGTTATCTGTTTTCAGCATTCATGCTTAGGAATGTCTCACCCAGACTGCCCTTAGGTAAACAGGTTATCTGTATTTTTAAGTAGTACTTTTAGGACTTTATACAGCTCCCTGACTTTCTATTTTATAACACTTTTCTCATGTGAACCAATAAACTATAGTATTTAAGAAGGGACAGTCTCAGAATCATTTTAACTATTTCAAAATTTCTCCAGGTAATAAGAAAGTGAGGCACTGAGTTTCATTTTAAAATGCCAAGTGATGAATTTCATTCCCAAAATATAATTATGAACTATTTTCATGTAAACACCTAAGTTTAATACACATTCACGTATATCAATAACATAGTCATTTCTTACTAGGTAAAGACAATGCACATTAATTTACCTCTGATTATAGGATGGTAGATGATGTTATTTGGTGGGTTGGACAGAGTATGTGACAGAGAATTATACAACAGCTGACCGGGTTCTAATCTGACCACAGTAATAATCAGAGTATGATGGATAATTCACTGCACTTACTGAGCTTCAGTAAGCTTCCTTAAACACTCTAGCTGACATCTGATTTATAGTAACTCACACACAGCACCAAAGTGTACAAGATTGCCAGCTGTTGGTGATAAGGAACAGAGATGCCAGCTCCTGTGTTTTCCGATGGAAGATGCAGCACTTTAGGAGAGGGAGGTGAGGACATCAAGAACTGAATTTGCATTAGCTTCCTGGAGTTAGCAGAGTGCTATCTTTTCTCAGAAAAATAGGACAAGATTTTTAAAGTGCTATGCCAAAGAACAAAAATATGTTCTTTATAAACTGGGTTGGTGGTTGGTATATCCTGAATGATTATTCACTATTTGTTCTATTTCAGCTTTCAGTAAGGTAATGGGAAGAGCAGTGCTGCCCTAAGAGCACCTATGAAAAATGAACTTGTTTTCATGAGTCTGGGACTTAGAGAAGCAATCTAAGATACTAAAATTGTGAAGCAAAAGGATGACTTAGCAAGCAATCAGAAGAAACTGTGGTTTTGAAACTATCAGCCTTTCCTAAGTGCCTACCAAGAGCCAGAGTAATTGGCGTGTGTATCAGAAACTCAGTGAGGAATAGGATAGTGCATAGAGAATAATTTGAAAAAAAAAGTCCCTACCTTTCTGGAGTACACACCCTAGTCGGGAAAGAGATGTTCAGCATAAAGCAAAGAGAATCATTTCAGAAAATACTTTAAAAGAAATTTAGCAGGTCGAGTAGAATGAAGCAGAAGGAGAGGTGAGGTTAACAGTGGGGGTATTTCAAACAAAATGTTCTGTGAGGTTCTGTTAGAGATATGATACTTAAACATAGAATAAATTATGAGGAACACCCACTAGCACAGTTCAGGAAAATGTCTCCTTAGCTGAGGGGATAATATCAGTTTAAACTCAAACAGAAAGAAGCTAGGAGCTTCATGTGAAAGATTTGAAGATCATTGTAGGAGGAGTGGAGCCTGTGGGACATTTAGGACATTGAACCAAACAGAGACACCACCAGATAGTGTTACAGAGGTAAGCAGTAGTCAGATCTTTCCTTCTGGTGAGCTTGAAGCAGATGATAGCTTGTGGACTCAAGGGTGGAAGCCAGTATACATTTCAGAAAGTTTGTGTCTTGAACTGGGGATGTTATTTATGGTGCAAGAGATGAGAAATAAGCATTGCAAAAACCTTATAAAGAGTCTTGGAAAATATATTTCATGAAAAAGCTAGGTATTAATTTCAAAGTTGTTTCAGCAAATATCTTTAGTTCAATTTTTCCTTGATAGCTTGAATTCTGTAATTAACAGTAGAGTTATCAAACTGTTTCCTTTTTTTGATATTCCCTTTACTGGGCAAAAACCCTGGAGGTTTAGTATTTTTTAAAAAGATTTATTTCATTTTTTTATTGGAAAGTCAGATATACGGAGAAGAGGAGAGATAAAGACCTTCCATCTGTTGATTCACTCCCCAACCAGTCACAATGGCTGGATCTGAGCCAATCAGAAGCCAGGAGCCAGGAATTTCCTCCAGGTCTCCCACGCAGGTGCAGGAACCCAAGGCTTTGGGCCGTCCTCGACTGCCTTCCCAGACCACAAGCAGGGAGCTGGATTGGAAGTGGAGCTGCTGGGATTAGAACCAGTGCCTATATGGGATCCCGCTGCATTCAAGGCAAGGACTTTAGCCGCTAGGCCACCTTGCCTGGTCCAGTATTTTATTTTTACAAGGGATATTGTTACCTTTTAAAAGTTTATTTTAAATATTGCATCAACACATAACAGGAAACTTTTTAAGTATCTTTAAGGAAAATTGGCTTATTTTAAATATCCATTTTTTATGTTGTTGTGGAAAGATAGTTACATTTTACTTTAGATTTAGCAAAATCCTTTAACATTTGTTCCACTAACCTTTCTGAGTAGACTCCTACTGTAACCCAATGAAAGAAATTAAAAATTATTTGTGAAACATGTCTAGGTGTTATGAATGAGAAGTCCTTTATACTTTAAAATGCTTAATAAAAGGTTTTACTATATCCATGGAAGAAAACAAAGTACGGTCTCATAACTCAGTGCCTATAGGTAATAGGTCCAAATAACTTACACCTAAGCAAATGTCCTCCTAGAACCTTCCACCGACATTCAATATCCAAGCCTTTAGTTAAAAGTCACTGCACAGTTTCAGCTTCGGAAGAAGCTCTAGTTTCGCGGTAAGATATCTAACACATGGCACAGAGCACACAATTTTACTTTCTGAAAAGAAGTTTTCTGATTGTTGAAATGAGGAGTTTGGACTACGTAATTTCTGGTTCTAACATTTCAAAAATTTTCCTCTTACGAGTATCACACACAGTTACATAATGCGTTATGTCCTTTAATTGCATTTTGTGTGGATAATATCCCAAATCTGTATTTCTCATTCGGGTATATCTCACGAGTTCCATTTCCATGTAGAGAACCTTCTCTTGGACATGTCCAACCCGTCTGTCATTTTGGCACCTCAGTGTCCCCAGCATAACTCATTGACATTCTCCTATCTCTTGCAGCGTTTCCTGTATAATTTCTTTGCACCAAGCTTTCTCTGAACCTTCTATACCATCTGTCTTACTAATAACCATCTACTTTCAAGAGTTCACTCAAAAATCATCTTTCCATATTTCCTGAGTCACTTCATCTCAAGGTATAATTGTCTGTTGCTTTCATGATAAACGGATTTGTGTCACAGCACCTACATGAGGTTATGGTACCTCTTTGTTTCTGCATTTATACTTTGAATTCCTTGAGTATGGGAGTAGTTTCAAACCTTTTCATCTTAGAAAGCATTACATAGTAGGTGCCTGAAAAAATCTTGAATAAGGAGGCAGTGAAAATTTTGTGATTTGAGAAATTTTTAGATCATTATCAGTCTCACTAATAATTTTGTCAAGACTGGAAGAAGTCTCTGGCTCCCCTGCCTTTGGCTATATCCCATTTGTTCACTGAAGACCACTTTTAAAGGCTAACTTTCATTTGTCTTCAAACATCTTTCTGCTATGGAAACTCAGTGTCCTTTTCATGTAGGAGTATTCTTTTCTTTCTTTTTTTTTCTTGAAGATTTATTTTAGTTTTATTGCAAAGGCAGATTTTTGAAAAGAAACCAAGATCTTCTGTCCCCTGGTTCACTCCCCAAGTGGCTGCAATGGCTGGAGTTGAGCTGATCCAAAGCCAGGAGCCAGGAGGCAGGAACCAGGAGCCAGGAGTTTCTTCCAGGTCTTCCATGTGAGTGTATGGTGCCAAGGCTTTGGGTCATCCTCTGCTTTCTGAGGCCACAGGCTTGGACTGGATGGGAAATGGAGCAGCTGAGACAAGAACTAGTGCCCACATGGGATCCTGGCACTTGGAAGGTGTGGAGTTAGCCACTAACCCCTCTCACCTGACCCTCTTCTTTGACTTTTAAACTCCATTGTTTGTACATAATTCATAACTTCATGCCAACTCACTTGTTTTAACCAGAAAACTTAGAATGAATTGCAGATACGATTGCATCAGACCCTGTAAGAGGATTCTGTTTTGAAGGATTCAGAGATCACAATTTTGAGTTCTTTACTATTTTCCCTGCATTTACTACTAAACAGTGATGTCTGGCCAATTCCAACTACACATTCATTTTTAACAAGGTGATTTATCTTGGCAGAGTGACAAGAAGTCATCCTTTTCATGTGTTTTCAACAGCTTACTGGTTCTGAGGTAATTAACATGAAAATCAATTGCAAAGAGAAGGTCAGTGTGCCTTTTAAGGTGTTTCTCTGAGTCCCTTGAAGATCAAAGATCATTTTTATCCTGTCAGGGGTAACTTTCTTAGATCTATACTGTCCCTTCTTGGCTCAGTTCGATAGTACTTTCTCACTTCCACTCTTTCTTCTGTCTGCATTTCTTCCTGACATTTGTTGATAGATCAGGAACAACTCTTTGGAAATTAGCTTATCTTTGAAAAGTTACTAGTATTATTGACTAATTCAGTGGCCAAGATTGAACATATAACCAAGTGAACATCAATAGTAATAATTATCATTATTACTCCATATTAACTACTTAATTTAGTACTATTTGTAATGTCACAATTATTTCTTTCAGATAAGTTTGTAATTTAAGTATTCTATGCCAACTTTGTATAAAAAGGGAATGACTGTATGAAGTAGTTCAGATGAGGTCACCCAGCCAGTAGACAGAAGAGTTAAAATTTGATCTTGTGCCTGTACACATTTTACCAGTACATGCAGCAAAGTGTTACCATGGCTTTCCATGTCTTTAATGAGAGAAGTTCATCAGGAGAGATTCTTGGGACAAACGCTGACCTGCCCAACAGTAATGTAGCTCTATTTCTATAGTCACTTGGAAGAAGATTCAGAAGGTAGAAGTGCTTGAACTGCATATAATGAAATGAAAGGAAATTTAACTGAGTCATGTAGATGTTTCTTTGCCTTCCAGGAAGATTTCCAGCCTGCAGCAGCATCAGAGACCAACTGGGAATCGGTCACAAGCTCTGTCTCAGTAAGTAATTTATTACTCTGTTGCTAGTGAAAGAAACTGACAGAATGGCTAAGGTCAGGCCCAGGAGGACCTCAGCTGCATTAACGACCTTTGGCTCCTGAAAAGTCAGACCTGAAGCAGGATGTGTTCCTCTGTTTCACGGGAGTACAATGGGTTACCTCTCACAGTCTTTTGTTCCTCTCATGGACATTTCCAGGAATGCTCAGTATTTTATTACAGCTATATGTCATTTTAAAGCATAACATTCTGACAAAAGCACTGTCCAGACATATCAACTGTATCCAACTGATCCATGGTCCAAGCTTAAGTGGGAGATTTTTGAAATTGCTCTCTGAATGTTCCTGAGTAAACTATTCACCTTTGAATTTTCAATGATCTTTAGAGACTTGAAAAAAATCTTTGTTTATAGTAGCTTAGCCTAAATTCAAATCAAGCATGTACACTATTCCATTTGACTTGGCTGTGAAACATAACTGACTCTGAGACTATGATGATTAATATCACATTTTTCTCTAAATTTAGTTATTTTTCAGTATTTTGTCTCCTTTTCTAGCTGGCACAGAAAGAACAGACCTTTTTTTCACCAACACATTTTGTAATACTGAGTTAGCAATAAAAAGTGAGATAATCAATGCAATAGAGCACAGAACAGTAAAGAGATGGAAAAAGTTCATCTGCGGTTCTCAAGTGGGATAGAATTGATTTTTGCCCCCAAAGTGATGTAGTCCCATGTGATGAGGTTTCCTCGGCTGCTGGTTCTAGTGCCATTTCATTCACCAGAAGTCGCTGCTGAGACTAGAATGCCGACAGATGACCAAGGGTTCCAATGTCACGTGAAGAGAGTTTTGTTGCTTTTGATAGTCTAGCTTTTTTCATGTTCTAATCTTGGCCTGATAAAGGTCATCACTGTCAGTTGGGTGTAAGTCCAAATAAAGCATAATCTGCTCAACCTAAGCAACTGGTGGGCAGTCAAAAGCCTGATGGGAACAACCCAGGCTGGACTCCAGTGCGGCTGCTACAACCCAGACTAGGTATCAAGGGAGAATCTGGCTTATCAGGCATCTGTGGAAGACAGCTCCTCATGGCTTAACCATCCTTTCCCTTCAAGGAGCCTTTGCTGATGAATGACAGTCTTGGTCATGTCAAAGAGGGGGATGCTATATTGCCATCTTAGGAAGGGGCATGTTGAGACTGTGGAAGCTCCACAGAATCACTTGCTGTAGCCTGGCCAGGGCAGGTGGCACTTCAAGTTCAGTGAATCAGTAGGCTGACTTTTTAAGTTGACTATTTTGCATGGCCTGTTAGAGATGTCATAAACAAAAAAATGGCCCTTGGTAGAAACAGGCTCCCCATTTGTGCGAGTATTTGGAGAGGTTCAGCCCTGACAACTCCAATGGTATCAGTTCTGAGTTGAGTATCTGCTTACCCCTCAAACAAGCTTTCAACCTGGGTGTTTGTCTCACACTGGGTTTCTTGAGAACATTTTAAGCTAGGATCAAGTCCAATTGGACCCAATGCTAACTTCCTCATAGGCCATCCTTTAGTTGTTGAGAACAGTTTACATTTTTGGTGCATCTTTTCCAGATTATTATCATTTAAAAGTAAATAAGTTAACTTTAGAATTGGTTTTTTATAGCTATGTAACAAAAGCCAAATGAGATCAGATGTGTACTGTACCAATAGGAAATACACCCAGTTAGTTCTTTCTTATAAAAGTTTTCACTTGTTTACCTCAAAGATAAAGTTCTTGTGGTTTATTAGGTCATGCAATAATTCAAATATTTTCTTAGCCATCAACAATGTTTCTGTCAACTGCACTAAGTTCTTGAAAACAGCAATAAAGCTTGTGCATACTGGTAAGTTCACATTTAACCCATGGTTTGGATTGGTTCATTAGCCTACTAATGTTAAAAGAGAGTCAGTTTCTCACTCCTCAATGAAAAGAGGAACCATCTTGAAGAGGAATTTGACTAGTCATGTACTCTGGGCACTGTTAAGAGCTACCCCATAGAAATCCTCACTGCTACTTTCCCCTGGAGCTATGCAAGAAGCTTTTATTTGTGTGGGAAAAGCCTGATTAGTACTCTGTTTTTATTTCAACAAAAAGAGAGGCATTTTAATTCCCATTGATTTTCATTTTCATATGTATGCTCTCATGCTCCTTAGTCAACTCATTTTGATTTTCTCTTAATCTCAGACCTACAGTATTGTAAAACAAGGCTAATTATAAGTTGTCTGATACTTATGATTCAAATAGACTGCATATTATCCAAGAGGATGGAAGCTGAACGGGGATTTGGAATTACATTATTGAATTAGACATGTTATCCACTGCTCTCATGTGACACCAGAAGAAATGTGAGCGATAAAAACAATGTGCTTCACTGACAGTTCTCTTGTGTCAGCTACACATACCTGAAAACACATACATTAAATAATTCAGCTATCAGAAGCAGGTGAACAAATGGGCTGCACCTAAACAAGAGCCCATTGCATCAATGAGATGATCGAGATCTTTTTTATGTTGGCTTGAAATATTAGCAAATACCTTGCCTTTCTAGCAATATAGGACAAAGTCTGTGCCTCCAGATACATTATTTGGTTCTCTCTGTGCAGAAGCTACATGGATTCATAAGCGAATGTTGAAAGCTGGATAAGTTCTGTCTAGGATGAGGATGTCTACTTTGACACAGTTGACAGAAAATTCAATGTATGCTTTCTCTAAATGCAGACAGAAAAACATAAGATCTGATTGGACACACTTATCAATCTGTCTCATCTCTCCACCCACCTCTCCAACCCCTTGTTTTCTCCCACTTGTTATACCTCGCAATACGTATTTAAAAACTGCTCCTGGGGCAGATGGTATGGAATAAAATGTTAAGCTACTGCCTGTGATGCTGATATCCTATGCGGACAAGTTCATGTCTTTGTTGCTGCACTTCCAATCCAGCTCCCTGCTACATGACCTGGGAGAGCTGCGAAAGTGGCCTGAACACCTGGGCCCCTGCCACTCTGTGGAAGACCTGGAAGAAACTGTTGGCTGTTGGCATCCGCCTGACTCAGCCTGGCTGTTACAGCTATTTGAGGAGTGAATAGGGGATAGAAGAAGATACCTCTCTCTCTCTCTTTCTCTCTCTCTCTCTCTCCCTCTCCCTCTCCCTCTTTCTCTCCCTCTCTCTCCTTCCCATGCACTCTTTGTAACTCCATCTTTCAAATAAATCAATCTTCCAAAAGAACAAAACTGCTTTCAGTGTGACACTAATGATTAAGTACTGCCTTTACTCACCCCCGCCCCCACACACTCTTCACTTAGTTTACTTAAGAAGGACCATTCATCTGAGAGCAAGTGGCCATCTAATCGTTTACTGACCTTTGGATTTTGTGGTTAAAGAGAGAAAATATTGTCTAAGGATGAGAATATAACTTTTGGGCATTGCTATCTGTGATCTAGAGATATCATTTCTTGAAAGGATATTTCAGTTAGATTTCACAAGAACAAGTTTTCATTAATTTCCGTTTTTCCTTAGTGATAGGAGATACTTAACCTTAGGGTATTTTTACTTGTTCGGTAGTTTCCTTAAAAACATTTAGAAATCATTTGAGGCTATACACTCTCTATTTGGTTGTTAATGGGTTATAAATGTTTACAGAGATATTTGAATCATGGCTCATTTACCCCTAGATTGTACAAGGGTTAGTGAAGTAAATACTTGGAAACATAATGTGGGGATTCATTCCACAAACTACATTATCCTTTTTAGATGTTCAGCGATGTTGTGTTCCTCATTTCAAAAGTATATTTTGAGAATATATTGCTGGCAACTTGGATAGTTACCCATCTACAACACTCATCTTTCTAAAATATCCTTCTCATGTGTGTCCTCTTAAGTCAGCAAAGCCAGTTTCACAGTTAATGATTCTTGTTGATAGTGAATAGATTGCTTACAGTGCCAAATATCAGAAAGATTCAAACACTGTTCACACAGCATGCACAATGTAAAGGGAGAGCTTCAGAGTTAAACATGTACTTACAGAATAAATATCGAATCTTGCAGGAAAGGAGTTTCCAATTTTAATTCCCACCATTCTTTGTTGCTAAATGACTAATTTTGGACTTTGAACCAGGAAAATGGATGGATTAATTTTATTATTTCTCTGTTAGCCACATATTTTAAGTCATTACAGTTTAAATGAATTAGAAATTTTATATTCTGCTTGACTTTGAGTTGCAGAAAAGTGAATGACTATATGCTACCAAAAAATGGCTTACTTAAGGATATGGCAAGATAATGCCAAGTGATGCTTCTTTGGTGTTTATTGATGTGATATTTAATCATCTCCCTCTTTATCTTCCTTCTATATGTTCATATGATTGCTGTTAAATAGTAATGGACTTCTGAGTACTGAGTACTGTGTATTATTCTTAGGGCGTACCATATCACAGCGTATCATATCACAATCCATCAGTAACAGATTCCACTCTCACTGCGGATGCTCTGGACAAAACAGTTGCAGAATTTGATACTGTGGAAGAGCTGCTTAAACACTTCAATCCAGGCTCATGGCAAAACGATCTTAAGAATTTGCATTTGGATGCTCCACGTTACCGAGGCAGGTCATACCATGAGCGTAAGTCAAAAGGTAAGAGAGGATTGGAAATTCTTCAAAAGCAGATAGGAGTCAATAGAAAAAAAAAAAAAACCAAACAGGTAAGAGTTAGCCATGTGGCATATTTAATAGACTTAAATCAAATGATTGCTGTCAGTCCATAATTATAGAATTGTCTAATGAAGGCCTGTATTTTGACCAAACTGTGTTATTTGTATGGAACTAAGAAAATATTGAATCAGCAAAAATATCTATCACACTTCAGAGCTGGAGGAGAACTCAGAAGATCATCTGGACCTGCTTCTGAATCATTATTAGCCTGAATTTTATGAAGAAGTGAAGATAAATGTCAGTGAAGGCAAATAATATGCCAAAGGCTTTGGCTACAAATGACTCAAGAGAAAGTATAAGTAGACCTCATGGGTGTAATTTGGAGGTACATGAAAACACATGGTCAGCTGGAAAGTTCAGGAAATTTGGATTAGCATGAGGAAAACGTAACATTTAGTCAAACTCACCAAAAAAGAAGTATCCTAGTAATACAAGTTCCCCACTTAAAGCACACTGCGAAGGGGTGACAAGAGAGCCTCCGGTGACCTTACTTTGTGAGGATACGGCCTGTGGTGGTCACCGGGACTCTGCCCAGAACTCTGATTGGGTTCAGCCCAAAGAAGAGGCTGTCTTTACATAACACATTATTGCATTCAGATCTCTACTAAACCATCATGAAGGAATGTAAACTGTTCACATGTTTGGACGATCACAAGGGGAAATCTTAAATAATAACATTAGACAAACAAGCAATAATTTCTGCCTGTTTTCAAGCATTTTTTATCACTACAGCTTTTCAAGGGTTAGGTCTTCATAGTACTGCTTTCCTGGAGCTAGTAAAATGTTTAAGTCACCTACATCTATTATTTTGACCTCTCACTGATTATGTTAAATGGAGGCAGGATTCCTGAATTTAAATCCTAACTTACTGTTCCAAGTTTTGTCATTTTTCAGCCCGTAGCTAATCCTTTCTCTGCCCCCGTTTACCCATTGCCAATGTGGACTGAATACTTCTGGGAACTGTTCCTAGTGCCATCCAGGCCTCTAACACTTGCTACTTGTTTGAGAATCATTGATCAGCTGCAGCTACTTAGGAATCTGAAAATATCTTGACATCACATCTATCATAAACCTTGCCTTCCTTTTGCTGTCTCTGAGACACATCCTTCCCTTAAACAAGGTTAGGAATGCTTGGAACATCATAGCATCTTGTATGTCCTACCATTGAAACATAGAGTAAAAGGTAATTTTTAATTGCTGCAAAAACATTTTAAATTAGGGAAGTTTATTCATAATAAGTGTTTTCATGACATTTTAGACATCCCTGATTGTATAAATTTCAAAAAGTTTACACCAACATAAAATTATTTCCATCAACTTTCTAAAGTAACCCTTGTGCTACTATTATAAGGCACAAGATATAGGATTCCAAGACTTCCTGTGCATCTTATTCTGATTGAATATTTAAAAACTACCTAGTGAACTTAAAAAACTACAGTTGCCAAGTTCCCACCAGACACATTGATGTATAAACTCTGGAATGGCAGGGGTCTCTGTGTTGTTTTCTGTCTCTTTTGAAATCAGTCCTTAAAAACAGCCAGGTCGAAGAGTCACTGTTTGTTTGTTTATTTATTTATTTATTTATTTATTTATTTATTTATTTATCTTGGAAAGTCAGATATACAGAGAGGAGGAGAGATGGAGAGGACAATCTTCTGCCCGCTGACTCACATCCCAAATGGCCACAACAACCAGAGCCGAGCCAATCCAAAACTAGGCACCTGGAGCCTCTTCCAGGCCTCCAACGTGGGTGCAGGGTCTCAAGGCTTTGGGCCATCTTCCACTGCTTTCCCAGGCCACAAGCGGGGAGCTGGATGGGAAGTGGGGCTGCCAGGATTAGAACCAATGAGTACTTTAGCCACCAGGCTACCACTCTGGGCCAGAAAGTCACTGCTTTAGAGAGTTTTCAGGCTCCATCTCCAGCACTTGACAGTCTATTGATATTTGTGGTATGACTGATATTTGTGGATTTAGATAATAATCTGGTGGCAGTACATTTCTGAAGGAACTCACCCCATAGCTTGAGTAGTGTAGCTTTGCTAAGAATATTTTTGGTTACTAAACTAACCTTATAAGAGTACTGGAAACAATGTTTTTCATGTTATTTGGTGATAGAGAAACCTCAGTTCTCTTCCCTGTTGGTTTAGGTTCCATTTTTTAGTCTCTTGTATGAAGTAGCCATAAGGCATCTTTGTACCATTTTGTTATACCCTTCCAAGTCCCCACTGTCTGTACACTTGTATAAATGCACTGATTTCTTTGTCATTCCACCAATGGTGAGCCACCTGCATGTGTTACAAAAGCACAGAAGTCAGCTTTAATATTTCAGTTCACATTTCTGCTGTTAGAATTTAAGAAGACAAATCCATGGCTTGTGCAAATGAAGAAGTCAGCAGAGAATAATCAAAATAGGAAAATTATTCTGGATAATGAGGTCCCAAATTACTTTATAGGATCTCCAAAACATTTTTCTACTGTCAGTAACATAATTTCTACTGTTTTATTTAAAAGATTTATTGATTATTACTGGAAAGTAAGATATACAAAGAAGAGGAGAGATAGAGAGCACGATCTTCTGTCTGTCGATTCACTCCCCAAGTGGCCGCAATGACCAGAGCTGAGCAGATCTGAAGCCAGGAGACGTGAGCCTCTTCCAGGTTTCTCACAGGGTACAGGATCCCAAGGCTTTGGGCCATCCTCAACTGCTTTCCCAGGCCACAAGCAAGGAGCTGGATGGGAAGCAGGGCCACTGGAATTAGAACCAGCGCCCAAATGGGATCCTGGCACACGCAAGGTGAGGACTTTAGTCGCTAGGCTAGCATGCCGGGCCCAGTATCATCATTTCTTAATGATGTGGTACAGAAATGGACTTGACATTTGTGAGCTTTTATTTCCATTTTATTGACATTCTTAGAAAGTGAGATTGTTTTATGATCACAAAACGCAGCATTCAGGATAACACTTGAATATGAATATACAAAACAGAGTAAAACACAGACATGATTCACGGAGGTCTTATATAATAAAACAGAAAGTTAATATGCTTAAAGTAAATGTATGTTTTGCTTCTACTGTGCATTGGGTATACAAGTATAGTGAGATTTTAGTTCTCTTCAGGAGGAGTTGGAAAGGAACAGCAAGAATATAATGAAGATTGGGGAAGCAGAGAGAAAAACAATAGTATTGATAATAGTATTGAAACTGGAACTTTGATGAAGAAAATCTATTTTCTACAAAATTCGTAAGTTATAGATAAGCTCACACTTGTCAGTAAAAGCTTTGGACTGAAGATAATGTAATAAGTTAATATTTCCAACATTGAGTTTGTTAGGGCATGATGGAGAAAAAGATGGCAAGTATAATTGAAATCTGTAGATAACTGTGGTTCCAAAACATTGTTTTTATCAGTAACTTCAGCCTTATGCTTTTAATGTCAAAGATAGTCAGAACTTTAAAGGAAGTCTTCATTGCATTTACTTTTTTCTGATGCATAAATGTGTCCAAAAATAAGTAAAATTACATATTTGTTTCTTCTATAAGTTACATAATTACCACCTAAATTATTATGTTGCCACTGCAGTTCAGTTAAAAGTAGTTTGTAATTCATTTGAAAGCTATTCTCTGTGAATTTAGGGGCAGCTTCAAGTTTACAGCATAAATCCAACACTTCTGCATTAAGAAATGATCATCCATACTGTACTAGATTAGATATTAACTGAGATGATTCGTGGAGATTAACAAAGTTAGTAAAATATAGTTTGTTTTTTACTTCTTCTGGGAAAATCCGACTTTCTAGAACTATAATGTTTTCCAGGAAAAAAAAAAAAGTCCAGCACATAATGGCAAAGGGAGAAGCCTGTCTTCATCAGTGAAGTGTGGTTAGAATCTGACCAATGGGAATGACATTAAGCATAGCAGTTAAGCTGCTGCTTGGGACACCAGCATCCCATACGAAAGTTTCTAATTCAACTCCAGTTTACTACTGATGCACACAGGTGCATTCTGCAGATGTAGCAGGGGATAGGTTAAGTATTGGTGTTTCTGTCACCCACAGGGTAAATCCACACTGAGTTCTCAGCTCCCAGCTACAGCCTGGGCAACCCAGGATTTGGGGAGTGAACCAGCAGATAAGAGCTTTCTTTTACCCTCTGTCTTTCATTTTCTTTGTGTGTGTGTAACACTCTGCCTTTGAAACAATTCAATTAAAATTTTAAGTGAAAGAAAATGTAAAATTTAAAGGGATCTTCAAATGAATAATTTAGAACTATTAATAAAACTGTTTTTTCAAATTATTGTTGATTATAGATACACATTACAAAATTTACACATGCTTCTCTTTTTAAAAAATCAGAATTGTAATATTACAACCTGCAATACCTTGATGTTAAATTAATATAAAATGATGAGTTTGACATACATAATTTAAAGATTCTAAATGGCTTGAACTTTTAACCCTGGGACAGTAATCAGCAAATATCTAATGATCTAAAACCTATTCTGTTATTTTTTACATGACATTTTGGTCTAAAATCTATAAGACCTAATTAATTTAGAAATTATAGGTAAAGAAAAAACTGATAAGAAACTGAGAAATAAATGGATTATGTTTCCTTTAAAGATGTTTATAATTTTTTGTACTTTAAAATATTTTTTTAGGTTTAATTAGTTTTACTTGAAAGTCAGATTTACAGAGAGAAGAGATAGAAAGATCTTCCATCTATATTGGTTCACTCGCCAAATGACCACAGTGATCAAACTGAGCTGATCTGAGGCCAGGACTAAGGGAGCTTCCTTTGGATCACCCACATGGGTACCGGTTCCCAAGGCTTTAGGTTGTCCTCCTGTGCTTTCCCAGGCAATAAAAAGGGAACTGGATGGGAAGTGGAAAAGCCGGGACTTGAACAAGCACCAAATGGGATGCTGGAATTTGCAGACAAAGGATTGGCTTAGGGAGCCTTTGGGCCAGCCTGCAGAATATTTTTAAAAATATATTGATCTTGTATTGCTTTTTTTATTATGCAAACACATGTTAACTAGGAGGATCCAAGTTTCTTTTTCAGAAATGATTTAGATTAAAGGAAGTAATTAAAGATTTAATCCAGAAATATTTTAGAGTCAGTGCTTGCAACCTTCCCTTTTCGTTATTTCAGTAAAAATTTGCAGAAAGTCCTTGACTCACATAAGTGATATATCAGAAATCAGTCTTATCTGTCCTCTGAAACTACTACTATGAAAACTTTTGAAAGTGGGTGTTCAAGTCTGTGTGAAGTCTCAACTGGCTAATCATCCACCCCAAATGGCCAGGATCCCATATGGGTGCTGGCTCATGTCCTGGCTGCTCCACTTCCCAACCAGCTCCCTATTTATGGCCTGAGAAAACAGCAGAGGATGGCCTAAAACCCTGGGACTCTGCACCTATGTGGGAAGCCCAGAAGAAACTCAGCTGCAGCTTTTGCAACCACTTGAGGAGTGAATCAACAGATGGAAGATCTTTCTGTCTGGCTCTCCTCTCTGTAAATCTGCCTTTCTAATGAAAATAAAGTAAATCTTTAATAAAAAAAAAAGTTGGTGTCATTGACTTTCTTGTGCCATGTGGTAAGCACAAAGTTAAAGTTTTAGCAATGTTAACATTGTTTACCATAAATTTGATAGAACTATAAAGATATTTCACAAAACTCATCCAAAATCAAATTTAAAAAGAAGGTTGTTCCACCTTGGAATGGGTGGGAGGCAAGTGGGGCTTCTCCCTTTATCTCCCTCTTCCCCCAGATACCAAACAACAACAACAACAACAGCAAAAACAGTGGAAACAATGGCCTTGCCCACTTTCCTGTAGCCTTTGACCCTTTGTGCCCTAATCAACTATGTTATCAAATAAAATAATAGTGCTATCAAAATAATAATAATAATAATAAAGAAGGTTAGCTTGGTCAAAAGTTTTTGAAATATATAGCTCAGATTCTAAAAGCAGCAGATTTCCTGAAGCCCTTGCAGTCCCTTAATCCTCTACTGTCTGCATTTTTCAGAATGGATATAGTTATCACCACTTTGCCAAGTTGTATTAAGTTTAAATAATAGTAGAGGATCTGACACCTAGTGACCCTGGATACAATGGAACTACCATGATTGTCGCTGTCCCGCAGCGATGGACTTGGTGCACGGAGCCGATAATAACACGCGTGGATCCTGACTGATGGTCAAAAGCCAAGGTTTATTAGTAGCATCAGACTTTATACTCTGAGGGTCATATAGGATAAGGGAGGAAGTGCTGAGCTTATCAACAAAACCATTAATGCTTGTTTGGAACTCCTTTTGTCTTGTATATTCCACCAGGTGTTCTCATATACATATGCAGATGATATCCAATAAGGTATACAAAAGGTAGCCATTTGGTTATTCTCCTCCAAATATTATCCAACCAACTGTAGTCCTGTGCTCACTGACCTTTTCGGGTCACAATGTCCTCCTACAAATCCCCCTTCTGTGTTTTGTAAAATTAGGCCTGAATGATGTATGTAGGGGAAACATGCTCTTGGGAGAGCAGAAAAATGGGGAGAAACAATATTATTTAACCGAAAGCAGAGTGGCACAGGAACAGTGTAAAGACCAACATTGACATACATAGCAGCTGAGTTCAAACATAACATCAAAGTTCTTTACAGTTACATCTTGTTTAGCATTAACAGTTTTAAATTAATAAAAGCTTTTCAGGGAGATTCTTAACCCAATTTAAATTTTGCAGTTTATAGAGGTTAAGCACAGTTTTGCATTTAACAATTGAAGAATAGAAAAGTTTTAGGTAGGTGAGCAGGGAAATCCCCAACAACTTAGTGGGTGAGGAAGAATTTAACTCTACATGGGACTCACAAGCAACCCTGATGGTTGGTGTAAGAGAGGGCTGAGAGCCAAGGCTGGAACTAGTTAAGAACTAGAGGAAGCTCCTCCTACAATCCTTTTCTCTCTGAGTGCCTCCCGGGGCTCCTGGCTTAAGTTCCCAGGTCACCAGACCCTATGAGCAGGGTACTGGGCTGCTTCAATCCCTTGTGAGAAATCCAATAGGAAAGGACTGACCTCAGAGTTCTCGGCCTCCAAGGGCACTCATCTTCCTTGTGATCTCCTTGGCAGTCGGGATACGGTTCTCGATGTCCTTGATGAGGCAGATATCCACTGCTTCTGCAGCGAAAGCACATGGGAGGCCTCCGGGGGTCTCCGGGACTAGGATAGAGGGCTCCTCGTATCCTCCTGCTCCACCCTGAGATCCCCCTTGCTCTATACACACAACCTCCTTTAAGAGGGTGTCAGAGTCGTCCTTGGATGCCACCACAAATTTCTATGGCTTTTCTAATGTCTAAGGTCATTAAAATCTATAAATAACAAGTTACACTTAAAGTCTTCCTCAAACATTCTAAGAAGGTGGAGAATTTCTCTGCACTCCTGACCTGTAGTAGAACCAGAGGAATATTAAACAAATTTAGCTTTTCAGTTCTTAGAGGCAGCTCCACTGGGGGTTCCATCTTCTCCAGGGGCAGTGTTGAGTTCAAGGGAGTTGCAGCACTTTCGAGGTCAGATGAGCCAGTTTTGAGGATCCATCAGGAAATTCTAGGGACAAGAGCATAACCTTTCCCACGGATTATTAGTGTTTATCAAATGCATCATAATGTCAAGGACAGTTGCGCTTGATGCACCAATCTCTTAGGATCCCTCACGTCACCCGGTGTTGGGAGGGGTCTGGCCTCCTCCTCCTCATCCAATGTCTCCTTGATGGAGATGGATCTTTCAGAATGAAGTCGCGAATTTGTCTTACTGCAGGCACTTCCTCCGGTGAATGGAGTCCAGGGCTTTACATTACCAGCTGGCACCCACACAGGCTGCAGCTCAGTTTCTGGAAAAACACAAACAAACCCTCTTCCCACAGTTAGCAAGGGGTCAGGACCTCTCCACTTGTGAGTGGCTGGGTCCCTCCATCAAACCAAAGGCATCTGTGTTGGGCCTGCAAGCAGCCTCTAGTGACGCAGAGCTGGTGCTCACCAGGAGACAAAATCTGAACAAAATTTAAGGTGAGTAAGACCAAATTAATGCATTTACAGGGGTAGCATATTCCCCCCTCTGCTTTTAAAGCATAACTTTAACATCTTTGTGATTTTACAATCCTATCAGAAAGCTCTGGGCGTGGCTGCAGGTTGCCACAGCCCCAAGGCAACCTGCTCTTGATAAACAAACAGCAACACATGATAACAATTTGAAACAACTTTTTACAAAGGACAAAATGTTAAGACACACATGTATGCGCGCACACACACAGACACACACACACACTTTTGGAGACTTGAAAATATTATTCTCAACCAAGCTTAGTAGTAGTGTTCACCAAAAACCAGTAAGTGAAACCATTAAGTCAATAGTTTTGAACTGAGAAACTCAGACAAAAACATTGATCATGCTATGAAATCCCTCCATCAATCTAAAATTGCAAATTTCAGTCTTCCCAGCAATACAGCCATGCTAAGAATACATAATTAGCAACGCAAACTAAAATTAAACCTTCACAACTCCATGGATGTATACAACGTTTTGACACAATAAAATTTTACTCCATTTGTTATTTGGCAATAATCTTAGTATAATCCAATAGCCTGGTCAACTGTCTCCACAAAACGGGAGATAGATCCGTTGGCATTCTTGAGGCCTCGTAAGAATACCAAGGGAATCCCTAGGATTTGAAACCTTTGAATTCTTAAATGCTTTTTTAAGGATAGCTAAAAATATCTGAAACAAGATTTGTTGTTGACATTAGCATAACATATGATAGATTACAATTGGTTATTGATGCGAGATCATCACTCAAATATCTTTAAAACAAATACAAAACCTTGACACATTAAAGGCAGTGAGAGATTTGATAACCAGCCAAAAACACAAGAATTACATTAATACATGCAATTAATACATGCAAACACTTTGTAGACAATGAATATCACATTAACTTATACCTTGAAATAATCAAATAGTGTTCGAGTTCAATTTTATACCAAATTATTTATGGTAAAATTTCACATTTTTATTAAATGTCCCCCCAAAAAACCCTCAGGATTTACAAAAGCCTAGTATCTTCTTTGAATTCCAAGCTCCCAAAAGTTGCAATGGATATACAGATGAAGTCAGTTTGCTAAACATCTACCACAACAAAAGACCTTGAAATTGGTGATTATTGTGAAAGCTAGCCACTAAACTGAAGGCCAGCTTCCTCAGCATTATAAAATATTCCAAAAGACATGCGGTTACAACTCGGGTACATTAACAAACAAAACAGGAAACATTCACTTTATAATGATATAATGACATCACCCAAACACTCCTTAAAGCAAGAACATCGCTTTTGTTAATTTTAAACAATGAGAACGTAATGAGGCAGTGAACATAAAAATTAACTTAATATAAAGACTTGTACTTAAAAATTAGTATACATGATTAAGCAATGCTGTATATGAATAACATGCATACACCACAACTGATTGGAATTTCAGCCTCCAGGATTTATACTTGCAGGGTGAGGAGCACAGGTGGGGCAATGAGACAGTGGCAGTTTTAAGTTTGTAGCTTCTCTGAAGATTCCCATTTTGTAAACCTGTGAATGTTTGGGACCTGGGGCTGGCCCCTCCCGGAGTCTTCTGGCCACAAGCATCTGCCATCACGGTCAAATTTGGATTTACATTCTTTTTTCCAGTGCCGGCCTCTTTGGCACTTAGGACATATTCCAGGGGAGTGACTGTTAAAAGTATCCGCATGGTATTTTTGAGTTGAAGGAAGCATGCGGCAATCTTTTCTAAGGTGTCCTGGCTTGCCACAATTAAAACATTTAGCCTTCATTTGTTTTTGAATAGCAAAAGTTTCAAGTGCTGCTAGGCGGGCACGGTGTTTAAATGTCCCTATGTTGCGACAGGCTTTCAGGTAACCCAGAAGATCCTCTCTTTCTTTTATAGGACGAATAACAGCCTGACAGTCCTCATTCGCATTATCAAAGGCCAGTTGCTTTAACAACAATTTCCTAGTGCCTTCTCCCTTAACTTGTTTTTCTATAGAGTCTGTCAAACGTCTTACAAAATCAGCATAAGATTCTTTGGCTCCTTGAATGACTTTTGTATAACTGCCTGCAAATTCAGACCCAGTCTCAATTTTCTCCCATGCCCACAATGCTACGTCTTGTATATGCATGAACGCAGCTTGAGGTAGCTGTATCTGTTGCTCTGTAGTAACCCACTGTCCATCTCCAACCAACATATCATAAGTCAATTGTCCTCCACCAGGGAGTTGCCGACCTGATGCTCCTAAGGTTCGCAGTTTTTCTTTAGCCACATCACTTCTCCACATTTTCCATTGTAAATATTGAGAAGGAGAAAACCCTATTTTTGCTATTACTTCAAAATCATAAGGAATCCAGTTTGCTCCCTGGCTCCAGCCATTTAAATATTCCCACACATAAGAAGAAGTAGGTCCGTAGGACACACAAGCCTTTTTAAAAGCTTTGATGGCATTAACATCTAGGCTTTCATAGGTAGGTTGGTTATTTTCTTGACTAAGTATGATTGGAAAAAGCAATCGGAATTCATGAGGTCTCCGGGGAACATCAGTCATTTGGAAACGTTTTTGATCAGATTTAAGAGCAAGAAGGCATGGGCTGATCTTTAACTGTTGCTTTATCCCAGCCTCATTTACCTCACTAGAGAAATCCTGTGGTTTAACACTGAAAATTTTCTTTTTCTTAGTTCTGATTTCATTTTCAATCACATTATGGTAACATCTTCCAAGCTTTCTTTTGCTAATTTCCACATCTGTAGTATAAGGCCTTTCTCTTTTAGCTGCATTACAGTGGCATCTCCTCGTGGGAGGGTCTCTCACACATTCTTTCTCATCTTCATCTGTAGTATAAGCCATTTCTTTCCTAGCCACAGTACGGTGGAGTCTCCTGTTAGGGAAATCTCTCACGGGCTCCTCTTTGCCATCCTCCTCATCTGTACTATGAGGCGTTTCTTTTTTAGCCATATTACAGCGTCCTTTCCTGTTAGGTGGGCCTCTTAAGGATTCCCTTTCTCTTTCTTCCTTGTTCGTACTATGAAACACTGCTTTTTTACCTACATTCTGGGGGTGTCTCCCCTTAGAGGAATTTCTTGCAGATTCCCCTTCTAAAATTATAATAATAGCTCTAATTAAAGCTGATATAATCCAACAACTAACTTGAATATCTTCTATCCTTCCGGCCTTTTCACCATTGTTCTGAGTAAAATTCTTAAGTCCAGTTTCTAGTGTCCATTCGTCTGGAGACCAAGGATTATATTCACTAACAAGCTCTAAATAAGAATGCAATTGCTGCCTAGTTATCTTCGTTCCACTTTTCACTAAAAAATTCTGCATCAGAGAGATAAAAGACTGTGCCCTACACTGGTTCTGGCCCATTGTCCCACTCACCACTTTCTGTGGGGGTCTCCGCTGCACTTTCTCTTCTTCTTTCAAGTCCCCGTTCAGGCGCCAGTTGTCGCTGTCCCGCAGCGATGGACTTGGTGCACGGAGCCGATAATAACACGCGTGGATCCTGACTGATGGTCAAAAGCCAAGGTTTATTAGTAGCATCAGACTTTATACTCTGAGGGTCATATAGGATAAGGGAGGAAGTGCTGAGCTTATCAACAAAACCATTAATGCTTGTTTGGAACTCCTTTTGTCTTGTATATTCCACCAGGTGTTCTCATATACATATGCAGATGATATCCAATAAGGTATACAAAAGGTAGCCATTTGGTTATTCTCCTCCAAATATTATCCAACCAACTGTAGTCCTGTGCTCACTGACCTTTTCGGGTCACAATGTCCTCCTACACATGATTACATGAATTGCTTGTAAAATGCTTCGCCAAGCCAAGACATTTCTTTGAACTTCTCTTGCTTCCCTGTGAAGCTCTAACATAACCATCAAAAATCTGGAGAGTTTCATTCTAAATATCCAAATATTGTCATCTTTAAGTATCTCTATGATAGTGTACTCATTAAAAGTTTACAAAACAACTGCCAAGTCTTAAACTTTTTTTTTATGATTCTGTTTACCCAGAAATTTTCTGGCAGTATTTAGCTCCTAGGATGCTTTCCTCTGCTAAGTTTTATTTTTTAAACTTTAGCCACTGTTTATGACCCACACACTGGGTAAGTATCTGGATTCCCCATTCAGCTTTTCAGTAAATATTAATAAAACACATATTGTTGTTTGTCGCATTGCTTGTATTGATAAAGTCGCACCCATAAAATGGTAGAAGAAAATCTTATCAGAGGAACAAGGACATTTTCATTGTTTTTCCTTCTAGTGCCAGGGCTACCCTTGCTTTCCTCCCTTTTGTGGTTGTCTTTGTTGATATCCTAACCCTTCTCTCATCATCACAGTTGGATTTCCAATATAGGCATACTTTCCAAATGCATAGTCCATTTGACATAGGTCCCTTCGTGTCTGCACGAATGTAGGTACATTTACCTTCACAGTTACTCGTGTTGAAGATGACACATCGCCTTGTGTTTTCTGTTCCCATGTCTGTGTGAAGTACTCTAAAACCATTACCTCATGCTTTTGCTCTGCACCCCAATGAAATTTAAGGCATTACTGCAATGTTCCAAGAGATTACACTCATTTAGGCATTGCTTGCACTAAGAGATCTGGCCTCATGAAGTGTCTTTATTTGCAAAGGATGTTGTTAAGTGCCATGAAACTAAACTGAACACACATGATCATTGTCTTCTGATATTTAGTAGAGGTTGGAATGAGCTGCCTCTCTTTGTTGATGGCCTGTTGCAGGAGTTCAGTTGCTTCAGGGTTCAGGAGATTCTGTTGTTAAAATGACTGCACTAATCTCCTGAATCTACTCTCTAAGCAAATGATGTGGGATGTGTGTACAGAATGCTTAAATTTGAATCTGTGATTTATCCACGTGAAAGTCATTCAATCTTAATAAACTTTATGGAAGGAAAGTGCTGTTGTAGCCAGTTTGCATCAGAAAAGGAATGTACACAGAATACTCCTGTGACTCACAGAAGGCAGAGCAACCTGAGAAGCACTGGGGTTTACAGACCACAGATCCCAAGGTGTGGAAACCCATGCATGACAGTCAGAACTCAAAAACCCACGACTTGTGCATGTGGGAGCAAGAGACCCCTTGATTCATAATCATCTCTTAACTTGTCTTCATATTTTCCATGTCATAGATGTTGTCCATATATCCCCGTAGGTCATGTGTTCTTAAGGTTCGACAAATTGCCTTATGATGTCATCAGCTATTTTCTGCCCAGTTCTTTGATGTCCTAAATGTGTATTCAGTTGTTCGTTGACTTCCTAATATATCATTTGTTGAGTTTTCATTATACATTCAGTAATTTAGGCAAGTCACATACCTTCTGAGCATTTCAGTTTCCACATCTATTCAAACACGAGCAAGAATATTTGAGATAAGAGTACATGAATTCAATAAGATGTGAGTTTATGAGAACAACTCATACAGTATCGGGCAGTGCTAAGTGAAATTTTTGTCCATTCATTACTTCATGGTGTTTGTAGGAAACAAATGTCTGGAATTGTCTAATTGGGGCTTTTTACTATGATCTAGGTTAATTTTTATAAATGCAAGTGGTATATGTTTTCATTATGTAGATCTTAAACAAAAAGTGAAGTCACAAAAATAAATATATTTCATGATCGGAAGTAGTTCTTGATATTCAGTTATTTAAAGTAGTTGTATTTTCCAGATTTATTTGCCCATATAAACGGGAATTGAAATGTGAAATCATTTGCCACAATTGCGTACTTGGAAAAGAAAATCTGAAAATCACAATGAGGCCTTAGTATCTGTGAAGTTGACAGAATAGTTTTGGGGAAATGTATAAACCATGAAAAATGCCAAAAACTCCTGTTTGCTCATGTGAAAATACTGCAGTTGTTCCAAAGGGCACCTTTACTTCTGTCCCCACCTGAAGTATTGTCAGTCTAGTGTTGCGGCTTCAAAGTCAGATGGTCAATACTTTACGTAAGAGATTGTAACGTATTCCCCCTTGCAAAAGGCATGTTTCTTAGCACCTGGAGATATGTACTTGAGAACCAGCCTTCTTGATTCTGTATTGTCTATCCTGTGTGACACTGCTTCTAGATTCCAAAGTGCTAGTGTCAAACATCTTCATGCATCATGGATTATTTGTGGTAGAGCTGGGTTTTAAACCCTGTTTTCTAAATTCTAGTTGTATGTCTTTCCATCATATGCAGAAGTCAAAAAGTTAACATGTGAGCTTATACCCTCTGCATTCTCTGAAGGTTAATGTTGCTTTCACCTTTTTATGATATGGAATGTTGCATTTTTAAAGATTAGTACTTTAGTTGATTATTTCCGGTATCATTTATTGAATACCTATTCTTTGCAAAGAAAATGGGCAAAAGATGATACAGTAGTTCCTTCTTTTGCTCCTTGCTTCTTATCGCTGACATCAGACAGTTTTAGAAATGAGTTGCATCTGGTCCTTCTACTAGGGACAAAGTACTTGGATAAAAGGAATAAAAATCAACAGCCCTCTGCTCCCAAGAACTTTGCAGTTCAGCAGAAGAGAGGCTGTGGACAAATTTGTTCTTAGCTTTTCAGGGGTTCAGTTTCCTCAACTATGACAGTAACAATGGTTTATAGCACTTATGAAGATTTTATACAACCATATATGTGAATAACTCGCCACAACACCCATGTTTAGTCATCTAATGGCCAGGACTCTCCCTTACCCATACCTAAGCTCCTAAGTTTTAGATGCTGAACAGAGGCATGCACTTGAATCCCCTTGCCAGTTCTCATCAGAAGAGCGACTGATGGCAGGGATGTACAAGGACAGATGTTCCAAGTATACTGTACAGTCCCACAGGGGACCTTCAAGCCGTTTGAGGACAAAGGAAGAAGGTTGTCAGTATGAAGACCAAAAGGCTAATCCAATACCTAAGAGTCATTAAATAGCAAGACTCAAATTCAGACAGAGCAAAGAAAGTATTAGACCATTTTGTACACCTAGGTGAAATGATGGAAATGAGATTAAACTAGTGGGTCTTTGAATTAAATCTGAAGCATTCTTGCTGTCCTGTCATGTTCGGCTTTGGAGTCTGAAATAGGAATGGAAAGGGCAGCACCTTTTCCTGGTTTTGGACCACTCGATTTATCTCCCTCCCAGGAGTTTCACACTAGTGTTCCCCTTCTGATGGGAGCACTGGCTGTATTCCGTGCTGTTTAAGCTTTGTCTGGAGCCGTGCTCTTCTGCACTTCCTAGTCAGTTGTCTTTGGAAACTCAGTAGTCCCATTAAAAAGTCTGCAATTAAGTTTTGAAGTTATTTGCATACAGTCTGAAGAACCTTTTAGTTCTAGTTCTATTATGCATGCCTTGATGGTTTCATTCCCTTGATGAATACAGACTGAATTCCATGACAGTCACACTAGGCCATGGTTCTTAGTCGCATCAGTGAATTCATGCATAAAATTGACAGTATTATAAATCTTTTCATGGCAGATACTAAGTGGGAGTATCTAGCACTTATCAAGAAAACAGGTATGCAATGTGAGGAGTTTAGTTTTCAGGAGCAAAAGGCACATGTGTCTTGTCTCTGTTTAAAATACTTTAAATGTTAGCTAAACTCCCACAGGGAGGGCATACCGTAATTTGGCTTGTGTAGTTCCTGGAGATAAGGGCTTCATCATTTACCACTCTACTGCAGTTCAACATGCTACATCAAAGCCAGATACAGCCCTGAAAGCGTTGGTCTTCTCCATTCAACTAGGGTCACCTGTCACCCCTCTGCCTGATGTGCTGAGCCTGTGCACACAAAGGGAAAAAAAAACCTTCATCTGCAGTTTTGTTTTGTTTTGTTTTACTTATTATTTTTTTGTTATTATTATCATTTTATGATACAGTCCCATAGGCCCTGGGATTTCCATCATCTCCTCCCAATTCGCTCCCCCTCACTGATTTCCCCTATATCATTACTATTGTATAGTTCTTCATACACAGTCATATGTCCATTATTGCTGGCATGGACAATTAGTCCATTCAGTAGCATATTATTTAACTTCATGGTGTTGTTAATTTTTTTCTTCCTGTTGTTGATATTATTTTGTAGCTTTTCTTTTAAGGGGATGTATAGTAACTGTGTAATGGAGATTATCATATCCAGATGTGAGGATACAATGCAGTATGCATCTCTACTTCCAGATCAAAGATGGACTCCCAAAGAAACTGTTAACTATATGTTGACAATAGAATGTTGGACACTCAGCTGCAGTTTTACCATTTACTATTCAGCTTGGATAGTTAATATTCACCTCAAAATGATAGAGAACAGCTCAAGGCAGTCATGTGTGCAAGATGCCTAGCAGAGGGCTGAAGCAAAGTAGTGACCAAGTGTGGTTACTTCCTCCCTTTGTCTTCCCACCATTGCCTCGTTCATGGTCTCTTCTTATTAATTGCATCTCTACTCCTCCATGTTAGACAAATACAGTCCCATTATCACAGGGAGAAGACTTGGTGCTCTGCATCAGCACTGCCCACAAGCCCAGTAATGCATCGACCAGCATCGGTATTTATGTCAAGGTGACACTTGTAATGGATGATTGCTGTGCTTCTTAATCCATTTATGTAATCCTTCCTGCTTTGCTTGCAGTTATTTTCTGGCTTTAGCAGCAACAAAATGGTTCCTTTCCCAAGACAGAGTTTATTCAATTTAAATCTGGATTGATTATAGCTCAACCTATGACATGCCTTTACAGAGGAAGAAAAAAACAGCAATAAGTTATGCACAGTGATTATTTAGCATTTATGCAGTCTCTGACACTTCCTAGGCTCAGCATGTAATTGTTGATAATAAATCACTGCCCTTGAGAATCAAAGTGCAGCTGCACCTAGCAAAAGGCTCATAGGGCAGGACACACTATGTTTGGCCTTTGACCTCTATTCCCAAAGACCATTCCTCAAAGCTCCTCATTTTTTTTTTTAAGAGGAAGGCACTTTTGGTTCTATAGTCCAGAGTAAATATGTGGTACGTGTCTAAACCTTGGTACTCCTCCTATGGTGGCCTAAAGGGTGCACAATGCAGAGGAAAGTAGAAATGATGCATGCAGACGGTATTTATTCTGACCACATTCATGTGAGATGGTATTCATGAATGTGCACACCAACCATAGGATTCAGATGGGAAATGAATGATTGGATGAGTGTTGAGAACACTAAATAAATTTAATGTGTTAAATTTTTTTTCATACATTATGTTTTAATAGTTTAGTGGGTAAAGCCACCACCTACCACACCAACACTCTGTATGGGTGCTGATTTATATCTGGCTGCTCCATATCCAGTCCAGCTCCCTGCTAAAGAACCCAGGAAAGACAGCAGAGGATGGCCCCAATGCATAGGACCCTGTACCCAATGGGAGATCTAGAAGAAGGGCTCTGGCTTGTGGTTTCAGCCTGTCCCTGCCCTGATTTGTTGCAGCCATTTGCAGAGTGAGTCAGTAGATTATAGATCTGTTTTTCTTTCCTCTCTCTCATTGAACTCTGCCTTTCAAATAAGTAAAACAAGCCTTTTAAAAAACATAATTTATATAGCAGTAAGTTTAATTCAGGCAAATATTCATGATTTAGCTTTCAAAATAGTATAATGCCCTTTTATTTCAATTATTTTATTTATATATGATGAACCGATTTCATCTATCTCACAACACAGATTTAGGAAGATAGTGATATTTCCCACCTACCCTAACATCTGTTCACATTCCCACCTTACCTCCCCCTGCCTTGTTTTTTTTTTTTAGATTATATTTCAGTTTATGATCATAGGCTCAACACTACATTGAGTGTTAAGATGGAACAAATGACAAATAGGCAAAAAAAAATCATTGTTCCTCAAAAATATAGGCAAAGGCTAAAATTAATAATCAGATCTCAAAATGTCAGTTTTGTTCACACAGATTATATTTTTTGTACTGTATGTATTAATTACCACAGATCAGGGGAAACATAAGGATTTATCTTTTCGGGACTGCTTTATTTCATCAAGCACAATGGTTTCCATTTGCATCCCTTTTGTTGCAAAAGAATTCATTGAAGTCGCACTGACCATACCCTTTGACAAACATTTCTCTAATATAATGGCCAAGAGAAAGAAACAAAGTTGAAAAGACCTTTTCATTTTTAATTTTGACCATTCAGATTTGAAAAATAAGGGAGTGATAGGATTAAGATGAAGAATAGTGATCAACATCAATTGAGTGCCCAACTCATCATGCTTAAATTTTCAAATATTTACACGTTTAGTGAAGAAGCGAGTACAGGGCCCAGAGTACAAATATGCACATACTCACAACATCAAAAAAAATAGCATATCCATTAACATTTTTGTTGGCTTTGAAGTGAAAATGAAGCAAAAACCTTTTTCTTCATCACATTAACTTGGAAAAATTGCATTGCCAAATATGCATATTGACGTGGTTGTGACATGTCCTCAATATACAATTATATTTATGTTATGACTTAAAGTTACGATTTGATCATAATCAAAGAAAAATTTATTTTAATTTTTAAGGATCATTGTCGATTATTTTAGATTACTTCATGTTTCATTTTATTTTCTCGGACTTTCTTTTATTTTTTTGCATTAAAAAAAGGTAAAGAAATGTCAGCCAAGACAAATTTTAATCACAATTTTTGCTTTGTGTTGAATTCATTTTGTGGTTATTTTTAAAATGTATTTATTATTATTTTTAAATTAATGAATACATGATTGATCAGGGTGAGAAGGATTAAGGTTTAGAGAAAATTGGGTGAATTCATTGCTTCCAAATTTGCTATTTCTTGTTGTTCCTTGTGTAAGGGGAAAACCACTCATAACTTTCCACACATCCCAGTACCCAGGGATGAGGAACTGCTACCTCATATCAACCCAGAGTCTCAATGTGTACATATTCTGAGACTTCTGTCCAAGTAGTTTGGATAGTTCTGAAATGCTGCCAATTTCAAGGATGATGTCACCCTCCCCATGTTCATTGGCTCCATTCAGCAAAATTATTTGTTGTCATTGTTTGGGGTTGCTGTCCAGTTAGTTCTGTTCTGCTACAGCACCAAATGCACTGCCTTATTCTCCTTTTACATCAGGACCTGTGTATATTGCTCCACCTTTTTCATTAAGTAGAGCATGTTATTGCAGGCAAGTCCAAGAAGCTAGGTCAGGTCTCCCAAGCATCTCCAGATCCCCCACCCCTGGGGCTCACGAACCCAACACCCACTTAGTAGGAGGGCCCTGGGACGCAGACCAGGAGACCCAAGCCCCAGCAGATTCCCCACCCCGAGGTTCATGAAACCAACACCCACCTAGAACGTGGGCCCCAGGATCTGGCCAGGTGACCCACACCCCACCCGTTCCCCTATTCCCAGGGCTCAGGAACCCACCCCCCACCACATATGTTGGCACCATGACCTGAGCCAATCTGCCCAAGCCCTGTCAGATCCCCTGTCCCTGGGATTTATGTACCTGGCCCCCACTTGGCCCAGGCTGTCATAATTCGCCTCACCTGAGCTTCTGCAGTCTTACTGCGCCTCCAGGCCTAGTTCAGTCTGCCCCCTGTTCCAGCTCCTATTGTTGGGTGCTGCAACCTATCCCAGCCCAACCTGATTGCTGTGCTGGTCCTAATGTGAACTGGCTGGTATTGTGACCTGATTTGACTTCTCCTGCCCTCTGCCCTGGTTCTCAGATCTGCCAGTGGGTGTTACATGCTAGCCAGGATTAGTCTGTCCCCAGACCTGACCCACATGTATGCTGGCGGGTACTGCAACCTGGCATGTTCTGGGCTGCTCCTTGCCTTGCTTCTTGTACTCACCTGCAGGGACTGCATGCCAATGAAGGAGTTTCCCAAGCTCCTCCATCAAGTCTCCTCCCAGTGGCAGTTCTCACACACACCAGTAGGTCATTGGCCCAGGTTGACTTTGTCCACCTCCATTCCTGGTGAGAACAGAGGCCTTGCTCAGCCGGCCACAACCATTCTGATTCTTGTTGTTGGTTTAGCCCAGCACTACTTGGTATGCACCCAGACACAGCTTTCACGTAGTTCAGTGGGATTCAAGACCTAGTCTGACTTGCTCTACACCCAAACTGGCTCTCATGAGTACCAGTGGGGCTGGATTTAAGCCCAATCTGTCGCTCTACCATCCCAGTGCACACCCATGCCAGTGCAGTCTTTATTCATGTATAGCCATGCCTGTTGCACTCAGTCCTACTCTCGTTCTCACCAGTGGGTACCTCAACCCATCTGGGGTGCCCCCTTAGCTCCCCAGCAAGGTCTGACCCCATCCTCAGTTCTTGGAGGAGCCAGCAGAGATTGCAGTACACAGGTGTAAGGTCACATTGCCCCCACAGATTCTGCTAACAGACCAACTTCTCTACTCTTATTCTCCCCTCCAAACCTCTTTGGTGTGGGTCCCATACATACATTCACATGCTGTGGACTTAAGGGCAGATAGGATCAAAAGAGAAATCAGATTTTCCACCTTAGGTGGCCAGTAATTAGTATCTCAAGGACAGATGTGATATTTGCACTAAGATTGTCCTCAGAAACTTTTCCCAGTCCTGTCTCAGAAATTTGTGCTAAGCAATTGTGTTTACAAAATTGTGTTTGCTTACACAGTAAGTGTGTGTGTGTGTTTTTGCTTACAGTTGACCTGGATAGGCTCAATGATGATGTCAAACGATACAGCTGCACACCCAGGAATTATTCTGTCAATTTAAGAGAGGAGCTAAAGCTGACCAATGTGGTCTTCTTCCCACGATGCCTCCTTGTGCAGCGCTGTGGAGGAAACTGTGGCTGTGGAACTGTCAACTGGAAGTCCTGCACATGCAGTTCAGGGAAAACTGTGAAAAAGTATTATGAGGTATGCCTTTCTCAACCTTCTCAATATTGCATTGGACTCTTTTTTTTTTTTTTACTAAGATCGGTCATGTGATTGCAAAGTCCGGAAGATAGCTAAGTTGACCAACGTGGCACTGTCTCTAAGTTACAGAACCTGACACTGAAAGCTCATCAGCCATGTCCAGAGTCACTGTTCTTATCATGAACAGTACTGTGCACTTTCCACTTAAATATGACACTTACTTGAAATTAAAGACAGACTAGTCTTCACAGCAGTTACAACTGCTCTTGTCACTGGCAGCAGTTGTACTTATATCCCAACTTTCGGGGATGTATGCCAATCACTAACGTTTACAGACTCAGTTGTCTTGTATGTAAAACGGAGGTAACACATTGTATGAGAGAAACTCTTCCTTGAATTTTCTGAGGGTAATCAATATAATGCAGGTGATATTCATTTTGTAAACTATGAATATCACACTGAAATATGTCTTAAAACGCAAGCTAATGTGTGAATGTTGTTGTTAGATTGGTTGTTTGAGTTTCTTTCCATCAATGCCCTCTCTAAGAATAGTTATTTCTCTCTAAATGAAATCTCCACCTCTATAAAACTTGGTTTTGGATGCTGTTTTTGTTATTTGTTCTGCTTTTTATAATGAAAGAAATGCAACCATAATACTTGCATTCTGAGCTAAATGAAAATGAGTATGTCATAACTGATATTTTCTTTTTTAAAAAATTTGTTTATTTTACTGTTTTATGATACAGTTCCACGGGCTCTGGGATTTCCCTTCCTCCATCCCCAAATCCCCATCTCCATTCTGATTTCCCCTATATCTCCTTATCAATCATAACTGATATTTTCAACTTGGGAATATAAGAAGTTTTGCCACAATTACCAAGCTTGCCTTTGACAAGGCAAACACATTGTTTCAGCCTACACAGAGCATCTTAGCTGTAAGGGCTGTTTACCCCACCTACTGTTTTCAAAGGGAAAACAGATGCTCTCATCTGAGGAGAATGTGGTCCTCTGGGGTCATTGTGTTTTATTTTCGTCTGAACTGATGACCTCTAGATCGGATGTGGCCCTTCACTTCTAAGAATGTGAATTTTGTAACATTTAGTCATACTCTACGGATAAATGCAGACTATAGCAATCGAGTGAGAACTAAAATACTCTAGGCTGTGACAAGATCTCTACCTAGTAATAACTGTAAGAAAGAACATTCAAGTCCAAGCCTTTGATATCTTTGTGGAGTGCTTTATTTTTATCTTGACTGTTCAGATAGAAATTTCACTTTTTTTTGAAAATTGCTTATTGTGGAAACAGCAGAATTAATCGTGCTCCAAGGATTGTTAACACTTAAGAACTTGGGAGAACTCTTCCCTCGGTCTCTTTCTCTGTACATGATAACGGTTACCTGTATGTTTCTGTTCACAATACCCAGAGAGGGAAATCTTCGATCTCCCCATTCATAATGAGTAGGTATAAAATGTTAGTGTCCTTTTGAAAATGCCCTCTAAAGCATCTCTTTTAGACATGTGTCATAATATTTTTATTTCTGCGGAGTTCACTGCCAAATGCCAGACAAACAGACAAAACCACGTCAATCACCCAGTAACTGCATACCTGGAACAAATACTACTGTCAGATTCTCCCAGCCTTCTAACACACCCTTGATAAGTGTCACAAATATCACTGTCAAGTGTCCAGTGGAAAATAGCAGAAGGCTTGTCCCACTTCTCTAAGCAAGGCTTGAGCTTTGTCTCATTAGGGAAAAAGTTTGAGCTCTTTGTTTGCTAAGGCTACTTCCTCTGCACAGTGTTTTCATAATGCACATTTTCCTTGAGCCTTTGAGGAACCATCGTATGCATAGACTTGAAAAAATATTTCTTGCACCATAAAATTCCTTTTCTCTGAACTCTTCAAAGCATCCACATGTTGATTGTATGACTGCATTCTTAGCTTGGAGAAATGACGGGAGCAATTTTCCCAGTTCATGATTGCTACTGATATGAAATGTATTTTTCTGAGAAATGAACACCATTTAAGGGAGTTGGGGAGAGGAAGGGGAAAGAAGAACTCATCACCTAATAGGTCTATGTGATTCTCCACGAATATTTCAATGCTCATTAGCTAGGAGTTAAAGTCTGTGAAATTAGAAAACCCCTAATGAAGCTACTGTCATTATTCTTTCACAGTCCATGTTACCACTCCTGCAGGGGTTTGAGTGGTCTTCACTGTGCACTAAGATATGACCATTCTCTTCTCTAGAAGATCTGTCACTACCCTGTTACCATATTCTACCTCATTTCTAGTAGCCATTCTGTACATCTTGAAATATGTGAACAAATATAAAAGAGGAGAACATAACTGCCATATCTATCTGGGGTTCGTGGCTGAGACCTCCATAGCAAAAGATATATTACAGGGGAGAAGTATGCAAGTTTATTTGATTTTAACATGGCAGAGGAACCTTTTAAACCTGAATTTTAAATAATAGATTTGATGAGGGGTTAATAGTCTTGGTGCCACAGGTACAAATCTAATGGTAATAAATTGGGATAATCTCAGCAGAGCCTGTTTGTCAGTTTCTTCTCTGCCCCCTGTCAGTCAAAGTGCTCCTCTTGTCTGGACATAGAAACACCATCCCTTACGTGCAGGTGTCTGAGTTGAGCCATGGGAAGTCAGAACATCCATGCTGAGCTGTATGACTTAACAATGAGAGAGGTAGGAAGGGAAGGTGAGAGTGGATTTCCTGCTACTACCACTTTTCCAAATTCCTTCACATTGGAATATTTTGGAATAGTGTCTTGACCCTCCTCATTGGATATAGAAAGGTATTTTGTGTGACATTTTAAGATATAGTTCCAGAAAACACAAAATATAGAAAATTTACAATGCTGTTATTTCAATTATATTCTTCCCTCATGATATATAATGAGGGCTCTATATATTCTCTATAAATTTGGTGAATTTCCTTCATGAATGCGAACTATTTTTTTCATCATTGTATCTCTTATCTCTATGTGATCAATAGCCAAAAAGTAAGGAAACAGTAGAGGAAGGTAAAAGTTAATTTGCGTTCTGTCTTTTCTCTTATGGTTATATCAAGATGCCGGCCTAACCCTATTATGCAGTAGGACTTTCTGAAGTCATGAAAATGTTCTGTGTCTTCACTGTCTAATATGAAAGCATGAAGTTACTTAATGTGACTAAGTTACATGTGATTATTGGACCCTTGAAAAATTCATAACATAAAGTTGAATTTTAAATTTTATTTAATTTCAACTAATTGAAACAAATACCAAGATAGGGACAGTGGCTACTATATTGAACCCCAGAAACCTAGTCTAGCTTTCTGGCACATTTGAACCATCTAAAATATTTCCTATGTCTGGACAATATGAAGGAAATTTGAGTTCGGAGGATCTTTTCTATCTTAATGTAGAAGTTCATACTAAAATTTACATTCTATTACCATTTAAGAGTTAGGAGATGTAAATAGATATTTACATATAAATCACAACATCAATTAGTTGTATAATGTTGAGTCTCAGAGTTGAGATAACAATACTAATAATAAATATGCATGTTTGAAACATCAGTATTGAAATATGTTTATTTACCTAAAATTTCAAATTGAGAACAAGAGATGATTTTTTTTTCAAGCAGAGTCTGGTTTTTGGCAAAACGCCAAGGTTTGGGTTGTCATTAAACCCAAACATGGAAAAGTTGAGATAATTTATTTTTTTCTAGAAACAGCATTTCTAGAGCTCACAGACAATTGCCCTACTGCTTTCCCTTGTTTTAGTCTTTCCTGTCTTTTCCTTAGAAAAAAGGGACAAAAGTGTAAAAGACAGGAGATTCTAGCTGCCACTCTGCCCTGGGAGGCCGTGCTCGGCGGCCACTTAGAGCTTCCCCAGTCCTCGCCTTTCCCACTTAATCTGGATAACCCACTCCTTGAATTTCCCTGAAAGTGTGTGGTGTCCATTAACTATCACATTTTATACCCACTAATCTGCTCTGACTGTAACAATTATGAAAAAGTTTCTTGAGATAGTGGATAAAAGCAAAATAATAGACATAAACAAAAGAAAGATATGAACTAGAGCAGTTAGCATTTATAGACTATTTTATAAAGAGCTAATTCACTGGACAATGCTAGTGGCCACGCCTCTGCTGCTTACCACATGGGCCTGTGTGTCTGATTGCATCTGAAGACGATAAAGCACAAGAGAGGTGGGTGCAGGATTATTTGAGATCATTGCCTAGCCCCTCTCAATTCGGCCAGCCTTTTCAACAATGAGGACTTAGTATTTATGTGAATGCAGTTTCATTTCTTAAAATGTGCATTTTCTTTCCTTCCTCAGTCTAACTTCATGTCAAGCCTTCTTGCCAATGCTTGACAAACTTACCATGGAGTAAGATACCACCAAGCAGACAACTCCCTGCTGTTGTGCATAATAACCAATGCCAATGCTGTGCTCTGAAGTTTAGAACAAGGTTTCCATTATGTTTCCCGCAATGATGGTCTGAACAAGAAATTATTAATCCTCTATAGTACTGTCAAATCCACTTAACTGTTTAGATGTGTAAAGCAGAATTGCAGCTAAATACATCGAATCATAACTCTAGAGGCCTCAGGACAACTGCTACTGCAGGTTGACATCTGGGGCTGGAACTGTAGCATAGCAGGTTCAGATGCTGACATCTGCATCCTATATGGGCTTGGCTTCAAGTCCTGCTTGCTCTACTTCTGATCCTATTTGCTCTAATTGATTTAAAAAACAGATTTATTTTATTTTTGTTGAAAAATCAGATATACAGAGAACAAGAGACACAGAGAGGAAGATCTTCCATCCATTGATTCACTCCCTAAGTGGTCACAATGGCTGGATATCAACCAATCTGAAGCCAGGAGCCAGAAGCCTCTTTCAGGTTTCCCACACAGGCGCAGGGTCCCAAGGCTTTGGGCAGTTCTCAGCTGTTTCCCCAGGCTAAAAGCAGAGAGCTGGATGAGAAGCGGGGCTGCCAGGATTAGAACCAGCACCCATATGGGATCAGGTGCATGCAAGGCAAAGACTTGTAGCCACTAGGTTACTGTGCCAGACCCTTACTCTAATTCTTATCCTGCTCTCTGCTAATGACTTGGGAAAGCAGCAGAAGACAGACCACATGTTTGTGCCTCTGCCAACCATGTAAAAAACCCAGAAGAAACTCCTGGCTTTGACTGGCCCAGCTTTGGCCATCAAGTCATCATGGGAGTAAACCAGCAGATGAAAGATTTCCCTCTCTCTGTCCCTCCCTTTCTCTCTGTAACTCTGCCTTTCAGGAAAAAAAAAAAAAAAAAAAAAAAAAAAAAACACCTTTTTTCTTAAATTTAGTACTGGGTCTTGTGATTTGGATAAAGTACTCCTGTTGTAACTCTTGACCTCTATTGCAATTATTGCCTGCAGGTTGATTAATTTTACAGGTAGAAAATATTATGCCTTCTCAAAATAGTTTTACTTATCATCACTTAGGTTTCAGAACAGTTCATCATGATTCCTTAAGTTTGTATTTCTTTTTCATAGAATTAATTTATGAAAGATGTTAAAAGGGGCAAAAATTATTTTTTTTTGTTTGTTTTCCAAGAAACTGTGTTGATTACAATTTTCCGTACAAGTTGTAGAGATCTTAAAACAAATTCTTAGTATTTCAAGTTTATACATCTTTTTTCTTGAAATATGTACTTGTGTTCCTGTGTCAGCCATTAATTTCAGAATCTTACAAGGACTTCACAAGTTTTTGTTTTTTGTTTTTTCCCAACCAAGAACCCAATTCAGCAGATACATCTTTTCTGCTTGGTATTGTTTTATTAATGTAATGGTTTTATGGTGATGATTCATTCAGTAGTTTATTGGCAACAAAGCAAGTAACTGTACTTTGATATCTTCTGTAATGTGGTAATTGATGAAACAGAACATCCTTGGTTTTGTTTTGTGGGATAAAAGCCACCAACTGGCTCAGTCACTCTCCAGTTAGTAGCTGTCAAACTTTCCTGGCTTCATGGGACTTTCCAGGGGCTAGAGCAGAGTTAAGAGTTCAGTTTTATCCCATAGGTTCTAAGAAATAGCTGGCTGCCCCTCAGTAGATTTTATTTTTGTGCATGTGCTTGCAGCTGTGAATCATAGCTTGGAGAATAGGGAAGTGTTTGTGGCAGTGCCTATTGGCAATCTCTTTCCACTGCTTCAATTAATTCAGTGGTTCCTGCCTTTTAAAGGTGAACAGATAACCCAAAACTAGCCAGGTTGCATTTCTGATCAAGGCTTTTCAATTTTCTATTAACTTTGCCCACTCCTTCAAATCATCCTTGCTTTCTTCCTCCTCTCAATGCTGTGTACCTAAACCTAAGACTATTACATGGTCTGAAGGCTTTGAACATCACTGCTGTGATCAGCCAGTAAAGCAGTCCAATTTCCACTTTGTTCAAACAGTGCTTTCCTGTCTTGTCTGGAAAAAGTGTCTGCCAACTCATTTTTCTCTTCTTATCAGCAGAACACATATATACTGCACTTGTGTTGCTTAATATAAAACACAAGAAAAATCCCCGAACAATCAGAAGACCAGTTAGAAAAGCTGCCCAGGCGTCTGCTCTCATCCCAAAGTACTCACTTTTCCTTGGCATCAAATGAGAAAGCGAGTCAGCAGAGAGCTGATTTTACAGGTGCTGGTCATTGCACAGTATTAGGCCTTGAGTAAGTAATATTATGCTCTCCTTGCTAGAAATCACTTTCTTCCCATACATCCCCCCACCCCTCTAATGTGGTATACAGACAGACTGTCTTGGAGAGCTAACAGCTAAATCATACTCGAGAAATTCTTGGCAAAGCTGTAGGTGTCCATTCCCCAACCTCTTCCAGGACATAGTTACCAAATATGGCACAAAGCTGTATTTTCATATCCCTCATGAGTGGATCTATTTGATAGTCAAAAAAAAATTAACCATTGTTTTGGTTACTTACTGTTCACAGCAGGAAAAAAAAAGTTCACTCTATTTAAATTACCTAATTAAGAAATTACACTTAGGGGCTGGTGTGATGACTCAACTGGTTAATCCTTTGTGTGCAAACACTGGCATCCCATAATGCAAACACCAGCATTTGTGTCCCAGATGCTGACCTTCCCATCCAGCTTCCTGTTTGTGGCCTAGGACAGCAACAAAGGATGGTCCAAAGGCGTGGGTCCCTGTACCCAAGTAGGAAACCCAGAAGAAGCTCTTGACTCCTGCCTTCATCTTGGCTCAGTGCTGGCTGTTGTGACCATTTGGGATGTGAACAGTGAATGGAAGATCTTCTGATCTATCCTTCTCTCTGTAAATCTGCCTTTCTAATAAAAATAGACATATCCTTAACAAAAGCATTTCACATAGTTTATACATTAAATTAAAAAAGGAAATTATACCTTTATTATTATTATTATTATTATTATTATTCTTAAAGGTCCAGAGATGAACACACTGCTTGGGGTATCTGGATCTGTATGGGATCCAGTGGCAACTCCACTTCCTGCTATTGCACATCTTCATGGAAACCTTGATGGCTTAGAGACTTTGATCCCTGCCACCACATTGGTCTTAACTGAATTCCCAGTTCCTGGTTTCAGTTTGGCCACAGTCTAGCAGTTGTGGGTATTTGGGAACCAAGCCGGCAGATGGGAAAGCTCTGCATGTCTCTGCCGTTCAGATAGATACAGCAAAAACTTGTTTAAAGAAAATTTTACAATACTTCAAAAATGAAGGATACATTTATTTAATAAGTGCTGTAATAATGCCTTGTCCTACACAATAAAATATGTCTAGTGCTTGATCTATTTGGAATATAAATGATCTTGTATCTTAACAAATATGGAAGAATGGAAACATCCTTTCTTCTGTTGAAATTACAAATAATCTTCTTAAGGCAAAATATCTTACTTCAACAAAACACTCATTTCGGGTATATCATGTCCGTAAGTTTATGTATTATTCTGACTGCATAAAAATGTGCTCAATATTCTGTTTATCTGGAGCATACACTTTGGCCAGAAAAATATAATATTTGGGATGGCATCTATGACAAAGCAAGTTTGTAAAAACTATTAAAAAATATTGAGGTGGGCCCAGTGCAATGGCCTAGTGGCTAAATCCTCCACTTACAAATGCTGAAATCCTATATGGGAGCCAATTCATGCCCCGGTTGCCCCACTTTCCATTCAGCTCCCTGCCTGTGCCCTAGGAAAGCAATAGAGGATTGCCCAAAGCCTTGGGACCCTGCACCCGCATGGGAAACCTGGAAGAAGTCCCTGGCTCCTGGCTTTGGATCAGCTCAGTTCTGGCCACTGCGGCCACTTGGGCAGTGAACCAGTGGATGGAAGATCTTTTTCTCTGTATCTCCTTCTCTGTGTAAATCTACCTTTCAATAAAAATAAATAAATCTTTTAAAAAATAAAATACTGAAGTATGCATGAGCATCATCTCTGTATGGCAGGTGCATACCTCTGGGATCTGTGGACTTCTTCAATACAGGAGTCTGTAAAATTATTCATTTGTGTGCATTTTAAAGCAAGTCCATAGTTATCCATGGATTCTCAAAAGGTTAAGTATTTGTTGTTAAATAGGACAAAATGACACCTGGCTGAAGTAAATTCTAACAGGTAATATACTTCTTGTTGTAGGTATTAAAGTTTGAACCTGGCTATTTCAAGAGGAGGAACAGAGCAAAGAATATGGCTCTTGTTGACATCCAGTTGGATCACCATGAACGGTGTGACTGTATCTGCAGCTCAAGACCACCTCGATAAATGATTGTTCACACAGTTACATTAAGCATGCGAGAGCATTTAGATTAAGCAGGGGGCAGCAAGAGACCCTTTTCCCACCAGCAACTTAATACTAGCCTACATTGCAATAAATACAAGTGGTTGCTGAGTTTGAACCTAGCTTAATTAGTGTCATATAGCACATAGAAAGGGTATGTCATCAATCTTTATATCCAAGAATATAGGACTGCATTTAATGATAGTACAAGAAGAGAGATATACATCATATATGTTTATGATATGTTTACATCCATATCTAGATGTAAATAAGTCAAATGATTTATTCAATATATATAATCAGAAACACCAGAGCATATAAATGGTCATTTCCAATCTTACTCTTATGACAAAATAAGAGGAATATCAAATATATATTTCTTTTATATTTCAGATGAATCATTTTTGTTATAGCTTCAATCACAAAATAACTTTTCATCTTTGTTTATGAAAGTATCTTGTATGTTAAAAACAAACAAAAAAATTTTTATGTACATTGTATCTTAGTTGATAATAGCGCAAAAGAAAAATATGATTTTTGGGAAAAGAGCAAATACTTAATTGTTGTCCCCAGGAGATATACTTACCTATGTAGGTGATTATTATCTGTCTCCAAAACTGTGCCAAAATAATACAGGTGCTTTAGAAAGTAAGACATGAAGTCTTTTGATACATTTTCTAAGGTACACCAACTCATTTCACACCTGTCTCAGAAAAATTGCTCAGGAGCTTATTGTTATACGCCAGCAAGAGACAATGTATAGCTTGTAGCCAGATTTCAGATTGCTTTCTTCCCATAAGTCCTCAACAAAAGCAAATCCTCTCAAGAATGACCTGGGACTTGTGTATGAACCATTCAAAAAGATATTCATTAGCAGAGTTAGGCAGTTCAAAGTAAAAAAAAAAAAAGATTATTGAAGTGTTCACATAACTGAAAATTAGATGGAATGTTTTATGGAATCCTTATTCAGTAATGGATTCAAACTGTTGAAGCTGGGCCAATGCACTTACTTATTTTGCTTAAATACATGGATTTACAGCAGTGTTATAGACTTGGCAAGCCAACATGGATTATTCGTAGTCTACAAAGCTTTTGCATATTAATAACCAATTTTGCTGATGTAAATTCCTGATTACTAAGTTACTCAGTCACAGTTCTGAACTGTTGTGTCTGAACCCAGTGAAATCAGATCTGGGGTCTTGGTGCTTTCCAAATCTGCAGTTGGTTCAAGGAGTCAGTTGTTAAAAAGTATGGGAGAACAAGTTTGGCTCTGTTTTACTAGAAAATTGTTTTTGCATTGAGTATTGATATTTCGAGTAGATTTTCTTCCCTGTCTGCTTATTTTCTATTTTAAAGGATACTGGCCACAAAAGTAGGTGATGATTCATTGTTCTCCAAAGACACTTAAGAGAGAATACTGAATTCTAAATAGGTCAAGAATGGGCATGAAAACTCTATTTTTCTTCCTATCTTGAAGATAAAATGGGGAGTTAATTTCTTCTGTGAGTCTGTGGACCTACTTACCTGCAAGCAGACAGGGTGAGGAATTTGTGACTGGGCTCCTTAAGGTCCAGTGTCATAGGACTGGCCTGTTAAATGTAATTGAATAGCTAACTGGAATGCTACAAAACCAAGTTCTCAAGTACCCTTAAGGAACTCAGTGCTTCTCATCATTTTGCAATGAAAGACTTACGCTTATTAAAAATATAACTTCTGCTCCTTTAGAAGTGTTCCGGGTCTTTTTTCAGGGACTGACTGGGGAAATTAAATATTTTATAGTTCAGTCTCCAGAACCCAATAGCACAATCAGAAGTAGTTTGGAGACAATAACAGTCAGCAACCACCCTTCTCCTTCATGGCCACTGTGAATTTCCTGAGAAAACATTGTCTTCCTGTACCAACATCAAAAAGTGTATTACATCATTCCAGCTGGTATGGCTCACATCACAGCTGTAAATATGAAAAACTAGAATTTTCCACCCAGTTTCCAATAAACCTTTCAGGCTGCAATAACTACAATAGTTTGTAGTTAAGGCCCTATCTGTGCTTTTATTTATTAGCTTAAATGTAAACAGGCATATTCAATCTCTTTTGCTTTCCTGACTGTTTTATTAAAACTTCTCCCTTGGTTATCTGTTATCTATTGCACTTCCAATGTGTAGCCAGTAAATCTGTTTCATTGCCATCAAAGGAATAAAAAGCTTACTGTACAAATTGCATTTCAAAGCAAACCCCAATAAATCCACACGTCTGCATTGGCTCGCTCACCTGGAATAATGTGTTTCACTCAGTATGTTCTTGCAATG
Organism: Ochotona princeps; assembly: GCF_030435755.1. NCBI lineage: Eukaryota > Metazoa > Chordata > Mammalia > Lagomorpha > Ochotonidae > Ochotona > Ochotona princeps. Next base: position 84,030,290 of record NC_080835.1, read on the forward strand.
TGGAGTTTTGAAAATGTTTATATATTGGTAACATGCAGCTTTCTAGGTCTCATAGCTTTATCTGTAACTGTAATGTGCCTCTTCATGAAAAAAATAAATATTGATTTTGAATTATACTATTCCATTATTTAGTACTCAGTTGCAAATTTAAAGCTATCCTAGGGTGAAAACTTACGTTTCACCAGTGTGTGAAAATGTTTGGAATGACAAGATAGGGCAGTTTCTGAGCAGTGTGATTTATAGCGGCCGAAAGAGAGAACATCTTCTCTCAGCCTACAAAATCCTCTTCTGTACCTGTCCTGCAGCGACACAGTAACTGGAGACCTAGGTTTGGGTTTTTGCTCCTGCTGTTGTTCCTTATTTCACTTTTTATATGAACTTTTAATAAAATATATTCTCTGACATTTCTTTATTATTATTCTACCAGAAACAGGATAGCAATTACAGAGTTTTGAGTGAAACTTTGCCGGAGTAGTGATTTTTCTTAGTTTTATGTAGTTTGGGCAACACAAATAGCAACAAGAATTCTATGGCAGAAATCCATTTTACCATCAGAAAAATCAGGTGTGTGTGTGTGTGTGTGTGTGTGTGTGTGTGTGATGTAGGAACAAAATAATGAAGTAATTCTGTGAATAATGGTGAATGTACAAAACTTGAGCTTTTATGTAAAAATCATAGTAGCCAAATATAAATGACATTTTAAGGCAAATGTGCTGAACCTTTTATTTCATTTCCTCAATGTGTAATTTTCCAGTTTTAACTTTAAAAATAACTCAGTAAATATTCTTATTGCTCATATTCTCCTGGGGTTCTCTGGGTGAATGCTAAATTAAAATTCATACATATTATTCATGCCTGAAATACTAGAAAATAGCAATTTGTCTGTCGGCAGTCATAATCACATATTTTGGAAGATAGAATAGAATTCACTATTTTAATTGGCATTCACTCAAATTATGTTGTTGTTTAAATATCAAGTGAAAGAATAACCAGACCTTCAAAATAAAATAAAATTATCTCAGAATAGTTGCACATCAACAATGCATAAGATACTATCTACTTAACGTAATGATCTTTGCTTGATTTTAAAGTTATTTTATTGTTTATAAATTAGTTTGTGACTTTCAATTAGATTTTATTTCTACATAAATGTCTAAAATACTCTTAAGCAGATCACAGTAGGAGAGTATAGGCAAGTCCATTAATATATTAATTGCAGCAAGATAATAGATAAAAAATCTTCATTTTGTAACAAAGTTATTTGAATTTCTAATTATTTTAGATTGTTGGATCCTGATAGCCAGATTTATTGGATTCAATCTGTATTTTTAAATAATGCTGCAATAAATCACTGTTAGTAAACAGATTTCTGAATTATATTTAGCATGTCTCTATGATTAAGGCCATGTTACAAACTCATTTGTGCTCTAGTATTTTCATCTGTCTTCTCTAGGCTTTGTAGGTTTTACTTTTCTCCCAGTGACTTCAACGTTTGTCCTGTTCTTATCTGTCAGTGTTCTGGTCAGTGGAGATAATGTTTGGTGTCTACTTTAGGGAGGTATAGGAGATAGATATCAATTGAAGAGAGCAAAAAAGTGCACTTTCATAAGTAACTAGTTAACATGACAAAATTGCCAACTGTTTCAAGGAATTGCTTATTTTTCAGAGTGAAATTTTTAAAGGAATATTCTCCAGCACTGCAAATTTTCATGCAAAACTCAAAATCTGAAGATAAATCTCAGGAAATTTAGCCACCATTATATCAGGAAAAATTAGTTTATTGTTATGTTAGTTCATTACTTTACATGTACTGTGTGTTAGGCTTTCTTTGAGATTCAGAACACAAGGTGATCAAATGCAAGATAAAGCTATAAACGAGTATTCTAGGTGAGATTAAGAGCATAGATTTTTCTAACAAAAAGAAAAAGCTGTGTAAAGTGAATGTGGATAATTCATGGAATATAGAGTGAAGTAGCAAGAGGAAAGGAATTGATAATCAGTTTGAAAATGTAGGTAAGTACTTGATTATACAAAGCTTTGCATTGGTGGGAGGCAAATAAATTGAGTTCCTTACCTTTTACTGTCACTTATTAGTGAGGGATGTTAACCATCATGTAAGAGCAGACTGAAGTTAAAAGACTTTGGTCCTGGTGACTTGTCTGTCCCTTTCCATTTGTTCATTTACAAAATTGTGTGTGATATGTTATTATCAATCCCTTCCAGCAAAGCAATTCTTCAGCTTGGAAAATGATTGTCTCCATAAAGAATTAGAATAGGAGTGTAAATTATGAGGCTTCTCTGACTAAGTTCTAAGTGAGAGAGGTAGAGATGACTGAGACCTGGAATGCAGGAAGGGATGTGTGTTCACTGTAGGTGTGCAAGCTGTGTGCTGCACATCCCTCGGGGTGCTCTGTGCATGTGCTAACTCTGCATCAAGAGTTAAAGATAACTCAGAGGTCTGAGAGCCTAGAGGAAGCAGTATTGTGAGAATACCGAAGGTTTCCTGGAATAACTAGGAAGGCAGTAAGAAAAGTACAATTTTGAGAGCATGTTCCTAGAGGAGAATTCAGGGTTTTTAATACTGACTGGGTGTCTGTTGGAATAGTGATGCTGTACCCATAAGAACGTCAAGGAAGGATCTTGAAGGATCACAATAATCATTAAAGAAGCAAGGAGGATGAAGTCTCACTTCTCACACATATGTGTTCCAAAATTCAGACTATGTTCTGAGGGATAGTTAAGTTTTTAGTCCCGCACTAAATGCAACACATTCACCAAACAATAAAACAAACATGTTTCTGCCATTATCTTATTAGAGAAGGAGGGTACATACAAAGACTTAGACATATAAAGTTCAAAAGCATAATGTAAAATGATAATGAAAGATTAGATCAGAGGATAGAATGGAGTTGTTTGAGAACATAACATTGGAACTCCAACAGATCCACAAATAGAAGGAAAGTAAAATAAAAATGTAACATTAAGGAGGGGGCATCTGACATCACTGATCATCACAAAAGGGCAAAGGGGCACCTCAATGATATGTTAATATGGCTAACTCTGGCAGTTGCAGCCACTTGGGGAGTGAACCAGTGGATGGGAGATCTTTCTGTTTGTCCTTCTCTGTGTAAAACTGCATTTCCAATAAGAATTAATAAATCTTTAAAAAATGATTCAAATTGGACACAGCCTCTTACTGTGCACCCTGACATTCCATGTGATGGTTCGTTAGCATGTACTTTATCATTTATCGTTGCTCTTCACCATTCTCACCAGATTCTAAACCACTGACTTGCTTCATCTTGAACTTGAACACCCAAAGGTGAGTCATATAAACGTTTTCTCTTTGTTATTTGCCTCTGATATTTCATTATAGTTACAGAAATCTGTTGATAGCTCTTCTCTATACTCTTGAAGAACTGCTTAGTATTTGTTGAATTTTTTATTCAGTTTAGTGTTAATTTATAATTATCAACTAAGTTGCAATTCTGTCATTGTAAAATTTAAAAAAAAAGAAAAAAGGGAGGGGTGAGTGAGTGAAAGAGGAAGAGGAAAGGATGTTGTGAGAAATATTTTTACATCTTGAAAACTAAATATGCTCTGTCTTCAGACCAGAGAGGGTATACCTAAGAAGACGTTGAACTTGACTGGACAATAAGATGCTGGACTCTATGTTTGGTGTATGCTTGCAATGGGGGAATCTCAACTGAACTTGAGCTGTGGTTATGCAACAAGGTGGAGGAATCCACCATGGTGGGAGGGTTTGGGCAGGGGTGGGAGAACCCAAGTATCTATGTAACTGTGTCACATAATACAATGTAATTAATGAAGTTAAATAATAAAAAAAAAAAGACTAAAAAAAAAAAAAAAAGAAAACTAAATATGAAACACATGAAATGTGTTCTGTTAAAGTAACAGTTTAAAAATTAGTAATGTAAATAATAAGGACAATAAAACATCTAACCCATGCATCACCTTTCACTTCTCTAGATGGAGGTTTCAATCATGTACTTAGATGTGAGTCTCAAGGTCAGAAGGGGGTCTGAGAATGAGAAATAATTTATTGATTTATGTTTAAAATTTATTTTCTTATTGGAAAGGCAGATTTACAGAGAGAAGGAGATATAGAAAGAAGATCTCTCTGCTGCTTCACTCCCCGAATGGCCACAACAGCTGGGCTGCACCAATCTGATGCATTGAGCCTATTCCAGGTCTTCGGCTGGTGCAGGGTCCCAAAACTTTGGGTCATCCTCGACTGCTTTCCCAGGCCCCCCGGGGAGCTGGATGGGAAGTGGATTAGCCTGCGCACATATGGGATCCTGGCGCATGAAAGGTGAGGGTTTAGCCACCAAGCCATTACGCCGGGATAGAGACATAAATTTCTGATGAGTATATTTTATTCTATTGTGCACACATAAACGTTTTTCATTCATACATAACTTTTTTTGCTTCTTTCTGTTTCATTATTTTTTGACATTTCAATTTTGATTTTAATTTTAATTTAAAAAGATTCAATATGACTTAAAGACACAATTCTACAAACATGATATTCCCTTCTGCCTCTCTTCCAACCCTCTCTACCTTTCTCCCTTCTTTCTTCTCATTTTATTTCTTCTTTCTTCTTAAGAACGTATTTTATATTGGTATTGCAATAAAAAGTCTTAGTAGTACACTGAATAAGTTTAACAAGTAAAAAAAAAATTCACACTCATTTAGTGTGAATATAGACCAATAACTAAATGGTAAAATGATCATGTCATGCATATATGGTAGTTTAAAGTAATCATTTATCATCACAACTATACTAGTATGACATTCTTAACCACTGATTTGATAAAGTGTGAAACAGTTTCACAAAACCACTTTCATATGAATGCTGTTACACAAAAGCATTTCGAGTTCATTTATTACTATTTTTTTATTTTGGGGGATCACATATGTGGGAGAACTTGTGGTATTTGTCTTTCTGGTTCTGGCTAATTCAGTTCCCTGTGATGTCCTTCCGTTACATCCAATTTGCTTAACAGTGTAGGATTTCAATCCTCTTTATAATGTAAGAATATTTCATTGTGTATGTAAACCACATTTTCTGTATCTATTCATCTCGAAGATACTTTGATTCCAAATATTGGCTGTTGTAAAAAACGATATTGTAAACTTAGACATTTTTGCAATGGTATGCTTTGACTTACTTCACAAGCACGGGCTCAGACTCCATAGGTTAAGAATTCAGTAACTCCCAAGTATTAGAAAAAAAAAAAACACTGCTGCTTAAGAGTATTAAGTATCATCTTGTTTAGTATTTTGCAATTCTTGGAAATTACAGGAAGTATTCCCTTTTTTACTGTTTTTGAATTCAGTAGTTCAACTATCAGGTTCCATATTTTTCAGTGATGAAGATTTTGATTGCTTATTCTGTCTCATTACTTGATAAAGATCTGTTGAGATTGTCTATGTCTTCTTGATTTAATCTTGATAGGTTATATGTACACAGAAATTTATCCAGTTGTTACGTTTTCCAGTTCATTAGTATATACTATCCCTCGTAGTTTCATAAAATCCTTTATATTTTAGTAGTGTTGGTTGTAATGTCTTCTTATAAACATGAGTTTTTCTCTTTTTTCTTGGTTAGTATGGCTAGAGTTTTATGTGTTTTGTTTGTCCTCTAAAGAAATCAAGTTTTTGTTTTGCTAATCTTTTGTATTTATTTTCGTTTCAGATCTATTCATTTCTGCTGCAACCCTTATTATTTCTCACATCCTGCTGTGTTGCTTGGTTTTTGTTTTCACAGCTATTCAAGATGCATCATTTGATCATTAACCTGAGACATTTCTGTTTTTTAAGGTAATTAGTTAATGCTATAGCTTTCCCTCTTAATACTGCTTTTAACATGTCACACGTTTTAATATTCTGTTTTCATTTATTTAAAGAAAATTTCAATTCCCTTTTTATTTCCTTTGATGAACCATTGATCATTTAGTAGCATGTTATTTAATCTCCAGGTATTTAGGAATGATCTATTGTTCCTATTGATTTTTAGATTTGTTACTTTGTAGTCTGAGAAGATTCATGGTTAAGTTTCATCATTTTAAATTTGCTGAGACTTAATTTGTGGCTTGATATGTGATCTGTCCTAGAAAAATATCCTATGTGCTGATGAAAGTAATGTGTATTAACTTTTGAGTGAAATGTCCACAAATGTCTGTTAAGTCCCTTTGCTCCAGAGTATGTCACAACTCCAGTGTATCGTTACTGATTTCTTGTCTGGATTATCTGTACATTGGTGAGAGTGGGGTGATGTATTCAACCCTATTAATATATTGAAGGTCATCTCTCTTTTTAGGACTAATGATATTTGCTAGATAAATCTGAGTGGTCTTGCATTGGGTGCATTTGTATTTATAATTGTTACATCTTCTTGCTGAATTGAACCTTTTATCAAAACATAACGCGTTCATTTATCTCCTTTTACAGTTTCTGATTTAAGATTTTTTATCTAATATCAAGAAAGCTACTCCTGGGCCCAGCATAGTAGCCTAGTGGCTAAAGTCCTCACCTTGTATGCACCGGGATCCCATATGGGCGCAGGTTCTAATCCCAGTAGCCCCACTTCCCATCCAGGATGGCCCAAAGCCTTAGGACCCTGCACCCGTATGGGAGACCCAGAAGAAGTCTCTGACTCCTGGCTTCAGATGGGCACAGCTCCAGCCATTGTGGCTAATTGGGGAGTGAATCAGCAGATGGAAGATCTTTCCCCCACTGTCTCTCCTCCTCTGTATATCTGAATTTCCAACAAAAATAAATAAATCCTTAAAAAAAAAGAAAAAAAAAGCTACTCCTGCTCATTTTTGGTTTTCATTTGCCTGTTACACGGTTTTCAGTCCTTCACTTTCAGTTTTGGTATTTTTGTTTATGAAGTGAGTTTCTTGTAGGCAACGTTTAACAGGGTCATGGTTTTTCATCCATTTAGCCAACCTGGGTCTTGTGGTTGGCCAATTTAATGCACTAACATTCAAGGGTAATATTCACATAACTAAGACCTGTCAATTTAGTTGACGAAATAATGACTCTCTCATCTCTGTTAGCAAATTTGCTAGCATTGTGTGTTTTTAATTTACTTCTAGCAGGACACTCTTCAGGCTTCTCTAATGGTGACGGATTCACTCTGTTTTTGCTTATCTGGGAGATGTTTTATTTCTCCTTCACTTTTAAATGATATAAAAGTAGCATCTTGATATAAATGTAGCATTCTTTTAAGATTTTGAATATACCATCACACTCTCCTGGTCTGCAGTATTTCTGTAGAGACACCTGATGTTAATCTAATTAGCTTTCTTTTCTATGTAATGATGTTCTTTTCTTATCTCTTTTCTGTTTTTTTCTCCTTGTGTTTAACTTTCAACAGTTTTTCTACAATATGCCTTGAATAAGGCTTTTTTTTTTGGTTGAGAATTTGGAGTACTCTGACCTTCTTGTACTGGATGTCCATATCTCTTTCAACATCTGGAAATTTTTCAACTGTTGTTTCATTTATATAATTCTTAACTTCTTAAAAATTTTATTGGAAAGTCAAATATACAGAGAGGAGGAAAGACAGAGAGGAAGATCTTCCATCTGCTGATTCACTCCCCAAGGAGCTGCAACGGCCGGAGCTGAGCCCATACGAAGCCATGAGCCAGGAGCTTCTTGCGGATCTCCCACACTGGTGCAGGATCTCAAGGCTTTGGGCCATCCTTGACTGCTTTCCCAGGCCACAAGCAGGGAGCTGGATGGGAAGTAGGGCCGCCGGGGATTAGAACCGATGCCCATGTGGAATCCCAACACATGCAAGGTAAGGACTTTAATCGCTAGGCTACTCTGCCAGACCCTAATTCTTAATATCTTTTTTCTTCTTTTTTCCCTGAGGAATATCTAAATACGATTATCAGGTCATTAGTGACATAGTCCATATGTCATGTCTTTCTTTTAATTCTCCTTTCTTTATTTTTGTCTAATTGATTATTTAAAAATTTCTGTCTTTGTGGTTAGAAATTCTTTCCTCTACCTGCTCTATTCTGTTCTTAAAACTCCCAATTGTTGTTTTCTATTTCACTAACTGAAGATATTGTTCCCAAAAAATTTATTTGCTTTTCCTTAATAAGTTATATTAGTAATGTTTTCATTTGTGTCACTCTTTGATTTCCTAATTTCTTTAATCTGTCTTCTGTTGCATCTCACTATTTACTGACACTCATTATTTTGATCTTGATGTCTGTCATTTTATAGCCTTCCTTCAGTTTAGGATCTAATGCTATGGAATTATTATATTCCTTCAAAGGCATCATTGCTTCTTCATGTCCCCTGTATTCCTAGGCTGATGTCTGTGCATTTGATGTAATCATCCCTTCTTGTTTATGGAGTAGGTTTTATTGGGAAAAAAAGCTTAAGGTTTAGTGGAATGCAAGGTAGCATTTGGCTTGTTACTTTGGCTCTTTTTCTAGGTGAGTTCATGGGTGTAAATGTTTGAGTGATATCTTTTGTCAGTTATGTCTATAAGTGACACAGTAATCTCTGCTGCATTTTGTATGCCTGTAAGTGTGGCTTTGAGATGAATATGGGTTTTCGAGAGTGTACATCTTTGGTCCATAAAGAGTTCAGTGTCAGTCTCCCTGGTGGTTGTAATGACCATGGACTTCTTCTTGGTGCTGATGCTGGTAAGAGTTCCTATTGCCCTGGTCCTACTGGCTAGGGCTGTGGTACAAACTGCTGTGACTCCAGGACTGTGATGCAGATGGAACCTTCCTCAAGCCCTAGGGTCCAGCTGGGAGCTGCGTGGTAAAATGTCATCTTGCAGCAGCATGGCTGAGTACATCAATGTCTCTGTCCTCTTTCCTTCTGTGCCGCAGAATCTTTGTTGTTTTTTCAGTTCTTTGTCACAATTTTCTGCCATGACCCTAGAAGTATCATCTTTTCATATCCTAGAGTAGCTGAAGACACGGTGGCTATAACCTAGTTAGCCATATTGAGATGTACATTTGAATAATATACAAACAGCCTAAATGCCACAAGAGTGGTAGATATACTGAAGAAGAGGAAAAGAGGTGCAAACATAAAGGATCACAGGGAAAAGCAGCAGCATTAAAATATTCTGATGACCAGAGAAAGAGATTATTTCCCGGGGCCCGGGCCTAAATCAGTTATTCCAGGGATGTAGAAATCTCCTGCTAATTTATCTGCCTACAGACTCTTCTCCCTCTCATCATTTCTCCCCACTCGCTCTTCTTGAAGGGGAAGGAAGGGAGGACATCCCTGTATCTATAGCAGCATTTCCCATTGATCTTGTCGTGACGTACTGTATCTATTAGTGTTTTAGCCACTGTTTATATGTGGCCTGTAAGCTCTTGGAAGGTGGCTCCTGTGGTTGATGATTTTTATTTTAATATTTAAATGTAAATAGCCCTCCTATGGTTAATGGCTACCATATTGGACAGTGTGACTCCAGACTCTATCTGTCATCACAGAGCTAATGATGGAACTGCTACTTCACAGTGCCAGCACTCACACTAGCTACAGCTCAACAGCTGGGGTAGGAAGATCTAGTCAGCACAGTCTTGTTACCTGTGGATCCAAGGAGAACTTAGTTGGCAGATGTGAAAACCAGTGGCTAGAGGCAGCATGCTTTTCACTATGTAAAACAAACATCAGGGAGAAAGTCAACTTACAAAGGAAGAGAGGAAAGAACACCACCAACATGGAGATTGTAGCTGAGAGTCCTGCTTTCCCATCTGTTCTGACATCTGGAGCCAAGTCCCACTCCCCCAAGTTAGTAGGGGTTGAGCCAGATGGCAAGCTATCACAAATACTGATGAAATGGTTGGTCTTCAGAGTTTTAAAAAAACTTTCTGGAGAAGATATTTGGTGAGTAGATGGAGTGAAATGTCTGTCTCTGTTGATGGCAGTTGTATTCTATACAGGTACGGCCACTTTGGAGTTAGCAAACACAGACTGTTTGGTCTTAAGGGAAATATACTAGTAGGTTCCTGAGAGTGTCTGCTCAAACTTTCACCCATGATCAATACGTGCCTTTATCAAATACGCGTTTCTGAGTGATGATACTTTATTTCATATATATTGTTGATTCATTAACAATGAACACAGAACCAGTAACAGTACGACTCATTCCTGAAGCAGGCTTGTGTAATGCATATAGTTTTGCCACAAATCACAGCACCCTAGTCTTCTTACAGTTAGTAACATCACACAGCAAAGACTTGCATTGTGCATCTTGAGATTCCCCAAGAACTATTTTAAATAGCAAGATTCCTGAGCAAAAGAACAAAACTCTGAAAATCATAACAAAATAAACCATGAAGAAAACAGTTGTTTAGTTGAAATAATTTTGACAGTGTCACCTTGTTCCAACTCAGCTGGGAACAGGAGCATCTCAAATTTTTCACAGCTCTGTGCATGTTTGTAAACAGTTGCAAGACACTGTCTATTGATTTGAAGGTCACAAATAAATTTTTAGTAAGCAAATTTGCAAATGTAGAGACTGTGACTAATGGATATTGACTCTAATGAAAGTACCATTTATTGACTGCTTCCGACGAGCTAGGATTTTTTCTGATCCTTACATACATTTATTTCATTTGAAATATATTCTATATTAAATGAGCTTTGTGAAAGTGAAGTAAATTAATATGTATAACATCTTTATTATAACACAATTATTATACGTATTATATTTCAAAAATTTGATAAGATGATAGAAGGTTCAAGTAACCTACTCAAGGTCAATCTGCAGTAAACTGCAGACAGTTTTTATAACTCACATCCTTAGTCACATTATGCCAACACCTCCCTCACCTCCCTGCATCTTTTTTTGGCCAGGAGGCAAATTTAAAGAATTTCTTCAAAAAGTCTTCTTACTGATAATCTCGAGCATAGATTCTAAGTTCTTCACTGAAGATTCTAGTCAAGTTTCATTCACTTAATGAATAACAACTGAGCTTCTTCTATGTGGAAGGCATGATTCTAGGCACAAAGTTCAATAAGCAAAGTAGTAAATGCATGGTGTTCTTGTTTTCATTACATTCTCATCAGAAAGATACAGAAGACAGTAGGATGCTGGACTCTGCCATTGTCCATGCCCGCGATGATGGACATACGACTGTGTATGAAGAACTGTGTATGATATAGGGGAACTCGGTGGCAGGGCAAGGCGGGTTGGGGAGAGGATAGGGGAAATCCCAGGGACCTATAGAACTGTGTCTTAAAATAATAATAATAATAAATAAATGAATAAATAAACAAAAGATTTAAAAAAGAAAAATTAAAAAAGAGCCATCTGCATTGGAGCCTCTGGGAGAAAAGAAAGAAAGAAATATACAGAAAATATGCACACAAGTCCATATGAAGGGGTGTCGAGAAGTTCATAGAAAATGGAATTAAGAGATGTTTATTTTGGTGTAAAAATTTTTGAAATCCATGCATGTCCCCCCCCAAGATAAGCTTTTCCCATGAATCTTTTGAAATGTATCTGTATAATGATAATGCTTGTAAAAAAAAAAAAATCAAGCTAGAAAGGCAAAGGAAAGCCTCTCAGGTGGATAATAAGGGCAATAATATGTTTTTTTTTTCTGAAACTTCAAGGCTGAAAGAAAATAATGCATGGAAGTATCTTGTAGAATACCCTAGCCAAGGGAAGTACACCAATAGCTAGAGTAGAAACTGCCCAAGGTTGGTGTAGGGACTGAAAAGGAGCCAAGCCGATGTAACAAGGAAAAATATGTGACGTGTTGGCAAGACAATTCTTTGGGATCTTGTAGGCCATGGGTTGCAGTTTGGATTCGTAGCATATTGAAATGTCCTGAGAGTGTTAAACAGGGGGATTAAGTATATGATAGGTTGGCAAAAGATGTCTCAGTGAGCGTGTAATTGACAATGAGAACAAGAGTGGAAGCTTTGAATCTATTTAGACTTATGAGAGAGGGGAGGCTTTATACGGAGAGCATGCAGAGGAGGCAGGGAGAAATGGCAGGTTGGAGATACACTGAAAAGCTTTTACCATGAAGAGTACATCTAATGACCCAGGCTGACGTCCTGGGCGAATGTTGTGCTTTGTCCTCCATGGAATCTTTTCTTCACACTTTCACAATTTTTACTAAATTCCAAATTCCGAGCTTGGGCTTTATTGTAAACATTTGCTCCCCCTGGGGAAAACAAAAATGATTTCTGGGTCACCTGGGAAAGTTTGCTCTGGACCTTTAGTAATAAATTATCTTGATGATTCTTTGAAAGCCCTATCTTATCAGAACCAAAACCAAGTAAACCAGATTTTTCCCAGTTATACTCTAGTTGATGAAAGGCTTATGGGAACAATTTGTCCCCATACACACACTTACTAAGTGAAGACACTTCAAGGCACAGCAGTTTCAAACAAGTAAAGGTAAACAAATTAGCAGTGCTGAGAAATACCACTTGCAATCATCCAAAGGCCACAGTGAGAAAAGCTCCGAACAAATCAGCAAGTGTATTAATAGAAAAGAAAAGAAATATTTTGGTTCAGTATTGACCTAAAAATGGACTCAACGATAAACTAAAAATACTTCCCTAAATTCCAATACCTCAAGATCACGACATTCAGTTCTACAGGAACTGAATGCATTTCCTGTTCTAGCCATAGGAGGAAACAGATTTCTCCAGCAGACATTTTAGAAAAATAAATGAGCTTTTCTTTGCAAGAGTGACTAATACAACTCTCTTTCCCTCTCACAGAAAAGGAAAACAGATGAAAAGCCACAGAACTGTGACTGGTCCAGATTTTGTTTTAGAATAAAGGAAGTGAAACAAAGCTTAAACATCAGCATGGTGCAGTGTTGAGAAGACCCCACTTGTTTTCATATGGGATATTTTGTTGAATGCATTGAAAAATTACATCTGAGAACCTGCTATATTTCAGGCATCGCACAAAATGCTCAGGATGCTCAATGACTGATTCTTCGATTCTAGCCCTTGTAGTGTTACAAGCACAGCCCAATATTGGTAGGCAGCAAAATATTAGCTATCCAAGGCAACGCTCAGAACCACTGAGAACAGAGCTACTACAATTCTCCTTGAAACCCATTCACACGTTGGGCTGGCTGATTCTCTGGTGAGGAGGGGCTGGGCTGTAGATTGCAGGATGTCTAGTGTCTTGTTTGGCCTCTCCTCACTGTATGCCAGTTGCACTCTTTCCCCTCTTAACAAGCTAAAAAATGTCTATATCCTAAGCCCTTTATGAAAAAAGCTTGGCCTTTGTGAGAACTGTTGGTTTTAGAAGATGATGTTAGTAATGAAATCTTCTTTCTCTGAGATCTTCTAAAGTTTTATGAAGTCCTCTGCCAATTAATATTGTTTGGGGGGGAGTTGGAGCATAATGTGGAAGGTTCAGCTATTCAAGCTTAAGGGACAGCAGAATCTATCAATCAACCTTGAAAATAAAAACAGTAACTGATTTAAAAGACACAAATGTCAATTCAGTGATATTATTTAACCAGAAAAGCTACCTACTGGCTATACCTCTGTGTCCCTACATCCCAGGGAAAGTTCAGTAAAATCCTTGTCCCTGGATATTTTACAGTTAGGGGAGGCAGACAGGTGAAAGGCAGAATTGAAAAGAAAGCATCTGACAATAGATAAATAAAAGCTGAGAAGGAAAACAATACTGAAGTTCCATTGTAAGTAAAGTGGTCATACAGGGTGATGAACCAAAGGAAACATGTGAGAAAGCCATGCACATATCTATTTTTAAAAAAGGATTTTTCGTAGGAATAATGACAAAGCAAAGGACCTGAGTTAGGAGTTGGCTTAATATGTAGTTGGAATGAGGTGAGCTAAGCTGAATGGCAAGAGGTGGTAATAGGAGGTTAGTCAGAACCAGACTATTTAGACATACAGAGCATTTTGAAGACTTTGATTTGTAGTTGTAGCCCACAAATGTTTCCAGCTGTCCTTTCATGCACCTGGAGGACTATATTCCACTGTACCCTTAAAGTCAGATGTAGTCACCTGTGATAGATTGGATTATTTGGCCCAATACTTCACCACTTTTTGCATCCAAATTCATGTCATGGTCTCATTGTTGATAGGTATTCATTAACCTCTTGTATGAATTTGGACAACAGGGTAAAAGCACACATGGTGAGAGAGGGCTGGAAATGTAGTTGCCCAGTGTGGCCTACCTTTTTGAGCTTTTGCCATCGCAATGAAAGCAGCATGGCCTACTCTGCCTGCTCACATGGGGGGGGGGGGGAGCGGAGGGGCATGAGAAGCATATTAAAGGGAACACCCCTGGAGGGTTTGGAGCTTAAAGCAGACCACTTAGCCTAGTTCAGGATAGATAAGCTGATTCCCAACCAGTCTGCAGATGTGTAATAAATAAATGCTTATCATCGCATGCTGCTAGGATTTTGTGGTGGTTTGTTACACAGCAGGTCACCTGGCTTTAGCCAAGAAAATAAGCATGCAAGCAAAACATTTTAAAGTCTAAAAATTCTCATTCCTGTCTCCTGTTATAGTGAGGATGAAAGTGTCAGTGTATTTCAAAATGTTGAAGCAAACTAATATTAAAGATAAACTTGTTTCAGTGCAAAATTTTAAGCCCATTCATAATTGTTTTATAAACCACATTTTCTATGAACTTTTTAAAGGCATCTTGTGTAGTCTGAGAAGAAATAAAATCTGTAATGCCAGGGAGTGTGGTTTCTGTTTCCAATGCTACATAACCTAAAGGTCTCTGTAGGATTTTATTTTCAATTTAGTTAAAAGGCAGAGAGGATGAGATTTTCCAGCGTCAAATCCTACAATAGCTTAATATGGCAGGGTCATGCCACAGCCTAGAGCTGAGAACTCAGTTTGGGTCACCTGCTTGGTAGCAGAGACCAAGTGCGTTGGCAGAAAAGTGGATCAGATTGGAGCCAGGACTCAAACCAGGCATTTCACCATGGCATGCTGGTGTTCCACGTGCTGTCTTAACTGCCACTGAGGCAAACACCTGTCCCTCTGCAGGCCTTTGAGGTAAAGAATATCATGATTTGCCTCATATACAAGCAACTTTGCATATGTTAAGAATGGATGGAAGGAGGTATGGGTGGAGGCTAGTAAACCATTCCCAGGTGGTTATGCCACCTCAGGCAAGGCATTGTAGTGGCTTGGAACATGGTGGTAGCAACGGGAGGTGTGAACCAATGGTCATATCCTGCAGACATTTCAAAATTATTACAAAAATTTGTATAAGATGCAGAGCATGAGCGAAAGGAATGAACCAAAGATAATTTCAAGGTCATGGTGTGTAGAGTGGGCTGAGAAAGTCTTCATTAACAAAGATGGATTTTGTGCTGAGAGAAAAGAAGTTTGGCTCTGAGAGGTTATCTGAAGTTTAAGGGTAGGCATGGTTCCCAAAATTGTTTTTTATTTTTTTATTGGAAAGGCAGATATACAGAGAGGAAGAGAGACAGAGAGGAAGATCCTCCATCCTATGGCTCACTCCCCAAGTGACTGCAGCGGCCAGTGTTGTGCCAATCTGGAGCCAGGAGATATTCTGAGTCTCCCATATGGATGCAGGGTCCCAAGGCCCTGGGCTGTTCTCGACTGTTTTCCCAGGCCACAAGCAGGGTGCTGGATGGGAAGCAGGGCACGTGCAAGGCGAGGAGTATAACCACTATGCTATCACGCCGGGCCCGGTTCCCAAAATTGTATAGACAATTGAAATGAACTTACTAGTCCAGGGTTTAGGGCAGGTGGGGCAGGAGATGTGCTTTGGCAGTTTGTTAATGTATGCAAATTGTATTTAAAGCCACTAGATTAGAGGAAATCATAATGTGAATGAGAATAGACCGAAAAAATGGCTGACGAATTGAGTGCTGGGGCATCCTACATGAAGAGGCCAGGAAAGTGTGAGTAGTGTCCAGTGAGGCTGTAGATTCTGCTGAACCTCTCACTTTCCTGGCCAAGTGCTTTATGCAACTCCCCCCACCGAGTTTTCGGCCCTGGAAGGCTGACCCTGACGGAGCTGATCCCTGTTCTCTTCCGTTTTTGGTCGGGTTTGGTCAATGGGAAGAGGTCTGAAGAGGGAATTATTAGACAACAGGAGCTGAGATTAGGTCACTGGCTCTCAGATTTAAGGATGCTTCAAAATTACATGTAAAGATCAATCAACAGCGTGTGATTCATGGGTGAGACTTGAGGATTTTCAGGAAATGCTGAAGCTGGTTTAGGGCCAGCACATCGGGAAGCTCTGGATTCCCTTCTCTGTTTGCCTGATCCCTCTCCCACACTCTGAGACTGCTGGAGTCTAGTGGTGACCCCAGCAGGAAGTCACTGCTCCTCCCACTTTGGACTGCAGTCTGACACTATTCCTCTGGAATGTCAGTATCTCTTTTCTGTCCTCATCTTTTTAAAAATGGTGATAACTATTCCTGGTAGCCCCAAGTTTCTGTCCTTTTCTACATCATTCTTAATTGATATGATGGAGATATAATTAATGCTGTTGGTAATTAATGCCTGTGCAAAGAAACCTTCCTTGAATTATCCTAATATAAGTAAGTTGTTTGTGTCACTGAGATAGGAGTCTAAGAGATACCTGAATAAGATTTTCCTTTATTTTTTTTAAAGAATTTCCTGCGGTTCTTTTTTTTTTTTTTTTACAAGATTTATTTTATTTTATTGGAAAGTCAGATATACATAGATGAGGACAGAGAGGAAGATCTTCTGTCTGTGGACTCACTCTCCAAGTGGCCTCAACTGCTGGAGCTGTGCCAATCTGATTAATTGAGCCTCTTCTGGGTCTCCCATGCGGGTACAGGGTCCCAAGGCTTTGGGCCATCCTCAACTGTTTTCCCAGGCCACAAGCAGGGAGCTAGATGTGAAACAGGGTCACCAGGATTAGAACCGGTGGCCATATGGGATCCAAGTGTGAGCAAGGTGAAGACTTTAGCCTCTAGGATACTGTGTCGGGCACCCTGTGGTTATTTCTAAAAGACCGTTGACTAAATAAGTGGGGGTGTTACCATGTCTGGATCACAGGGAAGCAAGCCTTCCTCCACTATTTTTTGTTTCCTGAATGAATGGTCTCGTGCCATATCATGAAAGTAGTGATTTTTAGAAAGAATTTCCATCAGGTTTGAAGCATAAATCATTTCTAATTAAACTGCAATTAACTGGAGAATTTAATTAATCATAACAATATATTCCATGATGAATTGATATTTCAGTGAGCTAATAATCTCAAATGGGTAATAAAAATTGAAGAGGAATAGATATATCCAGCTTATATGCTTGGACTTTGAAAATTTTCGAAAATGTGCCATCAAAAATTAATACATTTGTGTGGCGTTTAGGATTCAATTCAGCTAAACCCATAAATTCTGTGATACAATTTCTTGTGCTTTTATCTTCACATTGCAAGGCATTTTATTGTGATAAATATTTGCAAATAAAAACAAGCATTTACCTAGCCATATTTTTGGAAATTTACAAACTCATCAAAATCCCTGATGTAATGCAAAGGTTTCCAATATAATGTTATGGCATGTGTGCTTTTAATCAGATAAAAATAGGGGTCAGCAGGTGGGTGGCCACATGAAGCAGATGGGGGAGGGAGGAAAGAAGGAACTCTAGGGAAATGAAGGCAGAAACTATTAGGAGGCCTTTGCTCACCATGTTGTCTGTTTCCTACAGCTGCCCCCATGCTGATGTTCAGTCTTGCTGCTGGTGTTTTACACAAACTTTTATTCTGACTACCATTCACCCATGTCATTTCAATGCAAGTATCTGTTCATTTATAAAACTCTTCCACTTTACACTGTGCCATTTAGAGTAGGTATTTTACCCTTGGATTTCTGATTGTAATACAATCTGCAAAAAATAAAAGGTGCCTGATCAGCTGAATTAAGTAAGCAATCATCTAAATGGCCTAAAAAGCACTAATTTTCTTGGCGCTTGAGTTGTTGGACTATATTTCACTAACTGAACCCTTTCTCTAGATGACCACAAGAAGAATATGAGCAGAAGAATTTTCCTTTCCTTACTTGACAAAGGACAAAAAAAATTAAATCATGTCAGCTATAGTAACACTCTATGTCATAGATTTTCTGCAGGATCATAAGCTTTCTGAAGTCCAAACTTTTTGTGTGTTTCTTGGTCCCTGCTGTGTCCTCAGGCCTGGACAGTGACTGGATTATGGGAGTCGTCTGTTGCCAGTTTATGTGGGCTACAGAATGAAGACTGACATAACAGACATGAGTTTGTATCTTGATTCTCTGCCAACTTTGCATAAAACTTGGACAGTCTCTTCCACTTTGGCTTCAGTTTTCCTCTTTAAAATAGCACTCAAAAGCAAGAAAATTATATATTTCATTTTTGCTATAGTTATGGATATTTCATGTATCCTGTAAGAAGGTGGGTGGTCAGTGAGATGTGGTCCCCACTGTCTGTAATATGAACTCCAGTTGTCATTGGAAACAAATGGCAACAAGGGCCTTTAATGCAGAAGAGAACTGGCAGCCATCCCTGGCTTAGCAATCACACAGCCAAGGTGATCACTTGTTTGGGGTTGCCCCAGATTAAAAGACCTATAAAGTTATTTCCATTTTTCAACTTCTCTTTATCTGTAATACATGCAGCTGAAATGAGATATCAAGGTAATTCAGCGGTGACCAGAATCCAAGCACTCAGCTTGAATTCAAAGAGAAAGTGAACAGAGTATCACTCCTGCTTGCTCTGAACTCTAATTTTTCTATCTGAAACCCCATTAAGCTTGGGCAAAGGGAAAAACATCCATTTTTCTTGTTTGTTCATCACAGGAACAATTTATTTAAAACTGGAAAAGCACAAGGACACCTCAGTCTTTTCTTTATTCTGCCTAAAAGAACAAGTTAAGGAAAAGAGTCTAGAAAAGTATTCTGGGAATGATATGTAAATGAGAACACCAGGTTTCACACTTGGCAACTTCCTATTCCTGTGAAGTGGAAATTTTTGCTTTGAAAGCAGTGTTGAAAGATTGCAAGAGATGTAAATGTGATGTCAACTATTTGTATTCCACTCATGTTTTCTCCAAAGATTCTGTACTTGAAGATCCATTATGTGTCACGTATCCACAGTCAACATTTCAGCAGCTTCTGTTCTACCTGCTCTGCGGTGTGGCCAGCATGCAAACGCTGAGTGCTACAACGGTCCTTGAGTCGCCTCTGCAGACCTGGGGACTTAGCAGCCAGCCACCATTGCTCTGCATCTCCTTCTCTGGGGAAGGGAAAGCAGTCATAGAGCAGTGACAGACTGGTCACGGGCCATGGAATGCTGACACTCTGCTGCAAATACTACAGCCCAAGTAGCTTCTTGCACTGTCCTTCATAAGGAGATTGTGATTTGTACAATGTGAACACAGCTCTCTGGGCATCACAGACAGAAATGTAGCAGCCATGTTTCCTTGGAAGTATGTTTATTACGTTTGCAACTATAGACAAAGATTAAAATGCACAGATCTTTCAGGAGAGGCTGTTGTGTTAACAGAAAAGCACAGATGTAACCAGGGGCATTGTTGAGTTTTAATTTCCCTATTTAGTGTGGTGAACCTCGCATGGTATATTACTGTTCTTGGCACTTCCTGTATGCAAGCGGCTTATATGTGGGGTGCTTGACTGCTGGCTCTGGGTACTGAAGGAGGCCAAGGCCTCTCTGCTGCCACACCAGGATGCAGCAGCTGCTGCTGAGGGCATAGCAGGAGGGTGCAGCCATGTGGCACAATGCAGGCTGGGGTCCCTGTAGAGGCTAAGGAGAATCCCATTCTCTTATAGGTGCATGGTGCTGTAATCCTCCAGGACAGTGCCTCGAAGACAGTGCTCTTTTTACGTTTGTCTTCATGCTGTTATTTAATATTTTTTTTCCAAAAATTTTATTTATATAAAGTGGAGGTTGTGCTCTTAAAAGACAAAGCCTACACTCTAATTCCAAGTGTGTCTACTTTTTGAGGAGAGCATTACCAGAGCCAGATGGTAAATGTAGATGTTGGAAATTATTTAAAACAGTAAGTGAGTTCAGGGGCTATGACAGAACGATGAATAGAATGGGTAGTCAGAAACATCCGAGGAGATTAGTTGAACACATTATGGGTTATCCGAGTAAAAAGGTATGTTTCTATGATATCCATGGCTCATATGCTTGGAGAATTTCCAGAGAAGACTCAAGCTGTAGATGACCCCATTCTTTTTGTTTGTTTTTAAATGTATTTTATTTTGTTTTATAATATAGTTCCATAGGCTCTGGGGTTGCCCATGCCCTTCCCCAATGTCTCTCCCCACACCCACTGATTTCGCTCCTAGTTTTACGATGTATGTCCTTCACGAACAGTTGTGTTGTTGAAGTATTTCCCCATTTTTAAAGCTGAGAAATGCATGTCAGTTTTTGAATGTGAGCATCCTGGGGGAGCAGCAGCTATGCCACCAGTAAAGGGAAGATGATGACTAGGTAGCACTGAGAATAGTAAGGGAAGGCAAATGCATTAGCCTCTGAAATTACTGGAGTGGGAGGAAGTGAAGAAGGTAGAACATTTTAGAAGTATTTGGAGATAGACCAAGGAGTCCCCTTTCATTTTGATGAGATATTTCAAAATCGACACATTAAAAAGTGTTCAAGTATTGTTGACTTAACCACATCAAGTAACGTTCACATAAGGCACTTTTAAAAATGACTTTTTTTTTTAGAAACGTGTTTATTTTCAGTCAACTTCACTCCACGTCTGCTTCAAAGACTGCAGATCACTTAAGACTACTCGGTGGTTGTTCCCACCCATTCAGTGGCATGAGCCGTGGGGGCTGCAGACCAGTCTTCAGTGGGGAACTGCTGGATGGGCACAGAAGGCACCTGCACACCCTCAGACCAGTCTGCAGCCTCGGACTGGGTAGCCGTGGACTCAGGAGCGGGGGTGGTCCGTTCACCCTGGAACTCCTCCTTGGTCACAGTCTTTTTCAGCCGCAGCCTGCACTTCTTTTTCAGTCTCTTCAGGATCGTTGTAGAAGTAGAAATCAGGCATTACCTCCCAGGGGTGTTCACAGGAGATGGTGCCACGCATGCGCAGAACCTCCCGGGCCAGCATCCACCACATCAAACCCACGGAGTGGGCTCCCTTGTTGTTGCAGAGGATAGCAATGTCCACATAGCGCAGAGGAGAGTCTGTGTTGCACAAAGCGATGGTGGGCAGGTTCACCTACGACGCCTCCATGAGGGGCTGGTGGTCGGCCCTGGGATCTGTCACCACCTGGAACCACAGCTGCTGGAAGGTGGCCTGGATCTGGTGAAGGTGCCAGGAGTGAAGTGGCCAGTGATGGGAGTAGCTCCAGTGGCAGCAGCAAACTTCAGCCCAGCTCTCTGGCCTGTGTTCTGGGAGGAGAACACGCTGATGTCCACAGGGTTTGTGATGGCCATGATGGCCTATGCCACCAGCAAGAGTTTCTCCCAGGTCCTCTTGAGGTTGATGATGTTGATGCCATAACTTTTCCTTTTGTAGAAGTGGAGTTTGGTGTCTCCCAGGTGGGTTCCTGCAGCCAGGAACTTGAGGACATCCTCCTGCTTCATCTGCAGGACATCAAGGGCTCTGGACATTGTGACAGCTTCCCCGTAAAGTTAACTGGGAATGAAAGACAACGCCGTATGGACCCCTCTCTGGGAGCACAGAAAAGAAGAATGGCATATTTATCACATAAAAATACCCATGTATATTGGGTGGGTATGTCCAAGTGTTGTGTGTTGAAGCCAAGTCCCTCATCCCAATGCCTTTGAGCAAGTCTCAATATCTTTCCCTTAGTTTGCAGTTCCTCAATGAAGATTAACTCCTAAAGGGGACAAACAAGTGTAAAAGATCCTGAAATATCAACACTTGAATTGTTCCAGAGTTAACACAATTAAGAGCTCAGTATCAGTCTCTATTCTGAGAGGCTTGGAGAAACTTACAACCTCCAACTCCCATCAAAGCAAATAACATTCTCTGGCCCAGCTTGGTAGACTAGCAGCTTAAGTTCTTGCCTTGCATGAGTCAGGTTCGCATCCTGGCTACCCCGCTTCCCATCCAGCTCCCTGCTTGTGGCCATGGAAAGCAGTCAAGGATGGACCAAAGCCTTGGGATCCTGCACCTCCATGGGAGTCCCAGGAGAAGCTCCTGGCTCCTGACTTTGGAACAGCTCAGTTCCAGCCATTGCAGCTGCTTGGGGAGTGAATCAGCAGACGGAAGATCTTCCTCTCTTTTTCTCCTCCTCTCTGTATATCTGACTTTCCAACAAAAATAAATAAATATTTAAAATAGAAAATAATATCCAGTCTTCCTTTAGTCCCAGGCAGACTGAAGTCCACCTCTACCATTCTAAAGAACACACTCAGCCTCCTATCACCATCAAAGGAAGGCCAAGCTCACTGCACACCCAACACATGTGTTCATCTCCAGCTTTGCACTGTAAGAGTCACTGTCTTTGCTCCTGCAGGACTCTAGAAATTGAGGTTTAGCTGCTCCACCTGACTCCCTGCTCTGTGTTTAGCAATAAACACCTCCATTTTTTTACTACCCTGCTATCGATGACTGGCATGCTGGACATTGGGCAAGTGGACTCAGTTTTGGATTTCTAAAGAAACTCCTTCAACCAATTCTAGGAATGTGAGCAGAAGTATGCATCATTCAACCCATCAATACATGTGTTGTTTAATGATCATGTCAGTTTCTCATTAGAATATTTGACAGCATCTCATGACAAGGAATGATGAATTTAAATTGTAATCTTGCAGTCTTGTATTTCCAGTTTTAGATTTTCCATATTTGATGAAGTTATGGGGTTCAACTTTATGAATCTCTTATAATTCTAAAATGTATGTATATCTCAACACCTCAAGAGTTGTATCAAATTATTCCTTTGTCAAAAGCACCCCTCCTGTATGTTTTTTATATAGCCTACACATCTTTCAGGGCTGCAACTTGGTGTCAGTTTCCCCAAGCCTTTAGCAGATTTGACTGACTACATCCTTTCTACCCCATTAGTGTTATCTGCACATTGCAGTCAATACATCTCATAAAAGAATCATATAATAGTGATAGCGCTAGGTTGTCAACATATTCTATTTCATTTTTTTTTCCTAGACACACAAAAAATGCCTATTTTGAACTCTTTTTCTTTGCTACTTATGTTCTGGACTGTCTTCTAGCCGGTAGCGAGGAAATAGAAGCCATGGAAGTTACTTTGACGTAACACTTCCTTCTGAATCACCTGTTTTCCCCCTCATCGTGGTGATCTGAGCTCTGTGGCAAATTCCATAACTAAGACAATGCCTTAGTTATCTTTGCATTCCTAGGGGCATGTAGTAGGTTCTCAATGAACATTTATTGATACCAACATTCAGTGAGAGAAAAATAAGTGCAATTAGGAGTTCATGAAGAAAGCTAATTACTCGTGACAAGGCAGGATACAGGCCAGTAAGCAGAATGCAGTCAACCAATAAATAGGAAACTGCATCAGAAAGGTCAGTGAGTCTTTTGGGAGATCAGTTGGCATATTGTGGAGGTCAGCATGGCATTTGTCTTCAGAAAACTCAAAAGGCTAGGGGATGGTTTTATCATAGTAGAGATGCTTAGGATTATGATTCCTATAATTTACACAATATGTCATCTTTTCTGGATATATTCTTACCTACTGTCTAATTTAACTCAGGAAACAGTATATAATCAGAGCAAGTATGGTTTCTATTTCAGACTATGAAATTGAAGTCCATTGGCATTAAGTACTTGGTAAAGATCACAACCATGAACAGTGACAATTTAGAGCCTGTAGCCAATTAAGCTGTTTAAGCTCTTTTTTTTTCTGGACAGGTACACTGTCTGACTGTGAACCACTCATGACAGACCTATCATCTCACTATCATCCACTTTCCTCATGAGGCTCTCCAGCATCAGCAATAAAAGTTTAGAATTGATTTCAGTGCTAGTGACCAGTCAGTTTGAAAGACTCTTCCTGTTCTTGCCACAGCTCCAACTCTGAGGCCAGTGGAAAAGGTCATGTTGATATAGAACTTAAAGAATCCATGGGCCTGGGTCTAGTACAATAGACTAATGACTGAAGTCTTCACTTTGAATATGCCAGGATCCCATATTGCCACTGGTTCATATCCCAGCCACTCCACTTCCCTTCCAGCTTCCTGCTAGTGGCCTTAGGAAGGAGGATGACTCAAAGCCTTAGGACCCTGCATCCACGTGGGAGAACCAGAGAAGCTTTTGGATCAGCCCAGCTCTAGCCATTGTGGCTGCTTGGGGAGTGAACCAGCACACAGAAGATCTTTCTGTCTGTCCTCTCTATAAATCTGACTTTCCAATAAAAATAATTAAATCTTAAAAAAAATCCATGAGATTGTGGTCCAGTGGGGTAAGCCACCACTTGAAAAGCCTACATCCCACATGGGAGTTAATAGGATTCAATCCCACCTCCATTACCAATCCAGCTTCCTGCTATTGGCAACCCTGGTAGCCGAAAGATGGTGATTCAGGTATTTGTCCCCTGTCTCCCCAGTGGAAGATCCAGATAGAGTTTTGATTTCTGGCAATGGATGTATGTAAATGTTACAGGCATTAGGGGAATGGAGCAACAGATAGCCCCCTTAATTATTCTTTTAAATAAATACAAATAAAAACAATGGTTTCCCCCATGCCAACAATGTGTTTAAAAAAAAACTCTACAGGGCCCGGCGGCATGGCCTAGCGGCTAAGGTCCTCACCTTGAAAGCCCCGGGGATCCCATATGGGCGCCGGTTCTAATCCCGGCAGCTCCACTTCCCATCCAGCTCCCTGCTTGTGGCCTGGGAAAGCAGTCGAGGACGGCCCAATGCATTGGAACACTGCACCCGCGTGGGAGACCCGGAGGAGGTTCCAGGTTCCCGGCTTCGGATCGGCGCACACCGGCCCGTTGTGGCTCACTTGGGGAGTGAATCATCGGACGGATGATCTTCCTCTCTGTCTCTCCTCCTCTGTGTATATCTGGCTGTAATAAAATGAATAAATCTTTAAAAAAAAAAAACTCTACAAAGCAGATGTAGTGCAAGACAGGAATCCCTGGTATTGAACAACTTGAAACAGAAATTTGATATGTGTGAGTTTTGATAAGCCTTCAAGACAAAGAAACAAGGTGAAAATTCCATATGGCTAGATGTTAGCAGGACACAGGCAGCATCTGCCACAAATAGATTGGACAGGGGAAATACTGTTAAGGATGAGTGCAACAGGATTGTGGATTGAAGGGCTGGTGCAGTGGCTCAACAGGCTTATTCTCCACATCCAGTCCCAGCATCCCACATGGATGCCAGTTCTTGTCCCAGGTACCTCACTTCCAATACAATTCCCTGCTTATGGCCTGATAAAGCAGCAAGGATAGCTTAGGTCCTTGGGCCGCTGCACCCTTGTGGAAGACCTGGAAGAAGCTCCTGATTTCATATCAGCTTAGCTTAGCTTTTGAAGCAGTTTGGAAAGTGAAAGAGCAGATAGAAATCTGTTTCTCTATGTCTCTCCTTCTCCCTATAAATCTGCCTTTCAAATAAAAATAAGTCAAAACAACAACAACAACATTACGGGCTCAGTGCTTTCACGTGACAAATGACCTTAGCTTTAGGCCACTTAATTAGGCTGGAGGGCTCTGGCTAAACAGATCGAGAAACAATTTAAGATTGTACCTTAATTAGGGCACTTTCTTCCATTTGAAGAGGTTGTGTTACTTCTGCACCCATTTTTGAGTACAGGTTTTACTTGATTATGCTATCTTCAGTGTCACACTACATCCAAATGACCCAAAAATAAAAACAGCCATCCTTCCCAGCAGAATGGACTCCCAGCTTTCTTGCCGCTTCCTTTAAATAGATCCCTCAGGTGTATGCCATGAACAAAAAGTGGCCCACACTTGTTCCTTTATATACTGCTTGTTGCCCTGAGTACAGGCTCTGCCTGACTCTTCATTCCTGCCTCTTTTCCCCGCAAGGATAGAGGACTACGGTCTCCAGCCATTATGCCGTTCTTGCTCAGAATCTGTAAGTGATAAACTTCGAGCTTGCTTTTTGTGGTGCTGTGTCAAATGTGTGCCTTTCATTTGAAAACCTAGGGGTTGCGTTTTTACCAGGATGCTGTGGAGAGCACAGCTCAGGCTCCCAATACTGAAGCAGTGGGTAGCCAGACATACACTGGGTACTGGAAGAACAAGAGCCACAAGGGTTCTCCCAGTGTAATCAGGTTTCCCATGTGCAGGACACCCTGGCTGTTCACAGGCAACATGGCATAAAGCCGTCTGCAGGATAAGTGTACCAGGAAAGACGCACTGTAGACATCTGTAGACATTCGGGTGCTGCTCTCCTTAATTTCCTGTGGGGCAAGGTTGCTAGCTACGCTGGTACTGAAAGCAAAATTTAGCAGGAGACTCCCAAAACCAAAAACAAACAAGGTCAGCAGAATTGCCTTCAAAGGGGGAGAAGCATGCACAATGTGCATCTTGCGTTTCAAGCAGCTCTGTTCTTTCGTCTTCAGGGCTGCCTGTACTTTGCTTTAGTACCTACTACATTAAACTTAAAGACATACTACAGTAGTGAAGCTGCTTGCTTATAAAACTGCCAAGGTGTTCAAACCCCTACACAATTTAGTAGGCAAAATGGCATTGATACATTTAATATGCATTAAAATATTACTCTGTGCCAACTACATTATGTTAGCACTGCAAAGTTGGGTATTATCTCTGTGTGAGTTAAGGAAGAACACAAGCACCAAAAATATAAAGAAGGTCACAAGTTAGAGAAGATTTTCAAGCTCCGTTTTTTCAAGAGAAGGGAAAAAAGTAGGGAGAAAGGGAGCTTCATTCCTGCTGTGGGATTGTAAGGACCAATTACATCCAATCAGCTTCACATATGTTACACCTGATCTTGCTCAGGTGCGCCCTCAGACAGCTGCCTTCTATTTGTCGCTTTACTCTTGCTGTCTTGAAATCTAATGTGGGGAGGACTGCTCCAAACAAACCTTAATATTATACCCTGAAAGGAATAGAAACAGAGGTTTGGGGCCTGGGTACCATCTTTGTCATAGGAAACAGGCAGGCTCTAATGTTACCCAAGACTTAAGGTATTTAATCTAATTCACCTGATTCCTAGCTACAAGATAAATTGGGAGCTGGCCTAAGTGGAGCTACCATGGGTTACACTGTTTCTTGGGG
This sequence comes from Ochotona princeps, assembly GCF_030435755.1. Taxonomy (NCBI): domain Eukaryota; kingdom Metazoa; phylum Chordata; class Mammalia; order Lagomorpha; family Ochotonidae; genus Ochotona; species Ochotona princeps. The sequence goes on from NC_080835.1 coordinate 84,057,514, forward strand.
AAACTGGTTCTATGTTCCAAAGATGACTTAGACTTGAGACTTTCCTGTTCATAACTTTGAGAAAACCCATCTAGATATGACATGAGTTTAAATTACTTTCTACCTTATGAAAATTTAAGGGGATGATCACTACATGAATATTGCTCAGTGTTCTAAAATTTAAAAATTGCTTGAGATTTTATCACTCACCTGATGGTAATGTGACGGTAAGATGATATTATTAAAGTGCTGTACCCAGGCAACGTCTTCATATAAACTGCTCCCTCCTTACTGAACATTTTTTTGTGGAGCTTAATTGGATATGCCTTCAGTGCATTATTGCTGCTATTGAATGAAGAAAATGAGTGCCAATATTCCCATCGCTCAAGACCACACAGGACAGTCTGGTGCTTTGTCCCTGAGTATGGCTGTGTCAACTATGACAATGTGAGACTTCTGTGCTCAGATGCCTGCTGGTACAAAGATGGGGAAATGAGGAAATGAGAGAGTGACTAGAGAGGGGTTGCAGTTCTCAACAGCAAGAGTGACACTAATGAATCTAATTGTAAGCTTCTATTGAGTGTCTACTGTGTGATCCATGTAGTACATTGGAAAAAGTAGCAGGCAAGTCTTTATGCTGGGTGAAAAGTGGGGTGGGCCTACCATTCCTGACAAAGAATTTACATTCTCAAAGGTTAAAACGCATCTGTTCTCAAGGTCCTGCCTCATTTCTCATGTGATTTCTGTAGTGTGAACAATTTCCAGAGCTAAACAGTGTTATTTAAAGTAAAAGGTTTTTTTTTTTTTTTTGCATAACATGTGCTCCTAAAACCAAGCTGACTGCTTCATCTGGTTTCCAATTTAAAAACAAAACAAAATGGGAATAATTACCATGTCAAACCTGCTGAGGGATTGTGTGTCAGTCCAATATTTTCTTAGGAATGTCCTGCATAGTTTCCAGGTTACATGCTGTCTTTAAAATCAAGCTCCCATGTTAAATAGGACTGAGCATTTCCTGGTGTGAGTACCGACTTCACGACCCAAATTTCTATTCAGACATTTTCTACATGAAATATGAAGAAATGTACATAAATCAAAACTTCTGTCATCTTTTGCTTTTTGTGTTTGTTGCATTATGTTATTTCCCCATGGTACAGTCATTCTTGTCTTGTTGGAAACAACTTCTGTCAAACTGACTAGAATATCTTGAATCCGAACACACTTGTTAAAGGACAGTGTAGGACTCCATAGCAAAGGAACAGGGCAGCAATAAGGATATATACATGAGCATGTGTTGGAGCAGTGATGAGCTTGCAGAACAAAGTGTGCAAATAATATGGTAAAACATGGCTCAGAAACAGTTGTGTTTCTTACATATTTTTAATTTAATATTTATCACAAAAGTAAGATGGTTACAGACCCACATGGACCTTCTTATTTAATATGGAGAGTGCTGGGGAGAGAATATGAGTGATTGAATGTCCCAGGTTTCCCTCCTGTGTCAGTGATGGAGGTGTGGATGAATTGCACTGCTTGCTGTCATACTATATCAGTACCTGGGGAGGAGACAGTGGCTTAAGGTGCTGATATGGGGAAGAATGTTCCAAGGGTGTTATTTGAGTGGTGTTGATTGACTTTGTCAGCTTTATTACCAGAGATGTGAAATTCTTTCTAAGGCGTGCATTGTCCATATTAACCTCATTGTGCCCACGGACTTGGTGGCTGTTATAGAGCCTGGCTTGGAATGTTGTTCACACTGCTTCTTTCCATCTTCTGATGAGGTACTGGAAGTCTTCTGTTGGCTTATGTGAGCTGGATGTCTTGTCCCTCATGTTCTGCATTCCTCCATGAGGATCAGCAACTGAGGTGACCCAGTCCTACAACATGTGCTCCATGATCAGACCACAGATCTATATGATTTTCCTGGAGGTCAGGAATTGAGTGCAGAGGTCTAGTTGACTATATTTTGACAATGATCATGAACAAGTATGTCTGTTATTAAAATGGGCAATGGGAGTCATAAATGATTTTGATACTTAGTCAAGTAACAAATTTCCAAGAAGGCTGGTACCTGTACTAAAAGCATAAAATGGTCAAAAGGGATTTATGATTTAGTTGTATTAAATGACAACTCCAAACTTAAGAACTAGAGGATATGCAATAAAAAGAATTGAGCATTGCATGAAGGACTAGGATAAGGCATCAGGGTGGGAGGGTTGGCTGGCTTGCACACATGGAAACTATTAATAGGAGGGCTTTCATGGCAGTACTATATCCAGGTAGGTTCGGAGACTTAAAATAAGATGATAGACTTAAAATAAGATGATAGTTTTGGAAAAAGAGCAAGTAAACTAAAACACAAGTAAAGAAAAATCGTAGTTTAAAATGATTTGGACGTGGGAACAAAGGAAGTAAAAGGGGTTTCCAAAAGTCTCATGTGACGCTCAGGAACATCAGTGAAATGAATGATGTGAGAAAAGCAGCAAGTAACATCAAACTGTCCAGAATGCAGCTCAATGGGCAGTGAGGATTGTTGGTAAGATATATCCCAGGAGAATAGACCCTATTGGGGAGCTAAGGGGACACCCTAGCTGGGGTGAGATTCCCACTAAGGGGCAAACGAGCTGGAATGAGGACTGTGTTCTGACGAGGAAACAGTTGTAGTCCCTCTTGGCACAAGTGTGGACTGGGACTGGATACACCAGGCCAGGCCAGACTGCAACACAGTCTGGTGTCCTGGAGGACCAGGGTAGATGTGGGACAGACTAGGCTAGGTCTCAACCCCTACTGAGTCATATGTGAGCTGTATGTGGGTATGGATGAGCCATAGCTGGGCTGAAATATCCAACAGCAAGAACCAAAACGGGTTGAAAGCAAGTTAGTAAAGCCACTGTTCCTGCTAGGACAGGAGGTGAACTGAGTAGGGCTGGCTCATGGACCCCCTGGTATGTGCAAAATCTGGCACTTGGAGGGGTTCTGATGGAGGAGCCTGGTCAACTCCTCTGGCAGGACACAGTCCCTCCAGGTAAGCACAAGAAGCATGATAGGAAACAGTCCCGAATAGGCCATGGAAAGTTTCTCACTGGCATACATTTGGCATGGGTCAGGGGCAGACCAGGCTGAATCACTTCACGTCATCCACTGGCAAATCGAACACCAGAACAGAGTGTGGGTTGAGCCAGGTTCGGTCATGACAAAAGCCATACACAATATGGAATGCCAAGGTGAGGTTGCCTGTGCCAGATGTGACCACAGCACCCAACCAGCATATGTGAGAACCAGGAAGGGAGGGGGCAGAGCTGGCAGGGGATTAAGGGGGTGGTCCCCTTGCCAGACAGCTACTCCCACTGGAGAGCATGAGCTGGGATGGGGACAGACCAGAATAGGCAGGGCTACAACACCTGTGGACCTCATGAGGACTAGATCAGGGAAAAGCCAGGCTGGGTGGATTATTCCTACTGGTGCAAACATAAATTAGAGTGGGTGAGGGTTGTGTGGGTTCAGCCACAGCATCAGCTGGCAGAAGCTGGCACTGGGGGCTAATTCTGTCAAGTTAAACCACAGAACCACCTGGAGTGTGCATAATGTAGGAGTGGCCTGGGAGGGCAATAGTGGGCTCCTCCCTCTTGGGTTACCACCCCCACGGAAGGGCACAAAAACTAGGACAGGGGCTGGGGTGGCTAGACAGAGAGGCACTCAACAACACCCATGAGGGCTGGATAGTTGAGCTGGTTAGATAGAACTAAGCTTCAATACCCATTGACATGTACAAGAGCAGAATGGGATGTGGGACAGACTGGACTAGTCTGGCACACATACTGGCAAACCAGGGTAGGGGGCAGACCTGGTGGGGATTATTGTGGGTCGGTCTGACTAGCCTGCAGCCCACACTGGGTTGTTTGAGGGCCGAGTATGTGCTGGGCAGAACCAGGCCGGACCATTGGTTCCAGTGCAACTCGGGACTGAAAACAGAACCAACCCAGCAATTGCAACCACCAGCTGATTGGGGCGATGGACTGTGCCAGGCCCTGTACTTGCTAGTACATATAAGAATCTGGTCTGGGAACACCTCAGTCAAAGTTTCTTTGGGGATCTCCCCAATCGAAATGCTGGACTCGGAACCCTAACCATGAAAAGACAGAAGACAGAACAAGTCAATCAACCACCTCAGCTATATGTTGGCAGTGAAAAACTGGGCAAATGGAGACTAAGATTGACTGTGCCAATCAGTGGATTCTTCAATGACCTCATTGTGCTTGGAGCGGCGAGATTGGCGGCAATTCAGAACTGTTGAACTATCAAGACCACTTGAGCAAGACCCTCGAAGCATGCCCCACATCTGGGACCTGGGGTTGGTGAGAGACTGGGTGGGGTTTCTCCCTTAAAATCCCCTTTTACATCAGATAAGTGAAGGAAATAATAAAAAAAAAAAAGGTAGATAGAAGCCAGTTGTATACAAACTATAATTGAAATGTTAATGAAGTAGTCACAGGATGTGGTTAAGTACCCGCATTTTCTAACATATCAGTCACTCAATACAATGTTAATTAACACCCCCTCCAAAAAAAAGATATATCCCAGGAGGCAAAGGCAGTGAGACACAGCCTGTCTAACCTGTATCCAGTCATCTGTGTGGGTAACAAATCATTTCAGAGGAAGAAAAAAAAATCAATAGTGATCCAGACAATTATATATATATATATATATATATATATTATATATATATATAAATGAAAAACCTTCTAAGGAGGGCATAGGATTAAACTTGGTTTAAGTGAGAATGAGTTGAATAAATAGAAAAGAGTTGGTCAAAAATTCCCAAAGCATAAAAGGAATTACAACAATGATGTTTCGTAAGTGATAAAATATGCAATTTGTCTGGAGTTGTTGGTAACTTTGCATATCAGCAGTTTGGGTGAAATTTGAGAGGAATATGGGTACACTAGGATACATTGTATCATGACCTGAATGTTTCTCTTACCCCAAAATTCATGTATTGAACTGAATCTTAGGTTATACTCAGAGCTGAAACCCCTAAGAAAGTAATAAATGCTACATGAAGTCTTTAAAAAGGGGACCTGATTCAATGGGAGTAGTGTCCTTATCAGAAGAGAGAGCTGACTCCGCACTGAAACACTAAAGGGATTTGAAATGCTAGAGCTAGACAAACTGTGCAAGAGATTTCTTCTTTTTAAAGAAGTTTTATTTTTATTTCATTCCAAAGGCAGATTTACAGAGGAGAGACAGGAAGATCTTCCAAGTCCAGCATGATGGCTCAGTGCGTAAATTCTCACATTACACGCAGCAGGATCCCATATGAGCACCAGTTCATGTCCCGGATGCTCCAGTTCCTATCAGCTCCCTGCCTGTGGCCTGGGAAAGCAGTGGAGGATGACCCGAGTTTTTGGGATCCTATACCCACATGAGAGACTTGGAAGAAGCTCCTTGCTCCTAGCTTCAGATCAGCTCAACTCTGGCCATTGTGGTTACTTGAGGAGTGAATCAGTGGATGGAAGATGATGCGGATGCCTGGCACACATTCTAGGAGAGGCATAAAGCAGAGGACACTCTGTCCATGCAAGGCTGTACATAGGTCTGGACCCATGCAAAGACCTGACAGCAGAGTCTAATGTTTTATTGTCCCTTGGAATGTTGCCTATTTCTTTTCTTCCCACAAGAGACCTACTTATTTACCCTTTGTTTGGAACTGTTATGGGCTGCTCTGACTTTATGGAAACTCAGCTAATCTGTGCTCTGTGCACTTGCTTTCTTACCACTTGCACTATGTTTTTGTAAAAGTATAAAAACTCTCACTTTCTTTGTTTTGGCACGTCATCCTGTGAGAGGATGGCCTCCCTGCTACAGTAATAAAACTTCAGTTATGTATGACCTTTCATGTTTTCTGTTAATTCATCTCTTTTTTTTTTTGGTATATGCTTGCTTTTTTGTTGGTTTTGTTTTTTCATATATATATTCATTTATTCATTAGTTACATTGTATTATATGACACAATTTCATAGGTACTGGGATTCCCCACAACCCCTTCACCCCAAACCCTTCCCCCATGGTGAATTCCTTCACCTTGATGCATAACCACAGCTCAAGTTCCGTTGAGATTCCCTAATTAAAGGTTCACACTGTTAATTCATCTCTTATGGGAAGATCTTATTCTGTGCATCTCCTTCTCTCTGTAAAATCTGTCTTCCCTATAAAAATAAATAAAACCTAAAAAAAAAAAAAAGAAAGATCTTCTATCTGCTGGATCCGCTGGTTCACTCCCCAAATGGCCATAATGGCCAGAGCTGAGCTAATCCAAAAACAGGAGCCAGGACTTCTTCCTTGTCTCCCACATGCATGCAGGATCCCAAGGACTCAGGTCATCCTCTTTTGTTCTCCCAGGTCATAAGCAGGGAGCTGGATGGGAAGTGAAGCAGCCAGGATATGAACTGGCACCCATGTAGGATGCCTCTACTTATAGGTAGAAGATTAGGCAATTCAGCCATTGCATTGGCCCCCAGATTTGCTCTTTTTGATGCCTTAATGATGAACTCCCCAGTATCTAAATTGAGAGAAAATTAAATTTTGTTTTCTAAACCACTTGGTTTAAAGTCTTTTCTTATGGAAACCTAATCACAGTGTAATAGATTCTGGCATTAGGTGATATTAATGGCAGAGAGAATATGAAATAATAAGCCATTTGTTAGAGAAGATGAATATGGGAGCCAAGCAGAAAGGTTGTGGTTGGAGTAGAATAAAAAAGATCAAACATGAAACACGATGTCCTCTGACCCAGATACAAATTTTGGCCTGCCAAGTATGAAGTATGTAACTTTCAGCCTTTCTGGGCCTTGTTCACTTTTGGTTATATGAACATACAATATTTGCCTTTTGGGATATAGAAAGAAATGTCTGGAACAAAGCATGTCTGTGATGGTCAATGGAATAAACAGACCAGAGATGAAGATTCTTAAAGTAGAGGTTATTTAAGCAAGTTAGTACCATCTAGGCATGGTTTCACCAGGGAGAAAGTAAATGCACGAGTAACTGGAAGAAATGTTCTAAAGGACACAGAAGGCCAAATTAGCACTGTTTCAGAATGAATCAAAACTTCATAGAAATGAACCCTCTGTTGATTATAAGTGCACTGCTGCAGTGCTATAGTCTGCTGTCAGAAATTGTGTGTGCAAGAGAGTTGAACTGTGTTAAGCTGGGCTTTAGGCTAAATCTAACAGTTACGTGAGAAGCTGAAGCCGCATAATTTCCTCTATTTCTTTAGCTTAAACTTCTGCAAAAGTTTCTCTTTAATGACAGTCATTTTCATAGAGTTTTCTACCTAAATTGGCCAGAAGAGGAGCTGAAGGCAGAGCAGAGAAATAAACGTATCCAAAGCCGTCCAAGTCCTTTATAGTCAGCCCTGAAGAAAAGCCACTGCAGTTGTTCTGTCACCCTTGGTAACAGTTACTCTGCCTTCTGGGAAATCAGATTGATTTTCCATATCAACATAGGTGAAAGTCAATTGCCTAGGGGCTGAGATTGATAGCCTATCAAAAAGAAACAGCTTTTCTGAAGAAAGAGAGCACAACAGAGTGTCATGGGTGCTGACAAAGCAGGTGCTTATTCCTTCTTGCCATAGTGACAGTGCAAAGGTAAGGTTGTTCTTTCTGTAAACATTATGAGTTGATAATGAAAGTCACTATTCATACAATGGCTTCCTGCCTTGGAGAGCACAGCATTTATTAACAGTGTGTGCTAACACTCCAGCTTTTTCTGGAATCCATAGGAGGTAGCAATCTTCTCTCTGAGGATTTGGTTAAGGGGCACACCCAAAAAACCTTGTAGAGTGAGTGACAATTAATAGGCTGTGTTAGCAATCACAAATATATTATTCTTGATTGATTGATGTGGAGTCTGAGGATAATTGATTTGAAGTGATTTCGACAGCATGGTTTGAAGAGTTCTTACACTGAGAATGAACAAGAACACCACGGCTTGGCCAGGTCACCTTTACTGAGGGCTCACTCTCAGGACACTGGCAGGAAAAACAACTTTGTTGGTGGATTGGTTGCTTCCCATGTTCGCTTAGGCCATATTAGCCTTTGAGCTGTAGACAGGGAGACAGAAGGGCAGATCTCTCCATCATACATTTTGCAGGGTTACTGGTACTTGTGAGGACCTGGGGCTTAAGCCTGGTTGCCCACTAGGAGTCAGAAACATCTGGTGATTTTCAATAAACTGGCAGATAAAGACTAGCAGGAACTTATTTGTACCAGGAGTCAAAAAAATTGGGAGTAAATCATCCAAGATAATATTTTGGTAATTTTCATTATGAAGAGATATTAAATGTTTAAGGAAATAGGTAAATTTGATATGATTGGATATTGTACAATGGCTTTTGCATTGAAACATCATATGGTACCCCATAAATATTTACATTTTTTCTGTTGAAAATATTTTTTCTTGATATAGATTTTTCATTGGTTTTATTTAACATAAAAACAGATTTCATATATTTCATAAATGTGATTCAAAGAATATAAAAACACTACTTTCCTTTTAAAAATTTTAATTTCTTACTATAGCATACTTTGATTTACTTTATAATCACAGGTTGAATGCTCTACCACATATTGTATTCAACAAGTGAAATGTAGAAAAATGGGTATATTGTTCCACAAGTATTTAGAGGAGCTATAAGTAACAAATTACAGGATGTCAAGTTCATTCTTATACATTGAGTTATTATTCTTTACCTTAAATCAGAAAAGATGTGATTTTGAGGGGGGAGCATTTTTTTTTCATTATGTATAATCTTCTGTTGTATCCCTTTTGTTGCAATAAATAGAACAAATTCTTACAGCTGAGTAGTATTCCACTGTTAATAACATTTTCTGCATCTCGTCATCAGTTTATGGACATCTTGGTTGAGTCCATATTGTTGTTGAGTGCATATTGGACACAAAATGAGTCCATTTTGTGAGTTCAGGCTATTAACAATGGGGTACAGGTAGCTCTTTCATATGCTGACTTCATTTCACTTGAGTATCTTCCCAAGATTAGGATGGCTGGATTATTAGGTAGATTTATTTTTATACTTCTGAGGAATGTCCACACTGTCTTCCAAAATGGCTGGAACAGTTTACACTCCCACCGTCTGTACATTAGGGTTCCCTTTCTACATATCCTCACCAGCATTTGTAATTCTTTTTAAATTTCTGGAAGATAGTCATCCTAACATGGCATGAGATCTGCTCATATACCCAAGCCTCAGACAAGACGAGAGATGGCACTGTGCTGTCTGGAGCATCCCAGTGCACTGTGCACCCCAGAGGACAGAGGCTGTGAGCAGGGGGCTGCTCACTGCTGGTGCCCATTAACTCAGAGCACAGTCTGCTCTCTCACTCCCTGCTGCACATTCCAGAACCCTGAGTGGTTGTTAAAAATCTGTTCAATTGCTGGCCTTCATACAGAACCTGTAGAGCATTAAAACCTGGGTGATCGGCATGAAAACAGGCGTTTCTATGAACTATGAAAATATTACATGATTTTTGTGTGCACTCATGACCAAGAACCACTATTCCATAACTTAGCTTTTAGCATATTGCTGTCATATTTAGAGTGTATTTCCATAGTCGGTGAAACACATCCTAACAGGTATAACTAGCCTCCTGGGTTGTTCAGCCTTGGTGTGACAAGTCCCGCCCCCACCCCCACTACCAGATCCTTCCTAGGTGAGCGTTCCAGCAGATTCAGAAGTTTCCTCTTCTCTTTTAGAGCAATCTTTGTGTGAATTTGAGCTTGCTTCCTGTCAGATTTTCTTTTTTTGCTTTTAATCTTGGAAAGTAAATTTCTACTTCATATTACTTCTTAAAGATGAAAACTGATAAGTCACCCACTTCATGAACTTTCTTCACCACTCCAAGCAAAATCAGGTACAGTTCTTCTCCCACTGGGATGGTTAATTTTGTTTCAGCCTGACCAGGGTGTTGTTACACCCAGGTGTCTGGGCAAATATAATGTAGGTGTCATCAGGAAGGTATTTGGAGATATGATGAAGCCGTCACTTTAAGCAGATCACCTCCCTACAGGGGGCTAGCCTAATGTACTCAGATGGCATTCTTAAAGACTAGAATTTCCTGAAGAAGGAATTCTGCTTCCAGATGGGCAGGGAAATATTTTTTTGTCAAAGATCATTTGTAGATTTATAACAACGTTCATGGACCATGTAAAACTATAACATTAAAAATCATCCTGCTATGGATTCTTTTAACTTCTAGTCCCAACTGTGGTTGCCTGACCAGGTCCAGACCAAATGATGAAGGTTTCATATGCCACACAGCCCAGATGTTCCCTAGCCATGCTCCAGAATGCAACAGAGAAGACTTGGTGGAATTGCCAGCGTGGCCCTACAAAATTCAAACATTTCAGGCCCTATGAACTTGAGGCACTCCCTTTCTCCTTACCTGTCCCCATCATTTATCTCTGTGCCCCCTCCCATGGAGGAAATTCACCTGTGCCAGAGGTGTTACAGTCTCGGTGCTTGATGTGCTATCGAAAAGTGTCCCTAAAATGAAGTTCACTTCATTTCCAAGTATTGTCATTGTTCCTGCTCTGCGCTTCCTAATAAATACATGCTGACATATTGAACTTCTGCTTGATGGCAAAGTCAGAGTGGTGACTTGCTATTTAACCTTTTGTTTGGATGTGGATCTTTTCAGAATGAAAGGTCTGTGCTTCCCATGTGGCATTTTAATCAGAGGTGATTGCAAAATGAATGTGAATTTTATTCTTCTATTGAGAAGCCTCCAACCAGCTGCTGTGCACAATAACATCTTACACCTGATGGTACTTCAGATCCTACAAAGTCGTTTCACATACTATAGTATGGGCTCCATAAATGTTAGCTCCTCTTTCTTTAATCCTGACAACCTTACTGGGAGGTGGTTATCAATGTCAAATTGAAAAGGCACTTACAGAGTTAGGGAAATGCTCAAAGTCACAAAGATAGTTGTTCTCTATAGATTTATTCAGCTTATTTAAAGGCACAGTCAGAGGGCAAAGAAATGTCTTCCATCTTCTGGTTCACTCCAAAAATGACTACAACAGCTAGAGTTGGGCCAGGCAGAAGCCAGGAGGTTCTGCTAGGTCTCCCACATGGGTGCTGGAGCCCAAGTACATGGGGAATCTTTTGCTGTTTTTCCACACATTTAGTAAAGAGCTTGCTTGGAAGTGGAGTGGCTGGGACCTGAACATATACCCATAAGGGAGGCAACCTGACCAGATATGTAAGAACACTGGTTCCAAAAAGCTAGCATTTTGAAGACATAGCATTAGGCAAGTAATAATAATAATAATAGCTACTATTTGTTTGTAAGGCTAATCACATAACAAATGCTAAGAACCTTGTTAAATATCTTCTAATTCTTGCAGCAACCTCGCAAAATAAGCGCTGTAATTATTCCCTCTATTTACAGTGAATTCAGAGCCCTTATGCTTATTGTTTTTATACCCACAAAGTACCCTCGTATGAAAACACACACAGTGTGCATGTTACGAGAGTGCTTTTAAAAGTCCATGAAGAACTCGGTGCGGTAGTCTAATGGCTACAGTACTTACCTTGAACGCACCGGGATCCCAAATGGGCACCAGTTCTAATTCTAGCAGCCCCACTTCCCATCCAGCTCCCTGCTTGTGGCCTGGGAAAGCAGTCGAGGACGGCCCAATGCTTTGGGATCCTGCACCCATGTGGGAGACTTGTAAGAGGTTCCGAGCTTCCAGGTTCGGATCGGTCCAGCTCCGGCCATTGCAGCCGCTTGGGGAGTGAATCAATGGAAAGAATCTCTTCCCCGCTGTCTCTCTTCCTCTCTGTATACCTGCCTTTCCAATAAAAATAAATAAATCTTTTTTAAAAATTCCATGGAACCAGAATTAGAAGAAAAGTTCGAGTGCAAAATTTTGAAATTCTTTCATAATGTGTAATTCCTATGAACTCCTTGAAGAACCTTTCATCTTAATGTATTTCAAAATTTTTATGCCAAAACAAACCTCTTTAATTTCATTATCCATTAACTTTTTAAAGGACCCTTGTAAATGTGATCATAATTTCAAACAGAAAAATAAAAATGGCTTACAGAGTATGAGGCACAGCCACAAGTTAAATTAAGACTCTACTTGGCATGGCAACTGGCTGTCTTTGTGAATATCTGTGGCCTCTACTTTAACCAACATGCTTTCTGCATTGCCACCTGCTTTCAATTAGTTTTAGTGAATGGTCCAGGGAGAACATGGGTCACTGCAATCCCAAAATACTCCTTAAATTTATCTTTTTTCCCACTTTTTTATATTTTTGACAATCTTTACATACTTAATTACAGTAAAAGGGTTCAAGGACTATAGGGAAGTGGGTAAGACTATTATGTCCATATTGTTTCCTTCATGTATCCGAGGTAAAGGGGAATCTTGAGGGAGAAGCCCCACCCAGTTTCCCACCAACCCGAAGTCCCAGATGTGGGGCATGCTCTGAGATACTTGTTCAACTGGTTTTGATAGTTTACCAGTTATGAATCGCTGCCAGTCTCGCCACTCCAGGCACGATGAAGTCATTGAAGAATCCACTGATTGGCATAGTCCATCTTAGAGTCTCCATTTGCCCAGTATTTTGCTGCCAACATATGGCTGAGGTGGTTGATTGACTTGTTCTGTCTTCTGTCTTTTCTTGGTTAGGGTTCTGAGTCCAGCATTTCAATTGGGGAGATCACCAAAGAAGTTTTGAGGTATTCCCAGACCAGATTCTTGTGTGTTCTAGCAAGCACAGGGCCCAGCATAGTCCATCACCACAATCAACTGGTGGTTGCAATTGCTGGGTTGGTTCTGTTTTCAGTCCCGAGTTGCACTGGAACCAATGGGTGTTGCAGTCCAGCCTGATTCTGCCCAGCACATACATAAACCAGTGTGGGCTGCAGGCTAGTCAGACCGACCCACAATAATCCCCACCAGGTCTGCCCCCTACCCTGGTTTGCCAGTATGTGTGCCAGACTAGTCCAGTCTGTCCCACATCCCATTCTGCTCTTGTACATGTCAATGGGTATTGAAGCTTAGTTCCATCTAACCAGCTCAAATATCCAGCCCTCATGGATGTTGCTGGATATCTATCTAGCCACCCCAGCCCCTGTCCTAGTTTTTGTGCCCTTCCGTGGGGGTGGTAACCCAAGAGGGAGGAGCCCACTATTGCCCTCCCAGGTCTCTCTCAATCCCGGTTTGTGCACTGTTCGGGTGGTTCTGAGGTTTGACTTGACAGAATTAGCCCCCAGTGCCAGCTTCTGCCAGCTGATGCTGTGGCTGAACCCACACAACCCTCACCCACTCTAATTTATGTTTGCACCAGTAGGAATAATCCACCCAGCCTGGCTTTTCCCTGGTCTAGTCCTCATGAGGTCCACAGGTGTTGTAGCCCTGCCTATTCTGGTCTGTCCCCATCCCAGCTCATGCTCTCCAGTGGGAGTAGCTGTCTGGCGAGGGGACCACCCCCTTATTCCCCTGCCAGCTCTGCCCCCTCCCTTCCTGGTTCTCACATGTGCTGCCTGGTTGCTGCAGTCACATCTGGCACAGGCAACCTCACCTTGGCATTCCATATTGTGTACGGCTTTTGTCATGACCGAACCTGGCTCAACTCACACTCTGTCTGGTGTTCGATTTGCCAGTGGATGACGTGAACTGATTCAGCCTGGTCTGCCCCTGACCCATACCAATGTATGCCATTTGGAAACTTTCCATGGCCTATTCGGGACTGTTTCCTATCATGCTTCTTGTGCTTACCTGCAGGGACTGTGTCCTGCCAGAGGAGTTGACCAGGCTCCTCCATCAGAACCCCTCCAAGTGCCAGATTTTGCACATACCAGGGGGTCCATGAGCCAGCCCTACTCAGTTCACCTCCTGTCCTAGCAGGAACAGTGGCTTTTCCTTACTGGCTTTCAACCCATTCTGGTTCTTGCTGTTGGATATTTCAGTCCTGCCATGGCTTGTCCATACCCACATACAGCTCACACATGGCTCAGTAGGGGATGAGACCTAGCCTAGTCAGTCCCACATCTACCCTGGTCCTCCAGGACACCAGACCGTGTTGCAGTCTGGCCTGGCCTGGTGCATCCAGTCCCAGTCCACACTTGTGCCAAGAGGGAGACTACAACTGTTTCCTGGTTAGAACGCAGTCACCATTCCAGCACACGCACCCCTTGGTCAGAACCTCAACCCAGCTACGGTATCCCCTTAGCTCCCCAACCAGGCCTGTTCCCAACCATAGATCACACACATGCTAGTGGTTGCTCTGACTCAGCTTGGCTTAGTCCCTCACTTCTCCTGGCCTCTGCCTTAGACACTGTGGCTTATTGTCCTTGACTCACTCAGACCAGTAGGTGCAAGAGCCTAGCTCGGCATGACCTGTGCTCCATCCTGATTTCTAGTTTTGCTTGTAGGCTAAGGTTTGCTCAGTCCTGCCCAGTACATCCTGTTCCATTACCAATTTATACATTAGCCAACTGTTGGAGCTACTTTGTCCAACTTGTCCGACCCCCAGGTCTGGACCACATGTTCACCAGCAGGAGCTATGACTCACCAGGGGAGTATCCCAAGTTCCTCCACTTGATCCCCTCTCAGACCCAGTTCTCATACATGCCAATGGGTTTTAGGCCAGTGCCCTGCGCAGTCTGGCCTTCCATTTGGCCGTGTATGAACTGGTGAATGTTTCATCCCAACCCACCCCACACCCTATTCAGGATGCACATTTCGGTGCTGCTGCCTTGACTAGTCCAGACTGTTGCGGGTTCGTTTACCTGTGATTGATGGCAGGCTCGTTGGTCATACCCAGCTTAGTCCATCACCACCCAAACTCTTGAGCTAACCAGTGCGGCTAGAATTTCCACAGGGTGTGGCCCACACATCCCACACAGAATCTACCCCTGGATATGGTTCTCGAGTACTAGTTAATGTTATGGCACTGCCTAATGTGACCCGTCTGCTGATCCATCATCATGTCAGGTAATAGGATATCCTGCTGGACAAGCCCCGACCCTTAAATTTTGCATGGACTGGTATTTTGTGCTCAGCATTGTTAAGTGATTACAAGTTCTTCAAAGGAAGAGTTACTGTCATTGGGAATCTTTAGGATTGACTCACATTCCAGAAGCACAGTGGGTTCAACCTGGAGCTACCTAAGCAGCAATTCACAGAACCAAAACCCCAGAGCTCTCTGGCCGGGCGGCCAGCAAGCAGAGCCTGGTGCCAAATGGTGTACTGGCCACCCGGGGACAGCTCACCGCGTGCACATGGTGGCTGGAGTTGGGATCCGAGCAAGATGCCCCATTCTGAGGCCTACCAGCAGCCAAGAGGCTGCTGGAAGTTTAAACCCGCAGGCCCAAGGTCGCGCCCCTCCCCAATCCCATTCACCGCCCAATGAGGGCAGTGGGTGGGCCCCAGACCTACCCAGTCACAGAGACTTCCCCCATCGGTGTACTCACCCCAAAGGGAGCAGCCCCCGAAACCCAGACAGGCCCGGGGACAGCTCACCACGTGCACATGGTGGCTGGAGTCAGGATCCGAGCAAGACGCCCTCTACTGAGACACACCTAAATATATCTTGATGATTTAAAATCTACACCTGAGCTGTTCAACTTAGTCCAGGCGATGTGTCTGGGCCATTTTTACTTCCCTTCTCTGTCCCTGAAAAGAGGCTTAAACTGTATCTGCAATGGCCATGGTTGAATGACAAGAATGAAGCCTCAAGACAGAAGGGTCAGGGGAAAAGGTAAATACTATAAGATCCGCAGGAGATTGAATAACTGAGGATTCATTTTTTCTGTAATATGTTTAAAAATCTCATTAGCAGAAGGAAAGGTTGAATGTAGATATATATGGATTACAGTGGTGGTACAATTGATCCCAAATGTGGTTTTATATTTATTAAATACACATTGATACATGATGGTTTACTGAATGAATAAATGATTTTAAATTGTTTTATCTAACCTTTGGCACTTGTATTGTACCTTGACTTTAGTGAACAAATCCTGAGTCTTCTATTTCCTCATCACCCAGGACGATATAACAAACAGGAACCATGTGAGAGAACTTTGTCATGCTTTTAGATAGTGGATATGTCCAATCACCCATTCTTGTTAACACCTGGCATTTTCCAATGCATACACATTGTGTGAACCTCAGTGTGAACAGGAATCCTTTTTACTTAGGGAAGACAACTTACGTTCATCTCAGTTACTTCCTACACATGAATGACATGAGATTTCCCAGCAGATTGATGCCATCTTCCTCTTAGCAGTAGCAGATGAATTAGTATTTGCTGCCAAATCTCAGAGTAACCTTGATATTAACTCATTCTGGGCTCCCAATGTCCACTTAGGTCTCTGGGTACTGATCAGCTTTCCAATACACTCCCTTCTTGGGATTGTAAAAGGAAATTTCCTTTAGACAATACAATCATGAACCCTCACTTGCCAAAAAAAATTGATTCACTTAAAGAGAATGAGCAGTAAAAAAAAACACTTGGCTGGGTATTTAACCCTCACTGGTATGAAAATCTACAACACAGAACTCCAAGTACAGCATTATTTTGCACATCAGCTTAGACACTATCTTCTGAAATTGCATACAATTCACTTACATAGAAACAGCACGAGTTCAGCTTAGGAATCTGAAACCATGAGTGCCATGACTAGAAAATGATATTGCTTATTGACTTGAAAATTGAAAAATGTTCATTTGTTGTTGAAATGAGGACACATTTTAACAGAAAACATGTGGCATTGTCAGTGATGTCCTCCCACAAATAACTTCATTAAGGTTTAATGAGGGATGTGTGTCAAGACAAGATCAAGAGCAGGCTTTGTGTGGGTAACTAATTCCTGCCAGTCCCCCAGGACCCATGTAAACAGGCAGCAAGTATTAGGAGAATCCTTCTTGTGAAGTTGATAGCAATTCCCCTGGCCATCAGGGAGCCAGGTAATTGTACCAATATCTCTGGGCTAGATTCCAATCATTTCTGCTGTGAATCAGAAGGAGTGGAAAAGAGGTCATTAGTGTTGGAGGACTGTATTATCTCCACTACAGTACTAGAGTAGAAAAAGGAGAGAATTAAGATTACAGCAAATGGTTACCACCAGATTCTGTTTCAGGAGCACTTTATGAAATTGTCTGTTTTGGAAAAGGTGATGTATTGGGCCTTTCACTGCTACCTTCCTTAAATCTCCTTTTCGCATATTTACATCATCTGATGTGGATAATGAGAACAGTCACTGGGTACTGTAGGTGTAAGCCTGGACCACAGTCACAGTGTAATGAAGAGGGGAAGAAGTAAATCAAGGGGAATAAGAAAAGTCAATGGGATGCAAGACAGATGTTCCCTTTATCATTTATTTACCTCTTGTCTCCACCTCTATTAGTTCTGACTGTTTCTGTGAACAGGGAAATAGGATCTTTTCCTATTTCCCTTTTGCCAGAAGAGGACACTTTTGTAGTGAATTTAGCAGAGGAAACTTCTTTCTGGTTCTAATCTGTGCAGCTTTATTTCATTCCTGATAAAGCAGCTGTTTTTCTCTGCCACTTTCCTGGAGAAATCAGTCCCTTGTCCAATGGCAAGCTTCAGCTATGACCCTCTTCCAATCACTCACTGCCTTGCCCTTGGATATGCTGGGGGTGGTGGTCATTTGATGATGCTATAGAGATCCCAGCGTGGGAAAGAGTGTTCCAAGGGTGTTACTTGAATGGTTTTGATAGTTTGGAGATATCATGAGCTTTATTGCCTCAGGGCTCAGAGAATCTTTCCAAGGCCTATTGGCTGACCAGTCCATCTTAGTATATTCATAGGCCCAAGAACATGTTGCAAAGTTTGGCTAAGAGAGTGGTTCAATCTGTTCTGCTTTCTATGCTCTGAGGAGTTATTCAACATCCTCTGCTAGCATAGATTAGCTGGCTGTCATGTCCTCTGTGTGTATCCGGGCATGCTGACCACTGCACAGGTGTTAGCAACTGGGGAGGCCCAGGCTCAACATACGTACTCCAAACTTGGACCACATATATCGATTTTCCCTGTTGCCAAGGTTTGAATCCAGCCATCCAAATGGGGAATGCCCCAAAAGCCTCACCTGGGGTGACATCAGATTTGACTCTTGTGTATGACAGCCAGTGCAGTGTCAGGTTTGTTCCAACACTTGCACCAGCCAAACACACACTGGTGAATGCGGCTGTCTGGTCCATTCTGCCCAATCTCTGATATGAACTGATTAGGTGCTATGGCATGGCCAAGCCCAACCTGCCACACCACTGGTATTGTCTATGTGCACAGCAGGGGGTGCCATGGCCTAGGCAAGGCAACTCCAATAATCTGCTACAGACCCACCTCAGCCCCGGTTTTTGCGTGTAGGCCTGGTGCTATGGCCCAACCCTGTCCAGGTGCATTCCATTTGACTCTCATGCACACCCATGGTGCTTCTACCAAGTTCAGCTCAACCACTCCCCAGACCCATACCACATGTATGCTGATAGGTGCTGCAGCCTTGCCCAGTCCAATCTGCTTCTATCCCTGGCTCTTGTGCTCACCTGAAAAAGCTGCAACCTAACAGAGCAGTGCCCACAGTTTGCCTACCAGGCCTACCCCCAGCCCAGGATCTTGTGTTTCCAGGGCATACTGTGCTCCAGCTTAACACAACTTGCTTCTAGTCATGGCACTTGCCAATGGGTGCTGCAGCCTAGCAGGGGGGTTCCACAAGTTCCTGCACAACACCCATTCTCAGCCCCAGATCTCTTGTGTGCTGTTGGGTGCTGCAACTCAACCTGACATGGTAGGTCCCTGGTCTTGGAATTCATTGATGGGTACTGTGGCTACCTGATTGGTGCACTCCACTCTGGCTCTTGCTGGTGGGTGTGACAGCCTGGCCCTGCCTGGCCTACCTCCCAGTCTGGCTGTCATATGAATTGGTGGGTGCTACAGCCTAATCTAGCTTGTCCCACATCCATTCTGGCTCTTGCAAGCTCCAGCCAGTGCTGTAGCCTAGCCCGTTGATGAACTTTTTTAAAAGATTTATTTTTATTGGAAAGTGGGAGTTACAAAGAGGAGAGACAGAAAGATTTTCTATCCAATGGTTCTCCCCAAGTGGCTGCAACAGCCAGAGTTGAGCAGATCCAAAGCAAAGAGCCAAGAGCTTCTTCCAGATATCTCACATGGGTGCAGGGTCCCAAGGCTTTGAGCCATCCTCAGCTGCTTTCTCAGGTCACAAGCACAGAGCTGGATGGGAAGTGGAGCATCCAGAATATGACCCAGCATCCATATGAAATCCAAGCACTTTCAAGGCAAGGACTTTAACCATTAGGCTATCACACTGCCCCCCCCCCCCGCCTCTTTTAAATGTACTTGATACATACAAAAAGAAAATGCTATACTCAGGCCCAGATGCTGTATGTTTAAATCATTTGAAAACCAAAGAGCTTGCATGAAAATCGTGATAGAATTTATCTTCTTGTAGCCACAGGGTTAATACTTCTGAAAGTAAAATAAAATTATTCAACTGCATGATTTGCTGAGCTACAGAATCTAAATTCACAATCTTGTCAATTTTCTCATGCGCAGTATAACATGTTAATTAGGAAAGAGCAAAATCATGAAACTTAGAATGAATACAACTGGTTGTCTCCATAAAGGAATAATTTTAGAATTCCCACATAATTTTTAGGTCATCTTACCAAAGGATACAGATTCATCTCTTTGAGGAGATAACCTACCTTGCTTGAAAGATCTGTGCTAAATTTACCTGGGGCACAAGCCTTGAGAATGAATGCTCATTTCTACCAGGACATTCTGTAGACACAATCTATTGTCACTAGGCCTGTAACTAAGGTCAAATAGTACCATTCCCCAAGAGGCCAGGAGAACCACATTCAGTGGCAAATAGCTCACATAACAAAAGAATTTACAAGATTTTGCTGTTGCAGATAGACAGACTGTTGAAACGTGTGCAGGAATTGATTCTGAGAGTATAAGACCAAATGACAGCATTTCATCCAAGAAATAAGATGGGACTGTTTAGCATAAAGAAGTATGGCAATAATCTCAATTCTTAGACCCGCAGAAATATGGGCTAATTGATTATGGCTTTCTGAGTAATTAAACAGATTGCTAATCCACAAGAATGTATCTTGACTGGTATAATAAGCTTTAGTCCTGGAATTGAAAACCTAGTAACAATACAGCAAAGAGCCCTGAGCTCTCACTGAGGTTTAGACCTCTGTGATTTTTAGACATGGAAGCCTTTGATTGAAGGAGAGTTAAAGTAACCTGGAAGAAGTCCTATTGCAGGGTTGCAAGCACTATAAACAGAATTCCATGGTCTTTCATTAGACTAAGGCATCAATTGAAAGGAAAAGTCTTTGTAAATTATGAGATAATAGTCCTAGATTAATGCTAATTTGGGGGTTCCCAAAATGCTGCTGTAGCTTGACAGCCAAAATGGGTTTTACATTAATAAAATAACAGATGGAGTCTTACTTGAATATGACTCTCAGTATGTTATTTTTTCCTTCATTGGTTTTCTGACGATAGCATGACGGTCATTGTGGTAGGAATGACAAAGTGAAAGCCCTGGCTCAGTCTTTCATTACTACCGATACTTCGTTCCTAAGGAAACCTCAGAAGTTAAAGCCACCATCAAAGACTTGAACAGCTGGAGTGGCGATACCTCTCATCCCCACTTAACAAACGAGGGGGACCTGAGAAATCTTGGGGAATGAATGGGCTTTTATATACTTAACTAGTGGTGACCCCACCCCACTGCTATTTATTTGAAATATCTCATTTTTTACTGGAACTGATCCACATAAATTCTGGCATTTGATCTGCAACTATTGACATAGCGAAAGTCTTTCTCCACAACACTTTATAAGAAACAAGGAATGGATTCCTGGTAAAGTCATCAGTGTATCCTTACAATTCTACATCAGGACTCCATCATGTCCTTTCCAGAATAAAATGTAGGCTGCAGAGATCTTAATTGTTTGCTCAAAAAACTGGCGAAATGGTCAGCTGTATCAATGATGTTACACTTACCAGGTCTAATGCTAGTAATTTGCAAATAATGTAGCTTTATAAGACATATGCAAAGTAGGGGGAAGAAGATAAACTCTACAAAATACAAAGCCCTGAAACTCTAGTCAAGTTTCTGATTATTCATAGTATATCAAAATTTGCATCATATTGTATTATCTGCCATGGAAAACAGACAATCCTTCATAGATCTTTCTGGGTTTGTGAAGCAGCTTACATCACATTTTGGAAGTATAATTTCAACCCATTTTAAAAACCACTTTTAATGCTGTTAGTACCAATTGTGGATTTTGGTAAAAAAAAAAAAAAAGACTTACAGCAAGTTTATGCCATAGAATAAGCAAAGTCATCTATTGATATCCTTATGATCCAGAATAACCGCTGATAATTGGTTCATGACAATTATGACTGCCATATTGAGCCTCTTGCAAATATCCAGAGAAGAGCAACATATGAAAATAGCCTCAAACTTAATGCTGGCTCTTGTTAGAAACTGAATACCTGAGCATGAGTAGTTGGGTAGACAGAACGCTTAAGATTTTCCTCATTAGCTAAGTACTATTATGGCCCACCTATACACAATAGTATAAGTTTACAATAATAGTCTATCATTAAATACAGGTGGCATATGAAAGATAAAGAGGTCTGGGCAATAGGTGTAACAAAGTTGCTCAAAGTCCTTCAACACCAACTCTAACTGCATGGTACCTCTGACTTCTATCAATGTCCAAGATTTCTGGAGCATTCTTTATGCCTAAATGAGAAAAAGAGGAAGCTGAAAGAAACTTTCACAGTGGCCATAACTGAGTTGCATGTTTGGTTATTGCCTATATTTGGAGTCAGAAATAAGCAAAAGAGTGGAATATGCTAACTTGTGGGCACTTACTAAGCTTGGCTGATGTTTAGAGAAATCTAAGTAACAGAATTGGGAAACTGGTGACAAGTGAGCTAAGGCATAGCACTATATGGTTCAACTTCAAGCAATGCCACAGTTCATACAGAAATGTTTATTTAATGTGAATGACCAATAAAGGGCATTCACTGCATAATGGGATCTTAAAATATGTGGGTTAACCGACATACTCTAAAATACCAGTTAGTCTTATTCCAGGCACACGAGTGCTGTTTAGTGAACCAATAAGCAAAATGGCAAGGACAGAGGATGAAACTATGTAAATTTCCTCTTATAAAGACTGACTTGAGCAATGACATTGCTTAATTTTCAGCAACAAAAACAATTCCCCATTTGAGCAGCCAACTGCTTGGTGGAAGTTTGATTATGTTTGGTTTTGTATCATGGATGGATTTATCTTCAAGGGAACAAGTCTGTATTCTAGTAGTTTTCTCTATCCATGACACTTATGTCAGTATCATCACTTTTATACTTAGAATTCTGTATAGCATCGCATCAGTGAAAGAACTCATTTCACAGCAAAGTAAGTACAGGAATTAACTAGTTTTACTACATATCACATCACCTGGAAGCAGCTGGGCTCGCTGAAATGTTGAATTGCTCATGGATAAGTCAATTATATTACAGAGAGATTCTGTTTGTAGGATGCAGTATATGCTTCAAGTCACACAACCAATAAATAGCACTTTCAACTCTGTAGCCAGAATATGTGGTTCCAGGAATCAATACATGAGGAAACCTCTTTTCACTATTATGCTTAACAATCCGCTCACAGAATGGTTGTTCTGTGAGTGTGAAAGTCTCATTTCCTAAAGAGAGAATGCTTCCATTTGCAAACACAATGGCATTCTGGTTGATTTCAAAGTTTGGACCTAGCTATTCTGATTTTTTTTAAGCCACCTGAACAATATACTTAAAAAGAAGCTACTTCAGTAGAGTTACCGAAGCAGGAAAGTAAGAGGAAATTGTTACCTTAATACAAAGGGGTCAAAGAGAATTTTGTTCAGAACCTGGAAGACTCTATGGAGTACCGAAATACTTCCTTGTCTTTATAAAAGGAAAGTTATTTGATAACAGACTCTGAAAAATGATCCTTTGAGTCACTCCACCAAGTAAATTAACTACAATCACCTGACATTATTGTACCATGGGGAGGGGAGGAATACAGAATCGGTAGAGCCATAGAATCACTATTAAGAATAATAACCTTTGCAAATTTGTATATTTTCCCTTAGTATATATTCATGCATTAGTACTGTGACCATTTTCTTTTCATTTGCTAATTTTAAAATTTCATACGTAAGTTGTTGTGGGTTAATTTTTAAATTTACTGTTTAGGTAACAAAATATTCGGTGAGACTGAGGGAGGTTTTCTATATCCAGTGATAAATACAATGACTAAAGGGACTGTGTGTGCCCTTCATTTTACAAGAGAAATCTTCCCTTTTAAGACCAGCTATATTTTTGTGAGATGGAAATAGATAATTGCTTAATTGTTGTATAAAAGCTGAAGTGTGTGAAAGTAATGCCTAATCTGGCCAAAACAAAACAAAACAAAAAACCTGGGAGCTAATATTAATTGGTTTACAACTGCTTATCTCCAAATATATTATTCAGCACCTGCTCTGGGATTATGGAGCTGTAGCCATTAAATATTTTGACATCATACTGAGCATGAGGCTCAACTTTATTTACCAAGGATGCTGGAAACATATGGCATGGCAAAGGAGATTTTTTTTTTCCTTAGTGGTAGGAAGCTGCTGTGCGGTATTTTCTTGCATCTGCCACCAGGACTAAACATGGGAAAGATCCATAGGGGATCAACTAGCTGTGTGTCCAGTACGTACACTGTTGTAGAAGTCCCCATCCTCCCTGGTCCAATGATAATGAACCTCTCACTATGACAGACACTACATTCTTTAGATCTCGTACCACCCCAAAGAATTTATATGTGTTTTAAAATCTTACCTTAGTAAGTCCACTTTAGCTAGCATGTTTTCTCTGAGCCATTTCCTCACTTACTTTGTGTTCATATAGCTGTATCATTTCTTCATCTCGCTTACTGTATGGTATTGTTTTCCTATGCTGCTTTAAGACTTTTCTTTGCATAGCAAAACCATTGAATGTGCATTGCAGGGGTGAA
Organism: Ochotona princeps; assembly: GCF_030435755.1. Taxonomy (NCBI): domain Eukaryota; kingdom Metazoa; phylum Chordata; class Mammalia; order Lagomorpha; family Ochotonidae; genus Ochotona; species Ochotona princeps. The sequence continues at coordinate 84,081,649 of NC_080835.1, forward strand.
GGTTTGGAGACCATAGGCCTGTTTCAGCCTCTGGCACAAATAGAGAAGGTCAGGAAGCAGTGGGGGAGAGAAGTATGTCTGCAGTGGTTGCGGAGGAGTTCCTAGGCTTTTTTTTTTTTTAAGATTTATTTTATTTCCATTACAAAGTCAGATATACTGAAAGGAGGAGAGACAGAGAGGAAGTGGAGCCGCCGGGATTAGAACCAGCGGTCATATGGGATCAAGGCAAGGACCTTAGCCGCTAGGCCACGCTGCCAAGCCCAGTTCCTAGGCTTTTAAGAGCTGTCCTAGCCACATATTAGCACCATCTCCTAAGTGTATGTTCTCGGTTAAATCAAAGTTCACCCATAGCTATAAACACTCATTCAGACTTACACCTCACCCCCCCTTGACTCAGAACCCTCAATGTGTAGTCCATAAAGATTCTAGTTCTATCTCTGCCAAAGTGTGTTAACAAAGTTCTATAATCCCTGAAGTGTATAGTTTCCCTCTTTGTTTGGCACATCCACCATGTGACTTATTGTGCTGACTTAACCATTTTGTTTTTCTGATTTCCAGCCTCAATTTAAGATGCCTTCCTCAGCTGGGGCATCTGTGCTTTGAGCAAAGCAGGTGTGACTATCTTCTAACAGTTGCAAGTCACTGTGTATACCAAGTGTGCTTGGGGCAATATGAAATTCCATTTCTTAAATACACCTAGCCAGCTGTTTCTTTCCTGAGTCTCAGTCCTCTTCTTTCCCCTCCAGATTCCTACTTTGGTCACAGGCAGTTGGCTGTATTAGTCAATATTCTCTTGAAGCCAGAGCCTGATGCTAAGCCTGAGCATCCAGCCGCAGGAGATACTTTGAATGTTGCCAAGGAGGATTCTTCTCCCTTCCTATTGTACCTTGAATTAGTGATTTCTCACTGAGCCTGCTATTATACTTGTATAATAATCATTGATACTCAACATCTTCCATGTTCTTATGACTAGTATTTCTTCATTTCCCTCTAATACCATGCATATTCCATCATCCTGGGAATCTTCTTCCACCAAAAGCATACTCCAGTTCACCACTAGGGAAAGTACTAACTGCACTGCCACTGTATGCCAGGGATGTCCACTGTCCACCCCATGCTTGTAGTGATGAGGTCCTCATGGCCAACTGGCCAGCAATCATCTGTCTCCACAAGCCAGTTAAGGGGCTGCATCCTAGGTTACACTAGTGGTATCACTATGAGTTGTGAGTGTTGGGAGTGGAGAGAATGTACTATCAAGATACCTAACTTGAAGAAAATGAATAAGGCAGGAGTGGGTGGGAGGAAAAGCTGATAACTGAAGCTTCAGATGATACTAATCAAATTTTGGGGGCTATAATGTTCACAGCATCCCTGCTTAAACATAGTGTTGGATGTGGATTGCCTTCTGGTTTGCAGTGTAACTTTGGACAACTCAGGGATGGCAACCACTTCCAGAAGCTAGAAGTTGAGATAAATTGTATATAAATTGTATAGGAAAACCAACAAATCATTTGCTATTCTTGTAGCTGGTGAGTCAGACCAAGTTGCCTCAGTCAGATTTGGTCCTAGAATAGGCTGGTATGTTTGATGTCGTCAGTGTCTGCCCTTTAGATCTGGTGGGTAAAGGAACAACTTTGAGTGTATATCTCTTCCAAACTAAAAAAACTTACCAAGGGATAATCCATGCAACTAAATTTTTATATACATTACTTTGTGTTCTTATTTTTGTTCCTGCAGTTTGGAATGAAATGGCAATGCAAAGAAGTGAACATGACTCTTATTTTCCACACATTTGAGAGTTCACAGTGAAGGACATTTGCACCTATGTTCATTAGGGATATTAGTTTACAGTTCTCTTTATATATGTGTATATATATATATATATATGTATAATTTTGGAATTAAAATGATTCTGGTCACATAAATTTCAGAGGATATCATCACTTTGAATTGTTTTGTATAGTTTTAGAAGATTTTGCATTCTTGTGAAGTTTGATAGAATTCAGCAGTGAGGCCTTGCAGTCTTTGTTGGGAGGGTCTTTATTATTCAGTCTCAGTCTTAGGAAAATTGAATAGATCAGTAACTATGTCATTACACTTCAATTTTGGTAATTGTAGGGGTCCAGAATCTATCCATTTCTTCTACATTTTGCAGTGCATTGTCATATAGCTGCTTGTAATATTTCCTGTGTGTCAGTTGTAGCATCTCTTCTGGGTATCATCAGTACGGCATGGTTGATCATGCATGCTGTCATGTTTACAGTCTCGGTCCTCTGCTATGACAAGGTGGGTTGATTCACTGCCTAGAGTGAACTCACAGTGCCTATGTATCTCATCCACTCAGCGCCTCAATGCTCTGTAGTGTGAGCACAAACTCTTCTGTAAAGGTCCCTCGTTAGCACTTAGGGAGTTCTGAGCTTCAGACTGGTTGAGTGTCCAGAAACCCAGCCATGTTGAATGCCCTTATGATTTTTGTGGTCCATGCAGAACTCACAGTCACAAATCTCAGAATGCGGGACTTTCATAATCACAGGGAGCAAGGGAGCCATTCTATGTCCTGGGGAGCTGCTTGCTGTGTCGCCAGAGTAAGCCTCCAAAGGTTGGTTGGAGCTGAACCTCAGCAAGCTGAGTCAGGTATTTTGGTGGGGGAAGCGAGGGAAGCAATGTGCCCTGCCTTAATTGAAGAAAGTGGGTGTTCTATCCCCTGCTAGTTCTGTAGATCAGACTCAAAGTAAGTAGAGTTCTTGTGCAGACAAAAATCACCAGTGGCTTGTGGGCCACCACAGCCTCCCGTCGCCTTGCTCTTGGAAGATGGCATTTCCCACAGGCCACCAGCCCTGGGAGTCACTGGTAACATAATGTCAGTTGTTACATATTTGTACGCTGTGCTCACTGCTCCATGCAGTCTCTAGTCCATAAGTTTTCTAGTAGAGCTTTTTTATCCCCTTCAATTTCCCCTGAAATACAGTCTTCCTTCTGTTTGTCTGATATCTTCATATAACTGCAATCAGTCTGTCTGCTCCATATTCTACTATCTTGAATACCTTGCCATCTTAAGGAGAACATTTTCACATGAAATGTGTTCATCTTTACAGTCTAGTACAAGAAGACATGTTTTAAAATCTCCAGACTATTGCACTAGCCTTTGTCTTCATTGAAAACTCATTCTTTGTACCAAATTGATAGCTTTTTCCAAATTGCATAAGATAAGGAATAATTTATAGTGACATAGTTTAATGCTTTTGTGACATGCATTTATTTTTGGCTTTTTATTGTATTTTTGAACTATTGCAGAAAATTCAATGAAGGATTCAATAAGAACAGATTTTTTTTCAACAATTTGCTGTGTTTGCTACTATGCAAACAAACACTATTTTTAAATCTTAGGATATGTTTATTGATATCACATAATGAGGCATGATTGGCAAAAATCATAAAATGATCAAATATGGATATGTTATTACAATATAATTCAGTGAAAGCAGTATTTATAAAATTTATCAAATAATATGGAGTTCACACATTTCCATATCTAAAAGGTAGTATTTTTATATGGGTCATTCTACTTAGCAAAATAGTTTCGGATTTCATGTATCCTATTGCAAATGTCAGGATGAGTCATATTTTATATATCCTTACCATGTTTTCTTTATCAATTCATGGTTTAATACCTACGGTGGCATATTCTAAAAAGCAAAATAACTGATTCTACCAATAAGTGTATGAGAGAGCATGGGTCGGGGACGGGCTATACTGTGGGTCCTAGTGGCTCCACTAACAAGAGCAGTCACAGAACAGAAGAGGCATTTTGCTGTTGCCCACCTGTCTCCTACCAACCCGCTGCCCCTGCTACAAACATGCCCCATGTGTATTTGTGATCTTCTCACTGGATAAATACACTTGGAATAAAAGTTGATCCAAATAAGCAGATTATGTCTGATCACACATTTTGGAGGAAGAGAAAATATTAACATTTATTTTCTATTGTTTTTAATTTTATTGCCCTTTCTCTTCTGAATCTGTTGAGGGTGGATGTAATTTCATAACAATCATCCTGGGAAGGAGGAAAAAATATGCTGTCAGCATAAAATGAATTCCGAAGAAACCAGAAACAAAGGGGGGAAAACATTGTTTCTTTTCCCCGTTCTCTATTCTTCCATCCATCATAAGTGGAGGAAGAGAAAAATAGTGCCATTCTGAGATGGGTTTTTTCTGGGGGGGGGAGGAGCAGTGGTTGCTTGTTTTTTATTTTTTGCTTCTTTTTAGGAGGCAAAGTATCAGCAAGAAATGGGAAGAAGAATAAATATAAGAGATGACAGGAAAATTGTAGTGACTTCCTTTTTATAGATTTGTTGAAAAATCATCTAGAAGTACTAATGAGAATCCTGACTTTATGTAAGTGCAAAGTTTCAAAGTGTAAGGTGCAAAGCTCGGGATTGGAACCAACACATGGAAAATGGTGGAGAATTAAGGGATTGTTCTTTTTTTTCCAAATTGTATTTTTGCTATTTATGACAAATGTGATTTGTATTGTTATATTAGCTGATTGATTCACACAGGGAAGGTAAATGTTCTACCACTTCCAAGCTTATCAACTGCCTTCAAGGAAGCAGCACAAATTGCAGTAGCTTCAGTCTATTTTTCTGCTATAGAGGAGGCTACTATGATTTGTCCAGTCTGCTACACGTATTCAATCAAAACCAGATGGGTGGTAAATCATGTTGTGTTCATCTGGCTTCTCTTGGTTCTGCTTGAGTAAGATAACAATTTCAAGATAAACAGCAGTTCCTAATTCTTGGTAGTGGAAGACACCAAAAAAGTACCTCCCACACTGGAGGTATACTTGGCAAGAATGTTCATGAGAATCCAGCCTAACTGTGATTTTGAACTAAGTGGCTTTCCAGGTCTCTAATGCCATCACTCTAAAACTATGACAAGAAATGATGAAGAGAATGTAAGAGGAGTGACGGCACTTGGATTATTCCTACTTTAGTGACATTTTGAAGATGAATTAGATGTTTTAGTAAGAGCTTTGGAGATGAAAAGGGCTGGGAACAACATTCAGGCTTTACTACCAATTCCAAGGGAAGTAGGTTGGGAGATGAATTAGCTTCAGGGCAGTGGTGCTGTAATGACATTCCCTGAAAAATTGCCTGCACTGTATTTCACAGGATATTCTTTCACCTCTGAGACTTACATGGGGCCCAAGACACTGCAATCTTAAAAGGACAAGAAAGCCAGGTTTTATTTTTACCAAATAATATTAAGAGCCAGCCACAATATTAATTCAACATTCAATCTATCTTTCAGAAATAGGATATTGTGGTTGGCATAATCCTTATGGATGATCTTGGTCTTCTCCCTTCATATTACACATGAGATATAGAGCTAAGTAACAGTCTAACTAGTACTATTATTTGGATCTTTCAATTCCCATTTCAGTAAAAAAAAAATTTCTGTGTATGGTTTGACTTTGGACGTTCTGAGAAACCTGTTTCAGATTTGAAAGGTATTTTCTGTTCTAGGCTACTATGTACTAAACACCACACCAATTTTAATTACTGACTATATGATGGGTATTGTTTTCTATTACTGGTTCTTATAAAAACTGAGGTTATGAAAATATAGGCGATAGGCTAATTTAGCAGCCCATTGTGGTTATTAGAACAGAAAAGGAAACAGACTTGGGAACTCGATAAAAGGGAAACTGAGTTTCGAATCTGCAGTCCTCTAGCTGTAGGACTTTGTGTGAGTTAATTCTACATGAAGCTTTAGTTTTATCATTGGTAAAATGTGTAGTAGCATTTATCTCATAGGGTAGAGTAACAATACTACAGGTATAGTTAGGCTCTGCCTGCACTATTTTCTTTAATCCTGACCTGTCTCATACTAAATACTGAGCAAACAACGTAAATCATAACCACCAAATAAAGAGGCACCACCAGCAGCAGCAACATCTCTGTCCATGAGCTTTATTAAAACAATTTCTTCTCGGTGAATGTATGAATTTATTAGAACAATTCCTTCTCTGGAAAGTAGATTTAGAAAGGGAGATTTGGATCATCAAAGGAAAAACTAATATAAGCCAAACTAAAACTCTTTTAAGCATCCACAAATTAAAAGAAAAAAATCTTATTGTATATCCAAGTTGTCAAAATCAATCACTTTTTAGCCATTCTTTGGAAATTTTTTCAAAAAGAAAGCAACATATAAATTGCGTTGCATAATGTGTGGAAGTAAAAGAATGGTTATATGTTCCTTTAGTCCTGTCTTCATGAAAAAAAAATGAGGTGTTTTTAGAATCCATTTTCCAGTTTGAGCTTAAGAGTTTATGAGAAAACATCTATGTTTCACTTTCAAGCATGAATCTGAGAAAATACTAAATGGCCTTCAGTCAACCACATCTGGTTTCAGGGGCTGTAAATGATTTGTGAGGTGTGTAAAAGGTCAGTTTCCACTCCTACCTGCTATGCCAGTCCTAGCTGATATGCTACACATTAGCCCATTATGAGACCTCTTGTTCCATAATTCAGCAAACTTGTATGGGTCCCACATGTGTGAATCTTACTTTAATGATTCTAGGAGTATATTCTGTCTAAGGACTATTGGCTGACAGATATCATAACCCATCATCGACAAAGGCTGCTTCCTTATTGGCCACATTTTCTCTTCTGTTGTCCATTGTGTTTCCATCTGATTCTATAGAAATCTGTGTGAACACTAGACATGACGAGTACTTCTCGTTCCATGGTGATGCTTATGGCACTCAAACATGATGAGTGCTTATCTGTTCAAAAGACCTGGAAGACTCCTTTCTACTCTTTAGCTTAGTGTATGACTAGAGATCAACTGATTGATCCCAACTAGGCTCTTACCTTCAGGCTTCTGCCATTTCTTCATCTTTAGATCATACCACTCTTAACAGTGAGAACATAAAAGATGAAGGAATGAAAAGACATTCTCAGTTATTTCCTGTGAGACCTAGAGAAAATTAACCCGAGATATGGCCTCCAAGCTTTCTCCTAGAGATTCTCATCAACCGTCTGGGTGTCCATTCTAGACAGAAATCATTCTACATATATTTTACCATGTTGGTTAAATATAAACAAGATACATATAAAAAGATAAGACGATCTAAAAAAGAATGAAAAAAATTGCTGTTATTGTAATCACAACTTTGCTTTTCATACTGAAAGGTTTTTCCAAAAACTTGCATCCAGGGTTTTCCTGGAAGATCATTCCATTCTTGACATACACAATAACATTTTACTAGGTAGGCAAAGTTAGACCACATAGCTGGCCTATTGGAGTTGGTGAGGTAAGAATAACAGCAAAGTTTACAATGGTCTGTAATGGTCTGATAAGAGTTTTGTAAAGAAGATTGAACTCCACATTTGCCATTTATGAAAGAGGATATCACGAGCCTGCACAATGGCTTACTGACTAAATCCTTGCCTTGTAAGTGTTGGGATCCCTTATGGGTTCCAGGTCATGTCTTGGCTGTTCAGTTTCACTTTCAGTTCCCTTTTGTGGCCTGGGCAAGCAGTAGAGGATGACCCAAAGCCTTGGGACCCTGCACCCACATGGAGATTTGGAAGATGCTCCTGGCTTTGGATCAGCTCAGCTCTGGCCATTGTAGTCATTTGTGGGGCATGAACCAGTAGTTGGAGGATCTTTTCTCTCTATATCTCATTCTCTTTGTAACTTTAATCAACCTTTCCAATAAAAGGGAATATCATGTTTGAAAAAGTAAATTTTAGCACAATAAATTTAATGTTTAAGTTCCATCTAAGAAAAAGCAAAAGCTCCAATATTAAATGCCAGTGTGATATGTAGATGAAACTATATTTGTGAACTCTGACTTCTGGCTCAGTATTCTATCAACTAAATCAAGCAGTCCTTCATTTAGTTTATATGGAATTAATTTTCTGAAAATGTAAAAGGATAATTTCTTGGGCCTGCCATGATGGCTCAATTGGCTAATCCTCCCTTTGCAAGTGCTGGGATCCCATTTAGGTGCCAGTTCATGTCCAGGCTACTTTACTTTCCATCCAGCTCCCTGCTTGTGGCCTGGGAAAGCAGTAGAGGATGGCCCAAAGCCTTGGGACCCTGCACCTGCATTGGAGACCTGGAAGAAGCTTCTGGCTCCTTCTTTCAGACTTGTTCAGCTTCAGCTGTTGTGGCCACTTGGGGAGTGAAGCAGCAGATGAAATCTCTCTCTCTGGATCTCCTTCTGTCTGTGAATCTGCATTTCCAATAAAAATAAATATCTTTTAAAATATTTCTTTTCTGTATAGTGTCTACAGAAAATTTCTCAAAGCAGTTTTCAGCAAAAGAAACTGATAAAAATTTATTGTGAATATATTTCATTTTTAAAATATTTATTTTTATTGGAAAGGCAGATACTCTATCCTTCGTACATGTCTCTTCTAGTAATGGTTGTTATAACTATGCAACTTAAATGGTGTCTTCCATAAGGATTAAGCAAGGATGCTAATATAGCAAAACTGAGGCTCAAAATCATTCTCTGCAGTATGTCTATTTTGAACCAATAAATAGCAGACCTTTCCTTCTTGATGGCATTGACTGATGCCTATTGTAATGTAAAAGGAGTGATCTATAATGACATGCAGCCAACATTCAGAAACAAATGTGGTTTAATAGAGAAGCTCCCACAGTCATATTATGTATGGTTCATGATTAAAATCTTATAATCTTAGACAAGCATGAGGATTTTAAAACAGAAACCCAAATGTTTAGACATTTCTATGATCAAAATATAGGGTTTACCTCTTCTCACCTGATCTTGTTGAACTTATGGTCACTTGAGCAATAGACTATGGCTGTGAGTGTTACTGTGTGATTCCTGCCTCAATCAAAAAGGCTGTGTAGGACCCAGCATGATGACTCAGTAGCTAAATCCTCACCTTGCAAGCACCGGGATCCCATATGGGCACCAGTTGATGTCCTGGCTGTTCCACTTCTCATCCAGCTCCCTTCCTGTGGCCTGGGAAAGCAGTAGAGGATGGCCCAAAGTCCTGGGACCCATCACTCATGTTAGACACAGAAGAAACTTGTTGCTTCAAATTGGCTTAGCTCTGGCCACTACAGCATTTGGGGAATAAATCAGCAGACGAGAGACCTTTCTCTCTGTTTCTCTATATAAATATGATCTGCTTTTATATAAAAATAAATTTTAAAAACTAAAGGATATGTAATTACTACCTGGGCACTCACTCTGCTATAATTGGTCATCACGTAAGAAATCTGTTTAGCTGCAAACATCATACTGGAGAAGACAAAGTTGAAAACCAGTGAGTGAGCTAAGCTGGAGAGCATGACAGTGCTTCAATACTTCACAGGCCTAAGATGAATGAAAATATGTCTACTAACGCCCAAATGAGAACTTCCTGGTAAGACGCTCCTTAATTTTATGATCAAAATATTTGAGAGAAACAGTTTAAACCTCTGAATTTAGGGATAATTTTTATATGGAGTGACAAGTCAACTAAAGATGTTGAGACTCTGGGAAATTACTTACAGACTTGAGGCAGCTTCCACTTTTCAGAGCTGATATGAGAAATTAATAAAATACTATCTAAAAGTGCCTCACAGTATGCCTGTAGATCACCAATTGTCAGCAAATATTGCCCTCCCGATATTCATCTGTTAAATGCGGTAGTGTTACTAAAAGGGACTTTATAGTGCTGAAGAGATTTTACTAATATCTATTTTTCACATTCCAAAAATAAATTTCCAGAATATCCATTCAATAATTAGTGCAGTACACTCATCACTCTTTGATTGTTGGATCATTTATAGAGTCTCTATCTCAATGTCTTCAATTCTCTTGTGACAGTCATGTTGAAATTAATGTTCCATTTCCTTAAATTTTTAAAGAGTTAAGTACCAAAATGACATCTAATAGGACAATCTTTTAACTCCATGAATAGATCAACAAATCATTTTCGCAAATCACATTAACAATCAAGAGCAGTTTGTCTTATTGCATGCCATACCTTGTTCTACCAATTTATGAACTGGTACGAACACAAAATGATGTCAAAAGGAGCTGTCCTGATTTCTCTCTGATATGAAGTTGGAAGGACAAATATGGATACTTGTACAAATTTTGATCAGAAAAACACATCAACCAGAGAAACTGACAGTCATCAGAATAAATCTCAAGTCACTAATTCCAATTATCAAAAGGAAAATGGAAATGTAAATAAATAATATCTCTCTCTTAGTTGTTTCTAATTCTTGGACACTTCAACAAATTAGAGCTATTCCACAAAGGGCAAGGGTATTGGGATTCTATTCGTTGAACTTATTTTTCATGGTTCAATGATGAAAATAATAAATTCCACAAATAGATTTTGAGCTGGCCAAGCATTTTGGCTCTGGAAAGTTAATCTCCTGAGCAATGAGCTCTGTACACGCCTGGGAAGGTTCAACAGAAAAGTGACATGTGAGAGCAACACATCCAAGGGCTGTGCAATTTAGATCCTCATATCACCGAATGGGATTTGGTGGGCGGAGGGGCAAAGGAACAGAAGCCATTTTCTTGTTATTGTATTACAGATCTTTCTTTCTGTTGTTGCTGCCAAAGGTTTTGCTGGCAGCACACACACATTTCAGTGTTTATATTAACTGGTTTTAATCAAGGAATTCTGCATTAACTTTATTCTTCCTCAAAAACAGTTCAATGTTGTGAAGAATCTTGGCATGATCACTGATCAAAGAGGCACATAGCTCCTTAACTGTGTGGTAGGGAGGCTTCGGGTACTATGTTTTATGTCCTTATGGTTTCAGGTGGGGCTGTGCCCAAACCCTAATACAGGCTCATTTAGGCTTGTTTAGAAGATTTCCAGACACAGAGACTGAATGGTCCCTTTGGCAATCAATCTAGCAATCCTTTACCCACGTTTTAACCTTCCCTCCTGATTGTCCTGTAACTATGGGATCAGGCTTAAATATTTTCTCCTTTTTCCCCACAGTCTGTTTGAAGTCAAAACATGATTTCACATATCATTGTTGTCAAGTCATCATTAAGTTACCTCTCTGATGTCTTGTACATAAAGTAGCCCCACTCCCTTAATTCACACAAATGATCTGGCCTATAGGAGCCTATTGCATACGCATCTTACTTCTGAGGAATTTCTCACTGTACACTGTGACATTCTTATCCATAGGGCTTATGTTTAAGTATCAGTAATAAATAATAATCAAGACTTCTGAGAGAGTTGTCAGATTCCTGCAACCATGCTGTTTATGCAGAGTGACCCATGCATAGGATGTGATATTATTCGTGTGATGGGCTTACAAATCAATGGACTTTGTGGACCTGCCCTTATTAACTGAATTCCTTTATGATGTCATAAAGATTGAAAATGAGAGGAATTTGAGGAAAGTTTCTTTGCTGCCTGCCTTAAATCTAAAATGGAGGATCACATGATACATTTGAGAGTGACCTCTTGTGAGATCCCCAAAGCCAGCAAAATGATGAATGCTTGCTAAGGACAGAAGGAGTTGAATTTGCCAACACCTTGAATAATTTTAGTAGTCTTTCTCTCATCAGGTTTTTAGAGAGGAGTCAAGTCATCTGTTACCTTGATTTTGGTCTGCCAGGACTCTGATCACAAAAAAATCGTGGTTCCTAGGCCTCTGACTGGCAGAACTATAAGATAATAAAAGTCTACCTCTTTAAGCCACTAAGTTTATAGTTATTTGTTACATAACCATGGAAAACTAGTACAGGTAACCATCCTTGTTTTGGAGCAAGTGGGAAACATTTCCTTTCTTACCTAGGTTCTCCAGCATCTTTTAAAGTTAGAATTAGAAACTTGGCTCAGCGAATCAACAGCAAGGATTGGTTCCTTAATACTGTGAAGTTCACTCTCACTTTATTTGAATTCATAAGACCTATTGCTGAGTAATATTTCCTCTCAACTGCTTTTGCTGTCTGGAGAATTTTATCAATATAGTCTGATGCTGGTGACTTGGAGGTAGTATATTAATATCTACCATTTAACTTTTTACAGGTATGAGGCACTGAGGAGCTATTTTCCATTTTATTATACTTTGGGAGAATCAAATGCAAACTCAAGCGTTAAAATTATTAAGCTAAAATTATTTCACAAAACAAGTTGAATAAGATGGTTCTGCCCTTCCCATTTAAAAACCAAACAGTGTAGTAACTGATTAAATGGTCTCATTGTTCATGCATTGTCCTTACCAGCCCTCTCACCCTTTCCGGATCTTGAGGATGCTATTGAGAATCATATGCAGGCTTAAATCTTGCTGCCATGGCTGGGAAACTGTCATCTTTCTGGTTTGGGACTCATGGTCAAGTTAATTTTGCTACTGGAGGCGTTAGGATTTGGTATCCTGACCCCGGCAATGAAAGTTTGTTTTCGTTGTGACCACCTCTGGGCCTTGTCTCTGAGTCCCATTTATCATGTTGCTACCCAGCTGCATTACACATCCTTCCAAGAAATTTCTCTATTTTTAGCATTTCCAGAAACAACAATATGTTCCCACCAAAACACAGGGTTTTCAGACAGGTTAAATAAATGTGCCCTTTCTCCCACATGAGAGAACAGAGAAAGAATAGTAAAAATTGTAGAAAAGAGCTGAAAAAATTGTAGAAAGAGTTGAAGATGCACAGAGTAGAAGGCAGGATGCCAAAGTTAGGGAACTTGGCTTATGAATAAAAACGCAAAATAGAAAATAATACCAAATGTATGGAAAGAATGCCAGAAAGGATAAAAAACATAAAACTCTCCCAAAAGACAAAAGGAATCTGGAAGAACATAAACAGGCAAGAGCCAGGAAACCAAATGGTATTGGAAGCCTCTGCTTTCTTTCTCTGCGATGAGTCTTGAATATGTTGCAGAGGAACAAGCAATACAGCGAATGACTTACTCAAATCGGGGACTTTGAAAAAAAATCAGTTAAAGTGGCGGTCATATTCTTTTGCCTTATGTGTACTAAACATTTTAGTTCTTATAAAAGCCCACTGGAGGTATTTCTGTTATCATGCCCCGATTTCTAACAGCTGATGAAACATAGGCACTGAGAAGCTCAAGGGTAGTTGGTGGCAAGGGGTCTGATGTTTTCAGAGTCCAGTGAAAGCAACCGGTTTTATGCTAAGATGGCAAACCAGGGGAGGGTTTGAAATAAACTCCAAATGATATGATTTGACTTAAAAGACTAAGTCTTTTAAATACTGTACTAAGAAAGCAAAAACAGTTGGGGTCTGCAGACACATATTTCAAAGGCTGGCTAAAGAGGAGACCTCTGTAATACTCTTGTTGAGGCAAGGAACTCTTGTCTTGTTCACCTGGTACCACATAGCTTGTCTATATGATCATTGCACTCATTCACATTTATCCCTACTAAATAGAGCTAGTGGGAAATACTACATGAAATGCTTGCTGCAGTTTTCCCCCAACTAAACTTTAGTGCTCATAGGTAAATCTGGATTTTTTTTACGCACATTCAACTAAATTCTTGATCAACTCATGATGGAGGAAGATAGTGGTAAAAAGTTAATGAAGCCATTACATGTGCATTGTTTTAGAAGTAATCTACCACGTCCTATGTGGCTGACCTTCCGACAGTTAACATACAAGAGAAAAATGAGAGTTAAGGAACTCAGGTCTTTTTGCAGTATATGTGAATAGTGATTCAGAAGTTTATACTTTGTTCATGGAACCCAAAATCCTAACTTGGCCAAACAAGGTCTCAAGATGAAAGCAAAAAAGTAGGTTGCAACTTATAGGGTAAAGGTTTGGTTTAATAGTTAGCCTACAGCAACCCCACTGCCTGGCTCTGGAGAGGAATACCTCCCTCCTGTCATGCTTCAGCTGATTTGTCAGCATTTGTAACATGGGTATCAATATTTTAGCTGATAGTTTCCCCCAACATGCTGCCACAGGCAAAGAAAGTGCCTGCCCCTCCCAAACGGGAAGCCAAAGGCAAGGAGGCAGGCACGAAGGGGTCCACCTCCCCTCCTGCCCTCAACCCCCTACCCACACAAAATCCATCACTTACATTCCAGTTGCTCAAGCTACTCTGCCTCCAGCAGCAGCCTAGATATTCTTGGAATATCTCCTCCAGGGGAAGCTAACTTGTCTACTGTGCCATCAACAAGATGCCCCCAACTCTTGAATCTGCCATGAAAATGTAGAAAGCAGAGCATGCATGTTTGTTGTGGGCATGGACTGCAACAAGCACATCACACAGGCCATGAAGAGGCTTTCAGACACCTGAGCGGCCAAAGCCAGTACCTTGACCAGGTCTGCTGAAGACTGGAAGGTGTGTCTTTGACTGGCTCCTGATTATGATGCTTTGGATGCTGTCGACAGAATTAGGATTATCTGAACTAAATCCAGCCAGCTAATTCAAAGGGGGTTTTTTTTCATTATTTTTCTTTCAAGAAGTTGATATGATAAAAGCTGCAAATCACTATAAAAGTGAAGGGACCCCAAACTAAGTATAACAAAGAATCTTCTTTTGTAAGATAGCTTTAAATTAAAATTTAAGAGTCTTTGAGAGTGCTCAAATCATTTCCTATGCTCATTACTCCTACAAGAATCATCACAAATGTCCACATCCTATTAGCTTTGATTTCCAATTATTAAAAACCCAGCCTGTCATTTTTTTCCTAAATATGTAGTGACATTACCTCAGCCTTTTTAATTAATGTTTGGTTTTCTTGCCTATCAAATTATCTCCCCTCTAATGACAAGGTTATGTCTAGAATCATTGAGATACTCCTCTTGGGCACAAAATTTAAACAGGCATTACAAACTTGATGATCAAGATATCATATATCTGGTATATGGGAAATTTATATATATACTAAAGCCACCATTGTGCTGCAACAGTTTAAGCCACCACCTGCAACCGATATGGGCCTGAGTTTCAGGTCCTGGATACTCCACTTCTTTTTTTGTTTTAAAGATTTATTTTTTTTTTATTGCAAAGTCAGATATACAGAAAGGAACAGAGACAGAGAGGGAGATCCTCCATCTGATGATTCACTCCCCAAGTGAGCCGCAATGGCCTGTGCTGCGCTGATCCGAGGCCAGGAACCTGGAACCTCTTCCAGGTCTCCCACGCAGGTGCAGTGTCCCAAAGCTTTAGGCTGTCCTCGACTGCTTTCCCAGGCCACAAGCAGGGAGCTGGATGGGAAGTGAAGCCGCTGGGATGAGAACTGGCACCCATATGGG
Organism: Ochotona princeps; assembly: GCF_030435755.1. Lineage (NCBI taxonomy): Eukaryota > Metazoa > Chordata > Mammalia > Lagomorpha > Ochotonidae > Ochotona > Ochotona princeps. The sequence continues at coordinate 84,096,888 of NC_080835.1, forward strand.
ATCCTGGTGTGTTCAAGGTGAGGACTTTAGCCGCTAGGCCACGGCGCCGGGCCCTCCACTTCTGAGCTAACTCTCTGTTAATACACTTGCGAAAGCAGCAGAATGTGGCCCAACTTCTTAGGGTTCTGTAACCCTGTGGAAGATCTTGATGAAGCCCCTGGCTTCAGCCTGAACCAACTCTGGGCAGTGTAGCCATTTAGGGAGTAAACCAGAGAATGGAAGATCTGTATGTATCCCCTTCTCTATTTAATTCTGAGTTTAAATAAATACAACTTTAAAAAAAGATACAATGATCTAACTTAAAAAATCCCCAGTGAACAAAATATCACCCTGTTAAATAAAGATAATATCAATGATGCTAATGTATCTTGTTGCCATGGATTCTAACATGATTTGGCACAGTGCTGGCACATCGTATTGCTCTTTGATATTCGGTGCTTCAACATTCTTCACATTTAAGATTCAGCACAAGCTCCACTTGTTTATCCCATGTGAGGCTGATGCAGGGAGAATAAGAGCAGAGATTGTACAAGTATTTTGTCTTGTAGTACATACGGGTACCCCATCCTTTTCCATTAATTTGTTAAATTTTGTGATGCTTAAGGGAAGTGTAATAAGTTCACAGGTGAATATACGTCACACACAGTAATGCTGAGTAGATATGGCCAGAATCTCTATGCACTGGTGCTGGCGTGTGGCAGTGCTGCGTCCTCAGTGCAAACATTGGCTTTGCTGGAGCTCTGAACGCTGAAGTAAATGCTGACTATCTGAAAATGAACTTGAATAAACAAACTGCGAACCACAATCACCAGTTGACACAAAGCTTTGGCCATCAGGTGATTATTGTACTTCATACTAGTGCTTGAACATTTCCTTTTGAGATACTGCTTGTTACAAGGTATACACACACTCTGTAAGATAACTTCGGAACTGATGTGGAAAAAAGCAAAGCAGAGCTTAAATAACTGCCTTTCAAAGAACACATTTTAGCACAGAGGGGGATGCTTGCCTCCCTGCCCTGCTAAGAACCAAGCATCCAAGAACCATTTATTGGTTAGTGGGGTGAGTTTTTCAGAAAGATAAGGGATAAAGTGTAAAGAAATGAGTCAGCTAAATTCTTACTAGCTAACATACAGATTTTTCTTTGGTGTTATCTTTCTCCTTTAGCGTTTGTAATCATAGATACATAATTCAATGCACTTTCATAAAGTGAACATATCATTTTGCTTATAAGCAGGTGTGGAGAATTTTTCTGGGTGTCCCATGTGGGTTTCAGGGACCAGGGAAGTTCAAGTACCTGCTGCCTCCTTGGATTCCCAGGATTCAAGTGGATGTGGAATGCAGTTTCAGGCACTTGGCTATGAAATGCAGATGTCTTAAAGAGCCGCATAATCTACTGGGCCACGATCCCTGCCCCTGTTTCTTTACATTCTTTATATTACACATTTCATTAACGGAGTTACAGTCTTTTTCTAATCCTGGGATAATTGTGAACATTATGTCTCAAACTTGTTCCATCAAAGCAGAGGTAAACTATAATATTTAAGGTGTCTAGGAATATAACTCTACAGATATTAGATACGTGAAAATAAGGGGCTGTGGTGCTGTAGACTAAGTCTCTGCCTATGGTGCCAGCTTCCAATGAGAGTGCTAGTTTGTTTAGCAGCCGCTAACTTCTGATCCAGCTCCCTGCTAATGTGTTTGGAAAAGCAACACAAGTTTGACCAAATACCTGGGTACCCGCACTCATGTGGAATACCCAGATGAAGCTCCTAGCTTTGCCCCAACCCAGCTCTAGTTACTGCAACTACTTGGAGAGTGAACCATCAGATGGAAGATATCTCAGCTTGTCTTTCCTTACTCTCTCTGTAACTACACCCTCAAATAAAAATAGATAATCTTTTAAAAAATGTGAAATTTGGGCCTGGCATGGTAGCCTAGTGGCTAAAGTCCTTGCCTTGCATGCTCCGGGATCCCATCTTGGCACAAGTTCTAACTCCAGCAGCCTACTTCCCATCCAGCTCCCTGCTTGTGGCCTGGGGAAAGCAGTCAAGGATGGCCTGAAGCTTTAGGATCCTGCACCCACATGGGAGACCTGGAAGAGACTCTAGGTCCATGGCTTCGGATTGGAGCAGCTCTGGCCGTTATGGCTGCTAGGGGAGTGGATCATCAGACAGAAGATCTTCCTCTCTGTTGCTCCTCCTCTCTGTGTACCCAACTTTCTGATAAAAAATCTTTAAAAAACAGTGGAATTGTGGTCAGTGCAGTGACATAGGAGACTAAGCTTCTGCCTGATGTCTGCATCCCATGTGAGCACTGATTTAATTACAGCTGTTCCACTTCCAGACCAGCTGTGCTTCTGGCCTGGAAAAGCAATGAAGAATGGCTCAAGTCCTTAATACTTACACTCCCATGGGAGACCCAGAGAAAGTTTCTGGATTCAGATTAGCTCCACTCTAGCCTCTGTGGCCATTTGGAGAGTGAACTGGCAAATGGAAGATCTCTCTGTCTCCTTTTCTCTCTCTCAGTAATCTGCCTTAAATATTTCTTTTTAAAAGATTTATTTTTATGGCAAAGTTAGATATACAGAGAGGAGAGACAGAGAGGAAGATCTTCCATCCATTGATTCACTCCCCAAGTGGCCACAATGGCCAGAGCTGAGCTAATCTGAAGCCAGGAGCCTGTAACCTCTTCTGGGTCTCCTATGTGGGTGCAAGGTCCAAAGGCTTTGGGCCGTCCTCGACTGCTTTCCCAGGCCACAAGCAGGGAGCTGGATGAAAATTGGGGCTGCCTGGATTAGAACCAGCACCCACATGGGATCCCAGAGCATGCAAGGCGAGGACTTTAGCCACTAGGCTATTGCACTGGGCCCAATAAATGAATCTTTTAAAAATGTGAGATTTATATGAAGCCTGAACTCAGTACTTTAATGACTTCAATCAATGTCTTTTTTTAACTACAGAAATTACTTTAATTTCTCTCTAGTTTGTTAGCTGATAATTTTACTCTTAAATTTTAGAGTGGTGTTAACACTGCTGGACTACATTTAATGTTCCTAGTACTTGACCTAGGCAGCAATGAACAAAGATAGATTTGTGTACATGGTCAATTTGATAGTCTTTTTTGAAAAGGCATCCATGTAACTGTAGTATTCTATCCCCACCTTGCCAATGGAGTCACTGCTGTCAACTTAGGAGGCTGTTTGGAAATCGTGCCCTGGGACCACCAACTGCCTCATGTATGAAGTATAGTGTCTCTAAGGATGCCAAGCAATGACATGAGCAGACATATTGTTATGTCTTTAAGCCTTAGGACCTCTGTACTTATTCTCATTGATACAGTTATCTTTAGTTATGAAAGAATTGGCCAAAGAAATGTCTGTAGCTTAAGACACTTGAATAATGCAAGCTTCAAAATTAGTGGATTATGGAAAATGAACAGTAATGTAGAAGATAATTTTTCACATATATTTTTATTTGGAATAATATTAGCTCATAAGCTCAATGTATTTTAGGCCATAATTATAAGTGTAAGGATATGAAAAGATTGGTGAAATTGAGAAGGAGAAATTTAAAACAAAGGCTTAAAATTATAACTTAAACATTGCACGTCTAAACAAATTAGATTTTAATGGTACAAAATAAATGAGAAAACAGAGAAAGAAATGTCTTTAATTTGTAATTTCTTTCTTTGTTCTAAAGATTTGTTTGTTGTGAAAATTGTCTACATTTAATATTTTAAACTTGTGAAACATTTTACTTTAAAGTGTGGCCTACCACAAAGAACATATATATATATATATATATATATATAAATACATGTACAATTTAGAAAATCACACAAAACACTTATACACCCACAGCTGGCAAAAGTAAAGAAAAATTAATGCCTTAATGTCTTTCCTGTCCAGATGCATTCTGTCTGCTGCCATTGGGCTAAAATCATCTTGTATTTGACCTGTGTCAACCCTTCCTAAAAATGTTAGGCTCTGTTTGTAGTTGAGCCAAAATAACACATGACTTAATTTTGCCTGTTTTGGGCTTGCCAATGTCTGCAGTTTTCAGGAACTTGACATTTTCCAGTCAAAACTGGCTTTCTAAGAATTCTCTGTTGGTAGGTATAACTGTGTCATGTAAACTGTGAGTTTAAATCTAGTTACTTATCCATTTTCTAATCTATGGGCATGTATATCCGTTGCTTTTTCTTTTTCTTTCTTTTTTTTCTATTATGAGTTGCACAGCAGAGCAGACTCTTCTGCATGGTTCTTGGTACACATGTGCGGGCATTGTTGACTTGTAGAACATGGACGATCTCAATCAACTTCTGTCTTGTTTTAGTAGTACTCAGGAACCTGCTGGCTGCAAGTGAGACCCATACAGTTCCTGGCTAAAGGCTTAAGGGAATGAACCAATAGATTGAACAGGGATGGGGTATGTGTGTGTTTGTGTCTTTGCCTTTCAAAGAGGGAAATAAACAAATACATGAATAAATTTAACCAAGCAGATGAGTTTTCTTAGTATTAACCTGGTGTGCTGTTTTTCATCTTTTCAACCTTACAGCATTACTCTGATTTAAATATGTTTGCTCTAAGGCGCTCACAGTGAGGTTTTGTTTCTTTGGTCCATTCTAACAAGGTTAAACTGATCATGTTGGGTTGTCTCAGTTCACAGATTCATAGTATTTGTGAGTTGTTCTTTGCAATTTTTTTTTCTATCAGAATGAGTTGTATGGTTGTTACTTATTCCATGTTTATCTTGAATCTGTGGTTGCATTGTTTTCCTGTTTATCTTCTTACACATTTCTGGTGAATTCTTTCCCATTTGCCCCAGAGTGCACATGTAAGCCAAACACATTATCTGCATGCATTTTCACTGGACTGAAGAAACTTTTTGAAAGTCCATATAGCCCAGGTAGTAACTCCTGACCTAATGAAAAACACTGTTGTGTTTGCATTTAATACATGATTTATGCACATGGCTATTATTTGTAAATGTAAATGAATTCAATAAGGAGATCAATATGTTATCATAACACTAACTGGGAGATGATCTGGCTGGGAAGATTCGCAATGGCACATTGCATCCTGCTATAGGACAGGTGGTTTCGTAGAAGATTCCTCTGCTGACCAGGAGTTGTCTTCCTGTTCCTGCCCTTGGCCATGACCAGTGCTTGCATATCACTTTGATAAAAGTAATTGGAGTGTGAGCTTGTGAATTCAAATTTGCAAGAAATCAGGCAATGGTAATAAGTACAGCCTATGGTAATAAGTAGATTGTGTTTTTTGCTTAGTAGGAAACTTGAACCATCCTGTGGAATTATTGGTCAATCATGGCTATATGCAAAAACATACTGTGGTATCAGGGCAGTATAGTATTCTGAAAGAACATTAAATACAACAAACAGCTATAGCAAATTTTTTTTTAGGTCAGAAACTGTCTTGAGACTGACTTTTAATGCAAAATAAATAAATAAATAAATAAATAAATAAATAAATAAATGGGGGAGATAAACAACATAGGAGAAAAAACTCCAAGAAGATAAATGAGGTATCAGATAGTGAATGGGTGTCAAAATGCTCATATTTTATATATTTGTGATCAGGAGGGTGCTCACATAACTCTGAAGATGTTGATTCTATTAGCGGTTCCAAAGACAGCAGAGGAGAGGACTTACAATAGATGTGTGCTGTTTTACTGATAAGTTTACAACCTCTTGATCTTAGTCATAAGGCATTACTCAACCTAATAATAAATAATAAAATTAATGGAGTTTAAAATAACCTAAGCACAGAGTCCAATTCTGGTCCATGTGTTTATTGACCTCATAAATTTTACTCGCTGTGTTAGCCTCCTGGTCTCAGTTTCCCAGTACATGAAGAGAGGTAGACATTTTTTTTCTGTGCAAGGTTGTAAGAATTAGTTAAGGAATTTTTGTTTAAAAAAAAATCAAAAAGATTTATGGGCCCAGCACAGTAGCTCAGCTACTAAAGTCCTTGCTTTGTAGGTGCCGTGATCCCATATGGGCACCGATTCTAATCCTGGCGGGCGTGCTTCCCATTTAGCTCCCTGCTTGTGACCTGGGAAAGCAGTGGAGAATGGCACAAAGCCTTGGGAGCCTGCACCTGTGTGGGAGACCCGGAAGAGGCTACAGGCTCCTGACTTCAGATCGGCACATGTCTAGCTGTTGTGGCCACTTGGGGAGTGAATCATTGGATGAAAGATCTTCCTCTGTGTCTCTCCTTCTCTCTGTATATCTGACTTTGCAATAAAAACAAATCTTAAAAATATGTATTTATTTATTTTTATTGGAAAAGCAGATCAGATTTATAGAGAGAAGCAAAGAGAAAGATCATCCACTGGTTCACTCCCCAAATGGCCACAACAGCCAGAGCTGTGCCCATCTAAAGCCAGGAGCCAGGAGCCAGGAGCTTATTCCAGGTCTCCCACACAGGTGCAGGCTTCCAAGGCTTTGTGCCATTTACCACTGCTTTCCTAGGCCACAAGGATGGAACTGGATGTGGAGTGAGTGGCCGAGATGTGAACTGGTGCCCATGCGGGGTGTTGGCACTTACAAAGTGAGGATTTAGCCATTGAACCATCATGCCAGGCTCTAATGGATTTTCAATCCCCAATCTCTGACAGCTTCTTGCTAAAAGGTAGCCTTTGTTGTGTCCCATTAGACTGATGAACACTAATGAGCATCTTGTAGAAGTGATTTATATACTCTAGGTCTAATTGAGCTTAGCCACTTGAGCATTTTAACAGTTATATTTAACAGTTCTTTAATTTTATTGTTTCAACCTGCTTAATGAAGGACATTATGTCTCATTGCCCTCACTCCTTGCCAGAATCAAAGCTTCCTTCCAATATTGGTTTATTTTTATTTTAATTTTGAGTCCAGAGATTTTTCTTTCATCTGCTAGTGGACCTTATTATTATTATTATTATGAATTTATTTTTGGGGAAAGACAGATATACAAAAGGAAGGGGAGACAGAAAAAAGATCCATCTGTTCCTTCATTCTTCAAGTGGCCGCAATGGCTGGAGCTGAACTGATTTGAAGCCAGGAGCCAAGTCATGTGGATGTGGGGTGCCAAGACTTTGAACTATCCTCTACTGCTTTCCCAGGCCACAAACAAGGATCTGGAAAGGAAGTGGAGCAGCTGGGATACAAACTGGCTGCCAAATGAGATCTCAGGAGATGTAAGGCAAAGAATCAGACTTTAGGTCATTGAACCCAGTCCAGACTAGATTTCTAATATTCTACTTTAATGGGTTCCATTTTCTTCCAAGTTGCTTGACAATAACATTCCTCTTACATTAGTGCTTTCTCCAGTGAAACTGCTTCCAAGGTTGGGGTTTCCATGTGCTTCCACAGTAGCCAAACACTCAAAGTGACTATACAGTACTATTCAATATAATCCCTTTGTCATGCTATGTGAATAATACTGTTGCAGGAATTGATACAGACCCATCTCCCCCAATATGTGGCGTGATTTGTAAATGTAAATCATACCTCACCAACATCTCCTTAGTCTATGAAGCTAAGACTCATGCATGAAGCTTGGGGAATATAAATTAGCTATGTGTGTTTTACCTTTGTCTGTAACCTCAAGTTTATGCTGCAACTTTGTCTTGTAACCAAAAATACGGAAGCCTGTGAAATAAAATTAAATATTAACTCAGACCCATTCCTCATCAAAGAAAGAAATCCTGAAGTCAAACTTGCTTCACTGATTTTTTTTTTCTTTAAGCAAATTTTTTTTTTTATTTTAGTTGAAAATCAGATTTAGAGAGACAGGAGGAGAAACAAAAACTTCTATCTTCAGTTTCACTCCCCAAATGGCTGTTATCATCAGGGTTGTGCTGATCCAAAGCTGGGAGCAGGAGCTTCTTCCAGGCCTCCCATGTGGATGCAGGGTCCCAAGGAGTTGAGCCAACCTCTACTGCTTTTGCAGGCCATTAGAAGGTAGCAAGGTTAGAAGTGGGGCACCCAGGACACAAGCTGTGCCCAAATAGGATGCTGTTGTCACAGGCAGAGCATTAGCTTGCTACACTACTACATAACTTCTGTTGCTTCTTTTTATTCACATTTTACATTTTAGTAGTAGTAGTAGTAGTAGTATCATTTTATGATACAGTTCCATAGACTCCTGTTATTTCTCTTATCCCAGCCCCAATTCCACCCCACCACCTATTTCCTCTATATCATTACTAAAGTATAGTTCTTCATACACAGTCATATGTCCATCATTGCAGGCACGGACAATGGCAGAGAGTCCAGCATCCTATTGTCAAGATATAGTAAACAGTTTCATTGTAAGTCCATCTTTGTCTGGAAGTAGAAATGCATACTACATTGTATCCTCACATCTGGATATGTTAGTCTCCATTTCACAGCTGCTGTATATTCCCTCAAATGAAAAGTCATTATACAAAATCAACAATAGAAAGAAAAATAGAAATTTACAATGCCATGAAGTTAAATAACATGTTACTAGATGTGACAGTCTCCATTACACAGCTACTATAGATCCCCTTAAATGAAAAGCTACATACACAGATTCATCTGGGAACACAAAAAACCACGAATAGCCAGAACCACTCTGAAGAACAGGAACTTAACAGGGGGAATCACAGTATTAGATCTATGGACATACTATAGGGCAGTGGTTATCAAAACAGCCTGGTACTGGCACAAAGATAGAGAGGAAGATCAGTGGAACAGAATAGAAACAACGATGGAAACCCACACAGATACAGTCAATTAATCTTTGACAAAAAGACAGACAACAATCCAAGCAAATGGGAAGGTCTGTTCAATAAATGCTGTTGGGACAACTGGTTGATAGCCTGCAGAAACAAAAAGATAGACCCACATCTCTCACCATACACTAAGTTCAAATCTAAATGGATAAAAGACCTAAACCTACATCCAGAAACCTTCAATCTTTTGGAAGAAAATGTTGGAAACACACTACAACACTTAGGAGTAGGCCCTGACTTCCTAAAAAAGACTCCAAAAGCAGTAGAAATCGAGACCAAAATCAACAATTGGGACCTCATCAAACTAAGAAGCTTCTGTACAGCTAGAGAAACAATCAATAAAGTAAAAAAGGGGTGGGGGATTCCCAGAGCCTATGAAACTGTCACATAATGCAAAATAATTAATAAAAAAATGAAAAGCTACAAAACAAAATCAACATCAGGAAGAAAAAAAAATTAACAACACCATGAAGTTAAATGACATGCTACTAAATGACTAACGTGTAGCTGAAGAAATGAAAATCAAGAATCTTCTTGAAGAAAATGATACTACTGTATATCTATGAGTCATTGATGAATTAATCAGAAGAAAGTGTTTTGAAAAGATGAAACTAACAGAAAACATCAAAACCCATGCAATATCGTTTCCACTGATTTTTGTTGGTGAAATGTGTCTCTTCTAGACAACAAATAGATGGGTTTTGTTTTTTAATCCAATCTACTAATCTATGACATTTGATTGAGCTTAAGACATTTACATTCAGGGTTAATATGCATGGGTGGTACTTTGGTTCTGTCATTTTAGAAATGGGTTGTTCATTGATTTAGTCTTCTGTTGTCATTTTACTGGGATGTTCTTCACATTTGCCTTTGGTTAGTGGGTGCTATTCCTCCTCTCTGTCCAGAGAACATCTTGAAGTATCATTTGTAGGGCAGGTTTGGAAGAGGCCAATTCTTTTAACTTTGCTTTACCATGGAAGAACTTTATTTCATTTTCAAAGACAAAAGAAAGTTTTGCTGGATATGTTATCCTACGCCAACAGTTTTTTTTTCCTCTTAGAATCTGGAATATGTCATTCCATTCTCTTCTTGCCTGTAGAGTTTCCTGTGAGAGATCTCCTGCGAGTTTAATTGGCATTCCTTTAAATGTCAACTGATTTTTTTTTCACGTGCACATTTAAGGATCTTTTCCATATGTTCGATTGAAGAGAGCTTGATGACCATGTGTCTTGGTGAAGATCGTTTTTGATCAGGCCTATTGGGAATTCTGTGCCCCTTCTGGATCTTGTTTCCCAATTCTTTCCCAAAATTCAGGAAATTTTTCCTTTATTATTTCATTAAATATATTTGTACATCTTGTTCTATTTCTGCACCTTCTGGGACTCCCATAACTCCCATATTAGGCCTCTTAATAGTGTCTTTCAATTCTTGAATGCTTTTTTTGGCCTGATGCAGCTCTGCTTCCAGCTTTTTGTTTGCTTCCTCCTGATGATAGGAAATATCTTCCAATTCTGAGATTCTTTCTTCTGCTTGCTTCATTCTATTTTGGAAACTCTCCACTGTATTTTTAATTTGCTCTACTGTGTTCTTCATTCCTGATATATCAGCCTTGATATGCTTTATTGCTGCTATTGCTTGTGTAAAATATTCCTTAAATTCTTTGAACTCTTGTATGTGCTTCTCATTGTTGATCAGAAGCTTTAAATTGAGTTTTCTGAATTTTGTGTCTCCCATTTTCTCGATGTCTTTCTCAGTTAACTGAGGTTGGCATAGCATTTTTCTCCTTTGCAGGGGAGTTTTCAGTAGTATTCATTGTGCCTGTGTGTCTCCTTTTGCTCTTGGCCATTGTACTTCTGATTACCAGAGTCTTGTCCTTGGAGCAGGTTTCTAAGCTGTGTCACCCACAGGTCTACAGTTTGATTTTACTTATTGCAGTTGGTACACAACTCTTTACTTGCAGCCAATTGTGCTACTCCCTCCAGCAAGTTTAGGTCTGGGTTCTTATGTTAGCTTTCCACAAAGAACTCCATAGCCTCAACTCTTGGCTCACCAATCTCCACCTCCTGTGATGCCATGCTGAGGCTGCACCGTTGTCTGTACAACCTTTCTGCCACTTCCAGTTGTAGCAGGTCCCAGGATTAGGGAGGCACCAGGTGTCCTAAATAGCTAGGTTGTTGGTGGCGCTGCTCTTGCTGGGACCTGTTGGACATTAGGTCTAGGTGCCACACGAACCTATTTTGACCCATACAATGCCACAATCAGTATTATTTTCCTGTGATACTAGTGCAATCCATGGAACTCAGTGAGTTCTCACAAGCTCAGCACATGCGCAGTTCACTGTTGTCTCCTGCAGTCCTAAAGCTTTTGCAACAGTGTACAAAATGGCACCTGAGATGGCACTACTGCAGTTCTTGATCTGCTGGCTGAGAGGTCTGAGGGCTACCCAGACCTGTCTTGGGTGGAACCTGTAGAATGCCATGTTGCTGCAGTTCACTAAGCCGGAAATCAGCTCACTCCCAGTTCAGCGTATGCTCAGTTCTTTCCATTGCCTTTGCCTCCTTAAGCAAAATGATGGTCAATTAATCTCTAGGGGGCTGACTGGGCTGTGGAATCCACCCTGTTCTTGGGCTGCCTGTCTGGGATCTGCTGCTCTGTCTCTGCTCCTGGTCAAATCAAACAAACCAGCAGGACAGGAAGTTCTTTTCTGGGCTCACCTCCCAAGCTCCCAGCGAAAGTCCCTTCCCAGCTGGTTGCTGGTGAATTTCCGGCTGCTGGTGGAGTTCAGATCGCCATTAGCTGAATGCCACTGGAGTATCAATCACTGCAACACCACACCGTTGTGTCCACTGCTTTCCTGTGTCTGTCAGTCTCCAGGTACCCCTCTGCTGTTGTTCTGTCCTCTCCTATTTCCTGGAATGTGTTCTCTCTGCTTCATCCTGATTAAATGTTTCTCTGTCCATTTAAACGTGTCCTTACCCTATTCTGCCATCTTGATTTTGTCACTTTGCTAATGTTTTATAACATTTGCTTTTGTTCAAGGCCACCAATGTTTCTGTGGTCAATCTCCTGTAGTGTCTGCTCACAGAATTGATCATCTGATAGAGAACAAATTACAGAGACTGACTTTGAGGTGTGCCATGTTATCTATTACAATCAGAAAAAAAACATAGTCATTTGAGTTAGTATACAAAGCATAACAATATCCCTATACAATTACAAAGTAAGTATGTCACATAGGCAAAAATCACTTTTCTAGATGCTGGAAAAGTAGATTTGAAATAATTCTGTCTTCAACAGCAGATGATTAGATAACACATATGACTGAGTACCAGGTCAGTCTCCTGTATTGCAGGGTTCATACAGATTCTAGCTTTAATAATTTCAAGGACAGACATAATCACAAGGCAGAGAAAGAAAGAATGGTCCATGACAACTGTTCTCCAGGCTTTCTTATTGCATGGAAATGTTCTGTGACCCAGATAATTTTATGGTGTCTCTAATTGTGTATGCAGATATATCACTTATATATGAAGGTGATATTTCAGTCATGAGACACTTCTGTGTGTATTCAGATTGTAATTTGACTTGAATGACATTTTACATGGAGCTAAGCCAGATAATTCATGGATTGCAAATTATTTTTACATAAGTAATTCTTGGAAGGTCAGATAAATCTTGTTGAAAATCTCCGATTACTAATAAATCTCCCTCCATCAAGAAAATATCATTACTCTTGAGAAAAATCTATCAACTAAGTAATTTTCTCAAAGACCTAAAAAACTCACCATAAAAATAGAAAATGAACTGGGGAGCTGAAGCCTTACCATCTTCTTGTCACCTCACACAGGATCTGAAAATCAGGTGACCAAAACTCAAGTGACTTCCTTAGTATCAGTACATCACCTGCCCCCAAAACAGGAAATTAAACATTCATTTGGTGGTTTTGGCTTATGGGCAAAGAGTTCTTACAGAGAGAACATTATTAGGTTTTCCCTCCTTTTCTCAGGAAGAAGGATGCTTTCTTGTTCCCAACAAGACAAAAGACTTGAAGGAGTCACTTAAAGTTCATATATCTTTCCTGCAGCTCAGACATAAAAGTATTTGGAAGCCAAGTTCACAAATTTCTAAATATAACAGATTCCCTAACATTTGCATGGAAAGAACAAGGAAATGTAGTTGTTGGGGGTTAACCTTCCACTGGCAGTTGTTAAGCAAATTATCTTGTCCCTAAAGAAACACGTAAGAGGTATAAGCTAGTCCTAATGATGAATTCTGTGAGGTGAGGGATTGACTGGCTGAGCTAAAGACCAAGAGGGCATCACAGTCAAAGAACTTTCAGGACAAGATCCTAATATTCGCAGTTCTGAAAATCCACCCAAGCATTCCAGAAGCAAAAGCTCAGCATTCAGACCTCTGCTGTCCACAGAGGACCCCAGAGTCAGCTCCATAGCTGTTTCAGTCAGATAACATGCCCATGTCTGCTTGCCTTTCCTCTATGGCTCTGCAGAGTTACACACACTGTCTTGTGTCTGGGGGCAGCCAGGTTAACAGATCCTCCTTCTCCACTATACTGGGCAAATTGGGCAGACAGCTTTCTGTTGATAGGACTTCACTGACTGTCGCTGGAATTATCTTTTGTTTAATATGATTTTCCTATGTCTAAATATGGTTGAATGTGCCATATTTAGCCAAAGAAAGAGTAGCCTACAGGATGGTTTCAAGCAAAAGCTGTGAATGGTGATACACCTGCTCTCTACTTGCTTGTGGGCAAGTGTTGGTTATCCAGTAAATGGCTACACATGCTAACCAAAATATCCTTTCTTCATGGCTATTTTTATGAAAGGTGTATACCTATGTTCATTCCTATTTACTTCTCTCTTTTCCTAGGCATTCACAGGAACTAGTAATTTACATCATGTTTGAGAAACCATAAAATTTGCTCCTTATGCAAGAAGGAGCTTGAGTAAGAAGCACTATTTATTAATGTTATATATAATTTTCCACTTATGAGAAAATGATCCTTTAGATGAGAAAAAAACCTGAGCTTTGACTAAAAGTAAATGCTGGATAATTTGAGCCTTAATTGAGGAAATCTTTCAGAGCTCAAAAAGCTTCGTGACACTTGAATAGCATCTTTTTTTCACAGGTGGGAAGAAACAGAAAGGTTTTAGTCTGAAGATGATTTGACCCAAATCCTCAATCATCTTCAATAGAAATATTTTTTAAAACATGGTTTTGCTTACTCTAAAAACATGCTTCAAAAAGATAGACAACTCTCTTTCAAGCAAGTTTAACAAAAATGGTTCTGTTTATGTTGAATTTTCAGCTGTGGAGTTCTCTTGGGTTTCTTTGTTGTGAAAGAGCTTTGATACATTTTTGCTATCAGATGCAACTATCAGCATAAAGGTATCATTAGGGCAGGCTCCTGTCACTTCAATTTTGCTGTATACTTCAGGTGACTGATCAGAGAATTCTGTTGATTCATGTTCTTCAAAACAGTAAGAAGAGAAAGAAACATCCAATCTATTATGTTGTAGGACAAGTCAGAAGATTTGATGTTTTCTGTTATTTTTATCCACTCATAGCATAGAATTTAATTTTAATGTACTGAATAAGAGAGAATTAATGGTTATATCAGTAACTATTGCATGGTTTCCTTAATTTTTTAGATTAGTTTTTAATGGCTAGCACATCCATCACAGAAATTTATCGAAAGGACATTCCACAGCAGAAACGTTCAAAGGGCTTATCACCTAATAACCATTTAGATATACTTTCTCAGAATCAAACTATGGAAACAATGCTGAAGAAACTAATGTGCATGGCAGAATGTTTAGCTTCTGATTTATGGGAAACTAAGTGTGTTTGAAGCAGATTATAATACATCATCACACAGTGGCTGAACAGATGCTTCAACAAAGTAGCATCTGAGGTTATCCACTTATGCAAGACTCAGATCCAGCAACATCAGGAAGCTTCCCGAAAAGAACAGCTTTTTTTCAATATTATAATTACTCTTTCATACATATTGGAAATGTCTTTTAAAAAGTGGAAAATATTCAAGGCATTTATTAAATAAAGAAGAGACATTTCAATGAAGTAGGGTGTTAGCTAGATGAGGGCTTCATGTTAAGTGTGGATTAAAAGCCATTTTTAGCTCATCTCGCTTTTACTACTTTTTGTTAATGGCATTACATTTACTCCAAGAACTCACTCTAAAAAAGCATCTCCTCCATTTCAAATTATTCTTTTCCTAATGGGGAAGTGTGTGAGAAGTTTTGTTTCATCTCATATTCAAAGATGCCCTGATCCTCTTGTTGTCATTAGAAGTTTGCATGAAAGTTGAAAGTCAGACAATATTAAAATTTTGCTGTTTTAAAACTGTATAATTAAGTTGTGGGTAAAAAGAACAGCAAACAAATTATTTTTGCCCTCCTGAGGGCACTGTGTATGAACCGGTTTATACCTGTGGTTCTTGGTTGTGTGGAAAGCAGCACTTAAAAACATCAGGATTGGGGCTAGGCGGCATGGCCTAGCAGCTAAAGCCCTCACCTTGAATACGCCGGGATCCCATATGGGTGCCGGTTCTAATCCTGGCAGCTCCACTTCCCATCCAGCTCCCTACTTGTGGCCTGGAAAAGCAGTCGAGGATGGCCCAAAGCTTTAGGACACTGCACCCGTGTGAGAGACCTGAAAGAGGTTCCTGGTTCCCGGCTTCGGATCGGCACAGAACCGCCCGTTGCGGCTCACTTGGGGAGTGAATCATTGGATGGAAGATCTTCCTCTCTGTCTCTCTTCCTCTCTGTATATCTAACTTTATAGTGAAAATAAAATAAGTCTTAAAAAATCAGGAGTGAATATGCCACAGTCTTACACAACCAGATCTGTAATACCTACACTCTACATGCATACATAACAAACATCCATGCTTAAATGTCTATATGTGTATTTATAATAGCATACTTCCAAAATTCATGTCAATTGGAAGTGCAAGGTGAGTTTATTTGAATTCCAAAAGCACATTTAGTCCAGATGTATGTAGTTTTCATAAAGTCATAGAAATTAGATATTTAGTTTAGTGCATAAGATGCTCACAGTACCTGGGTTTGAGTCTTGGTTCCAGCCTCCTGCCAGTATAGATCCTATCCTGGGTTACAGTGGTCCCGGCTCCAGTGATTGGGTTTCTGCCATTCATGCATGAGACTTGGATTCCACTCACAGCTTCAGGCTATGGTCCCAGTGTTTGCACACAGAAAACAATTCCACATATAAGAAGTCACTGCCCATCTCTGTTTCAAATAAATTATCTCATGAAATTTCTTTAAATTTCATAGAAAATGTCTATTATGAACAATTGTACATTAGTTGCAATGGTTTTTCACTCCAAATTATTTGTATCTTATAAATCTGTTTCCATGAATTGTCAAAATACTGCTGTATATGCATGTCTCTCTACAGCAGTTATTGATTTGCTTTCGAAGTTGCCTGATGCTGCCACAACCAGGCCTCTGTTTCTCTTTACTCAGAGAACTCCAGGCCAGGGCTGTGATTGTGAAAATAACAAATATGAATAATGGAGAGTTAAATCTCCCAAGGAAATAACATTCATTCCCCCATCCCATACTTATCTTTCGGCAGTTCACCATGTGCCACATGCTAAAGTCATTAATAGACTTAATGTGACAAAGTAGGTGGGCATGCAAATATTTAGTAAAGGCCCTGATATCCTAATTGAAATAATCACAAGGCCCTGAGTCACTTCAAAAGGAGTTATCCTCCTGCCAAACCCATAAGAAAATGTGAAAATTAAAGGCTATATAGCAGATCAAAATAGCAGGACTGAAATATTTGCCTAATAACCCACGATTAGACAATATCAGTCTGTTTACAAAGCATGATCAGTGGTCAAGACTATATTTGTCCTTGCATAATCATAATTTGCTATAATTTTTAACCACTGGCCAAATAGAGTTTATGTAGCAGTGTAATAAAGTTATCCCTGCACATACTTCATTTTACTCTGTGCCTCAAGGAAAGTCTATCAAAAGTTTGGAGTCTAATTCAAATACCTAAGTCCACATGACTCAAATGATAATGAGAATTATAATCATGATGTAGCACCTAGGCTGGGTCAGCCCACCACTTACGGGGTTTGCATTTTGCTGACTCATGGTGGAGAGGAGAAAGGTTAATCTATTGGCTTCCTAGAAAAGAATGGTCATAAACTGAGTCAGTGCCTAATGGAAACATCGATAAAGTGCTAGTGTGGATGGTGGTAGCAGTTTACAGATTCTCTGAAGCCCATGAGGCATCATCATTAATTTAGCTCCACATGCATGTAGGGAGAATAATAGAATTCAGACAGGCCTCTGAAGCAAAGCTCTATCATACTTATCTAGAGCAGCAAGCAGAAAGACTGCTTTCAGGTCTCATGTGTGACAGCCTTATGATGCCATAAAGCCAGTTGGTAAAGCCCTCCCATCTGGATGACCCTAAGCTTGGAGCAGAACCTGACACCATGACCCTTTCCCTCCATCTTAGCTTGGAACTCAGCATCAAGTCATTGCAGCCTTTCCAACCCCACAGTGTGGGTTACTTCTTTAACCTGGAGGCCATATCCTCTCTGGGTGCTACTTGCTAATATGTGGAAAATGTCATCCAATTAGCTTGAGTTTTCTAAATTTGTCAACAAATTCAATGTCCGTTTCTTCCAGTAATCAGACTCTTCCATAATGGCAAATGTCTTTGGTATTTGTCATTCTCATTTCATGCCATGGCTTTGTAAATTGGCCTTTGAATCCTAGTAACATGACTGATTTCTGTAGTGGTTGTACTTGCTATGCTCTCACCAGTAGTGAAGCAGGGTACCTTTCTCCCCACATCCATGCCAACAGGTGTTATTAGTAGTGTTCTAAATGTAGGCCAATCTCAATGGAATTAGTTGGAAACTCAATGTGGTTTTCATTTGTATCTCCCTGATGGCCAGGGCATCTTTTCATATGTTTATTAGACATTTGACGCTATTCTTTTGAAAAATGTCCATTCATTTCCTTCACCATTTTCTTTTTTTTTTTCCTTTTTTTTCCTACTCATTTATTCATTAATTACATTGTATTACATGACACAATTCCATAGGTACTGGGATTCTCCCCCCTTCACCCCAAACCCTTCCCCCATGGTGGATTCCTTCACCTTGATGCATAACCACAGCTCAAGTTCCATTGGGATTCCCTCATTACAAGCACACACCATACATAGAGTCCAGCATCCCACTGTCCAGTCAAGTTCAACGGCCTCTTAGGGATGCCCTCTCAGGTTTGAAGGCAGAGCCAGCAGAGCGTCACCCTGATCAATTAGAAGCTCCAACATATCATCAGCACTTCACCATTTTCTTCATGGATTTTTTGTTTGTTTTGTTTTGTTATTTACTGTCCTTGGGTTTCTGAAGTTCTTTGTAAGTCCTGGGTATTTGTCCCTTATCAGTTGTGTAGTGTGCAAAGATTTTCTCCCATACTGTTGGTTGCTTCTTCATTTTATTAATTGTGTCATTTGCTGTACAGAAGCTTTAGTTTGATGTAGTCCCATTTGTTTATTTTGTCTTTGCCTGCCTGTGCTTTTAGCGTCTTCCAAGAAGTCTCTCCCCACTTCTATATTTTGGAGAGAGCTTCGTGTGTTTTCCTTTAATAGTTTGATAGTTTCTGGGTGTAGATTTGGGTTCTTGATTCATTTAGAGCTGATTTTTGTATTATGTGACAGGTGCAGGTCTTGCTTTTTAATTCTGCAAGTTGTTATTCAATTGTCTCAGCAACATTTGTTGAAGAGACCAGGCTTTTTCCCTGGATTATTTTCAGCTTTCTTGTCAAAGATAAGTTGGTTAAATATGTGTGAGCTCCCTTCTGGTGTTTTTATTCTGTTCCATTGATCTTCTTTTCTATTTCTGTACCAGTACCAGACTTTTTTGATGACCACTGCTCTATAGTATATCTTGAGATCAGAATTGTGATTCCTACAGCTTGATTTTTATTCTTTAGAATAGCTTTGGCTATTCATGGTCTCTTGTGCTTCCAGTGAACTATTGTATTTTATTTTCTACTTCTGAGAAGAATGTTGTTGGGATATGGATTGGGATTACATTGAATCTGTATATTACTTTTGGCAATATGGGCATTTTGATAATGTGAATTCTGCCAATCCAGGAACATTCCATATGGAGACACAACAGAAAAAGGATCAACACAGACTCAAAGATCCTCAAGAAAATACTAGCCCACAGGATTCAATAGCACATCAAGCAGATCATTCACCTGGACCAGGGGGAAGTCATACCAGACATTCAGGGATGGTTTAACATTCACAAATCAATAAATGTGATATTCCACATCAACAAATTGAACAATAAAAACAATATGATCATCTCAATAGATGCAGAGGAATCATTTGGTAAAATCCAGCACTACTTCATGCTGAAAACCTTAAGCAAGATAGGCATAAAAAGAACATCCTATAACACAATCAAAGCAATTTAGGAAAATCCCAATGCCAGCATCATACTAAATGAGGAAAGATTGGAAGCCTTCCCACTAAAATCTGAAACTAGACAGGGATGTTCACTGTCACCACTACTCTTCAATATCTTATTGGAAGTCCTTGCCAGAGATATTAGGCAAAAAGAAAGAAAGAAAGAAAGAAAGAAAGAAAGAAAGAAAGAAAGAAAGAAAGAAAGAAAGAAAGAAAGAAAGAAAGAAAGAAAGGAAGGAAGGAAGGAAGGAATTAATTAAAGGAATCCAAACTGGAAATGAGGAATTGAAATTATTTCTGTTTGTAGATGACATGATTCTCTATATAGCAAAGCCAAAAGATTCATTCAAGAGACTATTGTAATTCAACATTGGCAGGAAAGCCAATTATTGAACACAAATTGATATCACTAGTGTAACAAATAATTCCCTGGCTGAGAGAAAAATTTATAAATACAGTGCCCTTTAAAATAGCAGAGGAATCTTAAATACCTAGGAATTACACTAACTAAATATGTGGAAAACCTCTGTGATGAAAATTATAAAACATGGAAAAATTAAAGGAAGATACTGAAAAATGAAAGCAGTTTTTTTATAGAGAGGACAAGCAGATGTCTTTAATCCACTGGTTCACTCCTCAGATGGCTACAACTATCTGAGCTGAGTGGATCCAAAGTCAGGACCCAAGAGCTTCTTCTGGTCCTCCCACTTGTGTGCAGAGGTCCAAGGACTTGAGTCATACTCTGCTGCTTTCCCAGACAGTAAGCAGAGAGCTGCATCAGAAGAGAAATAGCCAGGACTAGAACTAGTACCCGTATGGGATATTGGCACTTGCAAAAGGAAGATTAGCCTTATATGCCACTGCCCTAGCCCCAAATATAGTTTTTAAATAAAATAAAAATACATAATAAAATAATTTCATTTTTGAAAAGGTTTTAGTGCCTTACAGTACTGCATAATGTAAATTAATATTACAGTGTAATATTTTAACCCATATATACAGTCTACTCTAATCAAACTTGGCTATTCTATTTCATATACACCCAAAAGTAGGGTGGCTGGGCCATATGATGAAAAGTTTTAGTTTTTCAAGAAATTTCCATATTCTCTATAATGATTGCACAAATATGTATTTCTGCTATTACATACATTGATTTCTTTTCCTCCATATCTGTGCCAACATTTTACATTTTTGGTCTTTAATAATTATCATTCATACTGGATTGAGGTGAGATAAAATTGTGGTTTTGATTTTCATTTCCCTGATATATAGTGATTTTTTCCCCACATATTTGTTGGTCACATGTGCTTATTCTTTTGAGTAATGGCTATTCAGTTCCTTTGCTTATTTCTTAAATTGGTTTGATTTTTTTTTTGAATTCTTGAGGTTTTTTATATTGTCAATACCAATATTTTGTCAGATTCAGAATATGTATAAATACTTTCTCTCATTCTGTCGATTGTGTCTTCTGTTGATTCTTTCATTTGCATCTTAGTTTGATATAATTTCGTTTGTCCATTTTTACTTTTGTTGCTTGTACTTGTGGGATCTTAAAAAAAAAATCGTTGCTTCTGTGGATATTCTGAAAGTGTTTTGTCTATATCATCTTCTGCCAGTTTCACAGTTTCAGTTCTTTATTGTAGATCTTATATCTGTTGGGTTGATTTTTTTTCTCCCAAAGGATGGCAGGTAAACATATGGATAGGAAGTTAAGGTTAGACATTTTGAATATTGATATCTAGTTTTCCCCATACACTATATTGATGATATTTTCTCCAGCAGTTTTTTTGGCATCTATGTCAAAAAGTATTTGGCTTTAGTGCATGAATTCATTTCAAGGTTCCTTGTTGCATATCTTTGATTTATGTGATTTTTATACAGGTATCGTTATTTGAAGTAGAAATCTCCATGGCGTATATTAAAGTCAGGTGTTCGAATGCTTCCAGCTTTGTTCTCTCAGTTCAAGAATGCTGAATTTCAGGGTTGTCTCTTCTGGCACTGTGAAGACTGTCCTTGGTATTTTGATGAAGTTTGCATTGATCTGTGAATTGCTTTGGAGAAGATGGACATTTTAACATGACCTCTTCTGTTCCTGCATTGGAAGAATTAATGCTATTAAAATGTCCACCTTATGCACAGCAGTTAACAGCAGTTTACAGTGTAATCCCCATTAAAATATATCTTACTCATTATCACTATTTAGACCAAGTGAGAGGGTTCAGTTCAGTAAGTTTTTTCAAAAAAGAATTATATTAATTTCAATTAAATGAAGCTACTTATGTTAGACTAATTAAATGTTGTCAAGTAAAGGAATTAGGCTACTTCAGTGAACAGAGAAGAATGATTTGTATTTAACATATCAGTTGTTTATCCATAAATTGGTGTTTTTAATTGTTTGAAAGCAATTTGTTCTCTTTGGCAAATTAAACATTCCTCTGTGCAAGTGGTAGGCTAGTTTATTGGCACCATTTTTATTTAAAAAAAAAGATAGCTTCAGCTTAATTCCTTTGCAAATTAATGGAACTTGTTTTCATTTATGGGATTCTAGATCTTTTCTGTTGGTGTTACAATTAAACTTTTTTGTAAAGATGTGAGAACTTCTCTGTCCACAATTCTAATATTCAATTACAACAAATTATATTAGAGTTGGTATTTCAAAAGAAACTGTGAGGAACATCTGCCACGTTAAGAGGTAAGAGCTCTGACTGTGACACAATATCTTAGGGTTCAAATTCATATGCAATTCTCAATTCTATGTAACTATACCACAGCATATGCTGTACTATAGCTATTTGCTAAACCTCTGATAGAGGCTACAAAACAGAGGGCAGTAGGAAAAAATGATGGAAGAACAAAATTTGGTTTTGAAGCATGAGTTTCTCTATGAACAAAGTTAGCCACCAGAAAACTTCCTAAAGTTAAGCTGATGAGCTTTGTTGAAATTCACCCAAGAGCTGCCCTTTTTCCAAGAAGTCACACCAGATGTCCTGTGCAAGGACTAATAACACCTATTCCTATAGGCTACAGCCATATGTGTAGAAGCAGAAGAGAGCTTTTCAGAGCTGGTAAGTCTACTTGAAGTTGGACTCAGTGCACTGTAATGGGAATACAAAAAGCATTTTCCAGATGGCATCATAAAGTCAGTTCATTTCTGCAAAGTACCATCTCATTTTTGAGAAATAGCTCCTTGTTTTTCATTCCTCTTGGTTGTTGTTGAATTGCTTTTTTATCCCATAAATGCAACACTTAAACCAGGGGACTGGGAAGGCTATCTGCTGTATATTCTGCAAAATGCTTAACCGGCTGTGAGTGTTCAACATGAAGTGATGAGAAGGGTGACGAGCTATTCTCTTAACCATTGCCCAGGCCATAAAGGAGACAGAATACCAGATGGACTCTGGTATTCTACTTGCACTGTTAATGATGTAACCTTGGGTGATTCCCTTAATTATGCTATAGTTCATTGTCTATATAGCCTTGTGTGCAACCCTCAGAAATTCCTTTATGAGACATGAAAGGACCACCCATCATTTAAGCTGCTTCTCTACTTACTTATCTGCATGAACCTTGTGCTATAGCCAAACTGTGCAACTTACTTCTCTCCAAATACTTCTTACAGTCGTCCCAAAAGTATTTTTTATTAAGTTATTTACCTGGCCTACAATATCCTTTTTTTCTGTCTATCCAAATCTTCTTGTCTTTAGACATAGTATTCAAGTCCTCTCCTCTATGAAGACATCATGTATTCATGTCACTCTACATTTACACATGTAATCTCATTTAGTCACCAAAACAAGCTTATAAAGTAACTAATTACTATTACTACCATTCTATGGATGAAACTATGAGACATTAATACTTTGTTTTATTGTCCCAAGGCCCAAAGATGCTGTCAGAATTTGAGTTTCTTGTCACTTTTTCTATTTCTCCATGTCCTAGAGATATTACTCCAATTCTTTGCTGCAGTTATTCCTTCTTGTTGTTTTTGTGATGCTTATTTTTTAAGGCATTTTTTTTTTATTTGTCTGAAAGGCCAAGTTATAGAAAAAGCGACAGACAGAAAGAGAAAAATCTACCATCCATTGGTTCACTTCCCAAATAGCTGCAATTGCCAGGTACTCCAGGACAAAGCCAGGAGCCTAAAGTTTGATCCAGGTTTCCCATGTGGGCACAGTAGGTCAAGGAGTGGCTTCCAAGGTGTTAGATCTTAAATATAAGAACCAAAACTCAAACTGACATGCAAATGGGATGCCAGCAATGCCAGCCTGTCACTGTCCTGCAACGATGGATTTGGTGCACGGAGCAAATAACAACATGTGTGGACTACCGACTGACAGTCAAAGTCGAAGTTTATTAGTGGCATCAGACTCTACGCTGAGGGTCATATTGGATAAGGGAGGAGGTATTGAGCTTATCCATAAAACCCATCAACTGTTTTATACTTTTGTTTGGAATTCCCGTTTTGTATATCCCACCAAGGGTTCTCATGCACATGTTTTCCATTCAGCTGTTCTCATACAAATGATATCCATTTAACTATACCAATGATACTCAGTTGTTTTCATACAAATATTACTATCAGTTGTAATCCTGTGCTCACTGACCTTCCAGGGTCCCAATGTCCTTCTATACCAGCCCCCCATTTTTATACTTTTAAAATGTGAACTTTAAAGAAACACCAAATGCCTTGACAAAAAAGAATTGTTTCTATTTCTTACGCTAGAACATAAATACAACAAGGGCAGAGAATTTGAAATTTGCTGCCCCTACTTCAGCGTGCACAGCAGTGCTTGATCCATAGGAGACACATAATAAGTGAGCACTGGATACATTTGGGTTACATCTTGTATTATCTAATCTTGCTTTTAGAGGTTCCCAGCAAATATTTGTGCTTCTGACACCAAAAAATCATCTGTTTTCTCATAGACACTTTTAGATTAAACCTTTCTGGTCAGTTGGAAAAACCCTTTCCTCTTGCAGATTTCCATGTCTATTTTTCAGCATCTGATAGTGACATCAGCCACTCAACTATGAATACCTTTAATTTATTCACTGAATATTTACTCTGGGTTGCTTGTGCTGAAACTAAATACTGTGTTTTGCTCTAGATAATACAAAATGAAGATCACAATTTGCAAATTTACCTTTCATAGAAATTACTTACTAAATACAATTTACTGTGCACTAATCATATCCATGCTCTTACTCTGTTTTATCAGTTAGAAAAACAGTGCTATACAAATTAAGGAACTTGCTCATAATCATAAGGCTGATAAATAATGAGATAAAATTTTTTGTTAAAGATTTATTTATTTTTATTACAAAGTCAGATATACAGAGAGAAGAGACAGAGAGGAAGATCCTCCATCCGATGATTCACTCCTCAAGTGAGCGCAACGGCCAGAGCTGAGCCAATCTGAAGCCGGGAACCTGGAACCTCTTCCAGGTCTCCAACACGGGTGCAGGTCTCAAAGATTTGGGCCATTGTAAACTGCTTTCCCAGGCCACAAGCAGGGAGCTGGATGGGAAGTGGAGCTGCCGGATTTAGAACCTGCGCCCACATGGGATCCCGGCGCGTTCAAGGCAAGAATTTTAGCTGCTAGGCCACAGCACCAGGCCCAATGAAATAAAATTTTAAACTTGGGGCCAACACATTGAACTACACTACAACTTTGTGACTTAAGATGTTCTGTGAGAAGAGGCTGAACATCCCTACCAGCTGGCATGGTCAAATTAAACAAGTCTCAACCATCAACCAAGATATTTTGAATAATATAGCAGCATTTTTGATGGTTGACTATCGAGAAAATTTCAAAATCTTTCATAGTCACACAGATGTCAATCGTTTCTGTCTATGTATAGTCTGAGAATCCTGATTCTGAATCATGTAAGCTGGTTGATGAGGACTGACTTCTGTTTACTGGTAGAGGAAAAGCATTAATACGGAACAGTATTATCTATAATTAAGCCCCAGTACAGGCCATTTGGTATTTATTAACATTTGGAATACTGATAACTTTTTTTGCTATGCTTATTTAATGTGTCTTCATCAGTTAATGTTGACATTAGTTTTGGTTGGAATTGAGTCTTTTGTTGTTTTTGTTATTTCAAGGAGAAAATAAATCAGCATTATTCAGTGGATATGTAACTGCTGAAAGGTTCTATGGTAATGTAGTTTTACAGTTTTGGAGCTGATAAGAGTTTAGTTATTTCCAATCTTCTCAGCTGAACAGTATTTGAAAATGAAACCTATTTAATTCATTCTGGGAAAGTACAGCGTATCATCAGTACAAGTACCTTTGAAGAGACAACATAATCAGATGAAGAGGAGTTTCTAGGTCACAAATAAAAGACGTTAAATGCTCTTTATCTATACTTACCATATGCAGCATTGGATTAATTCTTCACAAAATGAGCTGTTTATTCAACTTCAGGCTGAGGTTAATATGTAACTCAAAGAATTTGAAAGGGAAATATAAACCCACAAAGTACCTGGAATCCTTTTAATCAAATCACAGTGCAAATATTAAGGACAAGACTGAGAGATCGTGCCTTATTGCACTTTTTGCATGTTTATGTCTATGCAAGACAGCAACACACAGAAAGCAGTAAATTTAATCCATGATACCTGTTAGGTAGGTCAATGCAAGATGACACAGAAAAATAACTTAGGAAATTGTGTTGCAGTGGTGATAGTTCCAGTGTCACAGTAATGAATCAAGATTTTGACCCACTGAATCAGAAAATTTGACTGTTATTCTAGGAGTCTAAATTCTCCAAATACGCAGGCTTTGAATCATCGTTTGGAAGCAGATGAAACAACTTCTCTACTTACCAGCAAATCAGTAATTAATGATAAATTATTTAGATGGCTGCAGATTGCTTTAGGCTCTCACCTTGAGTCTATGCCCTGTGAGTAAATGAGTCTTTTAAAAGAATGTCTGGAATTCTTTATTAGCAGAAAAAGTGCTCATTTAAGCATAGTCTAAGTAGAAAATGAATATCTACTCTATATAAGGCTCTGTATAGGATGCTGAGATTAATTGACACAATCCACACCTTTAATGAACTCACCATCTAGTGAGAATTACAATTAAGACTCACCATCTAGTGAGAATTACAATTAAGATGTACCCCAGCTTTGTTCCTTGTCAGAGGTACTATAACTAGAAAAAATAGTGTGGAACATATGGCACTGAAAACAGAAGTTACAAAAGGAGACCCTAGAATGAAAGTGTCTCAAATACTAACAGTGAGTAACTAATGGACTTTATGTGAAATTGTTTATTGCAGAAGAAAGTGATTTCAACCAAGGACAGAGTTGAATGAGGAAAGTTACAGGAGAGAACCTGCCTTCTGGCTGCCTTCTGGCTAAGCCAAGCAGTCTTGCGTTCCTAAAGAAAGTCCATCCTAGAAATACCTGATGGATACAGCAACAGCCCAAAGGATCAGGGGAGAAGCCTTGCTTATCCACACTTCTGCAGCCTACATAAGCTTTGACCAGACATCTATGAAGTATATAAACACCCAAAATGTGGGTTTTACTGTGCATTTCCCTTCCTTGTAGAAGAGTCTTTGTCCTGTTGTTCAGTGCTAGAGGAAGAGGAACAAGCATCACAGCTTTCAGATTTATATTCTTGAATTTAGGCTTTAAAGAATTGATGTAAGAGAGAGGTGGATTTTGGAGTGAAATATTTGACAAAATGGTTATTTCCTTCTCTTCCCACCAGTGCTGTAATGTTTTCACCTGGATCTGTTTATCTTGTTAAGAAGAATTCTGGAGTCTGGCTGAGTTTATATTTTCAGTGACTGAGAAAGCACTGATGTAAACTGAGTCACCCAAACTAGGTCTATAGAAATAGAACTCAGGGCCTGGCACAATGGTCCAGTATCTAAAGCCTCACCTTGCACACACTGATATTCCATATGGGTACTGGTTTCGTGTCCTGGCTGCTCCATTTCCCATCCAGCTCCCAGCTTGTGGCCTGGGAAAGCAATAGAGGATGGCCCAAAGCCTTGGTACGTTGCACCCGTGTGGGAGACCCAAATGAAGCTCCTGGCTCCTGGCTTCAGATTGGCTCAGCTCTGGCCATTGTGGCCACGTGGGGAGTGAACCAGCAAGCAGATCTTTCTCTCTGCCTCTCCTTGTCTTTGTAAATCTGCCTTTCCAATAAAAATTAAATCTTTTTTGTAAAAAAATAGAAATAGAACTCAAAGTAGAAGTTAAGACAAATTCTAGGAAAATAAAGCAACAATTTTGCATGCCAAGATGTGTGACTTGAGAAAATCATGGCAGCTACACCTACTTTCAAAGGCCAGTGAAATGTAACCTAAGAAATGTACACCAGTATTCATATAAAATACAATTTTATTTAAATATAAACACCTTTTATGTTTAAATATAACACCTTTGATTAAAGCATAATCTATATAATTAATCAGGACAGAGTAATTATCAGGACCGTTATGCTCAGTGACATAAGCCAATCCCCAAAGGACCAATATCATATGCTCTCTCTGATACAGTATAACACTCATGCAAAATACAAAACAGATAGACATATAGGTGAACATGCATATACATGTAATCTCATAGATGAACTGTGTAGTAGAGACTAGCATATCAGGAAGTGAAGATATGCTGAGGTATGCATCTCTACTCTTGAATAAAAGGACTCCCAAGGAGACTCTTAAATACACCTTGACAATCGGATACTAGATTTTCCGACATTGCCCGTATCTACAATGCCGTAGTACATTTAAATGGTGTAATGTTGCACTTGTGGCTATTGCTGAATGACTCTACTATTGTGGGGTTTTAAAATGCTTATTTTTATTATTTGTGTTTTCAATTTTGTAGATACAGGGCTTTCCTACTTTTCCTACCTCCCCCATCTGGCCTCATCATCATCCTCTGTGTTTTATGATAATCTAATGAAGGACTGTACTATTGTAATAATATGAAGGAAAACAGTGATGGTGATGTGAGGCAATGAGGCAAGAGGAACGAGAGGCAGAGGGGGAAATCCCTATACCTACAAAACTGTGTCAAGGAAAATACTACTAATAATAAAAAATACAAAAAGAAAGAAAAAATGGTCAGACATGGTAATTACAGAAAGGCAGTAACTTTGCAGTTAAATTTTAACACCCAATTTCTTCAGTGTGCTGCTTGATAGATTCTGTACCTTGGAGCTTGAAATCTTGCTAAAACTTGAAATAATCATGTGCAGAGCATAAAAACACAAAGATCTCAACTGGGGCTGGCATGTTGACACAGTGGGTTCAACCACTACCAGCAATGCGGTCATTTCATATGAGTACCATTTTGAGGCCTGGCTCTCAACTCCTCATCCAACTACTTGATAATATGCTTGGAAAGCAGCACAGGATGGTACAGTCCTTGGGCTCCTGACACATGTGGGAAGCCCAGTGGAGTCCCAGATTCTCAACTCAGCCTGCATTAGTCTTAGCCATTGCCATCGTTTGTAAGTAAACTAGCAGATAGAAGACTAACCCAAAACTTCATCTATCTATGTATCTTTCAAATAAATAAAAGTAAAATGGCATAATCCCAAAAGGTCAGATATCATGTATTTCATCTAGTATAAGATAATATAATATCAAATCTAGGGATATTATACGTGAATCTTACTCTATGTCACTTCATACTTACCCGTACCTTCTGTAACAAGATCTTGTGATTTAATTTATTAATCAACCATCCATAAGAGGCTGATTGTTTATAATCATCTGAGATGGTCAATGTCGCTTTTATCACTGGTAGAGGTACTGCCCATAAAAAAGATCTAATCCTTATTGTACCTATCTTAGGGCACTAGTATACAAGAATGAACTCACAATGAAATGACAGTTTCTTACATGGTTGGGAGCCACTCCAGCGGCAGCACGATGGACTTGTGAAAATTCTCGAAAGACAAACCTTGTGAAACTGGAAAGGAGAACAGAAGGAAAGGGAAGGAACTTGGGGGAGGGGGAAGGACGAGCCCAGCACCAAATAAATTG
Organism: Ochotona princeps; assembly: GCF_030435755.1. Classification (NCBI taxonomy): domain Eukaryota; kingdom Metazoa; phylum Chordata; class Mammalia; order Lagomorpha; family Ochotonidae; genus Ochotona; species Ochotona princeps. The sequence goes on from NC_080835.1 coordinate 84,126,197, forward strand.
TGTCAAAAACAATTTTTTTAAAAAAGTGAAATACCATGCAGCCCTCGGTATCTGAAGATCTAGGGGTCGAAGGCAGTGAGAATCACAGGGAGAAGTGGCAAACGCCTTTTTGCAAGGAAAAGGCTGGTCTGAGGTGCTCTTCGTGCACATAATGCTTTCCTTCATAATTTATGGAAAAATCACTCTATGTGCATAGTAATTCCTGAAAGATATATTAGGAACCTTCCAAAATTTGACTTAAACTTTTCTTTTTGTGATTTCTTATCCGCCAAAGTTTAAAGGCCCTGACAGGAGTATATTTACTTAAATTCATAATTCGTTTCTGATAGCTTGATGTCTTGCAGATAAAATGTTTGACTTTGGGAATTAATGGTGTGCCAAATAATGTAGGTAGAATGCCAATGTAGGTTCAAATAGGTATCTCACCTTGACAGTCACATTGGATCCGTTCCAAAGAAAGGTATGCATGAAGAACTCTTGAGGGTGAATCTACTGTCCCGTTATATCAAAGCTTATCTGCATCAGGACTCCTACAAAAGAGTTAATCCTAAATAACGAGTCCCAATTCACAAGGCTGCCCTTCAGACTAAGGTCTGTGTTATGGTATAAGTGTAGGGCAAGATAGGCAACATAATTTTCTCTCTCTCTCTCTGTTCCCTCTCTCATTCTCTCTCTCCTTTCTTCTCTCCTTTCTTTGCTCCCCTGTCCATCCTTTCATCGCAAGTAAAATAAAAATAGATACAAAAATGTGTGTGTGTGTATATATATTTAAACAATAAGTTGTATCTCAGAGGTGGGGTTTAGCCTAGTGATTGAGATACTCTAGTCCCGTATCACAGGTCACAGATTCAGTTCCCAGCTCTGGTCCTGACTACAAATTCCCACTGATGCATACCCTGAAAGACAGCAATGATGATTCACATAATTGGGTTTCTTCCACTGACATGGGAGGCATGGATTACACGCAGGCTCTGGTCCCAGCCTAATCCCAGTCATCACAAGAATTTGAAGAGTGAGCCACTGGACAGGATCTCTGTGTCTTTCAAAAAAATTTTTTTCCATAAAAAATACAAAGATAAGTTTTATTTTTGCTTATTTTAAAATGTTTTAGATATTATTTGAGAAGCGGAAAGAAAATGCAACAGAGAGATATCATCCTTCCTGCAGGTTTGCTTCCCAAATATCGGTAACAAGACATGAGCCCTGCACTTCAGCCATCAACTTGCTGCATCATAAGGCCGATCATAAGTTGGAATAAAAAGCCACCCTGGAACTGGAATGTAGACACACTGCTAGAGATTGCAGGCAACCCTAGTGGCATCTTAACTGGTCTTCCAAACACCCATACCTAAAGCAGTTTTAAAAATAATGAAAGGCCAAAGAAACTGGTCAGTCAAGCCTCTGTTAGATATTAATATCTCACTGAAAAAAATGCCTTGTAAACCTAGGAATGGCATTTGAGTGAAAAGCGTTGTTCTTTGGTGGTGGTGGTGGTGGTGGCAGCTATTGCCAATATTGTTTTCCAAGTAAAGAGAGGAGTAACCCTGCTGAGAGACAAGGGTGGAGTATATTAGGAAAATTTAGCGGATCTCACTTGGCCATAGAGTCAACATCTGCAGCACGAGTTGATTACAGTGAAGGAGTATGTACTGAAATCATCTGCAGCACCAAAGCCAGAAAAACCCAGCTACCTGGCCTTAGAGATACCAGTTAGGATACAACTAATGCACAAGAGCCCACACTGCACGATTTCAGTTATAGAAAATTCTAGGAGTGATAAATGTAACCCTCAGTGTATTAAGCAAGCAATGATCATCTGAAACATGGAGCTGAGATGATTGATGAACACAGGCTACTTTGTGAGGTATAAAGGATGCATTTTATCTTGGTCTTAATAGTAGTTACACTGAGTTACAAATCTGAACACTTGAAATGGATACGTGTGATTGTATAGAAATTATATTGTAGGTCCTGACACGTTAGTATAGTGGCTAAAGTCCTCACCTTGCATGCCTGGAATCCCATATAGGTTGTGATTCTAATACCAGCAGCCCCACTGCCCATCCAGCTCCCTGCTTGTGGCCTGGGAAAGCAGTTGAGGGGGACCCAAAGCCTTGGGACCCTGCACGTACATGTGGGAGACCTGGAAGAGACTCTTGGCTCCTGGCATCGGATCTGTTCAGCTTCAGCTGTTGTGGCTGTTTGGGGAGACAATCAATGGACGGAAGCTCTTCCTCTCCGTCTCCCCTTCTCTCTGTGTATCTGTCTTTCTAATACAAATAAATAAATATTTTTAAAAATAAACTATATTGTAAAGTATGAGGGTACTTTATAGAGTTCATAGAATCATGAAATTAAAAGGTAAATTTATTTTCATATAAAAAATTTTAAATCCATACATATAAAAATCTCAATTATTTCTGGAAAATGCAGGATATGGAAAAACCGCAAAATTTCAAACTTTCCTTATATCACAATTGAATCATTATGGTTTAATTTTTTCCACAAACTTATTTTTTTGTTATTATTATTTTTTTTGACAATCTTGACATAATTAGGGTAAAAAGGTTCAAGCACTACAGGAAGATGGGTAAGACAATTAGTTCCGTATTGTTTCCTTAATATATCTGATATAAAAGGAGATTTTAAGGAGAAGTCCCACCCAGTCTCCCACCCACCCCAGGTCCCAGATGTGGGGCATGCTCCGAGGGTCTTGCTCAAGCGCTTCTGATAATTCAACAGTTGTGAATTGCTGCCACTCTCACCACTCCAAGTGCAATGTGGTTTTTGGAGATTCCACTGATCGACATAGTCCATCATAGCGTCTCCGTTATAGTTGCTTAACATTTAATCAGTACTTGACAAGTTCAATATGATTGATACATAAAATTGTTTTTTAAAGACAATACATATAAAGAAGCTTATTTTTATAAAATGGACATTAACACTCAATATGTATTTACTCACTGACATGTCACCTATACCATGGAACAAGCCATTCAGGGCACAAGAGCAGCAGAAGCTCCTTATTAACCACTAACCACATTCAGAAGCCATATCTATGCAAAAGTACACATTAAAGAAAATAAGCCTCATGCAGCAAGCACAATTAAATATAACATTTGACACAGGAGTCTGCAAAAAATTACGCCTTAAGACAAAATTCACGAATCCTTACATGGAGTAGAGACCTGTTAGATGCCTCTTTTTCTTAGCAGAGACTTGTTTTCCTTTGCAGCACCAAGGCGAAGCACCAGGTTTCACTCTAGGATTCTAAAAGGGCTGGTCCAGTTGTGTTTCTTTTATTTTTAATCCCTCCTCTGCATTTACAGCAGTGCTGCAGCGCTGTTATGTGAACTGTAAGATGTCTGCTTGGTCCTCCCCGGTGTCAATGGCTTCAATAATCTGTGCCCTGGGTGTGTTCATTAATGCATCATTTCTCAAGAATTGGTGATTACTCAGCAACTATGGTTGTCTGCTTTTCAAGGATAGGTATTTATTTCTCTCAGTTCTTTGTTCTACTGTTAGGCTCCTATTTAAGTCAGAAGCAAACTTTTATTTTTCAGATGTATTTGTAAAAAAAAAAAAAAGGGGGGGGGATTTATTCAGTAGCAGTTACATCATGCCCATTCAGAACTGGGCGATCAAGTTTAATTCATTTTAGACAGGTCTGAAATTCTTTTATATTTGCCACGTATTCAATTCTGTCAATAAATTCCTCAGTCTGTTGTTTGGGGAATCACCTGTGTACCCAAGGCCCCATGTTTCTGATTAGTGACTTCAAGTCTTCAGCCACGTGACTTTTCCCTCTGCATTTTATCTTATCAAACACATGCCTTAAGGCTGAAAGTCCTCTTTCTGAAATTAATCTCTGAGCATCCATCTTGTGTACTTCCTTTTAACTGTTCTCTTTGGAGATAGAGGAAGACATGGTTCACTCCGTGGCTCTCCGTCATGTTTAGTGTCTACACCACATCTCTCTGCAGAGGCTGGAGGCAGGAGAGGAGAGAGGCTTCATTTTCTGTATGGTCTTAATCCGGTAGGTCAATCAAGGCGTTATTCTGTGGTTCCAGCATCACTTCCTTGGGTTTTCTTCCCTTTCTGGATACTTCTCCAGAATTGTACTTGGACCCTTACACCCATGTGTGAGACTCAAGAAACTCCTGGCTCCTGGCATCAGATAAACTCAGCTCTGGCCATTGTGGCCATTTGTGGAACAATTTTCCTTTCCTCCCTTCTTCCTTCGTTCCTTCCTTCCTTCCTTCCTTCCTTTGTTTATAAACAAAATGTATATTTATAATCTACCTTTTAAATTAAAATAAGGAAATCTTAAAAAAAAACCTGAAGCTTTGAAATATGAAGTTGATGACACTGAGATTTAAGTGTTTAGATAGCTTGAAAATCAAGGCTCTTCTGTGCAGGTTGAAGCCGACCAAGTCTCCCCACCCCTGCTGTGCCAGTCATGCCAGGTCTGCTGCAGTCCTCTCTGCCAGCCCCTTCATCCCCTGACTCCCAGATCTGCCACTCCTCAACAGCCTCACTCACCTAACACACCTCTTCACTGCACACAGAAAAAATAGAAATAATTCTGAGAAAATAATGATATTCCTTTTTCCCCTTCCTCCCATCTTCCTTGATTCTCCCTTTCTCTTAAAACTTTCAAGATAACTTTTTTAGATTTATAGTACAGTAGAATGCTGATTACTTTACCAAATAATAAGCTTTTAACAAGTATAGAGCAAAGAAACCTTAGTTTAGTGGGAATACAGACAATGAATATAAACAATCATTGAATAGAAAAATGATCATTTTACCTAGAGTAAATAAAAAAGTAATTACAGAGCATTAAAACTATAGTAGTAAAACACCCTTCCCACTGGTTTTATGAAAGTATAAAACAGTTTTACCAACCTATTTGTGGTGATGCTGATACACACAGACATTTCTTCCTTTTTTATGTGGAAAAATGTCCAACATAACTAACGACCAGAGAAATGCAAATGAAAACCACAATGAGATGTCACCACACTCCAGACAGAATGGTTAAATTCAAAAGCACAGACAATAATGTGCTGGCTAGGATGTGGAGAATTGGCAACACTTACATCCTTTTAGGAGGAATATAACTTGGTGTAGCTACTGAGAAAACAGTGTGGTAATTTCTTAATCTCCTAGAAATAGACATGCTGTACACTCCAACTACTGGATATATACCCAACAGACTTGAAAACATTCAGAGATACCTGCAGCACCACGTTTATAGCCACACTGTCAAAAATAGCCAAACCTTGGAATCATCCAAGGCCTCCATTTATCATCTAAGAATAAATAGAAAAATGTAGTATATATGCACAAGGTAGTATCACTCAGCTATAAAATTAATATTCTGATATTTGCAACAAAATAAACTCAACTAGAGGACATCATATTGAGTGAAATAAGCCAGTCCCAGAAAGACGAACACAGCATTTTCAAAACTGAAAAAATATTTTTTTTATTTAAAATCAGGAAGAATTAAAAGGAAAATAGTGAGAAAGAGCTTCTACCTGCTAAATTACTCCCTTACATGCCCACAGGAGCTAGGACTGGTTGAAGTTAGGAATAGATACTAAATCCAGGACTTCTACTAGAATGGCAAGTACCTCAGAAATTAATTAGCAGAAATCTGAAATGGCAAGTACATCTGGGAATTAAATCCATGCTCTCTGATAAAAGACACAGGCTTCAAAATCAGTGCATTATTAAAAAAAATTTATGAATTTTTTTCAGATTTTTTAAAATTTGTATTAGAAAGGCAGATGTTACCAGAAATGCCCGGTGGGTTCTTTCCTCAGCTTAGTATAGAAATAAAAAGCCGGGAATCTGTTGCAGACAGAAAAGTTTATTTGCGAAGGGACCAGGTGAGCAGGGAAGGGAGAGAAGGGGAAAGCACCTCCGAAGAGCCGGAGGTGGGGTGCCTCTCGAAAGGGGAGGGAGAGAGAGAGACAGCAAAGGTTTGAGGAAGGGTCTTGGGATTTTATGCCTTCCTTGACCCCTCCTTGTTGGGCGGGGAACCTACAGGTAAGATGTTCCCCTTTGGTGGTCTCTTAATTAATTAGAAAATGGGTGGGCAATGCTGGTACCACCCACCTGAAGGTGTGGCCAAGACCTCAGCAGGCCTGGATGGTCTCAGCAGATTTAAGAAAAGGAGAGACAGAAAGGTCCTCCATTTGCTGTTTCACTCCCCAAATGGCTATAATGGCTGATCTGATCTGATCTGAAGCCAGGAACAAGGAGCCTCCTCCAGGTCTCCCATGCTAGTGTAGAGCCCCAAGGCTTTGGGCCATCCTTTGTTGCTTTCATAACTCACAAGGAGAGAGCTGGGTGGGAAGTGAAGCAGCTGGGACATGAACCAACACCCATAGGGGATGTCAGCACTTGCAGGTGGAGGATTAGCCAATTGATCTATCACACTGGCTCCAATTTGTATATTTATTCAAATGGCAGAGTAACAGATGGAAAAAGACAGAAAGCTTTTATTCACTGATTCATTCCCCAAACAGCTACATCTGCTAGGGCTGAACCACGCCCTAATCAGGAGCCTAGAACTCCATCCATGTCTTCTACATTGGTTGCAAAGGCCCAAGCACTTAGGTTAGCATTTCTTTCTTTCCCTGGCATGTTAACAGGCAACTGGATCAGAGCTGAAGCAGCCCATAGTCTATCCTGGTGCTCAGAGAGTAGCATTGCAGGCGGCTGCTTAACCCTCTCTACCACAGTGCAACCCCACAAGCAGTAGCTTAATTACAACTATAAATGTTCACCCCTTGCACAAACTGTTTGACGTAATCTTCAGCTTGTTTCAAAATTTAGTCTCAATGTAAAAGGAACTATCTATAATTTTTTTAAATACTTCAGATTTTAAGTAAAAACAACAGCAAATTCCTGAACACAACCAGTCTATCATCAATTTTCCGCAAATATATGCGTCATCAGCTTTTGAAATAAAGCATGTATACACATATTTATAGTGGCTATGTTTAAGCAGTAGAATTAGAAATGAAGGATTTTTTTTTTTTTTTTTTTTGCTTTTTGCTTTCTATTTTTTACTCAGAAGTTCCAAAATAATCATGATATGATATATAGGGAAAATAATCACTTTGAGCATTTTGATGAATGTTAAAGTGAACATTTGGGAAGCAGAGTAAGCCAGGAGTTTCAAAATTCTTAAGTTATTCTAAATAAATTGCAACTTTTATTTAAAGGAAAACAAAATAGCGTAAGCACCGACAACACGGGTGTGATGTGACCAGTTGGGAATGCACATTTGACTCAGGACATCAAATCAGCCAAGTGTGTGGAAGTGTGTGTCCGTTTTCTTTCCTGTGAGGGGAAGAACTTTAATCATTTCTTGCAAAACCTTGGGCGTATTTTTTTTGATAAACAGTGTATGCCACAGTCCCAAGCTGGCAGGGCCAATTAGCACCAGGTGCTCCGGCTGCTCTACTCCCATATCTGAGTGTCCCCACATCCCCAGCTGTTACAAGACCCCAGATCACTAACAAACAAACATAAAACCAACACATCCCAGAGATGAAGGAAATGACACAGGCAGTGGCTCTTGAATAAATAAGCAAAGGGGAAAATAGGGCTGGGAATCTGAATAAGAATGCAGCAGAGGAAATAAACAAGCAAACAAAGCTCAAGGTGTCATTCTCCTAAAACAAAAGTCCAGCCACAAAGTCACTTCTGGGTTCAGATAAAAATCTCCTCAGCAAGACCACAGGAAATAGAAAACTTCCGTAGTAGCATTAACTTGACAAATATCCCATAGACCAATTGATGGTGAAGTCCCGTTCAGCTCTCTGGGTCTATTGGTTTCTGACAAATGAAGTGGCTTAAATCTGGACAAAGCGGTTGCTTATCAGAAAGATACACAATGAGCCAGACCTCAGTCTCCAGCTCTCACGAGCTGTTGCTTGTGCACGAAGGCGCTCTTTGCTTGCAGACCACAGAAAAAGGTGTCTCCTGGAGGGACACAACATGCTAGGAAAACCTTCGCTTGTAAAATGCGTGAACATAATAGTTGAAAAGTGATTTAATACATATGTCCAGTCCATAAATGGTCATTATCTAGTGGTTTATGACTGTGGGGTCTCCCCCACAGATTCCTCTAGTACCCCATTGCCGGAGGGGGTGAGCCTGATGCCTGCCAACCAGTCTCCTGGCACAAGAGATACAGCAGGGATTCCGTCCAAGCAGTTCCTGTTTATTTGGGAAATATGAATTCTTGTATAGAGCAGCAAACCGCCTCAGGCCAGAAATTCCAGGAATTCCAGGAGAGGAGAACTAGGGGCCAATTGTCATCAGCACAATTGTGGAAGCCACCTCCCACAAGCCAGGTACAGGAGAACAAAATGGCTCTGGACAATCAGACTTTCTTTAAAATGACTTGACACCCCCACCCTGGTTCACATCCATGCCTCTGCCCTTGGCCGCCATCTTGACTGTTGGTTACCCATCTTGTTGAATTAGTGACCTATTTGCCCTTTGAGCCCCATGATGACCATCTGTTACTTACCTTTCCAAAGGATAGAAAGAAGAAAATGAGCTCAAGTAACAGAAAAATAAATTTAGTTTAGAACGTAAGGACTTGTGAGCTGTAAGTCTGTAAATACCCAGATAGTTAGGGCATTTCCTCATCTGACATTGTCTGCAACACAGATGGGACATTGAATTATCTGGAATAGTTCCACACAGTTCATCTGGGTTAAAAACTTTAAAAATGACAGAATGTTGCAGTGCTGTGACTCATTCTCCCCTGCTGAAGCTTTGATCTGGCAGGAGCCCCTTCTATATTTTAAATAAAGTGCTATCTGTTCATCCTACTATTAGTGGAAATGAACTTTTCATTGATGCACGGTTAACATGTAGGCTCATTCATTCACACTCTTTGGCCCTGTTGCCTGAATATCAAACAGTGTAATTTCTACAGTACAGTTGGAGCGTTTTCTTGTTAGACTCTCCCAATAGCCTAGATTATCATAATACCTTAGGTTTGACTTAAAGCGTACTATGCTTTTCTGAAACTGAAACAATGTACCTGCTGATGTTCAGCTCTTACCCTTCTTGCTCCTTAGGGTGCTGAATACTCAGAGCCATAGTTTGCAAGTACAACACAGCATCCTACTGTTCTGTGTCTTTTCATGTGCATTCCTCAGAATGCAGTCATCTCATTCGTGTGTCAAAATAGAAATCCCATCCAAATGCCTCGGTGTTTCTTAAAGCCATCTTTCCTAAGAGACTTACTTGTCTTTCTTTCATTAGTAACATTCCGGTGAGTGTTTTTGGTATCCATAGAGAAGTTAACTTGTGTAACAGTGGTCTTCATGTCAACCTTTCCAACAAGCTATAGTAGGTCTAAAAGCAAAAACAAAGAAAATTGTCCATCTCTTATATCCATTGGCCCAATGAATACTTGTTTACATGAAGAATGTTGAAGATTAAGGGAAATGACGAACAGTAGGTATACACCTGAAATAGAAGAGGAGACAGTGCAGCAATCTGTAAGAGAAGCAACAAAGGCCTGACTGACAGGGGGTAGCATTGTGAATGCTGATAAGCCAAGGAAGTAAAGGTGTATTATACAGAAAGAATATATTATCACAGTAAAATGTGAATCAGACAAGATCTGGAACATTTAGAGTGGTATGGCCATAGACTAAAATGTGAACCAGAACAAAGAGAGAGAGTCTGAAAAAGTGGAAGATCCATGTCTGAGTGCTAGGGTGGAAAGGTGCTGGAAATTAACTCATTATGGAAACCAGGAGGGATGATAATAAAGGTTTAGGTATATGTATTAAGTACAAATGAAAACCTGTAGAAGGAACTACCAGGCACACATTTCTGAATATGGGTCTCACCTAGAGCTCAGGAGGGAGGCCAGGGTAGAAACAGGAGCATCATGCTCCTGGAGATGAACCCCCACTATGTTTTCCCTTTCACTTGTGTGACTCTTTGGAAGACTACATCATATGAGTAGCACAATGCACTTCACTTTTATTTTGCTGAACAGTGTTGATTGGGTCAGCATCTTTTGTCCAATCTTAAGAATAAAATACATCTGTAAATTCATTAAAATAGAATAAATACACTGCAAATATAAAACATTAAGTGGTGATTATCATTCTATAATGATCATGAACAACTAGGAAACCATAGCCTGCAAGGATACAAAGGAAGCTAAAAAGATACTGAATTATATACAATATTTTGGAAGAGAATCAGAATTTGTTTTCAATACTCAAGGTGAACACACCAATTTTCCTTCAATTCTGTGGTTTGGGCAAAGTTTGTGTCTGTGAAGAGTTAATTTTACATGTCATAGTTGTAATATTGAGCCTAAAAGATGGTGTTCAGATGTACCCAATAAACTTGTTTGCTCTTTTGAAAAGTTATTTCTTGCTTTCTTCTTTCTAATAGCTATTACACTTGACATAAGACTTAGCACCCAGGTGAGAAATGAGAAAGTACATTGTTCAAACTAAAGAAAAAGGAAACTAAAGCAAAAGACTTCTATTCCTATTTCTCATTCTGTGTGTTTTGTAGTGCCTTTTATATTGTCCAATACTGAACATCTCAACATTAGCTCTCTTTAATAAACCACAGTAGAGTCATGTAATATTTGGATCTTTATACTGTTCTTATGTAGTTCTACAAAATGGCATATGTAGCCTGTTATAATTTGAAACATGTTACTTTAAATATACCTAGAAATTAATTTAAATTGAATCACTCTAACTCAACCATCATGTTAAAGATTATAAAATCAAAATATTTAAAATACAAAGCTCTTGGCTATAAACTTTTCTCATATGCTCCTTTGAATAATACCCTCTAGTACAAAAGCCTAACAGACATTTTAAGATGGTCATCTTTGTGATGTATTCTTTTAATAGGCTAAATAAGTACAGGCTAAATAAGTACTTCATGTATAAATGAAATTCATTAAACATTTCTCTTGTGAATAGGGCTGCTAGGTTTTCTAAGGGTTTCTTGCATTGCTATGAAAGTTATATTGATTATAAACTTTTCCATAAGCATCTAATGATGAAAACGGTAGCAATGATGATTAGCCTAGAAAAACCATACTTGAATGTCTTTCATAATAATCCACTTATGGCTTTGAATGACCCAGAATGAGTTTCCAGCCCTCTCAGTGTTAAGAATACTGTTCTAGCACCATCATCTGGACAACTGAACACAAATATCCAAAAAAACAACCATTCTTTTTTGTTCTTATTATAAACACAGCCTCTGGCTCAGAAGATAATTTGTTTTAAGTTTAGATATTATATCATTATATCACTCCTTCAGAATATCCAATAATTTTCTCATCATACTGAAAAGGAAAAGTCAAGAAAAATGAGGCAAGAAATTTCTAAACAAAATGATTGGTTACTTTAATTTTAGTAAAGCCTTAACTTCAGCTAAACACTAATGCTAAGCATTATAGTGTCCTGAAAAATCTTGATTCAAGTTAATGGGCAGATAACTGGGGGAGAAATGGAGAAAAGATAACCCTTAACAAAACTTGAAGATCTCAGTTTCTATTTCTGTGGGAGTAAAAGGAATATTAGGAAAAAAAAAAGAGGTAACAGTACAAATGACCATTTGACTACACAGAGGTTGTGCCAACACGTCACTATATTAATTAAAAAACAAATGTCTTAATTATACATTTCTAGAGAAAAATGTATATTCATGTGCAGTTGTAATAAATGATAAAGAGATCTCCTGTGCCTTTAACCTTGTGTACACCAGTGGACACAAACCACAAAACCACAGTACAGTGTCACAACCAAGATTTTGACATCAAAATATAGACATTGATATTAACCATCTTTTGTCAACTTGAGCAAAATTCGCTCTGCTTGTAGTTTTCTAAGAGTTTTGAATGTTCTCAAATTTTGTTTGAAATAGGCATTTTTTTTCAATTTTTTCATCATCAGATTGTTTATATGGTAGACTACATTGATTGGCTTTAAATATTTAACTTTTCAATTTAGAATAAACCCCAGGTGGTCATAATATATGGTTTCTTACATATTATTGAATTCTGCTTCCTAACATGTTAAGAATTTTTATGTCCACATAACTGTCAGCTGTTAATGTATAATTTTCTTATCCTTTTCCTTTCCTTCTATTAATATTAAAAAAGATTCCATATACTTCATAGATACAATTCTAACAATATGATGATACTTTCCTCCTTCTCTTCTCTCTCTCTCATATTTAAATTTTTGTGATGGAGTATTTTCATTACATATATATATATTCATAAGACATATATATATGCATGTATATATATACCTCCTTATAGAAACCTTGATGTTACAATAAATAAAAAAAAAACAGAACAACTAGATAGGAAGATCAGTGTTCAGCAGGAAAATACTTCAGGGCTATATAAAATAACCAAAATCCAAAAATGTCACTCATATGCATTAGTATATATTTTTCTATATACTAGTTACCACAATCACAAGAAATATGTGATATTTGTCTTTTGGGTCTCACTTATCTCACTATGCATAATGTCCTCCAATTGCATGTACTTTGGTACAAAAGTCAGGATATCATTCCTATTTATGGCTTAGTGGTATTTAATGTGGTATTTAATGCCACATTTTCATCATTAACCACTTCATGAGTATCTGGGTTGATTTAATATCTTTTCCTATGTTTTCCTGTAGTAGTTTGATGGTTTTTGTGTGCAGATTTAGGTCCTTTATCCATTTAGAGCTGATGACCTTTATAAAGAGAAAGTGTGGGGATCTTGCTTATTCTTTCTACAGGATGCTATCCAATTGTATCCAGTTGTCCAACTTGGATTTGTTAAAGAGACCAGACTTACCCCATGGATTATTTTTAGTTTTTTTTTTTTAATCAAGGATTAGTTAATTGAACATATGAACAACTCTCTTCTGGAACTTCTATTCCAGACTGTTTTGAAGACCTCTTCTTTCTAGTATGGCTTGAAGTCTGGAATTGTGATTCCTCCAACTTGATTTTTATTCTTCAGGATAGCTTTGGCTATTTGTGGCATCTTGAGTTTCCAGATCAATTTTTGTATTGCATTTTCTATTTCTGAAAAAAAAATTTGATTGGGATCACATTGAATTTCTGTATGATTTTAGGTAATATGTACCTTTTGATTATATTGATCCTGCTGATCTAGGAACATGATAGATTTCTCCATCTTTTAATGTCTTCTTCTAGTTCTTTCTAAAATGTTTTGTAATTTTCATCCTAGAGGCCTCCACATCTTTAGTTGGGTTAATTCCAACCTGTTTAAGATTCCTCTCCACTATTTGAAAGGGATTTTACTTAAAAGTCCTTTTTCAGCCATAGAGTTATTTGTGTAGAAGAGCCCCATCAATTTATGTTCATTAATTTTGTATCCTGCTGCCCTGCCAAATTCTCTTGTGAGTTCCAATAGTCTCTTGAATGACCCTTTTGGTTCTCCTACGTATAGAATCATGTCATCTGCAAATAGAGATACTTTTAATTCCACATTTCTAATTTAAATTCCTTTATTTTTTTTTCTTTCCTAATAGCTCTAGCAAGGACTTGCAATACTATGTTGAATACCAGTGGTGAAAGTAGATTAACATGTATATTTCCAAATCTTAGTGGAAAAATTTCCAGTCTTTCCCATTTAGTATGATGTTGGCATTGGGTTTTCCATATATTACTTTGATTGTGTTGTAGAAGTTCCTTCAGTGTCTATCTTGCTTAAGGTTTTCAGCATGAAGTGATGCTGTATATTATCAAATATCTTCTCTACATCTATTCAGATGATCATTTTTTTTAAATGTTTCAATTTGTGATGTGGTTTGTAACATTTATTATTTGTATATGTTACATCATCTCTGCATTCCATGAATAAATTTCATCCGGCCTGTGTGAATGATCTGTCTGATATACTTTCAAATTCTATTGGCTAGTATTTTTTATAAGATTTTTGTTGTTGTTGTTGTTGATTACACTGCATTATGTGACACAGTGTTATAGGCACTGGGATTCCTCCCACCCCTCACCAAACCCTCCCCCCATGGTGGATTCCTCCACCTTGTTGCATTACCACAGTTCAAATTCAGTTGAGATTCTTTCATTGCAAGCATTTACCAAGCATAAAGTCCAGCCTCTTATTGTCCAGATAAGTTCAACCGTTTCTTGGTGAGACCATCTCTGGTCTGAAGGTAGAGCCGGCAGAGTATCATCCCAATCAATTAAAAGCCCCAACATAACATCATTAACAATTTATAACGTTATGGAATTAATTGACATGGTATTGAGTAACCAATATGTTAAAAGAAAAAAAAAAAGAATGCAAGTTCTGAACCACATCCTGTGACTTCTTCATTGACATTTCAATTATTAGTTTATATACAACCGGGTTCTATACAACTTAAAATGGCTATAGATTACTATTCAGTTTTCTCGTGTCTAATTTTAGTATTTAGCAGTTTATAGCATTGAAGCATGACTCTGCTGAACCTGGCTGTTTTTCAGGTAGTCTAACTCCATGACTCTAACAAGACATATGTCAACAGTTTAGGTGAACAGTTTTAGGAGGGGTGTGCAGAGAAATCTTCAATACCCTAGTGAGGAGTAACTGATCTTTGTGTCCTACCCAGTGAGGTATGAGTGCATTCCCGCTGCTGGTTTCCTGTCTGTTTTGTTGAGGATTTTTGCATCTATATTCATCAGAGATACCAGTCTATACTTCTCTTTTTCTGTTCTGTCTCTATGTGGCTTTTGTATTAAGGCGATATTGGCTTCAGAGAAAGTTTGGAAGGATTGCTTCCCTTTCTATTGTTTGGAATAGCTTGGGGAGGATTGGGGTAAATTCTTGAAATGCTTGGTAGAAATCAGCAGGGAAGCTTTCTAGTCCAGGGCTTTTCTTGGTTGGGAGGGATTTAATTATTGATTCAATCTCAGTCCTTGTTATATGTCTACTTACATTATTAATTGCCTCATGATTCAATTTTGGTAGGTGTTTCCAAATATCTGTCCATTTCTTCTAGATCTTCTGCATATAGTTGCTTGTAGTAGTTCCTGATTATTCTCTGAATGCCTAAGGTGTCCATTGTGACATTTCTCTTTTCTTTTTTGGTCACTGATCTTAATGATGCATATCTTCTCCCTTCGCTTTTTAATTAGTTAGGCTAGAGAGGAATTTATTTTGTTAGTTTTCTGAAAGAACCAGCTCTTTGATTCATTGATTTTATGTATTCTTTTGCTCTATATTTGTTTTATTCCTTCCTTGTTTTGGTTATTTCTTTTTTCCTACTAGTCTTGGGATTGCTTTGCTATTGCTTTTCTAGCTCCTTCAAAAACATGGTTAGCTCATTCACCTGATGCTTTTCTAATTTCTTGATATAAGCTTTGATTAAGATGAACTTTCCTCTTGACACTGCCTTGATTGTGTCCTGTAAGTTTTGATATGTTGCGTCGAGACCTTCAATTGCTTGAAGCATTTTTTTAGTTTTTCTATCGATTTCTTAAATAACCCACTGTTTCTTTAGCAGCATATTCTTCAGTCTTGCCCATTTATTTATTTTTTTAATATATTTATTTTTATTGGGAAGTTAGATTTACAGAGAGGAGGAGAGACAGAGAGGAAGATCTTCCATTTGTTGATTCACTCCCCAAGTGGCCAGCTGGAACTATGCTGAAGCCAGAGGGACATAGGACATTACCTAGATGAGATACTGGCATCACAGTGAACAGCTCAACCTACTATGCCACAGTGTCAGTACCTATCCTTCAATTTGTTAATGTGATATATCACATTTATTTATTTTCATTTGTTGAAGCATGTATCCATGGAATAAATCTTGCTTGATTTGGGTGTATGATCTTGTTGGATGTAATTAGTATATTGAGGGTTTTTGCATCTGTGTCCATCAGGGTATTGATTTATAGGCTTGCTTTCTTGTATCTTTTTCTGGTTTTAGAATTCAGGTGAGGATTTTCTCCTAGGAGGAATTTGAGGAGAACTCCCTCCATTTTAACTGTTTTGAATATTTTTAAGTTGCATTTCATTTTTATTTGAAAAGCAGAGTTACAGAGAGAGGAGTGACAGAGATCTTTCATCTGATGGTCCATTCCCCAAATGTCTGCCATGCCCAGAAGTGAGCAGGTCTGAAGTTAGAAGCCAGGAGCTTTCTCCAGGTGTCCCACATGGGTGCAATGACTGAAATAGCATCCTCTGCTGCTTTCCCAGGCTATTAACAGAGAGCTGGATTGTAAGAGGAACAGCCAGGACTCGAACCAGCTGCCATACGAGATGCAAGCACTGCAGGCAGATGCTTAAATTGCTACACCATGTCACAGGCCTTATTGCATATTGAATTGAAATTGCATCTTCTTGAGAAGTCACTATAATTCAGCAACAAAACTCTCAGGTACTATGCTTTTCTTAGTTGGGAGGATCTTTACTACTGATTAAATACATGTTTGTTATTGGTTTATTTAGGTTTTCTATACTTTTTTGCTTCTATTTTAGTAAAATTAATATGTCAATAAATCTATCCGTTTCTTCTAAGATTTTCTAATTCGTTAGTATATAGCTCTTAGAAATAATTCCTGATGATTCTTTTTTTTACTTGTGTGTTATCAGTTGTAATATCTCCTGTTTCTTTAAAAAATATTCATTTATTTATTATTCAAAAGACTTTACAGAGTGAGGAGAGATAGAGAAGGTATTCCATCCACTAATTCATACCCCAAATAGCCAGCACAACCAGAATTGAGTTGATCCAAAGCAGGATCTTCCTCTATGTCTCCCATGTGATTGGAGAGTCCCAAGGATTGGACCATCCTCTGCTGCTTTCCCAATCCATAGGCAGAGAACAAGCTTGGAAGCATGTCAGCCAGGACACAAAGTGGTGCCCATGGAGGATGCTGGGTCCACAGGGCAAGGAATTAGCCTGTAGCACCATCCACCAGCCCTAAATTTCCTTTTTGTCTCTGATTTTATTATTTTGGTTTGTTTCCTATTTGTTGTTGCTGATTTGGGGCAAATGATTCATCAGCTTTGTTTATCTTATTTTATCTTATCTTTTAAAGAAACCTAGTTCTAGGCCTAGCACAGTAGCCTAGTGGCTAAAGGCCTTGCCTTGCACTGAACCCCGTATGGACACCTGTTATAATCCTGGCAGTCCCGCTTCCCATCCAGCTCCCTACTTGTGGCCTGGGAAAGCAGTAAAAGATGGCCCAAACGTTAGAATCTGCACTTGTGTGGGAGACCTGGAATAAGTTCCTGGGATTGGGTCAGCTAGCTCTCACTGTTGTGGCCAGTTGGGGAGTGAAACAGAGGAAAGATCTTTTTATCTGTCTTTCCTCCTCTTTGTATATCTGCCTCTCCAATAAAAATAAACAAGTCTAAAAAAAAAAAAAAGAGGAAACCTAGTTCTTTATTTCATTGATATTTTGTATGCTTGCTAAAATATGTTTCAGTTTCATTCTTCCTTGATTTGAACGGGTATGTTTTTGTACAATTTAGGAATAGTAATAGTAATAGTAATACTAATAGTAATAGTAGCTTCATAAAATGAATTTCAACAACTACTTTTTTTTTTATTAGTTATTTTGCATTATGTGACAGTTTCATAGGCTCTGGGAATCCCCCTCCCCCTCCTCCTCCCCCCCCCATGGTGGATTCCTCCACCTTGATGCAGTATTACAGTTCAAATTCAATCAAGATTCTTTCCTTACAAACATATACCAAGCATAGAGTCCAGCTACTTATTGTCCAGATGGGTTGAACAGTTTCTTGGGGAGACCATTTCTGATCTGAAGTTAGAGCTGGTAGAATATCATCCCAGTCAATTAAGAGTCCCAATATAACATCAACAGCAATTTGCAACATTATGGAATCGACATGGTTTTGAGTAACCAGCATGTTAAAAAAAAAAAAAAAGTCCTAACCACAACCTATGATTAGCTCATTGACATTTCAATTTTAGTTCATATACAGGACCGGCTGCTATATACCTTAAAATGGCTATAAGGTACCATTCAGCTGTTTTCGTGTCTATTTCATTATAGTATTTAGCCATTTGTTGTGTTAAAGTAAAATTTTGCTGATCTTGGAAGATTTTAGGATAATCTAGACTGGCTTGTAACTCTAACAAGACATTTGTCGACATTTAATGTGCAGAACATTTTTTTGGGCGGGGGGGGAGGGGTGTGCAGGAAAATCCCCAACACCATGGTGAGGAGTAACTAATCTTTGTGACCCACCCAGCCAGCTCTTTCCTGTCAGATTTCAAGTTCTACTTTCTGTTGCTAATTTATTTTATGTTTTTTTTTTTTTTTTTAGTTTGTATGATTGTTTGCTATGAGGGGTTTTCGAAGCGATCCCGATGGTCATTGCAAGGGAGGAGGGGTCCAGAGGTGGAGCCAGGCTCGGACCAGAGAAAGCTCTCCTCCCTGGTCCCGAAGGACATTTATTGTTCTTCTGTTTCTGCAGACCGCTCAGGGCTTCTGGTTGTCTTTCCGATGACGTTGGTTTCTGCACGGTAGTGTTTGGACTTCTTCCATCCCCTGTGGAAGCTCCGGTTGGGGGTGGGTGACCTCAGAGTACTCGGCCTCCGAGGGCACAACAACTACTTTTTTTGTTGTCTTCTCAAAACAACCTACCTGTTGATTTAACGCCTAGGATTTATAAAATTAAAAATTCAATTTCCTTAATAATTATGGGTGTATTCAATTGATCTATTTCTTATTGCATCAATTTTACTAGTTTGTGTTTTGGGGAAATTCGCTTTGTTTAAATTGTAAATTTTATGGATGTAGATTTGCTCATTTTGTTTTCTTATCAACCTTTCTGTATCTCAAGGACCTGTGATAATCTTGTCTGTTTCACCCTGACATTGGTAAATTTTATTTTGTTTTGCTTTCCTGAATGCATGTCTGTTTTATTGATCTTTTTGAAGAATCAACTGGCTTAATTATTTTTCTATATTCTTTCTTAATTTTTTCAAGTCTGATTTATTTCTTTCCTTCCTGTTTATTTGAGAGAAACCTTGTATTTCCTTTTTCCAAGTTCTTTAATGCAATGTTTTATTTTTAGTGAATGAATAGCGGTCATACATATTTATGAGATACAACATAATATTTGATATTTTCATGACGCAGAATGGCATGATAGATTTATTCAACTTCATTTCACATAGTTTAGTGTTTAACAATTTAACACAAAACTCATTTCTTTTAGTAATTTTGAAATATGCAGTCTATTATTATAGTAATTATGTGCAATTGAATACAGTTTAGTGTTTCTGCTTTATTAAAACTTTGCACTCTAATCAGGATCCCTTTTTCCATCTGTCTGCACTTCCTAGCGTCTGCTAATCGTCATTCTATCTCTCATCATGTGAGCTCTTTTTTTTAATTCATCTTTCTGTGCCTGGATTATTTCACTTAGCATATTGTCTTCCAGACTCACCCATGTTGTCAGAAATTCCAGGACTTTTCCCCTTTTAAAAGCTTTTGTGAATGTGCATGTATGTATCACATTTTTCTTATCCATACATCCAACAGTGAACATCTAGATTATTTCCATATCTTAGATAAGGTGAATACGCCTGCAATAAACATGGAAATACAGATATCTCTTTAGCATACTGATTTCAGTTTCTTTGACCACGGCCTCAAAAATGGATTTTATGGTGTCTCATGGATCCCTTATGATTTCTTCATGTTTTCGTTTTTTTTCTTGTTATTTTTCTAATTGGTTAGAATGGCCTTTCTATAAGTTTGTAAACTTGCTCCCACAAGTTGAAGTTTTCAGTATAGCATATATTTTTCAGCTCAAAAATTTTATTTTGGGCCTGGTGCAAAAGCCTTGCAACTAAAATCTTCACCTTGCATGTACTGGGATCCCATATGGATGCCAATCCTATCCCTTCCAGCTCCCTGCTTGTGGTCTGGGAAAGCAGTCAAGGATAGTCCAAAGCTTTGGGACCCTGTACCTGTGTGGGAGACCCGGAAGAAGTCCCTGCTTTCTGGCTTTGGATCAGCTGAACTCCGGCCATTGTGACCACTTAGGGAGTGAACTGTGGATGGAAAGTCTTTTTCTCTTGCTCTCCTTCTCTGTAAATGTGACTTTCCAACAAAAATAAATCTTTTTTTTTAAGTTGTTTTGATCCTATTTTTATGGTTTCTATTGCTTTTTTTAAACTTCTCATTTCCAAAATGTTATTTTCCTAATTTCATTCAATCATCTATGTTTTCTTACATTTCATTGAAGATAAATTTTTTGAATCCCTTTTCCTCAGAATTCAGTAAGTTACCTGAGTCCCACTCGAAAGTGACATTTTGCCTGAATCTTTGCTAAGCATTTAAACTTTCATGGATGCCTATGCATTTAAGAGAATAAATTCTCCCTTGAAATCTCTATAAACTGATTTTGCCAGGTTGGTCTTTTGGGTTTGAATGATGAACAAACATGAGCAGCAGATTCAGTTTTATTCCCCACAAACAGAATTTTGTACCCATCATGGACAAAATCTCTTTTTAGCAAAGTTGGAATTCAAGAAGGCAGTGGTGAAACCCACATGGAGCACAAACACACGGGAATGCTTTCTCAGAAGTGCGTTTTTCAGGCATTCCCTGTACATGTGGTGACCATCTCAAACTATGACAAGTATTCCGGAACTGAAACATGGCCCCTTCGTGTTCTGCTGTGGGATAAGACAGTCAGCTGCCCCAATAGAACAGAGAAGTCTTTCTACCTGTTTTGATCCTTGTGTGAGCAGAACCAGTCTGACACACCTAGAAAGAATACTGAGCCCAGTAACAGCATAACTTTCAGGCCCCCAACCAAGATTAATTTTAGTAGACTAATCATTCTGTGTGCTAACAAATATGTGATTCTTTCTGGAACCCTGAGAAAAGGATTTAGTGGCAGACTTAGGGTCAAATTGTGTTATCATGAAGCCCTCTGGGAAGCAGCACCATTTCATTTTTTTGAACCTGGGAATATAGCTGGTGGGTGGACCACTTGGGTGTGGCTCTAGACCCTCCAAACATTCCCTGTGTGTCTTGTGCTCCATGTAGCATTTGTGCTTTTTGGATTCCTGTGTTGTCTTTGTGACATAACTCAACCATTTTAAATAGTCCCCACTTTTATCTCTAGCAGTTTTCTGCGCTCCAAGATCTACTTTATCTGACATAGAACTATTTTTGCTTTCCTTTCGTTTGTGTTTGTATGATATATTTTTTTCATCCTTTTACTATTGATCTGCATGTACCATGATATTTGAAGTGAGTTAGTTAATCCTTTCAGTATCCTCTCCTATTGCTCTATACTTTTCCTTTTTGGCTTTTGTTCCTACTGCTCTCTCTCCTTCTAGCATTATTAGGCTGACAAAGACATTTCTTGCCATTCTGCCACAACCTGAACACACACATTGCTGCTTAGGGCTTTTGTCCTTGATGGTATTTTTATCTAAGTCTGCTAACTTGTTCTCTTCAAGTTTTGCAAAATATCAAAGTATATCATAAAAACCAAATCTTCCCATTCGCAATAATCAAGGCTGAACTAGACCAAAGCCAGGAGTCAGGAACTCTCTCAGCGTCTCCTACAGGGATAAAGGGGACTGACACACTTGAGCCATCATCTACAACTTCCCATGATATACTAGCAATAAGTTATGTTGGAAACACAGCATCCAGGATTGGAACTAGCGCCAGGTATGTGATATGGGCCACCTTGGTAGTAGCTTAGCTTAGTGTGCAACAGTACCTTTCCTTCAAACATGTTTTCTCCATTTATTTACTATCTGTGTTATGAAATGAAGATAAACTCTACTGTTTTTTATTTGGGGAATTTTTCTTTCCACCATAGGATGTTTAGCAGTGCTGCCAGGATGTGTATCCAATAGATATGAGTAACACAAAGCTGTGCACCTAAATGTGACAGTGAAAACTTTTTCATACACTGATAAATGTGCTCCAGGTGGAGGGTGAAAAGGTACTATTCCAAGCAGAGTACCACCAAAATGTATTATAAAATTCAAAATCTTTTAAGAGAAAATATTATAAAGGATTTTGACATTTGATATAAGAGATTAGCCATTGTTTTGGACACCATATCTTCTATTAAAGTGTCTGTGTTCAAACCCAGGTTCTGCCTCCTATCCAAGCTTCCTGCTAATGTGCATTCTGAGGAGCAGTAGGTGAGGGCTTGAGCATTTGGGTCCCTGCCATTCGCATAGGAGATCCATACTGAGTTCAGTGCTCCTGGCACAGGGCTGTACAACATAGCCCTGGATGTTGCAGGCATTTGAAAAACAATCCAGTGGGCAGAGGATCTCTCTCTCTTCCTTTGTCTCTCTGCCTTTAAAGTAAGTTTTATTAAAAATATATTTTCACATAGATGAGCTGTATAATGGAAGCTAGCGTACTTGGAAGTGAAGATTCCTTGTAGTATTACATTTCAATCCTGAATAGAGGGAGGACTCCCAGTGAAACAGTTAAATATGCCTTAATAATGAGATGCTAGACATTATTCCCTTATCTATACTTACAATGACATATGCATGTCAGTAGCAGAATGCTGAGCTTGTAACAGTTGCTGGAGGACTGTATTGCTGTAACAATATAGGTGGGGGTAGTGGGATGGCAGCAAGATGGAGAGGAGGGAGGGAAAAGAGGGAATCCCTATACCTACAAAATTGTGTCATGAAAAATAACTATGATTCTAAAAATAAAGTCAGTTTTATTAAAAATAAATGTAATGAGGAATGAGTTAGCAGGAGAGATCTTGTGTCAAAGTAATTCTGGCAGGAAGTGAACCTAACTCATCTTGTATATTGACAGAAATGCTTATTGGGTCAGTTGATATGTTAGCAAATTGTTATTGCTTCAATGCATGAGTGTGCGCAGTTCCCTTGTTTTGTCTAGAAGTAGAAGACAACATAGATTTTAAAAAAAAAAGTGAACAAAAGAGCTAACAGAGTGACCAAGTCGGGATATTTGCCAGGGGGTGAAAGCAGAAGTGTAAGGGAACAAAAGCCATGCTATTTTTTTTTTTTTTCCAGAATTTTGCTAGAGGTTAGTTCAAGGAGATTTACACAGAAGGGTACCGTAATACCATAGTTCTCAAACTTTGATGCACTTTAGGATCACGTCAGGGGATCTGTGAAAAAAAAACCCAAAATACAGGTCTTATCCCACATTTTTGAAGTTAGAATTTCTGGGAGTGATGTCAAGCATCAAATGTTTTGAAGATAACCAAGTGATCTCCAAAATACGGTAAAGTTGCAAAACTCAAAGTCCTTGTTTAAAGTTCTGTACCTGTATTTCCCATGGAGTAGTCCTATAATAAACATTATCGGTGTCACCCAAGGACCTGCTTAACACTCTGATGATCAGATCCCCATTCACACATACAGAATCAAGAACTCTAGAGATAAGGCCCAGCAGCTGTATTTTTACAAATTGTATGGACAATTAACACACACAATATTGAGAACCACTGACGTTAAGAAGAGAGAGCGGGAAAAAGAGTTTTTTTGATATATCTTGAAGATATTGTTTGGAAATAGTCCACTTTGGTTTTTTGTATGTGGAATGTGTAAAAAGAAATGCTATCTAGATAACACAGAAGACATCCTTGCACCTACCAAATTCATTGTAAAGAACCATGAAATGCAGAGGGAAGATATTGCTGTTGTCCCCTTTAGGACCACACAGACAGGCAGGACATTTTCCCAGATGCTGCTTCAGTTACACATGTTTTGTTTAATGTTCCAGCATCAGAGATGAATGTATTGTCCTTCCATGTGAGTGGAAATGTAAACAGGAACTATTTAGCATTTACTTCATTTCACCTTATAGAATTCATGCTTATTGTTCAAGTTCCAAACAAATCCCACAGGAAACTGAATTCTCCCGGGTGAAATAAGTACAAAAATCGTGCCTTGGTTTCTGGGTTTTGAGATGCTAATATCTCAGCAAACTGCTGCATTGATTTTTTTTTTTTACACTAAACATGATCCAGAGAGCATGTGTGTGTATAGAACCAGGCTACTGAGTATCTTGTAAAATCACAGGTCTTCTAATATGCATGAACTGTAATATAGCTAAATCACTTTCCCTGCTTTTAATTATTTCCATATTTGCATGGGTTGAAGCCTTATACCTGCTCCTGCAGCATTCTTCCCCACTTCCCTGTAGGGGAAAAATTACTCACAGTCTTTTCATCTACAATTACTCAAAGCTGCCAAGAAATGACTTTTTGCAGACTGAAGCAGAATCTATGAATACAAATAAATACAGTGACTCAAAATAGTACTCAGGATATAGACCACTTTCCATTGGAGAACCAAACCAGCAATGACTGACGTCTGAGTTCAAAATTAACTTGATTAGAGAATTATCTATTTGCATGTATAGGTGGGCTAGTAAGTACTTTGAATAAGTACATTATATACTACTTAAAAATGAGAAAGAAGTCTACTTCTCAAAACCTAATTACTTTTATATATGATGCTAAGCTCCAGAAATGGTGCCTATTTGTTGTTGTTGTTGTTAACCTTGGTTCTGTTCTTAAATGCAAATTGTGTGCAAGTGACTCCCTGCCACAGTGCAAAGTAACATCTCACATTTCTGTAGGTCTCCCAGTCTAAACCTAAAAACACAAATGAAAATGTGGAAGGATTTTTAAAAAAAGGTCTCTGAAATGACCAAACAAGAAATCTTGTGATATCTAGTCTAGGAAAGCGGTCCTCAACATTTTTCGGTTAATACAAAAAAGAAAAAAGGAAAAAGAAAAAAACTGTTTGCAGAGTTCTGAAGGAGGACTGGTTATATATTTAGTGCATACTACATTTATAGGATAAATTTTAATTGTTAAACAAATATTAGTTTACTTTAATTTCGCTAATCTCCTGTGAAGTAGGTATTCACTATCGTTAAAATAATTTTAAACACAAAGAAGATAAGTTAGAGATTAGGTAATTTATCCAAGTTCACTCAGCTAGAAACAGCAACCTGGCTCCAAAATCCCTGTGTAATCACATTGCTCCTTCCCACTAACCAATGAAAAGACACAAGATCATTAGAACCGTTAAACTGATTGAAATATTTAAATGCATAAATCAGAAAAACAATAGCCTATGCATTCTATACTATTTTGCACATAGTTGCATAAACTTAATCCTGCTGCCCTCTGCAACATTGGCTAGACACCACTGTTCTTAAGATTAGAACATTGTTTTCAAGAGACTTTCTTAAATTGGGTATAGCCTTTATAATATTTTACATTTAAACATCATTCTTTCTTAAGAAAAAAAGATTTACTTATTTTTATCGGAAAGTCAGATATTTCAATTTTGGTTTATATTCAACCGTGTTCTATACACCTTAAAATGGCTTAGATTGCTATTCAGCTGTCTCATGCCTATTTTAATTTTAGTATTTAGCAGTTTATAGCATCGAAGCACGTTTTCGCTGAACCTGGCTGTTTTTCAGGTGGTCTAACTCTATAATTCTAACAGGATATATGTCAACAGTTTAGGTGAACATGTTTAGGAGGGGTGTGCAGAGAAATCTTCCATACCCCAGTGAGGAGTAACTAATCTTTGTGTCCCACCCAGTGAGTTATATGAAGAAGTTACAGGTTGTGGTTGGCTACCTGCATTTTCCTATTAACATATTGGTTAATCAATACCATGTCAATTAATGCCACAATGTTGTAAATGGTTGGAAATATTATGTTGGGGCTTTTAATTGATTGGGATGATACTCTGCCGGCTCTACCTTCAGACTAGAGATGGTCCCACCAAGAAACCATTGAACTTACCAGGACAATAAGATGCTGGACTTTATGCTTGGTAAATACCTCCAATGAAAGAATGTCAACTGAATTTGAACTATGGAAATGCAACAAGGTGGAGCAATCCGCCGTGGGGGGAGGGTGTGGGGAGGGACGGGGGAAATCCCAGTGCATAAAAAATGTATCACATAATGCAATGTAATTAATTTAAAAAAATGAAATGCAATAAAAACATGTTTAAAACAAAAAAAAAAAAAAAAAAGGAAAGTCAGATATACAGAGAGAAGGAAAGACAGAGAAAAAGATCTTCTATCTGATGCAACAGCCGGAGCTGAACCGATCTGGAGGCAGGAGCTTCTTCCAGGTTTCCCACGTGAGCGCAGAGTCCCAAGGCTTTGGGCCATCCTCTACTGCTTTCTGAGGCCACAATTCGCACACGTGTAAAACACCACTCTTGGTCACCTGATTTTCAACCCCACAGCAGGCTAGAAGCAAAATGTCTTAAGGGTTAAAATGCCCTGAATTTTGAAGTCAGATAATCTTGGCTCAAATCTAGACACTGACATTTATTCCTGGTTAAGTTCCTAAAGGCAAGGTATGTATACTAAGTATACATAAATTATACATACCTTAAACTATGTCTATCTTTTTTCATAATGTGAAAGTCTGTGGAATGTCTTTCTCACATACTATGAAGATGAAATTACATAATGCATGTAAAACACCTTGGAACCTGGTGATTGCAGATGATATCAGTTGAAAATTAACCTGGAGGTAGTAGCAAAAATGGTTGCGATTATGGGACTATAGAAAAGTTAGAGTGATCATTTGAAACATGACAATGAATTAGAAAGATCAATTATTCCATGTTTGTAAAGCTTGGACAAATTATTTTAAGACACATGCAAACCTTTGAAAATATTTATGAAGATTGTCACACAATTTTTAATTTATTATGTGTTTGAGATGGCAGAGAGAGAGAGAAAAAGAATTCATCTGTCTTCTAACTCACTCTCCCATGGAACTGTAGTGGCCAGGGTTGGGCCAAGCTGAAGCCACGAGCTGGAACTCATTCTGGATCGCTCACATTGGTGGCAGAGACCCGGGTAGAGCTACTACTTACTATTCCTAGGATATATGTTCGCACAAAACTGAAACTGGGAAAGGATCGAGGACATGAACAACCGAAGTAGCACGTTAAATACCCTCCTAAACACTGGCCTCATGGACTACATCATGCAATCATTTTCCAAACTAAGAAAGATTTTTTGAAAGACTCTTTTTTGAGAAATGGTGTGGAAACCAGAAATTTCTGTCATTACTCCCAAACACAGGAAAGACGCATATTTTTCTCACATCCCATAGCAGCCAGAGTGACTGTGATGTGCACTATTTACAGCCTCTTCACATTACCCCTAAGCTGCTATAGCAGACAATTTCTTTTGCAGGCTCCTAACATGAATTTTTACAATGTCAATCAAGGCCAGAGGATTATACCATAATGACAGAGGATCACATCAGATTCATTTCTATCCTGAAAATGAAATACTACTGTCATTTATTACCAATCAAAAAATGTTTTGCAGAGGAAATACACTTGCAGGAATTCTTCAAATATAAACTCAGTTAATAATGGAATTGCTGCTTATCAGACACATCAGTCTTCTTTACATTGATATAATTCATTTAAAAATCCCTTCATCTTCATGATTATATGAAAGACATACTTTTTAGAAAGTAATCTTTAATAATGAGACATAAATGCAGCCTCCTCGGGGCCTTACGTAGCATTTGGTGAGAGTCTAGTGAGCAGAAATTCTAACCCACGAATGGGCCATCTGAATACCCCACTAAGCTGTGTTGTGATTCCGTTGTTTATCCTACCATTTGTGAGAGGGACACCAACACACCTGTGAACTGTCCCTGTACCTTATTTCCTTTTCCAGTCACTGGCATGATTGTTAGAAGAGAAGCTGCAGAAATGAGAGTCAGACAATCCCACCTATTAAGGTGATGTGCTTTCATTTGAAAAATTGCTTAATAGGTGGGAAAAGCTAGATTCTGCTGCGAAGGATCAGTTGCCTATCAAAATAAGAGGAATTTCCTTCCTTTCTGAGAAGCAACTAGCTTCATTGTAGTTCTATAGTTTTGAGACGAGCAAAGAAATTAAAAATCTTTTCCTCCCTGAAGGATTTGGAAAGTACCTTTTTGGAGGTTTAGAAGAAGAAAATCAGCCCAGTGTGGTAACCTCGTGTCTGAATCCTCACCTTGTATGTGCACGGATCCCGTAAGCACGCCGGTTCCTATCCCAGCTGCTTTACTTCCCATCCAACTCCATGCTTGTGACCTGGAAGGGCAGTGGAGGATGGTCCAAGGCCTTGGTAGCCTGTGGCTGCATTGGAAGCCTGGACAAAGCTCCTGGCTTCAGATTGGCTCAACTCTGGCTATTGCAACCACTTGGGTAGTGAACCGTCAGAGGGAAGGTCTTTCTTCTGTATCTCTTTCTCTTTGTAAAACTGTCATTCAAATAAAAATAAAAATAAATTTTAAAAAAGGAGAAGAAAAACCTATTTAACGTTTGGTACCTTGGAAAATAAAGTACGATTTCTATGGAAAAACTCAAAAATTCCGTTTTCTTCTATCTCCATTGTTTAATTCTCTCTTAAACTTCTGGGTCAACATCCTGCTAGTACTGGCACAAATGTGTAGAACATCAGTGAAGAAGGATTCTATGGGAAGCACTACTGGACTGTGACAACCGGTAAAGAAAGATGTGATGTTTAAAGTATCAACTGTGGGACTAAATCATACTTACTGAGAATGCAAATAGGGCAAAGGTTTATAAAAAAGAAAGAGTTCAGTTATTAGTAATAAATTGTGGTGATCTATTCTTCCTTAGGTATTTTTCTGCTGCTTGCATTAGTTACTTAGTCAAACCAATTCTGTAACCTTTTTATTCATCATGTTGAACAAAACAAACACATCTTTGATCCTACCTGCAACTCCCAGACCTGGTTCATGAAAAGCCATCAAGTAATAATTGATAAAGTGGCTAAAGTCACTCACCAGTAAAACAAGTATCTTTCACAAATGGTGTTGGAAAAATCTGGTCACTAAATGCCTTAGTACGATACAAGAGCCTCCCAAGAATCAACTCACGATGAATCAACACTCTAAATCTGAGACCTGAAACCATCAGATTATTATAGGAAAGTATAAGGGAAACACTGTTAGACATTACGGTAGGCCTTCGCTGATGACACCCCAGGAGCACAGGCAATAAAGGCAAACAGATAAATGGCACTGCATCAAGTTAAGAAGCTTCTGCATACCACAGAAAGCACTCAACGAAGTGAAGACACAGCCATAAGAATGGGAGAAAATATTTGTAAGTCATACATCTGATTACAAGATTAATATCAAGGATATGTAAGGAGTTCAGGAAACGCAACTACAACAGCAACAACAAACAATCCAGTTCAGACATAGGCAGAGGAGATGAACAGGTATTTTTCAAAAGATGATAAACAAATGTCCAAAAGAGACATGAAAGGATGCTCAAGATCAATATCCATCCCAAAAATATAAATAAAACATGAGAGTTCACCTCACCCCAGTTAGAATAGCTATTATCTAAAAAGTAAAAATTAAAAACATGTTGCTGAAGGTCCAACAGAAAAGATGGCATGATATACTGTTGGTGCACCTGTAAGCTAGTGCAATTTTTGCAGAATACTGTGGAGATTCCCTAGAAGTCTGAAAATTAATTTATCATAAATATGACTCAGCCAACCCACTGAAATATTCCAAAAGGAATATACCCAAAGGAATATGTATTTGGAATATACTCAATATATTTGGAATATACCCAAAAGAATATGTATTTGGAATATACTCAATGTATTTGGAATATACCCAAAGGAAATGAAATCTGCATTTGAAAGAGTTCTTTGAAGCCCCGCGCAACTGAATTCACATTAGCTAATCAACTGCTGAGTACATAAAGAAACCATAGCATACGTATATATGTGCATATATATTTGTATATACTATGAAGTATTTCTCAGACTTAAACAAAATTAAAATTCTGCCTTTCACAACAAAATGGAGAACCTTATGCTTACTGAAGTAAGTCACTCCCAAGAAGATAAATATCATATGTTTCCTCATTTGTGGTATCTAACATTCAGAATAAAAAAAAACAAGTATACAAACAAAATTCACCTTTTGAGATTTGACTGTTAATTATAGCCTTTGTATATACTCCTGAGGTAGAGTGATTTTTTTACTTATCTAGTGAAGGATTAAGTATGTGATTATTTTTCAAAAGTGAAAACATACCATTTTAACATTTAAAAGTAAAATAAAGACAGAAAATTAAGGGTGGGGAGAAGTATCATCATTCACTCAAATCTGTATGTATGAAATATATAAAATCTGTCCCCTTCATACACTTTTAAAAATTGTTCTAAAAAGAAGGCTCTCTTAAAGGCAGGACTAAAAACTCCTGAAAATAGCAATAGTTATTATCTGCTCAAGTTTGTAACCACTAGAGGAGTATGGAAAGGAGCAAAATCTTAGAACACACCATCCACACCAGTTTCTACATCACTCAGAATTGAACTGCTGTGGAAGCTTCCAGATCTGGGATCACAATGGAATGTGCAGTGACATGGAGAAAATTAAAACAAATGACTCAGGGTTAAAATTATAGACAGTAGCAGATGCATAAATTCTCATAGTTTCATTCCATGCACTACACAGTGAAACCTTGCAGTGGTGAATCAGAGAATGGTGAGTACCAGCAAATACGCCTGGCGCTCCAGACAGGTTTATGAACATGCATACATGTGAAATCATTTGGTCTTAAATTCACTGAGGTGTTTACAATTTACAACAGAAGTCACCATTTTAAAATGGTTTCTTGCTATATTTGATGATGCTTCATACACTCTGGTTACTGGCTCTACTTATGTAGGCCAATGCTTAGTCTGGCTCAGGTAAATATTTACTCAAGTAAGCCAGTACTTAGATAAGTCAGTATTTACTCTGGCTTGCTAAGGTAAGCCTTGCAATCACGATATACTACAAAAGCATGTATTAAAGATTGTGTAAAAATGAGACAGCTTCACTGGCAAATTTTGCAAAAGTTTTTGCAATAAAGGAACAATACTAAAGTGTACTAGCTCTCTAATAAAATAAATACAGAATACTGACCAACTCATTTTATGATGCTCCTATATAGCCTCATAAAAATCAGCTCAAGAAAACAAATTACAGGTCAAACTCATTGATGAATATGGATAACAAAGTGATAATCAAAACATAAGTAAATGGAATCCACCAATATGCAAAACAGATATCATGATCACTTTGTGTTTATTTTAGAAACTGAAAGTTGCTTAAATATTCAAAAATTCTGTCAGTATATGGCTGACATTTGGCTAGCATTTAGGACAGTGTTCAAAATACATGCAACCTGTGGAATGCTGGCTCCTAGCTCATGAGGTATATTCCCTGTCAGCACTGTGGGAGACTCAGATCGATTGTTCATCTCCTGCTCTCAGCCTGGCACTGTCCTGGCTGTTCAGGGGATTTGGGAGATGAACCAGAAGCAGAAGATCTCATTGTTTCTTCCTTTCAAATCAAATAAATAATTATAGGAATCCATCAGGATGATTTATCATAAATACAATATAGGAAAATCATGATTATGTCAGTCAATACAAAACTAGTAAAATTCAACATCCATTTAATTAAAGCTTCAAAATTAGGCATAGAAAAAATTTGGATAAATACTACATATAGAAACCTAACAAGCATCACAAATTCTAGTCAACCTGGTCCACTTTCCCTTTCTTCTTCTCTTCCTTTCTTTTCACAGAACCTAGTCAGTGTAACTCGTTACAAAAACGTATATCTTAAGGGTACAGACATTTATGATAAAACTAGAAAACAGATCTTTATATATTGTTTCCAGCATTAACATATAATTGGTGTTCAATAAATATTTGATGAAGGAATGATATTTACTCTATATGCCATGTAAAGAAATGGCATTTGTTGTAGCAAAGAGGTCTGTAGTCATTACAGCCATTCATTATAGTACAGTTGGTTTAAGCCAAAGAACTCAGACATGAAAAATGAATTTTAAAACACTAAAATTGAAAGTGAAGTAAAAAAAATCCCAGCAAATAAGATTTGGTCATTGCAAAAGCTGATGAAGAGATGTAGGAAGGCACATTGTCTTCTTGGAAATGTTTTTATGAATTACTAAAACCTGTCCTCTATATTTTGGAATTGCAGTAGTAGAATTCATAAAACTTATTCTCTTTTTATTAATAAAAATGGCTGGCAATAGAAAATTCAATGTAATAAATGGATAAATTATTAAAATAAGAGACAAAGGGGAGGAACAGCATTCACAGGAACAGTAGAGAAAAATTTGCAGTGGAAATTTTACAGAAAGAAGACAAGCACCATAGAGCAATGAGGACATTACAGTCTCACAGCAGTGAGCAACTGAAGCGCCAGTGACTCCTGCAGCTGGTGCCTGGAGGGGATGCTGTCTTCTTGGAGCAAGGCACCTGGCAATCACAGGGAGAAAATACTTTCTTTTTTTTTTTAATTATTTATTTATTATTTAACTTCATTAATTACATTGTATTATGTGACACAGTTACATAGATACTTGGGTTCTCCCCACCCCTCCCCAAACCCTCCCACCATGGTGGATTTCTCCACCTTGTTGCATAACCACAGTTCAAGTTCAGTTGAGATTCCCCCATTGCAAGCGTATACCAAACATAGAGTCCAGCATCTTATTGTCCAGTCAAGTTCAACGGCTTCTTAGGTATACCCTCTCTGGTCTGAAGACAGAGCCAGCAGAGTATCATCCCAGTCAATTGAAAGCTCCAACATACCATCAGCAAAAATTTACATCATTATGGAATTAATTGACATAGTAATGAGTAACCAATATGTTAAAAGTAAATGCGAGTTCCCAGCCACCTTCTGTGACCACCTCACCTATACTTCAATTTTAGTTTATACACAACATATAACATACATAACATAACATGTTATACATAACATCATATCATCTTAAATTAAGGCAAACATGTGGTATTTAACCTTTTGGGATTGGCTCATTCCCCTTAGCATTATGGTTTCCAGTTTGGCCCATTTGGCCACAAAGAACTGCATGAGGCAAGAAAAGGCTGCTATGGCCCACACATGACTGAGGGTTTTTATCAGAGGAATAAATCTGTGATCTCAACTGCTGAGTTTGGCTCTCCCATGCCCAGTCTATTATGACGTGCAAAATTCAACTTGTCAAGACAGAGCACTGGCTAACCCCTTTCAGCAAGGTAACTGGGGACCCCACTGTTTGAGGGGCTGGGAGTAGATCCTCTGCCCCTTGTGTCTGTGGGAGACCTGCACCCAGGGACTCCGGAGTTCTGTGCAATAGGACATTTCCGAGGCTTTGGAAACTAGCTGTGTGAGGCTGTTGTTCACAGCCTTCCTGGACCATCCCCAGGTGAGATGATGGAAATCCTGTGGAAGATCTCCAGAGAAAGGAGAGGACCAGGAGTCAACCAACTGATCTTTTTATTGAGTCTAATAGTGAAGTTTATATACAGGGTGATAAACAGGAAGCCATGAGCATTAGTAACAGTAACCTGATTGGTTACTGTTAACCCAACAATTTAAAGATCAGCTTTAGATACAATCTTTCCAGAGGAGAGCAACCTGCCAGCCTGGCCTGTCAGCGGGGGCCCGTAATTGGTTGCCTCATTTCCCCATTACAAGGTGGGCACCTCCCAAACAGAGGAAAACAGGCTGTGTATGTGTGTTCCGGGGCCACCTATCAGCCATCAGGCGAAGGCGGGATCTCAGTTTGTAAGTCCCCTGCTAGTTTCCAGGGGGTGCAGTGTGTTGCACCCTCGTGACCTCCAGCATAGGTCAGGAAGGCCCGGATGCACAGATGGCGACCCACCGCTGTATATGGGTATTTCTGTCTCACATTGAGGAACACACGCATCCTTTGCGCATTTCAGATGCCTGCCTGGGCACTGTGGGCACACTCTGGTGATTGGTTCAACTTGGCAGAGAGAGAGGCTGACATTGTGATCATATCAGCTGAGGTAAACATTCTCTCCCCCACTGCTAGGATAAAGGAGATGTACTATGTAAAACCGAGGTGTCATACTAGGCTCCCTTGGCCTACGCTTGAGAACTGGTGTGAGCTACCTGGTGTTACCCAGCATTCACCTCTGAATACTCGCTGGAGGAACAGATACTCTTTAGGCCTCAGAGGTATAATTCAAGGCTAAAAGTTAACAGGGGGAAAAACAGCAAGTTTTCCCATAAATGCCTGAAAATAAACATAGAAACACAAGTAATATGGGCAAGAAAGACAATATGATCGCCCCAAAGAAACACAACACTTTGGTATTAGAATGTGAGAATGAACAGATTGCTGAAAAGCCTGAAGATAAATTGAAAAGAATAACTCGAAAACATGGACAACAAATCACATGAGTTAAGAAATCCATATATGAAATGGATGAAAAATTATACTGGGAGGTGGAGATATTGGAAAGATATTATTAGAAATGAAGAATTCAATATGTCAACTTCTGTTTTTCTGTATTTCCTAATACAAAGGGGAGCTTTAGCAACAGACTTGATGAAATAAAGTGAATATTCAAGCAAGAAAACAAATTCTTGGAAATATCTCAGACTAAAAAAAAAAAAGAAACCAGAAAAAGTGTTTGAGCTTTATGGAATACTATCAAAATACCAAACATACCTATATTAAGAGTTCTTAACGTTTCAGAATAGAGAATGCCTGTGCAGTGAGATAATAGCAGAGGATTTCCATATTTTAGAAAAATGCAAGGTTAAACAAATAGTGGAGATACATAGAATCCCTAATGGACATAATGAGAAAAGATCTTCACTGAAACGTATTATACCCAGATTTTCACAAGTAAAACAAAGATTCCAAAGTGTACATGACAGAAATAAAGGGAGAAAACCCAATGTAATATAATCAGATGAAAAGGCAGATGATACAATGCCACTAGGGAAATAAAAAGGATTATTAGGTACCAACAGAAACAAATACATGGCAACATATCAGAAAATCTAAAGTACTGTATGGCTTTTTGGTCATATGCTATCTTCCCAAATTGAGTCATGAAGACATAAAAAACCAAAATAGACCTATGAGTAAGATAAAGATTGAATCAATAATTAACACTCTACCAACAAAAGCAAGCCCAGGACCATGGGGCTTCAGCGCTGAATTCTATCAATATTTTAAAGAAGAAATAATTGCAATTCTTTTCAAACTTTTCAAAACTAATAAAAGGGAGGGAATCTTACCAAACTCTTTCTGTTAGACCAATATCACCACAATTCCAAAATCCCTACTTCACATCTTATGCAAAATCAACTCACGATTTACCAAGGATCTAAACTTGTGGCCTGGTACCATCAAATTACTAAAAGAAACAAAAAGCGGGGAAGCTCTGTACGATACAGCTCTGGGCAAAGACGACTTGGCAAAGGAGCACAGGAGCACAGGCAATTAAAGCAAAGATAGGCGTACTTCTGTGCTGCCAAGGAAATTGTCAACAAAGGGAAGAGCCGACCAACAGAATGGAAGAAAATATTTGCAAGTCATGTACCTGAGAAGGGATTAATATTCAGTATACAGAAGAACTCAAGAAACTAAACAGCAAGAAAACAATTAGTTAAGAAATGGGCAAGAAGCATAGACAGGTACTTTTTCAAAAATTGAAATGCAAAGGGCCAATAGACACAAAAAGAAAAGTTCAGTATTGTTTGTCATCTCAGAAATGCAAATAAAAGCCAAATGACATTTCTCCTCACCGTAGTTAGAGTGGCTATAATTCAAAGCTCAAAAAACATTAAAAAGCTGGTTAGGATGTGAGAGAAGTTAACCTAACATGCTGCTGGCTAGGATGGAAATTAATACAACTTGTGGAAGACAATCTGGAGAACGCTCAGAATTGTGGAAATATATCTGCGATATTACCCAGCCATCCCACTTCTGCAAATTTAACCATAGGAAGTGAAATCGGCACATGAAAAAGCTACTTTTGCTCCTGCTTTTTAATAACAGCTCAATTCGTAATACTTAAGATGTGAAATCCACTCAAATGCCAATGAAAGTGAATATATCACTATGGTGTCCCTGAATAGAGATTTCCAAATGAAGAGTGATGAAGAAAGATATAGAGAAGGAATATATGTTCTATGATTCTATGTATAAATAGAGATAAAAATATGTAAAGCCAAGGTAATGTGTTCATGGGATTACTATTTGGGTACCAATATCCAAAATAACAACAACCAAACTTAGGACCCAAGGCAGGAGAATGAAGGGAAGAGAAGAGTTAACAACTATCAAGAGACACTATTGGTAGAAAGTGTGATGGTGGACAGTTTCCTATCACTTGGCCTCCATTGACGGCTATGTAAGTGTCCACTACATAATAGTACATTAATCTGTGAATTCATGTTTTATACAACTCCTAGATATCTTTTTACACAACACTGTCACAAAGACAAAATGTCATGAAGGGCCTGAACAATACAGCAGTAAAAATGTCCTCCAACAAGAGAAATTTTAAATACATCTTCTTAGGAATTCTTGACCTTGGCACCACTGAAATCGTGAGCTGCAAATCTTTGTTGTTGGTATCCATCCTATGCACCACAGGATGTTTAGCTGCAGCCCTGGCTTCTACCCACCAAGTGCAAGGAAGACTCCCTTCCCTTAATTGTGACAATCAGTTGAGAAACATCGACTTACAGGAATTAATCCATGGCAGGACTGCTTTTCCATCTCATGTTACACATTGTTTTAGAGTAGAGCAGCCTTCTTGAAGTATCATTTTTTTTTCTCTATGATGTTACTTTGGGCACTTTCTTTCCCTTTTTTTCTAATTTACATTATAATCTTAGGTTTTCAATTCCTTTTAATTTGTTTTTTAATTTTTTATTATATTTTTGACAATCTTTACATAGTTAATTATGGTAAAAAGGTTCAAGGGCTATAGGAAAATGGGTAAGACTATTATTTCCATGTTGTTTCCTACATGTATCTGAGGTAAAGGGGGATCTTGAGGGAGAAGCCCCATCCAGTTTCCCACCCACCCCAAGTCCCAGATGTGAGGCATGCTCCGAGATTCTTGCTCAAGTGGTTTTGATAGTTCACCAGTTATGAATCGCTGCCAATCTCACCACTCCAAGCACAATGAAGTCGTTGAAGAATCCACTGATTGACATAGTCCATCATAGAGTCTTCATTTGCCCAGTATTTCGCTGCTAACATATAGCTGAGGTGGTTGGTTGATAATTCCTTTTAATTTGTTCTCTGAATTTGTGGACCCATGTGGCTATAGAGGAACAGTTATTTTGCTTACAATTATTGTAAACTTTATGTTGTAAGATTTGGTAACATTGCTGTAGTGGAGATATTTTAAAATAGAATGCAATCAATGTGGCTATCTGATATTAACGTTGTAATCTCAGTCTTCATTAAACAGATTATAAAGAAACCTCAGGGAATTAGCCACCACTAATTATGATAATATAATAACAAGAGAATTATTCTCAGCAACAACATTTTCCCTTTCCCCTACCTCCATACCTTGTTTTCCTTTCTTGTTAATAAAAACAGCATTTGCAGTTACAACTCAACCAATCATGTCAATTGTCGTTTTCAGCTAGGCACTTCAAGAGCTAAATTTAGAGGGTACAACCCACACCAGCTGTGGCATTTTTATTGCCATACTTTAAGTCATTACCAGTAACTGGAATCTGTACTTTGCTGAACTTTCTAACATAAGCTCATTTACAGCACATTCAGTATGCATTTTTGAGAAAATGAGAACCAATGTTGCTAACTTTCTGTGTTTTAATTGGTTGGAAATTTCCAAACACATCTGTGGGACAAGCAATGATAAGCCATCCCCTGCCAAAAAGATTTTTAGTTTGACTATTCATATTTGTATTTGAGATAAAAATCAAGATCAATCCTATAATTCTTGGAGGGTTGATTTTGTTTCAAGACTGTCCTCTACGAACAGTCATTTTCTGCTGCATTCTTGCTCTACTTTTCACACATGTGCAGTTAGATGGAATTAGTGCAAAGCTACAAAATGGACAGGCCAGGGAGGGTGACCCCAGGTTCTTGCATGCATGGTGTTTCCTGGCCTATTTTTCTCCCTTGCACCTGAGCTTGCTCACAGTCTGACCCTAGTTCTCCTGATATTCTGTCATTCCTGCAGTGTCAAATTCCATTTCCAGAACTGTGTTTCTGCCTCTCCAGCCATTCATATCCTGAATTCCTCCCAGCCAGTCTTCTCTTCAAAACACAGTTCAGGACAGATTTGTGAAACATGTTATTCAGAGATGATACATGCCTAGTTTTTTCCATCTTGATCTTTTATAGCATTTGGAGAACTCTCAGTTCTCTCTTTTTTTTTTATAAACTCATTCCAAAGCAGAAACATAAAACATAATAAGGATTACAAAATATGCATGGAATGTTCTAACTTCTTTGAACTTTATAACAATATAACGAGAAAGTTCTCTTTATCATCATTCTATGATATGAAAACTGAGGCACACAGGGAGGTTGAAGAAGTTGTCCAAGAATTGATAGAGGCCATCTCTGAATGCTAGAAGAAAGCTCTAGGCAGGATTTTGTAATTGCCAGAATGCTGTTAAGGTCCTCATAGTTGCATACACCAGTAAATCTGCTTTAAATTCCTATGACTCCTTGTACTTCTCCAGGTGCACTTGTCAGGCATTAGACACTATTTTCCAGATTAATAGTTCTCAGATGAGGAAAGGTGGGAGGTGGGGGTGATGGTGACAAGAGTCTGTTGGGAAAACAATTGAGAGATGCAAGAGTTTAACAGTTATAAATAGGCTGCTGGGACAATGCACATGACAAATCTTCAACAATAGGATACAGCTTACAGAATTTTCCAAGTTGATGTGACAGCAGACTCCAGCAGCACCATTTGAGAGTTATTCTGCAAGAAAGAGTAGACATAAATTTCAGTTTTTAGGGTTAGGAATTTCTTCTTCCATGAAATAATTGCTTGACTTTAGGCAAGTCAGTGAAATGTCATGGGAATAAACACACTTACTTCATAGGGTTATCATCATAAATGAGTGCTGGGTTGCATAACAAATAATTTTTAAATCTTTATTTGTACTTTTATTATTATTATTTTTTATTTGTACTTTTTTATTCACTGGGCAAGCATCTGAAGCAAAGAACAATGCATACATATTTTTTAAAGGGCGCAGAGGAAAACATAGGCTACTAAATCTTTCTTGACACATTAATTCCTACATCAACTAAGCTGGTAAGGAGCTGCCCCATTACAGCTAGTTTAGGTCAACATGTCTCAGCCAATTATGCTTCCAGAGAGCCAAAAATAATACAGAGCTCACCATGTAAGCCAGCAGCGCTGATTTCCTCAGCGTCACCAAACCAAAGCCAATTACGTTGACTAGTCTTGACCTGAAGCCATTAGAAAAATAAAATGGCTTATTTAGACATGACTCAGGATTTTTCATATGCTAACTTTTGAAGGTATTGTCAAGATAACTTCCCTATAATGAATTGCTTTTGACATCTTTTTGCACAAGGAGGAGATCATCTGCTAGTGTGCCTGCAGCTACTCTGCACAACCTCAGAAAAGGCTACAACACATGGTCAGTTTCACCTCACAGGTCATCTTCTGTTAATTTCCTACCTGACAGTTCTTCAGCACTTAGATCTGCAAACTTCTCAAAACACATTTGATCCTAAAATACCGGATAAGGAGGAAAGTTGAGACTTACAGGACCCAGATTTTGGTGCAGCAAGTTAAACCACAGCTTGTAATCCTAGGATCTTACAGTGCCATTCCAGCTCCCTGCTAATGCATTTAGGAAGAAAGCAAAAGATGGTCCAAATACCCTGGCGCTAGCCATTAGCTCCCTGCTAGTATGCAAAGGAAAGCAATGGAAAATGGCCTAAGTATTTGGGTCCCTATACCTACATGGGAGACCTGGATGAAATTCCTGGTCTTGGTATTGGGTGAGCTAAGACCTGGCTGTTAAAAACGTAAGAAGAGTTATCCAGTGAATTTAAAATAGACCAATATCTTTTTCCCTTTATCCCTGTCTCTGTCTCCACTCAACCTCTAAAAGGAATAAATTAAAAAAAAACTTGAATTGCTTTCTGTCATGGAAGAACTTAATCAGACTTTATACCAATTATTTTAACAATGGGGGAGGAAAGAGTTAAGGGTCCCATCTAAAGATGCCAAACTCCCACATAAATAAAAAATTATAAATGTTTATAACTTTTTAAAAAATCAGGTTAGTATCTTTAGGTCAAATGACAGATTTGACTTACATATACATCGTATATATATTAGATATATATGTGTGTATAGATAGATATAGATGTAGATATAGATATGTAGATTTCAATACAATAATTTCTCTCCTTTTCTGCTACTTGGCCTTTCAAATAGAGTGCTTCTACATTCAGATTCAGTACCAAATGATCACAACAGCCAGAACTAGGCCAAATCAAAGCCAGGAGTCTGGAATTTCACCTGAATTTCCCATATGGATGCAGAAACACAAGTACTCAGACCATCTTGCACTGCTTTACAAGGCATAATAACAGGAAGCTGGATTACAAGCAGAACAACCAACACTTGCACCATTGCCTGCCTTGGAATGCCAACATTGCAGGTGATGCCTGACCTCCTAGGACACAATTCTGGCTCCTCATAGCACAGTATCATTTTAATAGAAAAAGGTCAAAACCTTGGAATCTAGTGAAAAATGCCCATAATAGAATGCTACTGGTGTGAGAAACTGGTAAAGGTGCAGGGGAAAAGCCCAAGAGACTAATATTTAATTCCTTAAGAACGAATTTATTCTCTGGATATTGGCAAACTTTTTCTATAAAGGACAAGATAGTAAATATTTCAGGCTCTGTATTCCCTGTTGGAATTTCTCAGCTTTGCCACTCTAGTACAAAAGCAGCCTTCACACAGTTTAAATTAATGAAGATTGTTATGTTCCATACAATTTCAGTTAGGAGGTGGATGTTTGGCCCTCCAACTAAGACATCAGCTGGGTCCCTTGCAGCCCATGTTGTTGTATCTGAAGTTGATTCCCAGATCAACTCCCTGTTTCAGCTTTTTACTAATGTAGATTTTGAAAAGCAGCAGGTGATATGGGAGAGTGGTTGGATTTCTGCTGACCAAGTAAGAAACTTGGATTGAGCTTCTGGCTTTGGTCTGGCTGCCCTGGTCCAGATGTTGAATTTGTTTCGGGAATAAAACAACTAATGAGAGTTCTCTCTGTCTCTTTGTATCTGTGCATATGGCTCTCCCTGTGTCTGTCTAATAAACAAAATAATTCTATTTAAAAAAAACTTCATTGCTGCTATGGGCATTTTAACCACATATAATATTATTTCTTTTTTTTATTAATCATTTTGCATTATGTGACAGTTTCATAGGCTCTGGGAATCCCCCCACCCCTCCCCACACCCCTCCCCCATGGTGGATTCCTCCACCTTGATGCAGTATTACAGTTCAAATTCAATCAAGATTCTTTCCTTGCAAACATATACCAAGCGTAGAGTCCAGCTACTTATCGTCCAGATGGGTTGAACAGTTTCTTGGGGAGACCATTTCTGGTCCGAAGTTAGAGCTGGTAGAATATCATCCCAGTCAATTAAGAGTCCCAATATAACATCAACAGCAATTTGCAATATTATGGAATCGACATGGTTTTGAGTAACCAGTATGTTAAAAAAAAAAAAAAAGCAAGTCCTAACCACAACCTATGATTAGCTCATTGACATTTCAATTTTAGTTTATATTCAGGACCGGCTGCTATATACCTTAAAATGGCTATAAGGTACCATTCAGCTGTCTCGTGTCTATTTCATTTTAGTATTTAGCCATTTGTTGTGTTGAAGTATAATTTTGCTGATCTTGGCAGATTTTAGGATAATCTAGACTGGCTTGTAACTCTAACAAGACATTTGTCGACATTTAAGGTGCAGAACACATTTTTTTGGGGGGAGGGGCCGTGCAGGAAAATCCTCAACACCATGGTGAGGAGTAACTAATCTTTGTGTCCCACCCAGCGAGGCATGAGCCAACCCACGCCAGCTCTTTCCTGTCAGATTCCAAGCTCTACTTTTTGTTGTTTGTCTATTTATTTTAGGTTTTTTTTAGTTTGTATGATTGATTGTTTGCTGTGAGGGGTTTTCAAAGCGATCCCGATGGTCATTGCGAGGGAGGGCGGGGGTCCAGAGGTGGAGCCACGCTCAGACCAGAGAA
The DNA here is from genome assembly GCF_030435755.1 of Ochotona princeps. Lineage (NCBI taxonomy): Eukaryota > Metazoa > Chordata > Mammalia > Lagomorpha > Ochotonidae > Ochotona > Ochotona princeps. The sequence goes on from NC_080835.1 coordinate 84,168,452, forward strand.
AGCTCTCCTCCCTGGTCCCGAAGGACAGGGATGGAAGAAGTCCAAACACTACCGCGCAGAAACCAGCGTCATCGGAAAGACAACCAGAAGCCCTGAGCGGTCCGCAGAAACAGAAGAACAATATTATTTCTTAATAAAGGTTATGATTTAACTTAAACATTTAAAATAGAAAGGTTATTAGCTGCTTAAATTTTAAGCTAGTTAAATGTATGAGTTACAATGTGGTAATGTGGTAACAATATGTGCATTTAAAGTTTAATGATAATCATTTCCATCTCCTGAAACATTGTGCTAAACAAAGCTTTGACTCTCAATTTGTTACTTATAGTGATCAAGTCAGACTAATGTTTTCCTCTGCTATCCATTACTTTATGTTTGTGATTTGCAAGTTCCTTTAATGTATTCTTGAAATAAATAACAGGTTATTGTGAGGTGTAATTAGTCATCACACTATGATATAGAATACTAGAATGGATTCTTTCAATCTAATTGTGCTTTTCTACTTGTTATTGAACCTCTCTCTAGCCTCTGTTCACTGTCAATTTTTTCACCTCTGCTAATTAGTCAACACTCATGCTGTTGTTTTAACTTCCACATATGAAAGAAAAAAATGTTGTTTTTCTGTCTCCACATGATTTATTTCATCTAGTACCTACATATGTTTAAAATAATGGGATTTCATTCTTTTCTATGGATGAATAATATTCCATTGTGGGGCCTGGCGGCGTGGCCTAGGGGCTAAAGTTCTCTCCTTGAAAGCCCCGGGATCCCATAAGGGCACCGGTTCTAATCCTGGCAGCTCCACTTCCCATCCAGCTCCCTGCTTGTGGCCTGGGAAAGCAGTCGAGGATGGCCCAATGCATTGGGATACTGCACCCGTGTGGGAGACCCAGAAGAGGTTCCAGGTTCCGGGAATCGGATCGGCGGACACCGGCCCGTTGTGGCTCACTTGGGGAGTGAATCATCGGACGGAGGATCTTCCTCTCTGTCTCTCCTCCTCTGTGTATATCTGGCTGTAATAAAATGAATAAATCTTTTAAAAAAATATTCCATTGTGTTCCATTCTATATTTCTTTATTAGTGTACTCATTATTAATCATCTAGATTAATTCCATATTTTATTTTATGTGAGAGGTGCTGCAATGAAAATGGGATTGCATGCGGTGAAAGGTGGAGATCTTATTTCTGCAAGTTGCTATTCAATCGTCCCAACAACATTTTGTGAACAGAACAAAATTTTTTAAATTATTTATTTGTTTATTTATCTTTAATAATCTTACTTAGTTGATGAGGGTACAAAGGGTCAAGGGCTACAGGAAAGTGAGTAATACCATTGTTTCCACACTAATATCATCATTTTTTCCCTATGTCTGAGGTCAGGGAGAAACAAAGGGAAAAGCCCCAACCAGCCTCCCACCCAACCCAGGTCCCTGATGGTCCTGCTCAAGCAGTTTTGATAGTTCAACAGTTCTGAATTGCTGCCAATCTCGCCATTCCAATCACAATGAAACCTATTCAGAATCCGCTGGCTGACATAGTCTCTTCGTGGTTGGAGTTCTGGACTGGCAAACCCACACAAGAATCAGGTTTGGGATCATCTCAGATGAAGTTTCTTTGGAGATCCCTCCAACTGAACTGCTGATCTCAGAACAAAATTTTGTCTTTGTTAATTTCAGTTATTTTGCTGAATATTAGTTAGCTTTATCTGTGTGGATTCACTTCTGGGAGTCTCTGTTGTGTTCCACTGATCTCTGTTTCTGTACCAGTACCAGACTGTTTTGATGACCATTGCCCTGTAAGACGTCTTGGCATCATGATTTATTTAGTTTTATTTTTATCCTTCAGCCTAGTTTTGGTTATTCATGCTCTCTTGAGTTTCCAGATGAATTTTTGTATCACCTTTTCTATTTCTCAAAATATTGTTAGGTTTTTATTAGATTCAAATTGAACCTGTGTTTACTTTCAGCGAGATTTATTATTATTATTAATATTATTATTATTTTGATGATCTTTACATAGTTGATTAGGGCACAAAGGGTCAATAGCTACAGGAAAGTGGGTAAGACCATTGTTTCCATATTCTCCTTTTTCCTTCCTGTATCTTGGGGAAGGAGAGAGATAAAGCGTCAAGTCACACCCATCCTCCCTACCATTCCAGGGTCCCCAGTGTGGGGCATGCTCCAAGAGCACTGGCTCAAGTATTTTAGATTGTCAATCTCACCATTCCAGACACAATGAAATCTCTCTAGAATCCACTGGCTGACATAGTCCACCTTAGAGTCTCCATTTGCCCAGATTTTCACTGCCAACACTTGACCAGGGTAATTGATCAATTTGTTCTGTCCTCCTTCCTCTGCTGTGGTACCAGGTATCCTGTGCAAGCTCCATTGTACTGCCATATCCTCCACATACATTTGCATATAGAGTCCACTGCTCCGTCTGAGCCTCCGAGGAGGCCCAGCTTTGACACATACACTCCATGGTCAGACCATGGAACCTGCAATTCTCTCCATGGTTGGGATTCTGATTCCAGCAATTCAGTTAGGGGGGTCCCTAAGGACACTTAATCTGAGGTGATCCCTGACCTGATTCTTCTTTGTGCTTGCCAGGACAGGGTCCAGCACAGATTACCACCCCAAGCAACTTAGGCACATGCTGGAGGTTGCAATTGCTGAGTCAGTTCTGTCTCCAGCTCTGTCTTCTACACAAACTAATGGCTGTTGCAGCCCAACCCAATCTGGCCCACCACACACCCAGCCTTCATGTACAATAGTGGGAGCTGCAGCCTAGTTGGAACAAACCAGAATAACCCCCAACAGGCCTGCCCCCTTCCCTGAGTCCCATGCTTGCCAGTATGTGTAGCAAACTGGTCCAGTCAGTCCCACATCCCATTCAGCTCTCATACATGTCAATAGGCATTGTAGCCTGGTTCAACACAACCAGCCCTACTATCCAGCCCACACATGAGCTGGTGGGTGCCACTCTCTGTCTAGCCGTGCCTGTCCCAGTCCTGGTTCTCATGCTCACCAGTGGGAGTGGCAATTCAAGAGGGAGGTACCCACTGTTTCCCTACTGGGTCTGCTCCCATTCCCAGATCATGCACTCTCCAGATGGTTCTGCAGTTTAACTTGACAGAATTAGCCCCCAGTGCCAACATCTGCCAGCTGAAGCTGTGACAAAGCCCACCCAACCCACACCCAATCTGACTTTCACTTGAACTAGTGGGAACAGTCAACCCAGTCTGGATTTTTCCTGATCCAGCCCACATGAGGGCAACAGGTATTGTAGCCCTGCCTAACCTGGTCTTTCCCCATCCCAACTCATGTTCTCCAGTGGGAGTGGTGGTCCAGCAGGGGAGTCCTCCACAGCCCCCTGCCTGGGTACATCCCCTAACCCCCTGCTTCTCACATGTGCTAGTTGAGTGCTGCAGCACGGTCTGGTATGGCCCACCTCTCCTCAGCATTTGCCAGTGGGTGTAGCCTGACTGGGCCTGGCCCACCCCTAATTCCAGCTCACATTAGTGGGGACCACAACCTGGCCTGTCCCAGCTGGCACCCAATGCCAGTCCTAATATATACTGGCATGTGTCGTGACTAAACTTAGCCCAACCCAAACTCTGTTCTGGTTCTTGGATTCACCCGCAGGTGATGTGACTTGACCCACCCTTGTCTGCCCCGACCTGCACTAAATATATGCCAGTGGGTAACATTCCCTGCACTTGTCTGGGCTGCTCCCTATCTTGGTTCTTGCATTCACCTACAGGGACTGTGTCCTGACAGAGGAGTTTCCCAAGCTCCTCCATCCAAACCTCTCCCAGTGCCAGATCTTGTGCACACCGGTGGGTCCATGGGCCAGCCCTACTCAGTCTACCTCCTGTCCTAGCAGGAACAGTGACCTTTCCTGACTGGCCTTCAACCCATTCTGACTTTTATTGTTGGGTGTTACAGCCCAGCCAAACCTGGCCCACACCCAGACACAGCTCACACATGGCTCAGTAAAGGCTTAGGCATTGCCTAACCCGTCCTACACGTACTTTGGTTCTCTCAAGCACCAGTTGGTGCTGGAATCTAACCCAGTCAGGTATGTCCAGCTCTAGTCCACACTTGTGCTGAGGGACACTGCAGCCATATATAGATTAGACATCAGCCCCCAATCCAGCCCCTGCACTCAGAGTGGAAACCACAGCCAAGCCAGGGTATCCCTTTAGTTCCCCAACCAGGCCTTTACCCAGCCATGGATCTTGCAAGTGCCAGTGGTTGCTCTGACCCAGCTTGGCACAGTTCCTTACCTGTCTTGGCCTTTGCCTTTGGATACTGTAGCCTGGATTTGACCCAGCCTGCCCCAAGTCCTGACTCACTGGCTGCTGCAGGAACCTGGCCCTGCTCACTCTGCTCCCATCCCTGGCTCATGCAAACTGGTAGGTGCAACAGCCTAGCCTATCATGACCTGTGCTCCACCCTGGTTTCTAAACTTCCCAGTGAGCTAAGGTTTGCTCAGCCCTGACCTGTCAGCCCCCTTCCAAAACCAACCCATGACATTTTGACATTGTTAATTCAACAAATGTAGGAACATGGTAAATTTTTCCATCTTTTGCTTTCTTCTATTTCTGCTTTTAATGTTTCATGATTTTCATCCTATAGGTCTTCCACATCTTTGGTTAGGTTTATTCCAAAATATTTATGGTTCTTTTCCAGTGTCATGAAGGGGATTGTACTTTCTCAGACATAGAGTTATTTGTGCATACAAGGGCCTTCAATTTCAGTCCCTTGATTTTGTATCCTGCTATACCAATAAACTCTAAGTTCCAAGTTTCTTCATTGCATCTTTTGATTCTCTAATGTAGAGAATTAAGTCATGAAACAGAGGTAATTTTAATTTCTTGTTTACCATATAAATTCCTTTAATTTCTTCTTCTTGTCTAACAGCTCTAACAAGGACTTCCAATCCTATGTTGAATAGCGGTGGTGAATGTGGATGGCCTTGTCTAGTTCCATATCTTAGTTGGATGGCTTCCAGTCTTTCCCCATTTAGCATGATACTGGTGTTAGATACTTTCCTTTGATTCTGTTGTACAATAATCATTTTATGCCTATCTTTTTGGAGTTTTTAGCATGAAGTGATGTTGTATTTTATCAAATGCCTTCTCTACATCTATGGAGATGATCACATGGTTTTTATTTGTTAAATTATTGATGCGGTGCATAACATTTATTAGTATTGTATGTTAAAACATGCTTGCATTCCAGGGATGAATTCCAGCCTCATTGGATTATGTTGGTTAGTATTTTGTTGAGGATCTTTCTGATCATTCATCCAGAAAAGGTTGGATTCTGTTGATTATTATTTTGTTGAGGTTTTTGCATCTATGTTCATCAGGGATATCAGTCTATAGTTTTCTTTCACTGTTGCATCACTATCTGGTTTTGGAATTAAGGTGATGTTGCTTTAAAGGACCTAAAATTCACAACCATCAGCCCTCAAACCATTAGAGGAAAATAAAGCAAAAAATCTTTAAGATATCAGCCTTGATGAGGACTTCTTAGAAAAGTCACTGAAAACACAAGCAATCAAAGTCAAAATAAACAAATGGGGTTATATCAAACTAAGAAACTTCTGTCCAGCAAAGGAAACAAGGAAACAATGAAAAGAATGGAGAAAATCTTTGCATAGTATAGAACTGATAAGGAACTAATATCCAGGATTTACAAAGAGTTGCAGGAACTCAATAAAAGCAAAAGAAAACAATCGTGCTAATGAATGGGCAAAGTGAATGATCAGACATTTTACTAAAGAACAAATTCAAATGGCTAATAGAAATGAAAAAAAATGCTCAGGCTCCCTAGCTATCAGGAAAATACAAACAAAATCACATTGAAGTTCCACATAACTCCAGTGAGATTGGCCTACACTCAGAACTCTAGTAATAATACCTGCAGGCGTGGGTGTGGAAAAAGGTACCATCCACTAGTGTGGATGTACAAATGTAGGCTAGTATAGCCACTATGGAAGTCATTAAGGATGGTGCTCAGACAAACAGAAATTGATTTACTGTATAACCCAACTATGGCATTCCTAGGAATATATCCTAGGAAAGTGAAATCTGCATATGAGAGAGTGACCTGCACCTCTGTATTTATAGCAGCACTATCTGCAATAGCAGATGTGAAAACAACCCAGCTGTCCTTGTAAGAGGAATAGATAAATAAACTATGGCATATCTGCTCCATGGAATACTACCCAGCCATTAACAAATAATGAAATTTTTTTTTTTTTTTGCAACAAAATGGTCCCAACTAGAAACCATTATGCTCAGTGAAGTAAGTCAGTCCAAAGGGCAAATGTCATATTTCCTCTTTACTATAAAAACAACAATCATGAAAAATACAAAGCAAATAGATATGTAGGTTAATAACCATATACATATATTCTCATAGATGAACTGTGTAACGGAGATTAATATATCAGGAAATAAAGATACAATAAAATAGGCATCTTTATTCTCAAATAAAGAAGGTCTCCCAGAGAAACAGTTAAAAATATCTTGATAGTATGATACTGCATGTTCTACCATTGCCAATATGTACAATGCCATGATGCACTTAAATAATAGAATGCTAACCTTTCAACTGTTACTAAAGCATTATGCTACTGTAATAGTATTGGGGAAATGGTACAAGGGCCAAATGGGAAGGGATAAAGAGCGATGAGGGAAATTCCTATATGTACAAAACTGTATCATGGAAAATAATAAAAATAATTTTATAAATGGGATTGCAAATATCTGACAAGTATTTTCTTCAGATATGTATACACTCATAAGTAGAATAGTTGGTTCATATTGTAAATCTCTTCAGTTCTTTGAGAAACCTTCATACTGGTAATCATAATGTTCATACTAATTTACATATGCAATGGCTGTATATGATTTCTATTTTCTCAAAATCATTTCTCCACCATATTTTAAATTATGCTTTATTAGATATACATACATGTATATAATTATTTTACGGTTTCACTCTTTAAAAAGATATTTATCTTTTTATATATTAGGAAGGCAGAATTCCAGGGGCCGGGGGACAGAAATCTTTCATCTACTGGTTCACTCCTCAATGGCCACAACAATTGGAGCTGTGCCAGGCTGAACCCAAGAGCCTGAGCCTCCTACATGAGTTTAGGGGCTCAGGAACCTGGGCTGTATTTGCTGCCTTTACAGGATCATGAGCAGAATGCTGGATTAGAATTGGAGCATCCAGATTTCATTGGATTCTCTATGGGATGCCTAGGGCCCAGGGAGCAACTTAACTACTATGAAATGATGCTGGTGCCAATTATTGTCTTCTTGATAACAGTCATTCTAGCTGAGGTGATATCTTATTGTTATTTTGACTTGTACTAACTTTATGGCTAATGATTGTTAATTTTAATTTGATTGGTTGCTTTGATGTTGAGTTTTTGTCTATATATAACATGTATAGCATTACTCCATCATATGCGTAGTTTGCAAGCACTTATTTCATTGTATAAGCTATCACTTCACACTGCTGATTCTGTCCTTTCTATACAGAAACTTGTTAGTTTTATGCAAAACTATTTTTCTATTTTTTTCTTTAATTACCTGTACTTTGGGAGTCTTAATCAAAAAGTCATTTGCCTATGCCAATGCTTTTAAGTGTTTCACTTGTTTCCTGCTGGTAGTTTGATCATTTCAGGTCTTACCTTTAGGTATTTTTCACCTACCCAGAATTGTTTTTTGTTCAGAATGAATGGTGCAGTAAGCTTTCAATTTTCCTTATATGGATATCCAAATTTGCTTATTCTGTTTATTAAAGACCCTGTCTTTTCTCCATTGTCTCTGTTAACAATCAGGTGTGTGTGTGAGTTTGTATTTGTGTGAGAGACAGAGAGAGACAGAGTCAGAAACACACACATGGAGGAAGGGAAGGTGGGTGGGAGAGAGAGAATGAATGAATCAATTCTGGAATCTCTGTTCTGTTTCTTTGGCTTATGTGTCTAAAAAAAAAAAAAATGAAGGCCGTGTGAAGCATGAGAGGCAGAAAGAGAGATGGACACCTTCCATCAACTTATTCATTCCCCAAATGGCTACAATAGCCCAGGCTAGTCTTGGACAAAGCTAGGAACCTAGAATTACACACAGGTCTCCTACGTTGCTATCAGGAGCTCCAATTCTTAGGCCACGTGCGCACTTCCTAGGTTCAATACTAAGGAGCTGGTTTGAAAGCAAGGCTGCCAGGACTCCAGCTAGCATAGCTATGACATTGCAAGTGGTAAATTAACCTGTTATACTAGAAATCCAACCCCATTATATGTCCTATTTTTACATCACAACCATACTGTTTGAAATACTCTAGCCTTGTAATTTATCTCAAAATTGAGTATTGTGTTGCCTCCAGCTTTATTGTTTTGCTCAAGGTTATGTTGCATATTCAGGTCTTTTCTGGTTCCATACAAATTTCATAATTCTGTGAAGAGTGTCATTGATATTTTGATGGGGATTACGTTGAATTCATAAATCACTTTCAGTTGTATGGACATTTCACCAAAATAAAGTCTTCAATGTCTTACATTTTTCTGTATCTTCTTCAATTTTTCCCAACAATAATTTGCATTGTAGAGTACTTTGAAATATATGGGGATAAAATTATTACTGGGTAATCACTTGGTTTTATTCTTAGTTTTGTTCTTAGTGAATTATCATTATATAAAATTGCTACTGCAGCTCAGCACAATGGCTCAACCACTGGATCCTCACCTTGTAAGTACCAGGATCCCAGGTGGCGCTGGTTTGTGTCCCAGCCTCCCCAATTTTCATTTGCTTCCTTGTTCATGTCTAGGCTGCTCCACTTTCCAACTAGCTTCCTGATTATAGTCTGGAAAAGCAGTAGATGATGGCTTAATGCCTTGGAACCCTGCATCTGCATGGGAGACCTGGAGGAAGCTGCTGGCTCCTGGGTTCAGATTAGCTCAACTCAGCTCTGGCCATTGTGACCTTTTGGGGAGTAAACCAGCCAATGGGGGCGATTTCTGTATCTCTCCTTCTCTCTTTAGGTCTGATCTGCCTTTCCAATTAAAATAGATATCTTTTTTTAAAAAATTGCTGATGCTCTTGGTCGTGTACTTCCTTCTCTCTAGCACTCTCGACTCTTGGCCTTCCCAGTACCTGCTTGCTCTCTGGCTTCCACAGACAGACTCTGAAGACAGGTATCACCTGAGCATGGCCCCTGTGTGTCTGTATTCCTCACCCTCTGTTCACTGCTTGGGCAGGACATTGAAAATAAAATACTAAGATGCTTTGTATTTCTAATTTGTGTACTATCAGGAATTCCAGGAACGGTCAGGCTTAGCAGTAGTGGAATGTGGGCAGAGAAGCCAGGGAAAGGTGAATGTCTGCAGCTTTGTAAGTGTGCTCAGGTTGCTTGCTATATGTCTGGGGAAGCTGGGACTTAGGACTTCAGTTTAACGGATGGACTTCAGGTTAAGGATCATTTGTTCCTCCTGGGGTTATGATTGACTTGATTGCTATGTGGACTTGTGACTTGCAATTTCTAGTGGGCCCTGTTATCCCCAAGCTTTGTTAATAAACCTTTAAAGACCTCCTTAATAAACCTTAAAAATTTACTAATGAATTTTGTACATCCATAATGTATCCAGCTTTGATAAATTAGCTTATTGGTTGTAACATCTGCAGTAAAATCTTTAGGTTTTAGTATATATAGAATCATGCTATCTGAAATCACAGATAATTTAACTTCCTCTTTTATTATCTTTTTGCCTTTTCTTTCTTTATCTTACCTACTTGATCTGGCTAAGGCTTCCAGTATTCTGTGAAATAATATCAGTGAGACTGTATATACTTGCCTGGTTCTGGTTCTTAGAGAACATGCTTCCATCTTTTCCTCAATCATTGTGATACTGTCTGTGGATTTGTCATATATGGATGATAGTATGTTGAGACACAATCTCTCCATATCTTCTCAGGATTTTAATAATAAATCTATGCTGACTGTTGACTGCTTTTATTTTGTATTTATATAATCTTGATTTTTATGCCTCATTCTGTTGATTTGTTTTATTACATTTGTTGATTTGTATTGTGGAACCTTTCTGTTTTGTCCTAGAATGAATCCCAATTGATCATGATAAATATTCTTTCTAAAGAGCTGTTTGATTCTGTTTAGTGATATTGTATTGAATTTGAGCCTTTGTTCTCTGGGGATATTGGCCTACAGAGAAGTTTGGACTCCAACCAGCACTCCTATACAAGAAGCCAGCATTTCATGCAGCAGCTGCAATGTTGACCTTTGGATCTCATTTTTATTTTTTAAAATTTACTAGTTTATTTTTAGGATAACATATTCTTAACTTATATTGTAGTTCAAGGCTTAATGGTTCTACTAAAGGAAGAGTTAAACAAACAGACGGTGGAAAGACCATAGTCAAGCAGGAAAACAGGCAAGGGTTAAAAGTAACAATCATGTGGAAAAAATGTTAAATTTCACTCATACAGAGTAATGTATAAAACAGTAAACAAAATTATGAATATTTTAGTGGCATATAAGTCCCGTGAGTATATTAACTATAGAAAAAAAATCAATTGGGACCTTTATGCCAAGTGGCATGTCCTATCTTAAAGAATTATCCATATGCTGATGAAAAGAATATTTATTTTGCAGTTAGGTGAAATGTTCTTCAACAAATGTTAGGTCCCTGGGTCTTTAGCGTAGTTTGACTCTGCTGTTCCTTTGTTGATTTTTTTCTGGGTAATTTGTTCATTGTTAAAATGGAATATAAAATCCCACAATGTCATTGTCTTAGATACTAAATCTCCCTTTAGATGCCATTATTTTTTTTGTTAAAGTTGGTGATCTAGCTGTAGATGCATGCACATTTAAAATCACCTTTTTCTGAATTGTTCCCCTGAGCATTATGTAACAATCTTCTCTGTTTCTCTTTATAGTTCTTGTCTTGAGGTCTACTTTGCTCTATCTTACTACTACTATTACTTTTTGCTTATAATTTTTTTAAACTTTTACTTTAGTTCGTATATGTCTTTACTGGTAAAATAAATTTCCTGTAAACAGTAGATTGTTGGGTCTTACATATCTTTTACTTTTACTTTTTATCTTATATATCTTTTACCTTTCTAACTTCATTCAGCAGTTATGCATCTTTATTTGACCAGCATAGATCATTAACATTCAATGCTACTGATGCTAAATAAGGACTTTGTTCTGTCATTTAATTATTTTTGGAATATAATATATAAGATAAATGATTTTCTTGTATTTCATGTATACATATTTGGGGGGATAATGATGCTTCTTGCCCTATCCTCACTCCTGCCTGTACCCCTACCCTCCCTCTTTCCATATTTTTTTTTTGTTTTGACAATGACTTACATTCCATTTATTTTATAATCACAGGCTTAACCCTCCACCAAATAAAAAATTCAGCAAGTAGTAAGTAGAAAACTACTATTCCCCAAGAGTATAGGCAGGGGCTGCAAACCATACTCAAACATTAAAATGTTAATCTCACTCATGTACATTAGATTTTTGTGCTATATGTATGAATTACCATAACTCATGCAAAATATGATATTTATCTTTTGGGGACTGGCTTATTTCAATATGCATAATGCTTTCTAGTTTCATCTGTTCTGCTGTCATTTTTAAATCTATGTCTCATGCATTTTGAATATCGTTCATTCTTTTCTAGTGGGTCTATATTTTCCTGTTTTCAATCTGGTGACTTTCTTTTGAGCATTGATAGTAAGTATCCTTTAATAGGGCAAGTCTGGTGGTAATAAAGTCCCTCAGTTTGTGCTTCTCCTAAGTTTAATTTCTTCTTTACTTAACAGAGTATTGAATATGGAGAGTAATCTTGGTTGGCAGTTTTTGCTTTCAAAATTGAAATAGATCATTCTATTCTCTATTTTGCTTTAATGTTTCTGCTGAAAACACTCTTATATTTGTCTAACATAGGTCCCTGTAAATGTGAGTTGTTCCTTTTGCTGTTTTTAGATATTGCTCTTTTTGTTGCAGTTCTGAGTGTTTGACTCTCATGTCACAGTGAGGATTTAAATACAGTTCTTTCAGTATCTCACACCTGAGTTTTTCATTTCATTCTCTAATTGCCAAAGTCGTTAGCTTTGACTGGCAAGTTCTTCCTCTCTCCCTTCTGGAATAACCACATTTGAATATTTATCCACTTAATGGTACCCCCAAGTTTTCAGAAGCTTTCTTCTTCTATTCCTTTTCTTTTTTCTATTTTTGTTTCAGTTGCAATGTTCAAGATCTGTCTTCACAATTACATATTCTTTCTTGTGTCTTGTTGAAGCATCCCCGTGGTGTTTTGTTTTTTTGACTGAGTTATTACTAAGATTTCAGTGTACTTTATTTTGTTGCCAACATCTCTGCTGATTTTTCTCATTTCTGCTGGACAATGCTCTCCTAACTTTGTTAAATATTTTTCTGTATTCTTTTGTATGTCATTGAACTTCATTATGACCATTATTTTTGATTCTTCATCAGTCATTTCATCAATATCTGTTTCTTTGGAGTTTTTGCTAAAATGTGTTGTACTCCTTTGTAGGCATCATGGTATCTTGCTTTTTCATATTTCTTTAATCCCTACTTTAACATTTGTGTGTTTGTCTCATCCGTTATCTTTATTTCTCTTAAAGATTGGCTTTTATGACATACTGCTTTTTCTTGAAGATACTTCAGCTAGTGTCACCCTGATGAGCTATATTTGCTTGATTCTTGTCACACAAATTATGTAGTCTCCCTATGCCTTCTTTCACTCCAACGGATGGGAGTAGCGAAAAGTAGCTGAACAGCCCTTCTCCATCACAGCAGGGTTGTGTATGTCTAACAATATCCAGCAAGGCTGAAATTGCAAGAGCACTAGCCCACAGTACCAGCAAGGCACAGGATGAACAGCTGGCAGTCCTGTTATGCGCAAGTCCAAGTAGTTCTGTTCTGCTTAAGCTGGTGAAGAAACATTGAGGGAAATGCAGGTAAGCCCCATGTCTGAGGGTGACAGTGCCCCTACATCAAGGATCTGCAAACAGGGTGCACCTGCTGTTCTGAACCCCCATTTTTTTGCAGAGTAGAACACTGTGAGGGTTAGGGTTTGGGGGCTCTGCAAACTCCATTGTACTTGCATAGCCTCCTCGTGCATCCGCATATGCTGTCCACTGCTCCATCTGAGCCACTGGTGAGGTTCAGCTTTGAAACATGCACTCCACGGTAACATGATGGAACCTGCAATTGCTGGGTCAATTCTGTCTCCAGTCCTGTCTCTTACACAAACTAATGGGTGTTGCAACCCAGCTCATTCCTGCCCACCACACACTCAGCCTTCACATTACACTAATGGGAGCTGCAGCCTAGTTGGAGCAACCCACAGCAATCCTCACCAGTCCTGCCCCCTGCCTGGTTCCCATGCCTGCCACTATGTACAGAAGACTGGTCCAGTCAGTCCCACATCCCATTCAGCTCTCATACATGTCAATGGGCATTGTAGCCTAGTTCAACACAACCAGCCCTACTATCCATCCCACACATGAGCTGGTGGGTGCCACTCTCTGTCTAACCATGCCTGTCCCAGTCCTGGTTCTCATGCTCACCAGTGGGAGTGACAATCCAAAAGGAGGTCCCACTGTTTCCCTACTGGGTCCACTCCCACTCCAGGATCTTACACTCTCCAGGTAGTTCTGCAGTTTAACTTGACAGAATTAGCCCCAGTGCCAGCATCTGCCAGCTGAAGCTGTGGCAAAGTCCACCCAACCCACACCCAATCTTGCTTTTGATAGACCAATAGGAACAGTCAATCCAGCCTGGCTTACTCCTAATCCAGTCCACATGAGACCAACAGGAGTCGTAGCCCTTCCCAGTCTAGTTTGCCCTGATCCCAACTCATGTTCTCCAGTGGGAGTGGTGGTCCAGCAGGGGAGTCCTCCACAGCCCCTCTACCAGCTACATCCCCTAGTCCCCTGGGTCTCACGTGTGCTGGTTTGGTGCTGCAGCACGGTCTGGTATGGCCCACCTCTCCTCGGCATTTGCCAGTGGGTGTAGCCTGACTGGGCCTGGCCCACCCCTAACTCTAACTCATGATGGTGGGGACTAACCCATCCCATCCAGCCCCCAGTCCTGGCCTTCATCTGAACTGGATTTATTGTGACTGAAACCAGACCAATCCACACTCTGTTCTGGTTCTCAGATTCTCTAGTGGGTGATATAAACTGGCCCAACCTCGTTTGCCCCCGACCTGTGCCAAATATATGCCAGTGGGTAACATTCCCTGGTCTGGTCTGGGCTGCTACCTATCATGGTTCTTGCACTCACCTGCAGGGAGTGTGTCCCAACAGAGGAATTTCCCAAGCACTCCATCCAAAACTCTCCTAACGCCAGATCTTATGCACACCCATGGGTCCATGGGCCAATGTTACTTAGTCCACCTCCTGTCCTAGCAGAAACAGTGCCCTTTCCTGTCCAGCCCTCACCCATTCCAGTTTTTACTGTTGGGTGTTACAGCCCATCCTAGCCTGGCCCACACCTAGCTCACACATGACTCCACAGGGGTAAAGACCTAGTCTAGCCTATCCTATGCCTACCCATGTTCTCATAAGCACTGTGGGTGCTGGAGTCAGGACAGTTCTGGCACCCCCAAGATCCAATCCACACTTGTCCTTAGGGACACTGCAACCATATACGGACTAGACATCAGTCCCTAATCTGGCCTTCACACTCACCAATGGGAGCCAGAACCCAGCCAGGGTATCCCCTTAATTCCCCAGCCAGGCCTTTACCCAGCTGTAGATCTTGCGAGTGCCAGTGGTTGCTCTGATGCAGCTTGGCATAGTCCCTCACCTGTCTTGGCCTTTGCCTTTGGATGCTGTAGTCTAGCCTGACCTGGGCCTCCCCCAGTCCCAACTCTCACTGGTGAGTGCTGGAACCTGGCCCTGCTCAGTCTGCTCCCATCCCTAGCTCATGCAAACTGATAGGTGTGAGAGCCTAGCCGTCATGACCTGTGCTCCACCCTGGTTTCTAAACTTCCCAATGAACTAAGGTTTGCTCAGCCCTGCGTGGTCTGCCCCCTTCCAAAACCAACCCACACACATCAGCCAACGGTTGGAGCTACCTTGCCCTGCCTGACCAACTCCCAAGCCTGGACCACATGCTCACTGGCGGGAGCTATGACCCTCTAAGGAAGTTTCCCAAGTTCCCCGACTCAGCTGACTCCCATACCAAGATTGCACACAAGCCAGCGGGTGCTAAACCATTGCACAGCATAGCCTGCTCCTCCATCTTGGCCTAGTACGAGCTGGTGAATGTTGCAGCCCAGCCAGCCCCACACCCTGTTTTAGTATGCACATGCAGGTGCAGTAGCCTGGACCTGCCCAGACTATTCTTCGTCCCTGTAGCCATGAGTGTTGGCAGGTTCCATAGTCACACCTTGCTCAGCCCATCACCACCCCAACTCTTGAGCTAACCAGTAAGACTCAACACCTACACAGTGCTTGGCCTACAAATCCCTCACAGAATCTACCCCTGGACTTGGTTCTTTCATGTGCTTGTTAGTGTCATGGCCCTGCCTAATGTGACTCATCCCCTGTTCCAACATTCAGTCAAGTACTAGGATCTAGTCCTGCTAGACAGGCCCCCAGTCCTAGCTTTTGCATGGACTGGCGTGTGCTGGTCAGCAATATTCCATGCTAGCAAGCACAACTCAAGTTTCCTATGTGGGCTGGTGCATGAGTCTGACCCATATGGATCTTCCAGTCTCTCCCCTCCAAACCAACAGGTCTAAGTCCCCTGGCTTACCTGCCAGTATAGTGACCCTTTTGTTGAGTGTCCCTCAGGACTCATTCCTCACCTACATGTACTGTGACCTTATCTGTGGATGTGCTTAGGCAATAATTCCAGACCCACAAGACCCCAGAGCTTACTATTGGGTGGCCAGCAGGCAAAGCCCGGCTCCATTGTTGCTCTGGCTGCCTACAAGCCCAGGATTGCCCACTACTTGGCAGCAGTGGATGCAGAGCTAGGATCCTCAGCAGGAAGCCTGGCCTGGCATGGGTTCTCTCAGCCGTGTGGCTGGGAGATTCAGACACATGCACCTCTGAGCAATCTTACCTGACTTCTCATACATACTTTTAACTTATGAGCAACCAAAGCATAATAGTATCTTTATGATTATATAATACAAATATCTTACCCTAAAAATAATTTCTGAGTAATAATGTGGTAAAATGATTGCTGATTCTAAAATGTCAAATCCTTCACAGAGACTGGCATAATTTAGAATGTTTTGTTTTTCAGTCTTCCATGACAAATAGTGGAAATGTTGTATTACCTAGAAAAGATGAAAGCCACCAGAGTATCAATGATGTCTGTAAATAAAAAATGAATTACAAATTACTGAAACTTGTCTTTACCAAACAGAATCTGAGAATTTATAAAACAAATGATTCATCAGGAATGAGGTCACAGCTGTTATTGTGAACAGAAAAGAAAAACAAGCACACTCTAGCCTCCCCTATTCTCAATTTCCGTGCCCATGTGTCTGGTTTCTGAACATATTCTCATCCCTGTCCTGGGCCATATCCCTAAATTTAGCTTCCTCCAGATCTTCATCTTGGAAGAATGATGGAAAGCTTCTCAGATGAATGTGGCTGAGTAGAAGTAACTAATTTCTCATCTGTCTCTGTTATCTATTTCTATGAAAGATACAGATAGATATAGAAATAATGTGAATTTCACCAAAAGCGTAGATGTTAACCAGATTAGTCAAGGTCATGTGGGAAACAACAGTAATGTTGAGATTGGACCATGCTGTGTTTTTTCTGGCTGCCCACAGGGCCATTCTAGATTGTGTGACCCTAATACCACCTGCAAAACACTAGCTTTATGCCAGCATCATAAGGATGCACAAAGGGCACAATCTACACAGCAACTTTATAAAATAAATCATAGTTCCCACACAGTAGAGGTGCTTGGAAACATTTTTCAGGATTTCCCTTTCCCATTTAGATAAAGATAAGGCAGCAAACCTTAGAGAGTTCATAGATTATAAAGTGGGAAAATATGCAGGCATTAAAAATATCTTTTAAATGTCAATAAAAAGTGTTATCAGATTGCATTTGGGGGAAAAAGTTAAGAAACTTTTTTTTAAAGGAAATACATGTCATCTGGTTTGTACAAGTTTTTCAATGCATTTCAAAATTGCTTGGCCTATCATCTCTCTGCCTCTCACATCTCCCACATATCCCTCTCTGCTTTTTGATGTTTTAAGTAAAGAAAAGAGATACTGTGCCTTCTCCTAAGAATTCTGAATGTAATCAGAGAGACAAAGACACATTTGTGCAACACTATAAACTGGACTACCCAGAAGGCAGAGGCTTGTCTTGAGGACAGCGTCTGAGTTGTGCAGAGGCCACAGTCAGGCAGGGACAGGGTGACATGCGGACAGGGAGGCCCAGCTGGCTGGGATACCTGCGAAGGAACAGTCACTAAGACAATTGCTCACTGACAACCTAGTGAAAACGGGGATGTTGACAGGCTGGTGAAGCTCTGACCATTGATACAATCTAAGCTGAGTCACAGCAAAGCAAATTAGAGCGACCCTGCCCCGTTACTGGAACTAGCTTTTGTGGATGAGACACCGCTGCACTGGTGTGCTGCCAGACAGCGTGACTGCCAGCTCCCCTGGGCTTTCCTTCTGCTCAAGAAGAAGGAATGTGACAAGAGTCAAGTAACTTAAGATGTTCTCTCCTTCCTGGCCATTTGTTTTTTCATCTAAAAGCACTCTCCTGCAAAAATGCTGAACTTTCAACTCTTCACTCTCAATTATCGTGGCAAACCCCAGCTTGGAGGAGCCTCCCTTAGATGTGCACTTGAAAGTGCATGCTGCTGGAAAACAGTCCAGTCATGCTTACTGTATGCCCTTCGCTTCGTGACAACCATCTGACAGTTACCACCCCTCCTCCCGGCTATGGAACTTGGTTTTCTGTTCTTCTAGATGACTATCCTATGTATCCCTACAAGGCAAGGATTTATTTACTCATTCATTTAGTTAGTTATTCAGTGGCTTAAGAAGCCACCTGCAATGCTGGCATCCCATATGGAACTGTCAGTTCGAGCCCTGGCTGCTCTATTTCTGATGTAGTTCCCTGTTAATGAGCCTAGGGAAGCAACCAAGGACTTCCCAAATGATTTTGCCCAGCCAATCACATCAGAGACCCAAATGGAGTTTCATCCTCCTGGCTTCAGCTAGGCCCAGTCCTAATAATTGCAGTTCTTCTGGGAGATAAATATGTGTGTGGGGGTGTGTGTACATGCATACATGTATGCCTGTATGTGTATATATAGTTCTGCCTTCCAAGTAAATAAAATCTTTTTTTAAAAAAATGCTACTTTGCATTTAGATCTTTGCAGATTTTGAGAAAATAGCTGTTACTCTGAATCTGTAATAATATTGCTAATATACATCAAGATTTTGTTTTTTATTCTGCAAAATTGCAAGACAGAGACATGAAGAAGCCTAGTGGTTAAGATTCTGCATAGAACATCTGTATTCTATTTTGGCATGCTTGGTTTGAGACCTGCTCCTTTCCTTCTAAACCAGCTTCTTGCTAATGCACACACACCTTCAAAAATAAGATGATGATCCAAGTGGTTGGGTCCCGACCAGTCATGCTGAAGATCACAACTCAGTTCTAGTTTCCCAGCAGCAGTCTGGTCTAGTTTCAGATATTGTGGATATTTGGGGTTTGAACCTCAAAATCCTTACCTCCCTTTCAAGAAAAGATTTTTAAAAATAAGAGACATGATACAGTGAAGACATTGATAAAGTTCATGTAATTTGTTCTAAAGTTACATCTTTTACTCAAATTATTTTCTTTAATGTGTGATTTTTTTTTCTAACATACTATAAAGGGTTACCTCCTTAGTGCAGTAGGCAGCGAGCGCATCCGTCTCACGATCTATATGCTATAAATAGACAATTTGGCCCAAACATTCTTGAGAAGCTTTACTATATGCAATTTGTGAATATCTATTTACTCTAAAATTTCTATTTTAAAGAGAGAGAACAATCAGTTTGGCACTCTGTCGCCCATTCCTTAAACATCCACAACAACAGGGGCCAAAACCAGGAGCTGGGAACAAAACCTAGGATTTAGACATGGATGGCAGGAACCCAGTTACTCGAGACATCAATGCAGCCTCTCTCAGGGTCTAGAGTAACAGGAGAATCTGCAGCTGGCACTTCATCTCAGATTTTCCAGTGTGGAGTTGAACATATTAATCACCAGGTCAAATACATTCTCCTCATCACACTTTTTATTTAGAATTGGATTGTGCCTGGAGTTGCCTGAACGTCAGGAACAAACAGCATTTCATACATTCTCCTCGGTTCTCATAACTCCCCATGGTCATTTACCTCTTGGCCACGTTTGTTCATCAGTGAAATTACACCCCAACTAATTATCTCACACCCCTTTCTTTTTCTTAGAGGGATAGCAATCCCCACAAGAGTGCTGTAGATCTTACCTTCTCTGAACTCCCCCAACATTTTCCTTTCTTTTTGTTGCACCTGACTCTTCCCTGTTACTGGCTATTTCCCACAGCTTACAAACACACTGCTGTGTTGTGTAGCTAAAGTCCCATTCCTCTGTTTTTCCTAAGAACAGAACCTCTAAAAATTGTTTAATATACCTCACCCACTTTTGTCACCTCACATTTTCTTAATGTATTTTACCTTGGATTGCAAACATGTTCCATTCTTCCATGAATCCTTATTTTAAACAAAGTTTATTTGTTTTTATTGGAAAAGCAGATTCATGGAATGAGAAGGAGAGAGAAAAAAAATGTCTTCTAACCACTCGTTAACTTCCCAAACAGCCTCAATGGCTAAACCTGAGCTGATTCAAAGACAGGAGCCAGGAGTTTCTTCTAGGTCTTCTATGTGGGCGCAGGGTCTCAAGGGCTTGAGCCATTGTCCACACCTTCCCCGGGCCATAAGCAGAGAGTTTGATTAGAAGTGGAGCTGTGAGAACACTAATTGGCACTCAAATGGGAGGCCAGTGCCACAGGGTAGAGGATTGGCTTGCTGTACCACCGTGTCAGCCCTCCCTGAATGCATTCTAATCAGGATGATTTTTCCTATGCACACACACTCCCACTCTGCCATCACACACCCTGATTCCTCTGTTACATGGCCATTCTTGATCTCCATTTTGTCATATAAAATGATTTATTCTTAAGTTTTATCTTACTTGAGCTTATAACATTTGACACTGGTTACTGAACACTTCTGTTCTTTATTTCCAGAATACAAAACCTTTTTTTAGTATCTTTACTACCTTATCATTTTCACTGTATGTTTGGATGGAATATTCTCCTCAATAATCTTTTAACTGCTAGAGTTAATGTGGATATGCTATGGTTTTTATGTGATTTTTGTTTGCCCTAGGAGCATATGTGTTCAAAGATTGGTCCTTAGAGTTGGGAATGCTTACGCAATCATTAGGTCTTGCTGGGAAAGCTGTCCTCAGCTGAGGGTAGAGGGTAGAGTGTTTCTCGTGAGACCCAGTTGTCCTTGTAAGAGAGTTGTTACAAAACAGCCTAGTGGGCTCCATCTCTGTTACTGGCTCCCTGCCACGATAGGGCTATTGCATTCCCACTATGATGTCATCTGCCATTAAGCATTCACCAGAATTCAAGTCAATGGAACTACCCAATCTTGGACTTCCAGCCCCCAAAACCAAGTGACATAAATCTCTTTTCTTTGTAACTAGAATCCTGGAGTATTTCATGAAAAATACAATTACATAGCCCATTTGAAACAGCTCTTCTGTTTCCCACTCTCCATGAGTGATATCACCAATACTGTGGTCTATACCATCCACACAAAGCACACATACAGGTTTATCTCTTGCCCATACCTTTCCTCCAATCTGCAGGTATATAATCCAATTACCTAATGTCATTTCTAGCTGGAAAATTACTTTGTATCTGATTAATATTTCAAAATAGAGCTCTTGATACACTGTTCCATCTGGCTTCTCCTTTTGCCTTTCTAACAGGTCTTTTTATGGCTGCCCTCATTACCCTCACTGGCTTTGCCCGAGATAGCCACCAGTACAATCTTTCAGGGTATATTTCTATCATTCCTCAGAGCTCAAAACCTCTAATGACCACTCCTCAGCTACACCCTGCATTTCCATGGCCCTCAGAACCCCACAAATTTAAGCTGTTTTTCTCATCTCGTTTTTACATGTCACCCTTCATTGCTCAGATGTGTTCGGCATACATCTGCATGTGGGCCTTTTTCTCTATCTGGAATAGTACCACTTGCATGTGCAATTAGCTCATTAAATTACTTCCTTTTCTTCTTTCCATTTCTGTTTTGAAATGTCATGTAAACATGTCCCTGAGTATTTTTCAATGGTAATAACAGGAGCTTTAACCCAGTGCTGCTGTCCTTCCTCCCTAGTACAGTTTTCTCCACTATATTCATCACCATGTGATGTTTGGTATAGTAATGTGTATATTTTAAATTACTGACCTAATTTACTGCATTCACTGCTATTTCCTATAGCCTAGATCTGTGCCTTTAATAGAGTAAGCATCCAATAAATATGTATTGAATGAATTAATCTGGTGTAATGGCTTTAGAAGCTTAGGAAACAGACTTAAAGCCTCATTTTCCTTCTGCTCCAAGGCCAACACATTACTGAGTTGGCCTGGAAGCAAACTCAAAGCATTTCTCATTGACTACTACACTTCTACAACTCTAGGGCTATCATTAACCGAAAATGCTGCTATCTCTTCCCTGAACACTAATACTTTCTGGTTTTTGTCTGCCCGCTTCTATTCTAGCCCTCTGTGCAACCCAATAGTCAAAGAAACCAGAGATGCTTTCCTAAAAAAAAATTTCAGAGTTTGTATCTCTTCTCTGCATAAAATGTTTTAGCACCTTTTCATTTCTCTTGAAATAAATTTCTGGCTGCTTCTCCGGGCCTTTGAGATCCTGAAGCCTCTGTCTATCCCAGCTTACTTCCCAGCTCCATCTTATTCCTGCTTGGGATGCTCCAGCCATGTTGCCCTTCAGCTATTCATAGGACACAAGTTCTTTACCCCTCTAGGCCATTGTTCTGGCTGCTCTCTGAACCTGGAATACTTTTTATTCAGGCTCTTTATGGTTGGTATATAATTTTAAACCTCAGGATTGAGTTTCACTGTGACCTTCTACCGGGAATTTTCTGTTCTCACTATTTTCAAAGTGGCAATGAGACACCGTCACTAAGGGTATACATATAATGTAAAGACAGAAAAATGGAAATAAAAGATAAATTTCTTTAGGTGCAAAAGTTTCAGAATTTATACCTACAAGATGCCTTCAAAATTTCTTGAAAAATACATATTATGAGCCCCTTAGCAGGAACAAAGAAACTTTTATAGTAAAGTACACATTTAAATTCCGTTTTCCACATTTTGAAGTATCTTCCTATTGCCTCAGAACTCTCCTCAGACTCAGAGTGTCTTATTTATCTGATTCCCTGCTGTCTGTCCCTCCTCTAGAGAGCTGCTGACACAACTTCTGTGAAGAGAAATGGTAAGCAGGCTTAATTTTGCTGACAAAGCAATCTAAGAACTGCTAATTCTGTCATTATTTTGTAGAATAATATTTTGGAGAATAGTGGTTGTATTTCAGTAAAATTTTATTGAATGGCCCTAAAATGTGAATTTCACATACCATGAAATAGTATACCTCATCAAATATTTAACAATGATATAATATTCCTTCAATTATTTAAAAATGAAAATGCCATTATTAGCTCATGGAGGCGTAAAAACAGGAAAAAGTTGTTAAGTCTGTACACTATCATTTTTCTACCATACACCTCTAATGAACTTTTTTTTTAATTTCATGCTGTATTTTTAAACTTCTGAGAGTCCCCAATACATAGTATTTGCTAAGAAAAACATGTTAAAAAGCAAATTTCTCGTGAATACATTGAGATGTTTCAATTGAAAGGAAATTTTCAGAGTTGAACTAAATTATACGTTAGCTTCAGGGTGAGAAAGTTGAGCCACTGCATAGGACCCTGAGTGTGTTTTATGCTCTGCCAGCACTCCTAGAAAATCATCCTACATTTTGACCAAATGACTGCATGCTTTCATATTGCACTAAGCACAGCCTTAAAACCTTTATTTGCAATAATCTAATATATTGTTCTAATACCCCTAAGACCACAATATTTTGAGTAGGAATTCTTATGTGAATGTGCTGCTGATAAAAGGTGGCATCCATTTTTAAGGATGGACTCTGACAATTATTAGGAGAGTCAATTTCCAAATGAATGGTGGAGGGTAAAAGTGGATCCTGTCTTCGAGTACCTGAGCATCTAGGTATACAGAGTTATGGCAAGGGGAGTGGGGTAGAGGTTTGAAGCCTTCCTTAAGCTCCTATCTTAGTTATACATCTCCCCAAACTGAAATAAGAAACAAGATGTTCAAATGCACATACCTACTCATTTCCTACTTAGACATCTACTCTTACAATTTTCTTTTTCTTATACATCTTTATCTGCAGCCCTAAAAAATACATATATAAGAATTAGAGGCGGTGTGCCTACTTCATTGGATTTCGTGAGGCTGATTTAGATAATAAAATAATGACTCTGCAAGATAATGTAATTGTAAGGTATTACTGCCACTTATAGGACACCAGTGTGCTTTGCCTAACATTTTATATAACAGATTCAATTAGACTTTCATACTACCTCCCTGTGGTAAACTTGAGCTTTAAAACAATGGTAAAACTAACACTGACTGCAGACCTACTATGTGCTAGCCACTCTGCTGGAGAAGATCTGACAATAGTAGGTGTTATTCTTTCCAAGTGTTCAGGAATCTTTGAGGCTGTGTTGATATTTTGTTGGCAAGATGGATTGGAAGGTAATTCCAAAAAGAAGGGGGTTGGATCATTTTATGAAGGATGAATGAGGCAGTTGAAGCGTAATTGCTGCCTGAAGGCAAATCAATAGAGCTGTGTAAACTCTAGCACAGCTCAGCTCCACTACCCTACCTCACAGTCCCTAAGAACCACCAGCCAAATAGCAATTGGACTTTCTTTATAGGCACTGCAAGAACAGTTCTAAGTAATTTGTTTATTAGACTAGTAACCAGTCCATGTATACACATAAGTATTTTTAAGGAAGAATGCATTCAGATTTAGTCATTAATATTTCCTTACTGGCTTAGCAATTTAAATAGCAAAAATACTTCAAGTTTTCTTAGGGGAAAAATTAATTAAGAGGAGGTATTCTATTTTACTCTGCAGTTATAATAAATGATATATTTCAATTTTACCTTGAAGCTATTTAAGTGCAGATGCTTAAAATTATACACAAATGATTGTTAGAAAATTCTCTGTTTTACTCATGTAATTACCTTTTTTTATTGACAGACACTTGTTGAGTTTCCTTTTAATATTGGCGTAATGGTTTCCCCCTTAGCTGATTACTATTTTTAGGAAGAATATCCTGAATTATCATGAGTAGGAAATTATTTGAGAGAAAATGTAGAACAACATTTCCCCACCCTGCACTACCACTTCTGAAATGGAAGGGAACTGACAGCTCAAGGCTTCATTGCCTACTACTGCTCGCTCACCTGAATCCCCCAGCTAGCCACTTGACTCATTCTAGTGATAAACTTTCTCACTCACAAGTATGAATATTATTTTACATGAATATTTTCAGAATTAGCTGAGCAGAAAAAGATTAAAATGAAAATTTCTAGTGAGTATATATATATATATACGGTAGAAAGATAATGCTAGAACAATAATGCTTTCATTCTGAAGGAAACTGATTCTTAACCTGAAACCTAGAGCCAGTCAGATTTTTATTTTGGAATGCTACACATTATAATATAACAATTTTTCAATGTTTTCAAATTGTTATCAATTGTACTATTTTTACATTTTATGGGAGATAGTATAAACTGATCAAATCAGGCAATCAGCTTCTCTGTTTCTTGATCATTCTTTGTGTTCTTTGTGCAGTCTATCATAGGTTATTACATATTAAAGTTACCACACTGTACTGTGGAACATTAGAAATTATTCCATCTTGTTACCTATTGTGCAGCATTTCCCTAAGTCCCCTCCTAGCCCCTAGTCAACACTACTGGAAATTCAGATCAATTTCTTTTCTTACAAATGAAATACAACATACAGATTCTGTCTCTTGGGCCTGACTTACTTCATGTAACATTCTCTAATTCATCTGTGTTCTCATAAATGAGATTTCATTCTACATAATAGATGAATTGCATGCCATGATGTATTTATACCGTATTTTCTTTATCCTTTCATCAATTGTCAATCAGCAGGCACCTGGGTTGACTCTACCTTGTCCAAGGTGAGTAGTTCTATACCAAATATTTAGTAAAGGCATATCACAGATAAGTTCTTGTAAATTCTTTCAGCTATAACCCAAGAAAAGGTAAAATTGAGTCAATTGGTACAGCTGCAAGTTTTAAAAAGTTTATTGATTTCTTTGGGATGCACAAAGACCGACAGCTCTCCTCTTGTGGTTAACTCTTAAATGCCCAAAACAGCTGTGACTGGGCCAGGTTATTTTTTAGTAACTGAAAAAATACTCAGGTCTCCTGTGCGGGTGGTAAGAACTTGCATCATCAGCTTTTCCTTCTAGGATTTCTTTATTTGGAAACTAAATCAGGAGCCAAACGTGGGGAGTGTTATCCAGGCACCCTGATATGGCATCTGAACCATCTAAAATGTGTGTCCAGATCCATCCCCCATTTCTTAACTGGATTTGTTTTTCAAATTGGGATTTGTTTACTTCTGCATATATTCTGGATATTATTCCTTGGTCAAATATATAGTTTTCAGATATTATCCTAACCCCAGAAAGGATGTTGAGCAGAGAGGAGGGGGAGATTAGGAGACGTTATTTTAGGAAGGCAAGCTTCAGAGAGAACCCAAAGTCTTTGAATGCCTTATGAAGATATTTAGATATTTCACCAAAAGATTAGGGGTACTTGAGCAAGGTGAACAAAAATAAGCAACTGTAAATTTCTAAAAATGGAAAAAAGTTACATCAAGTAAAAATAAAAGATGTTATGGAAATGAAGCAGCAACACAGACATGTTTCCATGACACACAGTCAGTCAAAAGAAAAGAAGCTAGCTGCCCCTGACAAGAGGTAAATGATAGAAAGTTGTATTACTTTATTCTTTAAGCAAATAGTATGTAAATGATTCACATAGTATGTTCATATTAAAAAAAGATGAAAAAGGAAAAATGGTAACTTAAAAACCCAACTAAAGCATACTGTTTGCAAAGATAATACAGCAGCATCACTTTCTTCAAGATGTATTTTTCATTTCTTCAGCATCATGTTGATCATTCAGCAGCATGCTATTTAACTTCATGCTGTTAATTTTCAATTTTTATTCATGTTGATTTTGCTTTATGGCTTTTTATTTAAGGGGATGTATAGTAACTGTGTAATAGATCTGTTACATCCAGATGTAAAGATACAATGCAGTGTGCATTTCTGCTTCTAAATCAAAGATAGATTGTCAATAAAACTGTTAAATATATTTTGACAATAGGGTGCTGGACTCTCAGCCTTTGTACATACCTACAATGTCAAGACACACTTAAATAGCAGAATGATGGACTTAGAACTGATTATAAAAGACTATATTATTGTAATAATATATAGAAAATCAGTGGGGCAGGGGAAGGGATTTATGGAAGAGGGAGAGGAATCCCTGAGCCTATGGAATCGTATCATAAAATAGTAAACTAAATTCAATATTAAAAAAGAAAAAGCTAAATGTAAAGTTTTTTAATATTAACTAAAAATAAATCCTGGATGTCCACAGCAGTTATCTACCTGGCAGGTATGTTGACACTACAGTGCTTCGAAACAGAAGTAGGCTGAGTCTGAGAACATTCATATGAGTCCTGATTTATACCATAGCACATTCATTCTCCCCTATACTTAGTTCTTAACAAATAAAATGTGTTTCAATTGCAAAAATGTAAACATTAGATGATATCAAATAATGACAACTACCAAAACTTAATAAATTTCACAGCACTGCAAAGACTGAGGTGAAAGTTTAACTTTAAATATGTCAAGCATGAACTTGCAAACATTTACCTGGTCAACCTGTTCTCTGCCTAGAATAGAATAATAGCAAGTGCTGGGTAAACATTTTCAAAAATTTTATATGACTCTGTTTGCCACATGGCAGCCTCTAGATACTGCAATTGTTCATGTAAGTATTCCAGAAGAGAACATAATTCTTTTGTATTAGTGGAGCACTTTTATTATAGATTATCCCCAAGATGTGCAAATATATTTGCTATGTGGAAGCATGAAATTTAAATGAGATGATGCCAGTAAAAGGTTCAGTGTAATGTTTAGTGAGCAGTGAGCACCTCATGATAAGTAGCTGTGTGAAGCTGCTGCGAATGTCTCCTGAGGAAGCTATTTTAAGGATTCCAGATGACTGAAGGAGTCTTAGATCAGGTTAATATCCATCTATATTACATGCGAGGTAGAAGCTATTAGCACACAAGAATATAGTGGGACCATTAGTTGTAGCTGAAAATATGAGGCATTTGACAGGAGCGGTGAAATACCAACACAAGTATACATAATAAAAATCCAACTGTGGAAAATGGCCACCAGACAGACAAAAGCAATATCCACTAAAAAGTACCTGTCACAGACAGTTGAGATCATCAAAATATGCTTAATTACAGTGATGATATTGGATGCATATTAAAACTTGATTGAGACATCTGATTTGATAAGTGCAACTTAGGTATTTATTCAACATTGTGCATGTCATGTATAGCCGGTTCAGAGGAGATGAGACTGAAAACATCAGTGTCCCTGTTTTCTTGTGTGCAAATATTAATTCATTCTTCATTCAGTATGTATTGATAATCCACTTTGTAGATTTTCAATTCCAGATATATGGTTATAGCTATTATTAAGCATAATTTTAAAGTGATTACAATGAAGGGAGATTAATTTCATTAACATAGCCTCTGGAATTTTATTTCCAATAGTTTCTCAACCGTTTACTTAGATGTTCACGACATATCAAATGTAGAGTATGTAACATGAACCTGCTGATGTCTAACTGCCTCCTACTGCACTGAGCCTGCCCTTTTAAATGGGAATACTATTCACTTAGTTCCTTAGGCTCAAAATCTAGGGAACACTTTTTTTTTCTCCCTTTCTTCTATAGACACAAATTAACCCAACAGAAAGTCATAATGCCTTTACCTCATGAAAAACCCCAGGTCAGTCAGTTTGGTCACCTCTATTCCCAATATTCTGACATCATCCTGCCTCTCCTGAAGTACTCATCAGCCAGCCGTTCTCACTGTTTTCTAAGAATTAGTACCTCACAGTACTGACTCCAGTACTAATACCCAGTACTGACTGGGCGAGTCCTTGTAATTGTAAATCAGCTCATACTTCTCTAACCAAATATTCCAATGAGTTCCCATCTCTCTTGGATTAGAATGTAGGTTCTTTACAATGACTTACACACTGAATGGGTTCTCACCCTTTGCAAAGCAATCTGTTATTTCCCCCACAGTCATGCTGCTGAAGTCACAGGGATCATGGTGTCTGTCTTGTCAACACCTTTTTTCCTAGTATACTTGTCTTGCTGATATCTCCATGATTGGATCCTTAACTTCATCTACATCTCTATTCTTACACGTCCTGGACAAACAGACAAATGATCTCTATATTCCAAAAAGATGCTCATACTCAGAAGACATCCAGTCTCTCTGTTCTTACTTTATTTTAGTAACACCACTTTTCCAGTGTCCTAATTTTGCATCTATTACCTTGTTTTGTCTTCCCCATTGAAAGACATTTTAGGGAGCAAGGGACTTTGTGTTTTGTTTTGCACTCTGTTCAAAACAGGTCTGGGGTTGAAAGAATGGATGGAGAAAATAGCAGATGAACAAATCAAATATGCAGTGCATCTGGGTTCACTATACTTAAAACATAGAATTACCTTTGCTGACATGTGCTAATTCAAAGTATGCATTTTGAAAAGATTATTTATTTATTCTGCAAGCATCCACTCTCCGGTTGTTATCCCAACTAAAGAAAAAAAGAAAAGTTAGTAGCTGATTGTGTAAAGGATTCCCAGAAAAAAAAAATGTTATCTGATAAGGTGCCATTTGGCTATAAACATGACATTAAACAGAAGGGGTCACAGACAAAGGAATAGCTCTCCAGGTGGGAACTTCCCAACAAAACGCTGTCCTGGTGTTAGTGTGCTTGACAGGTTAAACCCTTGTAGGAGCTAAGTTCTGCTCTCTCCGTTGCTTGGTTTTCATGGTATGGAATCTTGTCCAGATAGCTGTGACTCTCTCCATTAACAATAAACATACCACAAATTATATTCTGCATATTAACAATTTATCAGCTGCTGTATGATAAAAGACAATAATATATACTTGTCACTGATTGTTCAAGGGAGTATCATGACACATCAAGGATAATTCTATTTATACATAATTTTTGTTTCAAGGACTGAGTTTTAGCAATAATCCATGGATGCAGAGGCCCAGGCCCTCAGGGCATCTTCCAGCACTTCAGGGACATACGCATGGAGCTGGACTGGGAGTGGAGCACTCTGGCCTTGAACTGGCCTTGAACTGGCAGCCATATGAGATACTAGCATAATAGGCAGTGGCTTTATCCACTCAGACTTAATGCTACCCGCTCCCTTTTCAATATAGTCTCACAACCTTGTGTTGCTTTATGCTGCCCTGCTTGATATTGCCCTGTCAGCTGCACTCCAGCAAATGAAGGGGGATTGTTTTTTTTGTTTACATTGCTCCGACTATGCCACAGCTCCCAAGCTCAATGGTTGTTTATCCTGCAAGACCTAGTCCACAGCAATAACCTCACTGGAGCCTTTTTTGATGCTTCTAAAAAAATTGAACTCTCCCCCTTCTGATGCCAGTAGAATTTTCTGTGTCACTCTCAGATCTCTCGATTTTCTTGTTTGAGATGCCTCTGGCAATTGATACAATTTTTTACAGTGTGTGTTCCTTAAGACAACAGACATTTCTTTCATGGTTCTGGAGACCCAAAGCCCAAAGCATCAGGTGCTGTCAGCGTTTTTTGATGTTAGGCTGTATCACTTCAATCATTTCTGCCTCTGTGGTCATACTGCCACAAACACATGATTTCATTTAGAACCCACCTGGATAATACAGGATCCTCTATCTACCTCAAAACTAAGTATACCTCCAAATCTTTGCCTTTGTAAGTTACAATTCGCAGAATTTTAAGGATTAGGTCATGTATATCTGTCGTCTAGAGACTCACTGAGTTACCCATGGGGATTGAAAGCTACTTGATATTGAAATCATAGCCCAGTTCTCCAAACACATCTCTCTTCCACCTCAGAAAGTGAAATCAGGAGTGTTATACAAAGTGTTTAACAATAGATATCATGTGGGTACCAATCAACTGGCACATGCTGATTGAAAGTTTTGGAAGGAGATAAGCGTTTAGCTCTGGTTATCTAGAAAGTTCTCAGGAATTTTGGGGTAGGAACATCTGCAGAAGGCCACTGAACCTATCTGAAGAAAAAAACAGTTCACTCTCAGAAAGAGACAGATAATAATTCAATAATTCACAAGTCAGTAAAAAGTATATTATACATGTTTTCTCCTTGTCTGTTGTCTTGTTTTTTTTTTAAGATTTATTTATTTTATTATCTTAAGTTAAGGCAAACATGTGGTATTTAACCTTTTGGGATTGGCTCATTTCCCTTAGCATTATGGTTTCCAGTTTGGCCCATTTGGCCACAAAGAACTGCATTTTGTTTTTTGTAATAGCTGAGTAGTATTCCATGGAGTAGATGAACCATAGCTTTCTTATCCAATCCTCTGCTGATGGGCATTTTGTTATGTTATGTATGTTATATGTTGTGTATAAACTAAAATTGAAATGTCAATGTGGTGGTCACAGAAGGTGGTTAAGAACTCGCATTTACTTTTAACATATTGGTTACTCATTACTATGTCAATTAATTCCATAATGATGTAAATTTTTGCTGATGGTATGTTGGAGCTTTCAATTGACTGGGATGATACTCTGCTGGCTCTGTCTTCAGACCAGAGAGGGTATACCTAAGAAGCCGTTGAACTTGACTGGACAATAAGATGCTGGACTCTATGTTTGGTATACGCTTGCAATGGGGGAATCTCAACTGAACTTGAGCTGTGGTTATGCAACTAGGTGGAGGAATCCACCATGGTGGGAGGGTTTGGGGAGGGGTGGGGAGAACCCAAGTACCTATGAAACTGTGTCACATAATACAATGTAATTAATGAATTAAAAATAATAAATTAATTAATTTAAAAAAAGAAAAAAGATTTATTTATTTTATTGGAAAAATGGATTAGCTTTATGAAAAGGAGAGACTGATCTTTTATCCACTGGTTCACTCCCCAGGTGACCGCCAAGGCCAGAACTGAGCTGATCCAAAGCCAGGAGCCAGAAGCCACTTCTGGATCTCCTACAAGGATGCAGGGTCCCAAGGCTTTAGACCATCATCTACTGCTTTCCCAGGCCACAAGCAGGGAGCTGGATGGGAAGTGGAGCAGTCGGGACACAAACTGGTGCTTGCAAGGTGAGGATTTAGCTAATTGAATCATCATGCTGGATCCTGTTAAATTTTTTATTAGTAGGGCAATTAAGTTTATGACTCTAACTTGAATTCAAGATATATTTTCTCAAAATAATTTTGAAAAAGCGAAGTATCTATATGTTTTAGTAACTGGGAAAGCAGCCTCTGTATAATGAATCAATGTCAGCTTGCACCAGCTGGAGCATCATTCTAGGATACCATTGTTGGGTGATGAATATGCTAATTAATGGATAACAGATTTGTTTCTATATGAAGATTTTTTTTGGTGAGGGATGGATTTGGGGACATACAGACCACAATTGCCCCTCAGGCAGTACTATGAGGAAGCTTCCTAAGTCACTTGAAAATCATTTGTGATCTACCCAGGGGAATTTTTACACTCTGCAAAGTTATAGGGTCACTTATGCCATCTGGCTAGGCCTGACATGCACACTTGTGAGAACAGAAGTGATGGTTTAGAAGGAGCAAGAAAGATGTATGCATTTCCACACAACTACTGGCAATCCACTTGACATGAATCATCCTGAGGTTGGATCCAGGAAAATGACATGAAAAAAAAACATTCTGGTTCTCGTCCTCTTGGCTGAGGAAAGTGAAGCCCAAGGTCAGTGAATGAGAGCTCTGCACAATCAGGCTGCACAGCCTGGGCAAACAAGATCAGTGCAAACGTGCAGGCTGGAGAACAAAAGGTCTGAGCCCACAGTGAAGCAACAGGTGAGCATTTCAGTGTAGTTCAGGCAGTGAACAAATCTAAGCTGTCTGAATATCATTTAATGTGTTGGTATCAGCATTTTTAATGCCCAGGGTTAAGCTCAGAGTTAACCATGAATGGCAGCATGAACAGAGCTACAGTGTTTTTCACAATGAGGACAGCGCATCTTTGGGTTGTAAGCAGATGTTCTTGCAGGTCTATCTTTGACTCCCTGAATCCTCTACCTGCGCAACCATTGAGGTGGAAATGTCAATTCCCTAAGCAGAGTACACATTTTGGGCCAAAATTATCTACTCACCCCTGCTCTGGACACAGGGTTGTCTGCTAACTAGTCAGGTTCTTCTGTTGATGCCCATCCTGCCCATGACTAAAAACTGGTCTTCTCCAATAGCAACTCCAGACAACCAGATGTGAGTTAATCAGCTCAAAGTCCAGCAGGACTCTTCTCTGTGAGTAAATGAAGCTGCAACCCCTCACTGGGACATTGAAGGTGATCTTTACTCTAGATTCCCATTCTACTTGGTGGTCTGGAACTCCTTCTCATGAGCATGAAGGAATTTCAAGGATCAACTTCCAAATGAACTAACTTTTTAGGAAACATTCCCTAGTCTGTCCTTCGGTACTCCCAGCCCCTGACTGTAAACTCACATCCCTCTGAAAGATCTATCATATTTTATGTTTGTTTGTCTTGCTGAATATGTTTGCTCTCCTCTCTATTATACCAGTTATTTTAAATTTTTTCACCTCCTTTTTCTTTTCCCCAGGCCACAAATTTCTTGAGAAACCACACATGTTGTTGTTGCCTTCCTGCTCCCCACCCCCATCCTACCTCCAAAGCCCCAGTGTGCACAGAGCAGATGACGCACTGCCTGTTCATAGGAGACAAACTGCATGACTTAGTCCTGGCGGAAGATAGAGTACTAGAAAATGAAATACCACAGAACACCTTTCTCTTTTGTGAACCCTTGAGGGATGGCCTATGTCTTCTTTATTGATAGTTGGATGATTTCAGATCTCTGCATATCCACCACCTGCTGAGCATTTCATCTAGGCACAGTGAGTGAAGAAATAAATGAGTCAGTCAGTTAATTAGTAGGTAAATTTGAGTAGGTCCTCTAAGAGAGTCCTGAGAGAGAAATGTTGCTTGAAGCTATAAAGGTAGGGGGAGTTTTTTGAAAATTAATTTCCTCTGCCATCTGATTTTTCCCGTGGTCCTTCCCCTGCTCACCATTGAGCTGATGGGAAGCAGCCAATGTTTTGTCAAAGTGAGCCCTGTTGAGTGGCATTTACATGAAATGCCCATATGGAATTATGTCCATATAGTCAGCCTGTTGTCTGTGTACAAACCCATGGCCTAGAGGATGCAGGATCCCACAGAGGCTGCAAATGGTGTATTTGGCCCACAGATGCTCAGCATTACACCATTTTCTCTGCTTGGGATTCACAGTTGAGGAGTGACACACCATACTACAGAGATACAGAGATAAGAAAATTAGGAACCATGAGATAAGAAAATTAGGAACCATGCTCTGGTAGGATTTGCTGCACCCCATGTTGTCCAAGCTCACAGGATTTCAAAAGATTAGATGGGGCAACATACAGCAGGAAGAAATAGGATCATGAGGGGGGAATCATCATAGTGAAAGCTAATTTGTTCTATCTATTACAGAAGATAATTAGGTGGACACAGTTTACACTGTTGCATTTGATGGAAGTGACCTCTGATTATGCCTTCCTTTAATCCAAGCAACCATAACACAATTTGCAAATTGAAATTGTGACTACACACTGTGAACACCTGATCTATTCTTAGGGAAATGGAACACTACTCAGTTATCCTCCCAACATCTCTGCAAGAGAGGATGGAAGCAGCATACTGGCCATTTAGTACCTGAAGAAGTATAGACATGAATAACATGCCCACTTCCCCACTAATAGATTCCTGGAAATGTGAGCATCATGGGCTTACACAAACCTAGGAGCCCAGGTCACCACAGCTATTCTTTCAACAAAGATTTATGTATTTTCTTGATGCTAAACAAACAGCAGTGAATACAACAGGTGAATTCTTGTCTATGTGACACTTGCATGAGGATACTTAAAAAGGTCTTTGAAATGACAGTATAATTTTTTAAATTGTATGTATAAAATATCTCCAAAAGTTTACAGAAAATGCAATTAATGAAAAAACTATGCAGGGATTTCAAAACTTTTGCACCAAAAAAGCTTATTTTTTAATTCCAGTCTGTGAATGTTTTGAAGTGGCCTCATATGCTATTGTGTGAAAAATAAAGAAAAATTAGCAAATGCATCTACACCAAATGTCAGGTAGCAGTAAGTCCAGTTTTCAAAAATAAAGTATGATGAAGGATTAAAGTGATAGAAGCTGTTTTAAATAATAGATACTTCAACGTAGATACACGTAGGAACTCAAGGTATAATATTAAGCAGCACATAAATGCCAGTGAGTCAAAAGAGCACAACCAATAGTATGGGGACAAGAGGACAAGGTCACTACAAATTTCAATATGCAAGGGAAGACCTTGTTAAAGAAGTTGCTCTTGAATTAGACTTTGAAGTATGATAAGAACAATTAATTAGCAGCTGAAATAAAGTCGTATCTCTATGGTCAAAGAAAAAGTGAACACAAACATTGAGAGGTTAAAACTGTAGTTGTTCCAATGAGATGCTTTATAAAAACCTTTCTTAGAAAATTGGTTTAACATGCACGTGTATGCACGCAAGCAAGCACATGCATTATACACACTAATGCTAAATGATGACAGACCAAGATCAGAAGATATTTTTGTGAACAAAAGAAGAAATGAACAACTGATTGTATTCATGATGGCTTTAGCTAGAACAGCTCTTCCAGGTCGAATAATGAATTTCATTGAATGCCTGCTCCATCCATTTCACACTTGGATGAATTGTAGGAGCCACAATTTTTTGTGCCTAGGTGCTGATTGTGAATCTTGGGGTGCACTAGGAGCATTGTATCTCAACCTATTTAATTTACCTTTTGTGTGAATGAATTATGTTTGTATTAGTTTTTCTTGTATATTGATTTTTTGTAGACAACAGTCATCCGTGCTTTGTGAAGCAGCTCCTATCTCAAAGATCCAAGGATCTTTGTGTAGAATTTGCATATTCTTCGTATAGAATGAGCAACTGAATGTTAGCTGCAAAACAAGCAATAGCCTCCCAAGATTCCAGTCCTCCTGATATTACATTGTCTTTTTCTTTTGATGTTGAAGCAAGGTCAGAAGCAAGCTGCATGTCTGCCTTGGTCTCTTAACAGTAATTCTTGGGAGGAGCATCTAGGAAGGTTAACTAGTTTTAAATTGTACTGCACACAGGAAGACCGAGTCTATTACAAGGGGGGTCAGGGTGAAAATAAAAGGCCTAACCAGACATCAGTTACTCTAGCCACCCTCATCCAGCAGTTGGGCATGTGTCCAGAAAACTGTCTTGATCAGCCTGCACAATGGGATAGTAACCTGTCTCAAGCCACAGCCCAACTCAGCTCTACCCACCTGAGAAACTCTAAAGAAGGACCAGTCCTCTGAACATGATCCATCTACAGACTCAGAAATGTCTGAGTAGTTCAGTCGTGCTTCAAAGATTATGGAGAATGACATTAAGAGATAAATTTATTTTGGTAGAGAAATTTTGAAATCCACACAACTTTGCCGTTATATACTTTTCCCATTTAAAAAATCTTTATATATTTTATATATATATATATAATATATATGTTATATATAAAAATATATAACCAGGACAATTCTACAGTAATATATAAAAAAACCACGGACATAGATTGTACATGTAAAGTAATACCTACAAAGCCACTATAGAATTTTCTACATTATAAAATGAAAAACAAATTTAAATTTTTTTAAATCTTAAAAAATTATTAAAATTTTTTTTTAAATTTTAACAATTGTTTCTTACTTTTTGAGATTTACAGATCCTTTCATATATGAATATATTCTTTGATTCAACTCTTTGGACAATCCTATGCAATATCATTGGTTATTTTACCCATTTTATATATTGGGAATCAATTTCAAAAAGAAAAAATTATTTGTCCAATTTTAATCAGTAGGAAGCAAAGCAAATTTGCATGCCTTATTTTTCTATGACTTCAAAATGCTAAATATTTTTGTTTCTAGGGTTGAACGTCCCTCTCCAGTTCTTTGGAAACTGTTTGCAAATACAGCCTGTATAATTCAAAATACAGATATAAAATTATAAATACAATGCTAACAAGTAGACCCCAATAGCCTTTCATGGTTCAAATATACAAACTCATGTTTACTGAGGACATGCTGTGATCCAAATAGTCTTCTGCTTGGGGTAATCTCAGAAATGGTCCTGCACAGCCCACTCCTTGCATCTGCCTGACACAGATCCATTTGTATGTAAAACTTTCAGAGAACACTTTATAATTAGTAACGTCTTGCTGCCACCCCCAGTAAGCCCTACTGGACAGTCATTATTCCTGATCCCCTTATATTCAGTGTTTACTTCTATACTTGAACTTCTCCATCAAAGTATCTCTCAGGAAAATCTCCCTGAGGTAGCCAGCTTAAGCAAGGCTGCCCTGTGCTTCTCAAATACAGATTGAGATACTGCAAATAACTGGATACCAACAGTAATAGACCGTAACTTATAAGTAATTTTCTTTGAAAAATAAAATAGTGTGTGTTTCTAAGTTGTCTACATTCGAACCCGGCTCTTATTTGCATTTTTGTGTTTTCTTTTTTATTTGAGAAGCAGAAAGCAAGACATACAGCTTGCATCTGCTGGTTTCCCACATGTGCACAATATCCAGGGCTGGGCTAGTAGTGTAAAGCCAAGAGCCTGGAATTCCATTCAAGTCTGTCATGTGGGTGACAGGAACACAACTCTGAGCCACCACCTGCTGCACCCAGAGTGTTCATCAGAGGGAACCTGGGATGGGGGCAGAGCCACGGCTCTGCTCCAGGCGCTCTCAAATGGGAGGCAGTAATCAAACCGGGTGCTACAAACACAAGCCCCAGACTAGTGCTAGTTTCTTTCTTTATTTTTCTCCAGACCACTGTCACTCTTTCCTTCCTCACTTCTGCCTTTTAGAATCATAGCCCCCAAAACCTAGTTTCATCAGGAAGCAAGAAGATGGTTTGGACGTCATTCTTCCAGCAAGGCTTCCGTAAACACCAACACTGACTACAGAACCCACTCATGCCCTCGAGCTATAAACTGCCAACCCTTCGCTTAGGTTGATGCATACCTGTCTAATTAATTTTCACCATTTCAGGGCAAATGTTTTAGAATACTCTTCGAGCAGTTCCAGGCACTCTGACTAAAGAAAAAAAAAAAAAAAAGGCACTGTCATTTCCATGCAAATAGTGCCTAAGTTGAAAGTGTTGTGTCAAATACAGAAGCTCTTCAGACTTTGAGGCAAATCCAGGAGTAGCAATCAATGAGAGTTTTTTTTTCCATGGGCATTGGTTCATTTATATTCTGTTAATTTACTGGGACAAAGTGAATCCTGGCAGCTGACAAGGCAACTCTTGATGCTAGAGCATTTTGAGAAAATGAAAATCTGCCAGTCACATTTTTTTTTAGAAAAATATGCTTCTAAAGATGGAATTATTTAATATTATAGGTGTTTAAATTCTTACATTTAAAAGTGTGAAAGTGAACATAAAATATCTTAATTAAATCAGTCTCTCCACACAGGACTAAGCAATGACTCCCTGCCCCCGAAGGGGTGGAATTAAATTTAGTGCCTCTTGCAGAGTTGAAGTCTTTCTGATACCACACCGCAGTGTCTATGGAGTTGGTTGCGCATGTGAATTATTTGTGCAGATACAGACAATGCTAGTGCAACTTAAATTGTTTTAAATCTACAAAGAGCATGTGGTTAAAATGGTTACAATTCCCCATTGTTAGACACTGTGGCTTGGAACTCAGACATGGGGAAATGGTTGAAATAGAAGCAAGCAGACATTTCTGTATCTTTCTGACCCAGTGAAAGGCAGAAAGAGAGGAATTTGAGAAGCCTAGGAGAGTAAATAAATTACAGTATTTTATAATTTGCTGGTTTTCTTTTTTTTAAAGATTTATTTTATTTTTATTACAAAGTCAGATATACAGAGAGGAGAGACAGAGAGGAAGATCTTCCATTCGATGATTCACTCCCCAAGTGAGCCGCAACGGCCGGTGCTGTGCCGATCCGAAGCCAGGAACCAGGAACCTCTTCCAGGTCTCCCACATGGGTGCAGGGTCCCAAAGGTTTGGGCCGTCCTCAACTGCTTTCCCAGGTCACAAGCAGGGAGCTGGATGGGAAGTGGAGCTGCCAGGATTAGAACCAGCGTCCATATGGGATCCCGGGGCTTTCAAGGTGAGGACTTTTTAGCCGCTTGGCCACACCACTGGGCCCTATAATTTGCTGGTTTTCCTTCTCTAAATAAATATAAAGGACAGAGGAAATGCTGATAAAACAATGTTCTAATAACTTGTCTCCAAAGTTAAAGGCAAGCGTTTTGTTTTTGGAAAGCACTTACAAGCATTTAATGAACTCGCTCCTTAAACTATGCTAGAGTCATACACAGAAGTTTCCTCTGCATGTTATACCACATGTTGCTCCATTACCACCCTCTCTACCTAGCGTATCTCCCTCCTGCGATCTAAACCAGAAGCTTCATTCTGAGAGCACTGAAACAGTGGACACAGAAACCCTAATCTAGAGAATTCTAGTCCTGTAACTGTGTAAAATCGAGGTAGGAAGACAGGACTGGAGAACCATGTGTCTACTGTTTAGCTGTGAATTGGGCAGCTGCTGAGTAATTTTTACAGAAGCATTGGAGGGTCTAGCTAGAGCAGCAGGTTTCTGGCCTGCACAGCAGGCCCTAGGACTGCCTTCATATTAACTCTATTCTCTTCACATACATTTGCCCAGGACATCAGATATTTGTAGGTCAGGGCTGCCTATAATACAGCATATAAATAGCATTGATAGAGTACTACCCTTGCATCAGGCATGAGGGTAAACAGTGTGCATACATAATTGCCAGTCTGCTGTACTGTGTATTCTTGTTAACATCCACAAAAGAAAGCACAGTTAGAAAGGTTCAATAATATGTGTGTAGTGATGGAGCTGATAAATGGTAGAGGTGGGATTTGACCCAGCATTATTGGAACTCTCAGAGGGCAATGCCCAGGATACCACTCCCATGTGCTTACTCAGGGAGAAATCAGAGAAAGACCGTTAAAGACCACAATGTTTCCTACTGTAGATCACAGAACAGTACACATACAAGACTGAAATCAAGCTTGATCCAACAGCTAGATTCCAAGAAACACAGTTTATGTGTTTGATGCAATAGTGCATTACATTTGATCATGATATTTTTCAGAGCTGGGTACTGAAAACGTACACTGAAAGCAAAAATAACCAGGTAAATGAAAGTTAACAGTTCTCCACAGAAGACACTTTGAAGTTGAAAATCCATGTAAACAGCTTGTGAAACCATGGTGTCCTATTTTGTGGCTTTCACACCATGCGTGGGAAGCTGCCTGCATTTACTAATCACACACCTATCACTGATTGCACTAAAGGCAGCCCATCACCACTCACATTGACCTTGGCTAGAGAAACACAACCCATCTAAGGAAGACATGTGTCCTTACATTTTCTCAGACAGATGTGTAGGCTATTTTGGAGACTTCTGGAGCAGCTAGGGAAAGTAATCCTTGTATTCTGTCTTGTTCTTCTGCTTCCATGCAAATGGTCCTGAGCATTCAGAGGTAGGAAGAGAAAACAATGCCTATGTCAGGTATGCAGTCTAATTATGCTACATGTACAACTGACATCATTTTGGACTAGCTGAGCACCCTAGAGAAATAAGCCTCCAAGATGAGGGCGCTAAGATCCCTTCACCATCACAATGAACTGTGTTTTGACCGTTTCTGTGATGCCCTTGTGCTACCTCAGTTGCTTTAATATTTTGTTTATTTGATGTTTGGCTTCTGTTACCAATCTACAAATAGTATCATTGTGGTAACTTACTGCAAAAATACAGTCTACGCCACATAATGAGGGCTGGGTCAGGCTGAAGCCATCATCACGGAACTCCATCCAGGTTTTCCACGCAGGTGGCAGGGTCCCACACCTTGGGCCAGGTTCTGCTGCTGTCTCAGGTGCATTCGCAGGGAACTGGATCAGAAGTAGAGCAGCTAGAACTTGAACAGGTGCTCTGAAAGGGAATCACACATTGCATTGTATGAAAATGCTAGTCCAGAAAATGAGCTTTAATCTCGCCATGTGCCAACAGTTAGATTATTTCTTTTTCTTTGCCTCTCCCTCTATTACTGCACCTTTCAATTACATTACAAAAATCTTTTTTTAAAATAACTTATTTTCCAACCTTTCCTTCCAATTAGCATTGAAAATATTAAGAAAATATGCTTAACTTTGCAGTTTCTTAAAGGAAAATGGAGCAAGTCAGGTGCATTTGCCATGTGACACAATATCCTTGCACAGACTAAGCCTGACCAAAGCATGAATCATCTAACTGAACATGATGCTCAATGTCTTTCTTCACACTATTAAAAGCAAAACTGTCTTTTCTGGTATCAATCCCATTGTTTGCTTCTTTCGTGTGGGGGAAATAGGATATCGTTGTTCAGTCCTTCTGAGGCCAATTTACAAAGTGCAGTAATGACAACAGACTAAATTTTGACTAGCCTTGACATTTACCAGGTAAGGGACCATAGTTTCCCACCACTCGGGAGAAGTCTGGGGCAGTGGTCAGAAATGAGTGGGCTAAGCCCTGCAAATTATTGGACTTCAAACAGCCCACTAATCATTTAGATCTTTTAAACAACTGAAGAGTGGCTAGCTATTATTTGACTACTTTGTGGAAAGATAGAGATATAAAGCTTTGACTTGCAGACCTTATCAAATGTTTTTGAAATAGACTAAATATATTAAGAAAACATTGTAAGCAGTATTTCAAATTATTTAATCAAGTTTATTATTTTATGATACAGTTTCATAGGCTCCAGGATTTCCCATCTCCCTCCTCAAATCCCCCTGCCCCCAACAATGATTTCCCCTATAATATTACAATAATATAGTACTTCATAATCAGTCCTAAGTCCATCATTCTGCTATTGAAGTGTATCCTAACATTGCAGGTATGGATAATGGCTGAAAATCCAGTTTGCTATTGTCAAGATATATTTAATAGTTTCATTGGAAGTCCATCTTTATTTTGGAAGTAGAGATGCACACTGCATTGTATCTTCAAATCTGGATGTGATAGTCTCTATTACACAGTTACTATACATAACATCCCCTTAAATGAAAAGCCATAAAACAGAATCAACAACAGGAAGAAAAACTAGAAAATTGACAACATGAAATTAAATAATGTGCTACTGTATGACCTGTGAGTCACTGAAGAAATTAATATGAGAAAAAATGTTTTTGAAGAAATGAAAATGAAAACGAAAACATTAAAACCTATGAGATGTACCAAAAACAGTATTAAAAGGGACATTTATAATTTCTCCCCTGCACTATCCCCCATGTTTCGTAACAAAATAGTCCAGCAGGTGTAGTCTTGACTCCAACTTTCTGCTTTTATGTAGATCACAACACTAAAACAGTGTAACCATTACAAACAGCAGCCAAAACTGATAATTGGGCTTTCAACACTTCACAGATTAAAAAATAATAATAATACAATCTATTATTGCAGGTGTTCTACACAAGATCTTTTTTGAAAGCTTTAACATTTATTTAAAAGGCAAAACAATAGGGTAGGAAGGAGAGACTAAGAGAGATCTTCTATCTGCTGCCTTACTCAGCTAATGGCCATTGTGGCCAGATCTGGGATTGATCAAAGCCGGGAATTCCATTTTATTCTCGCATGGGTGACAGATGCCCAAGCTCTTGGTTCATATTCTGCCTTCCCAGTGTATTAGCAGGAAGCTGAGAATAGCCAAACTTGAACCAGCACTTGGAGTGTCCCAAGCAGAAACATAGCCCACTGTACCACATTAGGTCCACAAGTGTACCTGTTCTGAAGATGGTATTTCAATGTCTCAGGGATTCTTCTTTACAATTCACACATTGATCAGGATTCAAAGAGCAAACTTGGAGGAACATAATTTACTATTCATCTGTAACTTGTCTACAAGTTGGAAAATTATATTTTTAAACAGAGACCATACATGAGTGCATCAATAGGCATGAGAAAACCAGATTTGGTCAGTCTCTGAGTATTTCTCTGGGAATACAGAAGGTTGTGGATCTAAGAGGAGGAGAGGCAGAATGGCAGAGGGATTTTAGGAGAAATTATTTCAAGATCAGGCAGGTGCATGAAAGTAAAGACTAGAGTCCAAATTTCAAATTTTGCATTGTGGGCTCAAATTACTTCTTATTTTGTGCCTCCAGTTCCTCATCTGTAAAAACAAGTAAATCCTTGGGTATTTTTTATGAGATTAAACATAATATGTGCCTCTTTTTAAAACTTTAAAAATAGCTACACAAAGAGCCTCAATGAGTGCAGTTTTTTTTTTTAAATCTGGACAATAAGATGCTGGATTTTTCAACATTATGTATATTTACAATGTCAGGATACACTTAAATAGAAGTTAAATAGAAGAATGTTGGTATATGTTTGCAACAAAAGAATCTCGACTTAATTTGAACTGTAATACTGCAACAAGGTGGAGGAATCCACCATGGGGGGAGGGGATGGGGGAATCCCAGAGCCTATGAAACTGTGTCACATAATCCAACGTAATAAATAATTAAAAAAATAGAAGAATGATGGACTTGTGACTGTTGAAGAACTATATTGTAATCATGTAGGGGAAATCAGTGGTAAAGAGAGGGAAAATGGGGAGGGTAAATCCCTGACCTTACAGAAATGTACAATGAAAAATTAAAAAAAAAAAACACCGGTGGGGTTACATTAAAAAAATGTAAGTAATCTATCTAAAACATTTGTGATTTGTATATTCCATAGATGTTGGGTAATATTAGGAAATTAATAATATTGTTTTAGACAGATGACAATATTGTAGTTCCTATTTATAATAACAGATTAAGGTAATTGCACCAAAAATCTCATTATAAAATAGGATTTAATATTTAAAAATTTGAAAATTGCCAAAATGCAATAAAATTAGCTTTTATGTTTATCATCTACAGATGAGTACATGTTTGCCTCTAATATGTTTCAGTACATTTTTAATAATAGAATCATATGCTTTACGATTTTGGTTTTTTAATATTATGACATTTTTCCCTCAAATGTTTCAATTTTGTCTATAGTATTCCCATTTTATAATTGCATTTTCATTCATTTACCCATGGATCTCCTGTTGATTTTCTTGGTCATTTCAATTTTTTTATTGGCAAAAATGAAAGTCCAACAAACATTTTGACATTTTTTGTACAACTATGGTTCCAAGGAACACTTAGATGTGGAAGTGCTAACATTAAATATGTAAAGTATTTTACAATTCCTGATGTATCATCAAACAATATTCTTAAAGAAAAACCCAGATGGACAAAATGATTGTTTGGACTCAAATTTCAGACTTGCTGTTTCCCAAACATATGGCTTGGGATAAGTAGCAACTACTGTAAACTGAGCACATGAAATAATGTAATAGAAACTCAACAGCTGTTTATTTCCTTTTATCTCTGCTTAAATGTTATTCCAAGAGGAGATTTACCCCCATGGCATTCTTTACAACCCAATACCACACATCCCATTTCTTACTAGCTGCAAAGATGCCAAGAGGCAGATAGATCCATCTGAATTTCAAGGTGGGTACCTGCCCTATATTTTGGTGAAATTACTGAGTGTTTAGAGCACTTTCTCAACCTTGTGGTTTTGTCATGATTTTACCCTGTGGCAGTTGGGTTTTAAGAAGGAATTCACCAAACTAAAAAAAAAAAGCTTAACTTGGAAACCAACATGTCAATGTATTCATTTATGTGAGCCAAGTAATTACTGAGAAACCAAAAGATTCCAGTTAACTGATTTTTATATTCACTTCCCAGTAGAAATTCTATTTGAAAGCCTAAATTTACATCAGAAGTTTGTTAGTGCAACAACAGTGGCTCTTCTCTATGTTGCTTCATGGCTGTGTTTTTCTGTCTCTTGCTAGCCTTTAGCTCAGACTGACCCACACCCAAAACTGGCCCACGTGTATATTAGCAGGTGCTGCCACCTTGTCCAGCCTCACATCACCACCCCGTGCTCAGCCCTGGTTCTTGTGCTCACCAGTGCAGTGGGGGGTGCAAGCTAACAAGGGAGTGCCTTTTTACCAGGTCCATTCCTAGCACCAGGTCTTGTGCTTGCC
The DNA here is from genome assembly GCF_030435755.1 of Ochotona princeps. Lineage (NCBI taxonomy): Eukaryota > Metazoa > Chordata > Mammalia > Lagomorpha > Ochotonidae > Ochotona > Ochotona princeps. The sequence goes on from NC_080835.1 coordinate 84,213,326, forward strand.
AGAGGGTATGGGAGTCCAGTCTGACACAACTTGCACCCAGTCACAGTGTTTGTCAGCAGGTGTTGCTGCTCCCTAGCCTCAGCTTTGTGTGTTCTGGCAGCAGTGTTAGTCCAGCCCAGGTCTCTCACCTTGGCCTCAGACATGCCATCCAGCTTCTCCACTCTAAACCATCTGGTCTCAGCTCCTTCATTACCTGCTAGTACAATGGGCTTGTTCATGGAAGTCCCCAGAAGGTACTGCTCATCTATCAACCATGCCTAGCAGCCCGTACTCCAATACAACCCTTTCTCACATGTCTTTAAAAAAATAGAATAGGCAACTATGCTGGCACACTGGTATAATTAACACATATTTGGCATTAACCAGATCCAAAATGCCTGCCAGCTATTGGCTACTTTTCTCTCAGCGGGGTAACACTTGCCTGGGTACATGGCAGCTTAGGCAGTTGCCTACATCCATAGTCCTTGGACTACTTTTCCAAGGAAGCTAATTCATTCATGTTGGCTCTACTCACGACTGAATCACCTCCTAAAATTCAACCTCTGAATCCTAACACAGTGACATCATTTTTAAAATCCATGGAAAATGGAATGAAAAGATAAGTTTATTTTGGGACAAAAATTTTTGAAATCCATGCTTTCAGTCATCCACAAGTTCATGTAAAATGCATGCATTGAAAAACTCAGTTCCAGTATTTTTCACCACAATATTCCTGTTAATTCCATTTTTGCAACAACTTTTGAAATACACTTGTATGAATTTTGAAAGGACACATACATTCAAACCTTAACAGTTGCTTAATATGCAGAAAGATAAAGCAGAAGTAAAACAGAAAATTCAAGAAGTTGACAGTTGTCAACTATGTTGGAGTGGAGTACAGGAAGTGATTCAATTGAAAAATCACTTGGAATTCCCATGTGCTTATTTTTCTTTACAATCCAATCATTTTACTTGTAAATTTTACTTCAGAAAGATCATTTACTTGTGTTTAGGGCCAGTCATTGTGCATTGATATTTTCTAGTGTTGCACTGGAGAAATCATATTGAAATAAGAAATTCAACCACCATACATCCATCTTTACAAAAGTTTTTCTGACTTGAAAAAAAATCTCTTGATGAATAGTAGGAAAACCAGTTTTTAAAAGGATCCACTCCCTCTCCCATAAGTAATTTTGTCGGATTATGCAATAAGTGGGAATATTTCTTTTCAATTTATAGTCTTTGAAATGTGGAGTTGGATTATTAGGGCAAAATTGGCTGTGTTATACAGCAGGTTTGGCTACTGCTTGCCACAGCAGAATCAGAGTTTGTGTTTACTTCCAATCAAGCCTCCTGCTAAGGCACCTGGGAAAGCAGCAGATGATGTCTTTAGCACTTGAGTAACACCCACATGGGAGACCTGATCTCCTGGCTTCAGCCTGCCTGGCCCAGACCTGGATATATTGTGACCATTTGGGGCATCAACAAACTAAAGAAACATTTCTTTCTTGCTCTCTCTCATTCTCCCTCTCTTCGTCCCCTCCTCTCCCCACCCTCTGCCCCACAAACCTCTCTGTATCACTGGGCTTTACAAATGAAAATTTTGACAACTTTAAATTATTATGGCAGATGTCTAAGTGTAATAAAATCATAAAAACTGAATTTCAGAGGAATAAATAAGAATTACATTTATGGAGAATTTTGGTTTTGCTTTACATATTATAGTGCTGATCTCTGTTTGGATAAACTAGGAAAAGTGACCCAGCCACACAAGACCTTTCCAGAGAGTACAGTCTGGCACAGTGTGCACAACTAAAATTAATATGGACATCCCCAGAGTATGGATTAATTCCTTTTACAACTATTAATTTGATTTTACTCTAAACTCATTTCTATCCAATTGAAAGTGGCCACAGGTCATTCTGAAAACAAAGTTGGAATAATGCTAAATACAATGTATTATCTCATCACTGTATTTAGAGAAAAATGCATGTTGCATAGCTGTGCATATCTATTAGTGGAAGAGGAGACCTTGCTAATGAATGGCCTCTGTATCTTAATATGTAAGCCTCATATGTGTGATCTCACTTAAATTTTCCACCATGCTACTTAAGGTGGAAACTGTTATCGCCATTTAGCAACTGAGAAAACCTCAGTCCTTTCTTTCTTTGGGCAGGTAGTAAAAATCATTTTTGATTTTTCCTTTTCCATAACCTGGACTCAGAGATTTAGATAAGATATGTAAGAATGCTACATACTCCTAGCAATGTCTAGATCTAACCCTGAGACCCAGGAAAGATTAACTATACTTGTTAGGCTCTATTTTATTCATCAGCATAAGGAGAGAAGTAGGATGATTTCATTCATATATATATATATATATATATATATACACACACACACACACATATATACATACATACATACATTGCATTATGTGACACAGTTTCATAGGCTCTGGGATTCCCCTAACCTCACCCCATACCCTCCCTCCATGGTGGATTCCTCCACCTTGTTACAGTATTACAGTTCAAATTAAGTCGAGATTCTTTCTTTGCAAGCATGGAGTCCAGCATCTTATTGTCCAGATAAATTCAATGGTTTCTTGGGGAGACCACCTCTGGTCTGAAGGCAGAGCTGGCAGAATATCATCCCGATCAATTAAAAGCCACAACATAACATCAATGACAATTTACAACATTATGGAATTAATTGACATGGTATTGAGTAACTAATATGTTTAAAAATGCAAGTTCTGAACCACATCCTGTGACTACTTCATTAACATTTCAATTTTAGTTTATATACAGAACCAGCTGCTATACACCTTAAAATGGCTATAGGGTACTATTCAGCTGTCTCGTGTCTATTTTCATTTTAGCATTCAGCAGTTTATAGTGTTGAAGCATAATTTTGCTGAACTTGGCAGATTTTGGGATAGTCTAAACTGGTTTATAATTCTAACAAGGCATATATTAACAGTTGAAGCACAGAACAGTTTTAGGAGGGGTGTGCAGAGAAATCTTCAATACCTTAGTGAGGAGTAACTAATTTTTGTGTCCTACCTAGTAAGGAATGTGTGAGTCCACGCTGACCATTTCCAGTCTGGTTCCAAGCTTTCCTTGTTGTTCTCTATCTATCTATTCCAATTTGTGTGTGTGTGTGTGTTGGGGTGGGGAGCTCCAGAGAGACCCTGATGGTCATTGCAAGAGAGGGTGGGAATCCAGAGTTGGAACTAAGGACCAGAGAAAGCTCCTCTCCCTAGTCCTGAAGGAAGTTTACTGTTCTGTTTCTGCTGACCGCTCAGGGCTCCTGGCTGCTGTTCTAATGACCTTGGATCCTGCAAGGAAGGGTTTGGGCTTCTTCCATCCCATGTGGTAGATCCAAATGGGGGTGAATAATGTCAGAGTTCTTGGCCTCCGAAGGCACCCCAGTTTCCCATGGTCTCCTTGGCAGTTGGGATGTAGTCCTTGGTGCCCGTCCTAATAGTCCTTGGTGAGGATCCGGGAGTCTCCAGGATTGGGATACAAGCCTCTTCCTGTAGAAGTGGGCTGATTTCTAAGTTCCTTTTACTGTGTGATGGTATATGTGTCAACACGTATGTGTCTTTATTTGCAATACCTATTTCTATATAAGTAAATAAGTTTAAAAATCAGGAAAGGTTTATTGAAATACATAAACATAAGTTGCATCATACATATGTGATTTATATGTAAAATTCATCACACATGAATACTTTAGGATTTTCAATTTACTGTGTAGACAAAGCACCAAGGCCTTCATTTCAGAGCTGGCATCTAAAGCACCAGGCTGCTTCCTGCGACGCTGCAGCCGCATGCTCTCCCTCCTTTGGGTACCTACTAGGTAACTGTACTGTGACTACCTCATCTACAGGAGTGAAGTTAACTACTGGCCATTTGAGGCAAGTGTTGTTTTCTCTGTACCTTTGTTCAGCTGTTGCAGCCTTGATCATGCAAGCATATTGAGAGGAATTAACCAGCTTCATTAACCCTCTTGCCCGGTCTCTTCACATGGTGTTTGTTTTCACTCTCTAAGCTGTGTCCTATTGCCCTTTAGTAGCTCAGTCACAGGTCTCTTAGGGTCACTTGATCATGGCTGTGTCATGACCTTGATCCTGAAATGAAGAGATATTTGGAGTTATTGGAGTTCTCCAGGCTGCTAAGAGACAAACAGGGAATTTTTAGGAATCCTAATGTATGAAGAATCAGAGGAAGCTTTGATACACTGCATTAGATGTTTGGAATCTGAACCATTTGGGCTGAGTCAAAACTGTGCTAGAAAAAATGTCTGGGCAGAGAATCAGCTAACCTGAGTGCTGGCTCTGGTTCTGTACGATGCAATGGAATCCTGGGCGAGACAGCAGGAATGGGCCTTGTGAGGCTAAATGCCGGAGTTCCACCAATCAGAGTTTTAATTCTGCTGATGTCACTTCCTAGATTTGTGATCTTACATGAGTGACTCCATGTCTCTGAGCCTAAACTGAAAAGGAATACCATCTGCCTACAGCATTGCTGTGATAATTTTGCATGATGAAAACACAATAATGTGTGAACACTCAGGTGGAGAAAGTTTATTGTTTCATAAAATATTAAAACTAACTCTTGCACTATAATGAGGACTGAAGATGTATTTGTTCTGTTTCATTCCACCACATCACTTCTTACAGAGCACACTGTAGAAATAGTCCTTTGTAATTGTATGCAGAACTTCCTAACTTCCTATAAAATTCCTCCCCTTGTATTTATTATGTATTTGTGTATTACATTTTTGAAATACACATGCAGATATAGCTTTGTAAACAGTAATTTCTTTTGGTATTATGCAAAAATTAGATGGGTGAAGAGTAATTCTGATTTTCAACAAAAGGAACAGCGATAAGATTATGTTACACACTGTAGTAGGTGCCTCAAAATAACATCTCAAGATATTATTTTTTTTCTTTTATTAAAGAGATTTTTTAGCCAATTTACCATTAGCAGGAAGAGTCCTAATGTCATCAAAGGTATTCCAACATCACCTAACAATTTCTCAGTTGGCCCTTGAGACTGCAGACTTTCCCAAGTTAACAAATGCAGTGACATCCTAAGAAGATCTTTATTTTTTGCTACTACAAAATAGTTTTGGTATTAAAATGAATTTATATGCACTGGTGCTTCCAATTAGCAATGTACCTTCTGTGATTACCATATGCTAATGAAAACAATGCCCTTGATGTAGCTTCATACCAGGTGCATAGGCCCTAGCACTGGCAGAATCTCAATGAAGATATCCCATCCTGCCTCCTAAGCAGGAGAGAATTGAATATGCTTTTATTTTGTTTCTACAAGATTAAATTATTGAGCCTATTCTGTTTAAATTGCCAAATAGCAGTTTTATATATTCACATGGTATAATGTGATGTGTTGATTAAGCCACTCTATTAACATATCTATCACTTCACATCTTATCATTGATGCAAATACTTGAAATATACTGAGCAATTTTGAAATACACACTAAATACAGTCGTCATGCTGTGGAGTAAATATTCAAAAAACTTTCTCCTAACTGAAACACTATCTTTTCAACAACATCTTCCGGTTCTTTCCACACTTCAGCATCTAATAACTACCATTCCACTCTCTCCTTCTGTGAGTTTGACGTTCTCTTGGGTTCTACGTGTAAGTGACATTATGCAGTGCTTATCTTTCTGTACTGCCTTATTACCAACATGTGAGTCGTTGTATGTAATATAGCAGAAATAAACTCCTCAAATCAGTCTTCACATGTCCATGGTGGCTTGGCATTGTAAGGGCAAGAGAAGAGAGTAGGAAAAACAGCACGTAATCTAAAGGCTGGCTTGGATGAGGCTAACTCTGAAACCTTGGGAGAAATCGCTGTGAGCCCTACTGCCTTGCATGTGAAATAGACAATAGCAATGCCTCCCTGTGGGGATGTTTTTGGAAACAAAGGCAAGAACTGATGAGAAATCATCTTGTTGGTAGAAAAGCATCATATTTAGGTAAGCACAAATTATTGACATACTCAGCTTTCAGAAGATGGATAGAGCTTACTAGAAAACGAGTGAAAACAACATAATTAGCATGTTACCAAGTGCTTAGGCTCTGGATAACTTATTATGGGTGCAGAAAGTAGTTTCCAGTTACTGTGGCTATTTTGATGATGATGCAACCATGTGTTCTTCCTGGCAGAACTGGGCAGGACATGAAACCTGCTAGTAAAGTCCATGGCCTGGAAAAACTGTTGGAGAGTTTGAAGCAGCTTCCTTTAATATTATAGGCCATTTTTAAAGGGAAGAGTAATATGTTGTGAGAGGGTGTTCCATGTATCTATAGAAAAGTATCCTGTAAGCATTTCTTTGTTGCATCAATATTTTAAATGATCTCCACGCCTTTATGCTTTTGCCTGATTTATTCTATTCCTCATGTTTGGTTGATTTTTAGTTATTACCATAATTGTTTCACAGATCTTCCTGGACAAGTCTCCAACATTTCTATTTCTACCCTTTCTTGTAAGCCCAAACTACAGCTTTGTGCATCTCCACCCTGCTGCTGCTGCTGCTGAGCTGCCGTAACTCAGATCTGTTCCATTGTGAACAAGTTATTTTCCTTCTCATCCATTTTCTTTTTCTACAGTCCAATCCCTACTAATTTACTGGTATTCTATCACATCACTTCAACTATAAATTAAAGTCATCCTTGGCTCAGATTCAAAGTACCAGTTACATATTCCTAGAGGTTTTACTTCATGAATGGCTCCTGATGCTGCTTCTTTCCTTACTAGTCCATATTATACAGGCTGTTGTCTTTCAGTGGACTTTCATAGAAGTTGCCTAGGAAGCTTCTTTTGTACCTGTCCTTTTGATACCCATTAATCCTCCGTGTGTCTTCTTAGCTCCAGTCTTAGTAAACCATGATGCTATCTGTCCTCAGACATCTGGGCTCTCATTTAAATCAAGTACTCACATTCTGTAGCAGGGCATTGATGACACATTACCAGTTGGTACCAACTAAATTTTTAAGGCATATCCTGTGACACATCTTCATATATTAACTAGAATCCAAGTATGACTTACTAATGGTTTGTCTCTAACCGTTCATGATGTTTAGAAGGAAAATTTACATCTCCATGTCTGTGTTCTTACTATTTCCTCAGCTTGGAATGCTGTTTTTGGTCTCCTGTGAAGTCTATTGTTCTGTAAGAAACATACTAACCCTCTACAGCCTGACCTCCAATCTGCCTCCTGCCACACACACACACCAAGTATTTATGACCACGAAATAACACTATTTAATGTTTCATTGCTTACAAAGGTGTAAGTACCCAAAGATCAGACAGGATTCATTTGAAATGCAGGTTCTTAAGGTTGGATTGAGAGTTTCATTTGTCATAAATTCCCAGATGATACTGCTGCTGCTAGGCCATACATTACACTTTAATTGGACTGTTTTAAAGTACTTAGTCTATTCTGGTGTTAGATGGCTAAATGCAGGTATGTATTGCCAGTTTGTATGCAAAATTTTAGCTTTTATTCTTAGTCTGAAACTCTGTAATATTCACTTTCAGGTCCTGTATCCTGTGTTTAAATTTTAAATTTGATTGATTTAAATCCATTGGCATCACATTAATGATGACTGGGTTATGGAAGATCACATTTCATTACTCATCTTTGCAATGAGAACATGAATGCAATGATGATGTGATAGCCTTCATTTGCTTTGTGCTTAATGTATGCCAAGAACACACACAAAGTTCCATCATCATTATCTCATTTAGAGTTTTCAACCATCCTGGTGTGAAGACACTGTCATCCCTATTTAACAGAAGTTGAGGAACTTTCTGGAAAGCCCAGGTTAATAAGCTGTGAAGTCAGGTTTTAAATCTAGGCCTGACTCCAAGTCAGAGCTCTGTCCTCTTATGTTCAATAACCACTTTCAATTAGACAGCAAGACCTCGGAGTCTGAAGGTAGGAAAATGGCTGGCACCCAAAGTTTTATTAACATAATAAGAGCATGCATTTATACAGTTAGTCCCAGTCAGGCAACTTCAGAGCACAGCATCTGAAGTTTCCCAACGGGTCTGACTTTTCCTATTGATAGTATTGCTTCCATGATCAGTAATCTAAGAACTCAGATAATCAATCACTCACAACACAGCTTCCTTTTATTGTCATCATCAGGGCTCTTCAGAGCATCTGCTGCCATGTGTAATCACACAAATAGAGTTCTTCAACTCACTGAAAGCATGTTTCTATGCCCTGTGCCATAGACAGTGTTCCATTGATTACTGAAACCCAAACAGCATTTGGAAATGGTCCTAAACAATTAAAACTAATGGATTCAGATGGAAACACACAGTGTTCAAGGACATTTAGAAGCAGAAGGAAGATCTACAATATTAATCACAATCATTTCTGCAATAAATAGATCCATTCTAGAGGAATGCAGAACGGTACATTGTGGTCAGTAGAAAATGAGTATGAGAGTTTTCATTGGAGAGTTTATTTGGAAGTACACAAAGTGAGCTTACCTTAGTTCTCCAACAGACACTGAGTCAAACTATCATTAATTTAAATGGTTTTACATTTTACGAAGTGGATGTGGTAGATTTGTTTCTATATTTATCATTTCCTGCTTCTTTTTGATGCAGTAATTTAATATCACAGTCATTACACAGTGCAAAAATACAATATTGAAACACCTCTGCCTTTTTAATGAGCATACTTTCCTGAAATGTCAGAGATCAATAAAGCTTAAGCTATACTCTGATCTCAATTACTTACTCCTATGTATGTTTTGAAACAAATTGCAACTTTGGTAAAAGCTTAGCTTCCTGGTTCTGGCACAAAAATTCACAGGTAGACCAGTAGAAACCCCAGAAATACATCCATGCATCTATACATCTTTGACAAACAGGCTAAAATCATTCCACAGAGAAAGGATAGTCTCAATTCTTATTATACATGTTGAGAATTACTTTCTCTTTATGAAGTCCAGGATTTTAGTTACTAAAATAGCACAAATAGTTCACTTCCTTCAAAAATGTACATTACAGCTGAAAACTCGGATTCTGAGTCTCACTGGTAATTGATGCTCATAGTCCTAAACTTTAAATGACCCTTGAATCTTTATTGTTTCCTGTTTATCCAACACCTAGAACCATTTCTTGATGGTGTTAGCGTCTGATTAGTAGCTCTTACAATTACAACAAAGACCCCAGACTAGCACCTAAAAGTGTGCAACCTATATTTTTTAATTCTTGGCACAAGATAAAAATTTCATAGCTTCAAATACGGATATCCCTGGCATAGGCATTAAAAAAGATGATTAAATTTAATAACAACACAGCCCCAAAATCATGGTTGGTTGAATTTTCCTAAATAGGAATGGAACTTTTAACAGGAATTTTACCAATAACATGTAGGTATTTAGTAAGTTTCTTCAGACTGAATAAATTAATAAATTTAGTATGTTATTGTAAGGCATTTTATTTTCCAACATGTTTGTCTAGTCCACCACAAGCCCTTGAAAACATAAATCTTATTTTTTATTCACATATCCAACAAATATTTGCTGAATGTGTAATATTCCAGGCACTATTTCTGGGCACTCAGGATAAAGCAGAAATAAGTTAAAAATAACTGCTTCTCAACATTTTACAGCTCTGTAAGCACACTAAAATTCATTGAATCCTATATTTGAAATGGTACAATCTTTGGTATCTAAATTGTATCTCCATAGAGTTTAATATTTAATACCCTCATGGAACTGCTTCTTAGCAAATTTAGCTTTTAAAATTTCCTTCCTTATTTTGTTAAAGCAATGTAACTATAAAAATCATTGCATGAAAAATTTGGTTGCTTTATTGATTCAGTCAAAACGCACAAGTTACAGTATGCACCACCTGCATTGCCTCTGCTGAGAGTGTAGGTCCGCACTGACGTAGTCCACATGCTGGCTTTTGGCCTGACTCAGTCATGTATTAGCTTGGGGTGTTGCAGATCATCACTGAAGCTCAGTTCCTCATTTTCCATTCTGAATGGCACTAGTAATAGTACTAATTTCCCTGAGAGGAGTAAGTATAGAATGTGTGAGGAAGCAAAATGCTTCAATGCACAAAATCAATCCTATTTGTGCTAATTATTGAAACTAAATGGTGGATACATGGGATTCACTACAAGATACTCAATTTTTAATACATTTGACTCATCTCATAAAAACTCAATTTTCAAAATGCATTTATATTATCCCGTAAGTACTGATGCATTGACAGCATAAGAAAATAAGAATTGCTCTTGATGCAGATGAATCATGATTTTTTTAAAACCTCAGAATATCTTTTCGACAGTAAAATCCTGCACATAGCCTGTTACTGGAGCCTTTGGGCCTTGCAGGAATTAAAAACATTTTCACAAATGACTTTCCTCTAAGACAGATGCAGAAGTGGAATCCAGTGGCTATTTGTTCTTGCAACACTGTTCTGATAACTATCACAGCCATCCTGAAGTGAGCACATGAAAAATGGAGAGCAGTTGTTCGCGCTATTTGTGTCACCAAACATCATCTGACAGTCTGTCCCAGAGCAGCTGCCTATTTAGATTTCTATGTGCAAGGGAAAGAGCAGAATAGCTTGTGGCTTTAGTTTTTGTGTTTTCAAATGTCTTCCACATTAACACCTGGAGCACACTGATAGCATGTTCATTAATTATCCAGCCCATGGCATCAGAGCTTTGTGGATCCGTTAGGTTAATGCACATCTATTAGGCATAAAGGAGGCAATAGAGCACCCTATAATATTCATTGTTTATTTCATATTTTGAAATACATTCTGAAGAAAGGCGCTTGGTAAATTTCTTGGCTCTTTTATGGAAGTAGGGAAAAGCAGCATTTGAAGGTGGATGCTGGTCATGAACATGCAGGAACTGGAAGTGGGACAGAGATGCCAAGCTGACTCGATGTCACAGGAACCCTAGCCAAGGAACCAAGAAGTTTTAACTGTGTGCATTGGGTGGGGAGTGAAGGATATGCCTTAGAGAGGAGCCAGAAACCAAAATGGATTAAACCAAGAGTATCTCCAACATCATTATAACATCCATAAGACATGATCAGGCCAGGTGAGTGGAACCTGAAGAGGTAAACATGTGACTGGCACACCACAGAAGGGCCTTTGAATTCTTTCTTTCAGCAGAGCTATAAATAAGCATGTATTCTGACACTGACACTGTGACTAAAAAAGCAGTTCTTGCTTCATTGGAATTATATCCTAGCCATTGAAGACAGTGATGTAAAGTGTCTTACCTATCATGAGAACAAGACAGGGAACAGAACCCAAATGCTTATGCATAAACTCAATCCTAAAGCAGAAGTGGAAGTCATGAAAAAAGGGAGAGAGGCAGAGGTGAACTAGGTAGATGTCTTCTGCTCTAAGCAATAGAAAACCAAAGTAGATTGGCCAAGTACGTGTGATAGATGATCTGCAGATGGAGTGGCCCTCTGAGCTAAGTGAGCTCTAGGTTAAGTGGTGTCATCAAGGGCAGTAGTTTGCATCCTCTCAGTTCCTCTACCCACAGGATTGATCCTCTTGTCTCTGACTCCCCTCATGGCTATTTGATGGTGATCACAATACCATCCTGGACTGATTGGTTCGAATTAAACAAAGAATAGTAAGTTCTATCTTAAAGCTGACAAAGACCTTTCTCATCAGCTTGTCACGACTGGCGTCACAGTGCCCAGAACTGGGTCATAAGCCAGTTTCAGCAGCTCAGATTGGATTACCCTTGGGTCAATTTTCCCATTACATTTACTGCTCCTCATTGGGGAACAAATGGAATAGATACTGGACAATCAACTACAAGTCCACTACAAAATAGGGGATTCAGTAAAAACCTGCCAAGGAGTGAATCAATTATCTGTGGACTCCTGAAAGTAAAGGAGATCATGGGAAAAGCAAACACTAAAAGATGTACAAAGAAGCAGTAGTTCATGTGTCACCAATGTAAGGTACAAAAAAGGGCAGAGCAAAAGCACTGAGCATGTACAATGGGCCACAGTAAATGCCTAGTTGGCTTTTAGTACCAGTATTATGCAGATACTTAAGCTTTGAGGATGAGTATTATAGTTGGAAGAGTGAATGTCAGAAGCTAACAAGCTTATACCTCTGAATAACTCCGTGAAGCTTGGTGATATAAGTAGATCCAATCCTGGGTCAGTGGCAGTGACTGAGAAAAGACACTTCTTTTCTCCTGTGGGGTCCTGCCAAGCCTGGTGGGCTCAGAGAAATGGAAGCCTTCAGAGCACTGGGGCCCAGATGCCAAGCACACATTGCTCTCAGGACAGGCACTGGAGGAGCAGCAGGGTGGAGCTCTTCCCAGTGACTCCAGGACACTGTGGGTCAGTGCATGAATAGCAAGGGGGGAGAAGAATATGCCAGGTGCTGCTTGGAGGCCAGAAGTGACCAAGGTGCTTGTGAACTCAGGTGAGAACAAGCATAAACACTTCTGGAGCTAGGGACTGCATACTTACAGAGAGACCTGGGGGTTATTGGAATTTTAGCATAAATGACAAGCCAAGTAACAGCCTAGCTGGGTACAGAGTACAGAGTTCAAGAGAATAGAACAGCAAGCACTCAGACTCCCTGAACTACATAATAATAGAAATATAGCAATACAGATGTACAATGATTCAATACTCCCCCTACCTAGTAGAATTGTACATGACTGGTCCCCACCTACATACTTAGCAAAATCCAAAAATCCAAAATTCAGGATGCTTAGATATCAGACATACACCAAATAATTATAGATATAATATGCTACATTCAATATTTAGGATCCATCTATATAAAGCCTATTCTTTTGTTACCAGAATTCAAATTTACTAGAACACCCAGCATTTTATCTGGCAATCCTAAACCCCATCCCTATCACTGGGATTTGTTGTGCCTAATTCAGGAGCAATATATGCAGCTGCCTTGTTAAGTCTGGGCTTAGATGCATGCCACACTTCAGCCAAAGGCTTGGCATTGGATGTGACATACACCATGTCTGAGCGTAAGTTTTAAGAGGCACTGGGAGTTCCCACTGTTTCCTTCTACCACAAATATGACACATCCCCAAAGAAGACTGCTCCTTCTGGCCCCATAATGTGTACAAGAATACACATGGCATTACAACCACAGGCATGTTAGCAGAGAGGAAAGAAACTTACTGGCACAGATGTCAAGAATGACTTCTGCAATGTGCTTTAAGAACGTGAATATGGAAGTAGATTTTCCATAACTCACAAGGTTTATAGGTTTTCTCTATATCTGTAATACCTCACCCATATGGCAATTGTTCTCTCTCACCTTTTTGTATAAAAATTTCATTTAATACCTTTTTGTTTTAGGGAGTAAGCATATTCCTTTCAATCATTGTATAGGGAATCATTATAGAAATGTTGTACATATTGTGTAATACACAGGAATATCATGCCTATTGTGTAAAACTTAACCAAAAACATTCCCCAGATTCTTTTGTGACAGGCCCTATACTAAACATGAATCACTAGGGTAAAGTGGTCGGCTGACAACTGTTTTCAAACCACACTACATGAAAATTGACATCTTTCCATTTTGAAAAGCCTTGTTTAACCAGACCAATTGCCTAGAAAATACATTTTTTAGTTGAAAATGATATTATATTGAAGCCGATTTTTAAAAATTTGTTCAAGTAGGCACTGAATTTTGAAGTTTTAACATTTCATGCCACATACAGTGTTCCCTCAGCATGCATTTGGTGGAGTTTAGTGTAACAAGCAGCCACACATGTGCTCGTGCACATGCAGGTGAACACACACGCATCTGAGAATTCTCTACTTCTGAGACTTTTCTCTACTTGCATCTTGGCCATAGCTGTGGTACTTCATTGTTGAAATGTTATCTTTAAAAAGTCCTCTGCATGTGTCTCCAACTCTCCTTCTAAGAGGTGACATAACTGGACCAGGTACTCAGGTTAATATGAAATTGTTAGCTGATCCTTACAGATTATTGTCAGCCTTAGCTCTGAGGAGACAATACTAGGCTTGACTTGTCAGTGTACAACCCTGACTACTTACACTATCCAATTATCACTTTAATCATTTTGCTTAGGAAATCACTATCACCGACTTTCACCTACAATTTATCCCTGTGATTATGAGTTTGCAAAGACATCAGCAAAGGGAAAAATGCGAGCATCTGTGTCCTTTCTGTCAGAACTGTTTCTGCAGTTCTTGGAACATTCCTGAGGCTGAGCTTGCTGAATGTTGTTAACAAAGAGATGTCAGCCAGAGTGTGGTATTTAACTCATTTGCACAGTGCAGTTTGCAGCTCACAAGGTGCCAATTAAAAAGCAAGAGAAGAGGCACAGTAGCTTGTCCATCAGCTTGGTTGGAGTAAGATCAGATATTAATTATTAAAGGGATTCAAAATTAACAACAGCTAAGCCAGCAGATACATACCTTTCAAGCACGCCAGGAGCTGAAATGCTGCCCTGAGAACTAAGAGAGATTAAATGTGTCCTAGCTACAGTCAGGGGATGTGGGATGGGATAAGAAGGCTGATGAGAAGCAGTCCTTCACAGAATTAGTAAATGTTTAAATGATTACTGACAGAGGTTTTGCAATATTGTTTCCCAGATATTTAAGAAGCAAAATGTTAGCCAAAGATTTCCTAAGACACACATTGTGTGTCCATCCCTGCATTAGGCACTAATGGACTGGAATTCAAGGCTATGGCCATTTAGCAACTTCTATTCCAAGAGAAACAGTGACGTGTTGCTGCTTCGGTCACAGAGAACCCCTGTTCTCAGTCCACCAGCTGTGCCCCTGTGCATTCATCAGGTCTTCATTTCCAAGGTCAACCAACAATACCTGTGTATTTACTCTGTGATAAGCACTGGATCAGACAGCACCGCATGCATTCCATCCTCACAACAACCCCACATGACAATGATTGTTGTATGCATTTATGAAACTAAATAAGATGACATTTAATTCAAATTACAAGGCTTCGAGATAAACTTGACATTGGGTTTTAAATTGCAAGACTTATCTTTTTGCATCTTACCTTGCTACTTGTCTGACTACCTACCCTCAGGGCCCTCCAGCACATGGAGTTACTCCCTCCTAAATCTTCACATATCTCATGTCTTACTATCTCAGGGTTCTAGAATGTCAGCCAAGTAGTTCATCTAGTAGGGAATGGGATTTTTTCTGGAATATTCATGATACTATAAATTTCTAACTGAGCCTACTAGACAGTTACTGGGTGTCTGTACTGTTATTGTTTAGGGACTAATAATAGAAGTATCATTAGAAATATCTTGGAAGAAAACATTTTGGACAGAAAATAGCAAATGAAGCCCATCAATACTCCTCAAATTACAGAGCACAGGGCAGTGGTGGACTGGGGGCGGGGTGTGAGAGAAGGGATGAGGGCAATTCTGGGAATATGACTGAGCTCTGTATTATTGAATGTGGTAAGACAGAAATAGTTTTAGAGTCTCTCCAGTAGACAAACCATCCAAAAGTACATTTGTAAAATTGCTCAGAACTTACAGTATTTTCAAAGAAGTTAAGTGGGAGCGATATCAGTAAAATGGTAGAATAAGAATCTCTGAAAATTCTCTTCTTCTTTGCAAAGGCAATGAGAAAACCAGCAAAAAGTTTAAGAATCTCCTTTTACTAAACACTTGAGATTAACAAAAATTTTTACACAAGCAGAGAAGAAATACAATGACTCTTAATAGAACAGTACGTTTTGTAGCATTTTCACTTGTGACAGGATGGGTTTTAAACATTTCATAGAAAATGTGTGTTATGGAAATGCTATGAATAGATTTCAATAAATTTTGTGTCAAAATAAAATTACCTTTCAATTCCATTTTCCATGAAATTTCTCATATTTATTCTTCTTTTCTTCCCCAACTCTATGAAACCTCAAAACCATTAACCAACAATCACAATGAAAACCACCAACCTGACGGTCAGCAAAAAGAGCACAAGACTGTAAAAGAAGTCCTAAAATCTCCTTCACTGCATAATCATTTTTGTAGGAAATCTTATTGAAAACACAAAAAATTATTAATGCTGCTAACATGCCTCAGCAAAGTTATAAGATACGTGGCCCATTCAAAAATTCAGTTCTGTTTCAATACACTTGCAAGTATTTCAAAATGAAATTTTAAATCTCCTCTTTCATAATAGCATCAAAAAGAGTAAAACACAGGAATAGATATGGTAAAAAGAAGCCCAATAGTGATACACTAAAGACTACAAGTAATTTTAATGGAATTTTTAAAAATTCCATGTTCATGGGTAAAAGATAATATTGTGAACATGGCAGATTCAGTGTACCATTTATCAAAATCCAAGTCAACTTATTTGCCACAAAATTTGCAAGCTGACTCTAAAAATTCATATGGAAAGCCAAAGGACTCAATATAGCTAAAATTCTTGGAAGACCATAGATAAATAATTGAAACTTCCCATTTTAAAAATTTAGTGCAAAGCTATGATAATCAAGATGATTAGGCATCTGTATAAAAGTAGATATACAGTTAATAACATTATAGTCAGCATGGTTAAGAGTCTACAAATACAATCACAAGGAAAATGGATATTTAACAGCAGTGTCAAAGTGATTAAATGAATAAGAATCATGTCTTTAAATGATTCTCTGAAAAATGACAATACACATGCCAAAGAATTAAATTTGACCTGTAACTCATACCAGATACTGAAATAAACTCACACTGGATCAACTGCCTAAAGCGACAGCCAAAACCATGAAACACTTAGTTAAGAATATATTTTTAATCTCTGTGGCCTTATATTATGCAACTTTTTCTTAGATGAGACACGTAAAACACAAGTAACCTCAGGAAAAACATAAGTGAATTGGGCTTCATCAAAACTAAAATGTGCTGTGCTTCTAAGGCAAGAGATTGAAAATAACAGCAATACCCTTTCACACCTACCATGATATCAAAAATCCGAAAAAAAAAATGGACAATAGCAAGTGTTGGTGAAGATGGAAAGAAATTGGAGCCCTTTTGCATTTTTTAGTAGAGTTGTAAAATGCTCTGGCAATTTTGGAAAAATGTTTAAGCAATTCCAAAAATGCTAAAGCATTGAATTATTACTGAGACATTTCACTGCTAGTTATATAACCAGAAACAACTAGAAAGCTGGATTCACACAAAAATTTGAATA
Source organism: Ochotona princeps (assembly GCF_030435755.1). Classification (NCBI taxonomy): domain Eukaryota; kingdom Metazoa; phylum Chordata; class Mammalia; order Lagomorpha; family Ochotonidae; genus Ochotona; species Ochotona princeps. Next base: position 84,230,556 of record NC_080835.1, read on the forward strand.
TGCAGGCTTATGGCAGCATGATTCATAATAGAAAGTGTGAACAACCCAAGTATCTGCCAACTGATGAAGGAACAATTATGATTTATCTGTGTGAAGAATGTAATTTGATCATGAAAATGAAATAGTGCTTCATGCCACTACGTAGGTGAGCCTTGAAAACATGTTCTGTGAAAGAGGTTATGAAATGTCTAGAACAAGATAACTCATAGTTGCTGAAAATGGTTGCCAGAGGACAAGGTGATCCAGGGTTGGGGGAGGAGGAAAAAATGACTGTCAATGAGAATGCATAGTGAATATGTGCTTTCTTCACAGAGAGATGAAAATATTCTAGAATTAGAGGTTATAGTTACACAAAAATACAGAAATCTAGAAACCATGAAATTATATGTCTTAAAAAAACAATTTCATGGTGTATAAATTATACCTTGAAAAATTCAAGATTCTGTTATTTATAAAATTAACAAAGAATAAAAAAGTTGTCCAGTATTCCCAATAGGGAAATGAGCACTGGTGCAAATCACTGCCGGATATATAAACAGATTCGAGCACACTTATCTATGATAAGGAAAAAGAGAGGTGCTGCCATTGTGGCACACCTGGTAAAGACAGCACCTGTGATGCTGACATCACGTGGTTACAAGTTGATGTCCTGGCTGCCACACTTCAATTCAAGCTCCCTGTTGATAGCCCATGGAAAGCAGTGGAAGATAACCCAGAAACTTGGGCCCCTACACTCATGTGGGAGACCTGGATGAAGTTGCAGACTTCTGGCTTTGGTGTGATTCAGCCTTGGCCATTGAACCCATCAGTGAAGTGGACCCACAAATAGAAGATTCTCTCTCTCTCTCTCTTTATCTCTGTTTTAACCTCACATTTCAAATAAATACAACCTTGAAAAACAAATAGAAAAAAATTAAGTTAGAAATTCACTATTTGACCAGTTTAGTCCACAATGCCTAGTATCAGAGGAAAATATCATAGAACACTGATCCTGGAAACATATAGACTTAGGTAAGAATTCCCATTTTCCATCTTACTGCTGTTTGTGAACGAACAAATTGCATGACCTTTTGGAGGACCCATTTCTTTGGCTGAAAAAAAAATGGTGCCAAGATTTTAATACAGAGTTTTTGTGAGAATAATATGAACTATATAACATTAAAGTACACAATTTTCATAACAAATCTAAATCAAGAACCCACTGATGATTAATTGTTTGATGTGTCAAAATGCTTCAATTTGAATAGCTGAGAGCTGAGTCACCAATTCCTAGAATGCCCCACTTTTTCTAATCCAAGCCCGGACATTCTAGCCCTAGAATCCCAAATTCTAGATCTCCCTGGGCACTGCATCACTCAGTTTTTGGACCCTTTTCATCACTGACTATCAAAGAGGATGGTCTGAAACATCAACAGCAGGTGCTCCTCCAGCCTGCAACATCACAGTTTTTCACCTGCAGGACCTGCAGGCAGTGAGAACAGCTGAAGTAAAGTTTTAGCTGTGAAGGGGTCTACTCCATCCCTGCAGACTCTCCTGGCAGCAGAGGTGAAATGGCTTTTGTTTCAGTGTGTTTTCACCACTCAGAGTAAGTATCCTTATGTCATAGACCATTTGGACAATGAAAAGGACTATGGTGAAGGATTAGAGGATTAAAGTAAATACATATATGATGTCATCCAGTACTTTGTTTTTTGTTTGGCTTATTTATTTCATTTGTTTTGTGTGTTTTCTGAGAGATGACAGGGTGTCCTCTGCAAAAGATTGGAATCTAGAAACCAGGGGAACTCGGTGTCATTTCAAGTTCTCAAGTTTTTAGCAGAATAAATTTAGGCAATTTATTTAACTCAGTGAAGCCTCTTTGGCCTCATTTGATAAATATAAAAATTATTTCACCATGTTTTAGACTGTAAAATGAGCCTTCTTACTTTCCTATTTTCCTCTAGTTCCCCCTTCTCTTGCATCTAATATAATTGGAAATTGTGGCCTTAGTTAAAATGATTCTTTCTTCTTTGTTTCTGAAATGTAATGGTGTAGGTTTGGTTTGTGAGTATGAGAAATACTCACCCAATGTGGCTTTTCCAGATCTCTTAGGCCATGTTTCAGTGACCATCATGCAAAGAGTTTAAGTAATAGGAAATCTGCAAGGTACTAAAAGAAGCCAATTCTATTTCAATTTGCTCAATGTGCTATGTAAAACACAGAAATGGGAAGACTGGGAAAATGTAATGGCTTCCACAGGCAGTATCTCTACAATGACAGAAGTCACTGCTGGGAGAGTCGGCCCTGGCCTCACCTTCATGATCACTCAGCTGCAGGTGTTCTCTGCAATAGGCTCAGGCCTGCTTCTCCTGGGCATAAGTGGAAACTAGCCAGTTGATTTCACTCAGCAGGAACGAGTCCTCACCTGCTCCCAGGATTCTAGCTTCACGTTCTTACCTTGCACAAAAGAACGAGATTGCCTTACCAAGATAATTTTGTAGGAATTAAGTTTGTTTAATGCAAAATGCATGAAATCTGAATAGAGTAGTCCCAAGTTTCTTTTGAAAAAAGAAAGTTTTCTTTCTATACATATTCATTACTTGATCTCACTATCTCTTCATTACACTACTGTTGAACTCTCTTCCCGAATATGTTCATTAGTAGCTTCTACCTTGGAATATTCTATAGAGTTTTGACCCCCCCCCATTTGATTTTTTTAAGCATGTAAGTTCCTTAAGCTTTTTCAGATCCACTGTACCCAGTGAGAATGAGATAACCCTGAAGTGGAGTGGTGGGAAATGTTTTATAATTCTGAGCTTCAGAGGTAACAACATTCTGATCTCCCAGAATTATAATCTAACAAAGTTAATGATACTACAGAGCCTCTTAATTAATTCCCTTTGTTCTCTCCTGACACAATAGAAGGGAGACATCATGAAAGGAATGAAATATTCCCTGTGTGTTTTTCTCTACTCATTTAATTTCACAAAGTAGAGAACGGGATAATTTTTTATTTTTCTCTTTCATTTGACCTCTGGCATAATTCCCTCTGAAAAATATTCCCCTCAGGAGTCAAATTACGAAAAATAAGATGCTTGGCTCCAAATAAATATGGTGACTTATTAATTTTTTTAAGTTCAGCTAACATTTTCTTGGCTTAAAAATCTCACTCTCTCTTATATACCTGTTGTCTGAAATGACTGCAAAGCACAAGGAATGGAATGATTCCAACCACTTCTGGCTATTCTGCATGCTGGAATTAAAGTCTGTGACTGCAGCCCCTAAGAAATAGACTCTGGGTTTGTGATTTATTCGATTGTTCTTGCAGGGGTTTCAACCTTGGCTACATTTTAGGCTCACCAGGACATTTTAAAATGTACGGGTACTTCTGTTGTATTCCCAAATAATGTTATTGAGTTGATATGTGAAGAAGCTGTGATCAGGATATCTTTAAACTCCCTAATGATTCTTTAAAAAAAATTTTTTTTTATTGGAAAAGCATATTTACAGAGAAGAAACAGAAAGCTCTACCATCTGCTGCCTCATTCCTGAAGTGGCCGCAATGGCCAGAGCTGAACCAATCAAACGCCTGAAGTCTGGAGTTTCTTCTGGGTCTCCCACACAGGTAAAGGGTCACAAGACTTTGGGCTGTCTACTGCTTCATTCCCAGGTCACAAGCAGGAAGCTGGAAGGGAAGCGGAGCAGCCAGGACATGAACCAGTGCCCATACTGGTACGTGCAAGAGAAGGATTTAGCCACCGAGCCATAGCACAGAGCTCCCTAGTGATTCTAAAAACAGCCAAGGCTAAGAACTCCTTGACACACACTGTCATGGCCAAACTCCAGAGATCTCCTTTACTCCTACCTCCTGCCCCACTCTAAATTCAGAACAGGTGTATTTTTAGCTTTCACATACGAGAGAAAAACATGCAGTTTCTGTTCCTTAAACATAACATCTGATGATGTCCAGTTCTAGCCATTTTTCTATAGATGCCAAGATTTTCTTCTTTCTATATTTGATTAATGCTCCATCATATATATAGCGGATTTTCTTTTTTTTCTTTTTTTCTCATTTTACATTTTATTATTATTATTATCATCATCATTTTATAAGATAGTTCCATAGGCTCCTGGTATTTCCCTTATCCAAGCCCCAATTACATTCCACCACATAGTTCCTCCATATCATTACTAAAATATAGTTCTCCATACACAGTCATATGTCCATCATTGCAGGCATGGACAATGGCAGAGAGTCCAGCATCCTATTGTCAAGATATAGTAAACAGTTTCATAGTAAATCCATCTTTGGAAGTAGAAATGCATACTACATTGTATCCTCACATCTGTATATGTTAGTCTCCATTTCACAGTTGCTGTACATCCCCTCAAATGAAAAGTCATAATACAAAATCAATGATAGGAAGAAAAATAGAAATTTACAATGCCATGGAGTTAAATAACATGTTACGAGATATGACAGTCTCCATTACACAGCTACTATACATCCCCTTAAATGTAAAGCCACAAAATAAAATCAACATCAGGAAGAAAAATGAAATCAACAACACCATGAAGTTAAATGACATGCTACTAAATGACTAACATGTAGCTGAAGAAATGAAAAAGAAAATCAAGAACCTTCTTGAAGAAAATGATACTATTGCATGATCTATGAGTCACTGAAGAATTTAATCAGAAGAAAGTGTTTTGAAAAGATGAAACTAACAAAAAACATCAAAGCCCATGTGATATAGTTTCCGCTGATTTTTGTTGGTGAAATGTGTCTCTTCTAGACAACAAATAGATGAGTTTTGTTTTTTAATCCAATTTGCTAATCTATGACGTTTAATTGAGCTTAAGCCATTTACATTCAGGGTTAATATGTATGGGTGGTAATTTGGTCCTGTCATTTTAGGAATGGGTTGTTCATTGGTTTAGTCTTCTGTTGTCATTTTACTGGGATGTTCTTCACATTTGCCTTTGGTTTTGGTAGGTGCTATTTCTCTTCATTTGTAAGGCAAGTTTGGAAGAGGCAAATTCTTGTAACTTCTTTACTGTGGAAGGATTTTATTTCATTTTCAAAGACAAAAGAAAGCTTTGCTGGATATGTTATCCTGGGCCAACAAGTTTTTCTTTTAGAATCTGGAATATGTCACTCTATTCTCTTCTTGCCTGTAGAGTTTCCTGTGAGAGGTCTCGTGTGAGTTTAATTGGCATTCCTTTATATGTCAATTGATTTTTTTTCACGTGCACATTTAAGGATCTTTTCCATATGTTCCATTGAAGAGAGCTTGATGATCACGTGTCTTGTTGAAGATCGCTTTTGATCAGGCCTGTTGGGAATTCTGTGCCCCTTCTGGATCTTGTTTCCCAATTCTTTCTCTAGATTCAGGAAATTTTCCTTTATTATTTCATTAAATATATTTGTAAAACTAGTTCTATTTCTGCACCTTCTGGGACTCCCATAACTCTTACATTAGGCCTTTTAATAGTGTCTTTCAATTCTTGAATACTTTTTTTGGCCTGATCCAGCTCTGCTTCCAACTTTGTGTTTGCTTTCCCCTGAGGACAGGAAGTATCTTCCAATTCTGAGATTCTTCTGCTTGCTTCATTCTATTTTGGAGACTCTCCACTGTACTTTTAATTTGCTTTACTGTGTTCTTCATTTCTGATATATCAGCCTTAATTTGCTTTCTTGCTGCTATTTCCTGTATAAATATTCCTTACAACAATGGGCTTCTCATTGTTGATCAGAAGGTGTAAAATGAGTTTTCTGAATTCTGTGTCCCCCATTTTCTCGATGTCTTCCTCAGTTAACTCTGAGGTTGGCATAGCATTTTGCTCCTTTGCAGGGGAGTTTTCAGTAGTACTCATTGTGCCTTTGTCTCTTCTTTTGCTCTGGTCATTGTACTTCTGGTTAGCAGAATCTTCTCCTTGGAGCAGGTTTCTAAGCTGTGTCACCCACAGGGCTACAGCTTGATTTTATTTATTGCAGTTGGTACACAACTCTTTACCTGCAGCCGATGGTGCCACTCCCTCCAGCAAGTTCCAGGTCTGGGTTCTTATGTTAGCTTTCCACAAAGAACTCCATAGCCCCAACTCTTGGCTCACCACTCTCCACCTCCTGTGATGCCATCCTGAGTCTGCACCGTTGTTTCTGCAACCTTTCTTTTCTCCCACTTCCAGTTGTAGCAGGTCCCAGGATTAGGGAGACACCAGGTGTCCTATATAGCTAGGTTGTTGGTGGAGCTGATCTTGCCGGAACCTGTTGGATGTTAGGTCTGGGTGCCACATGAACCTATTTTGACCCATACAATGCCACAGTCTGTATTATTTTCCTGCAGGACCAGTGCAATCCATGGAACTCAGTGAGTTCTCACAAGCTCAGCACATGCACAGCTCACTGTTGTCCCCTGTAGTCCTAAAGCTTTTGCAACAGTGTACAAAATGACGCCTAATGTACCATTACTTCAGTTCTTGATCTGCTGGCTGAGAGGTCTGAGGGCTACTCAGACCTGTCTTGGGTGGAACCTGTAGAATGCCATGTTGATGCCATGTTGATTTCACTAAGTCAGAAATGAGCTCACTCCCAGTTCAGCATATGCTCAGTTCTTTCTCTTAACTGTACCCAATTCGGCTCTAGGAGGCTGACTGGACTGTGAAATCCACCCTGTTCTCCCACTGCCTGTCTGGGATCTGCTGCTTTGTCTCTGCTCCTGGTCAAATCAAACGGACCAGCAGGATGCACAGTTATCTGTCTGGGTTCACCTCCCAAGCTCCAAGTGACAGTCCCTTCCAACCTGGTTGCTGGTGGAGTTCCAGCTGCTGGGTGGGGTTCAGATCTCCATTAGCTGAATGCCACTTGAGTATCAGTCACTGCAGCTCTCTGTCTCTCCTCCTCTCAGTATATCTGACTTTGTAATAAAAATTAAGTAAATCTTTAAAAAAAATGACCCACATTTTAGTGAAAATGTATGTTCTATAAGTATTATATGGAATATTGTATGTACTTTTAATATGTTCATTTTGCCTATCCTATTCTATAACTCCAATGGTTCTCCATTGAATTTTTTGGTATGACTAATCTGCCCATTGATGAAAGTAGACCTGAAGTAGAAAGTTGAAGCCATCAACTACTAGTGTATTATAACTTACTTTTCCTTTAAATCTATCTTCTGTATTAATTGAGTGCTCTAGAATTAGGTGCATGTATAGTTATGATCATCATATTTTCTTATTAAACCCTTGAGAATTACATGGTGACTTACTTTGCCTGTTTTTATAGTTTTTATCTTAAAGTGTATTGTCTAAAATAAATATTGATAATCCTATTTCGTTGGTTTTCTCTTTGCATGGAGTATCTTTTCTGCCTTTCACTTTTTCATTTTCAATACTGTCTTTGTTGTTGCATCCAGTTCCTTGTGTACAGCATACTGCTTAATATTATTAGTCATTCAGCCAGTCCATATCTTTTATTTTGGGAATGCAGTCCATTATATTCAAGGTTATTACTGGCATACTGTAACTCAGTCATATCATGTTAGCAAAGTTCTTCGTTCAGTTTTAGTATTGTCCTTTCCCACCATGTTTTATACTTCCCCCTGTTTACATGTTTGTACATATTTTTCTTTTAACTTTGCATGTGTATGTGCTCAAACATCCTGGGTGAGCCTGGTCCAGTGCAGATGACTTCAGTCAGTTTTCCCTTTCAGCTTTTATTAACTTTCATTTGTGAAAGGCAGTTTCACTCAGCACATTATTCTTGGTCAGCAAACTCTTTTAGTCCTTGGACTATGTGGTTCCAATCCATACTGGGCTTATGAGGTTTGTGCTTAAAATTTGCTGTCAGTGTTATAGAAGTTCAAGGTTTTCTCACATAGATCTGAGAATTTCCTACTTGTGTTGTACTTTTGAGAGTTGGAGCCCATGTGTGACAATGATAATCTTTTCTTGTCATTTGTAATTGTTAACCCTATCTTTCCCAATAGTGGGAAATTTTTCAGCAATTATTTTGCCTTTTTTGTCTTTTCTCTATCACAAATTGCAAAGTTCAAAATTTTGTTACTTAATAATTCCCCAAAGTTTCAGTTTGTCTGCATTTATTTTCATATATTTTTTCTGACAGATATTTCAAAAAGCCTATAGTCAAGTTCATTTCTTCTTCTGCTTTCTTACCTGTTATTGAGACTTACAATTGTGCTTCTTTGGTTTGATTCATTTAATTCTTCACCTCTAACATTTTTACTTTGTTCTTCAAAATCTTTCTTTGCTCAGTTTCTCATTTCTATTGTATCCCCTGAGTATCCTTATAATCATCATTTATGTTGTCTAGACATTTCACCAATCTCCTTTTTACCATTTGACACTGAAATTGTCCTGTGTTCCTTTGGAATGTCATATTGCATTGAATTTTGACCCTTCTTGTATTCCTACATTGCTGTTTGTACATCTGGTGGATTAGTTCTGTGTCACTTTTAATGGATAGTTTTCATGGATTGAAGGATATTTATGAATATGTGCTTGGATAGCAATTGGGTAAGCCATTATGACTTTCATTCCAGTGGAACACTGATACATAGTCTTCCTTTTTCTCCTCATACTGTACTCCATTGTAGGGATGGTTCATAAATGGGTGAGAAAGTGTAGTTGCCCACTACAGTATCCCATGGAGGGCTTGTCTGGCTTTCCACAAGTAGCAGAGAATGCAGGTTCAGAGAAAAGAAATGACAAAGTTTGGACCAATGCTGAAGCTATAGGTGCTTCCCTCAGGTGAAAGAAAATGCAGGGGAATCAACCCAAGTCTGCAGAGACAAGCACCCCTACTTCTAAGGTCCTCAGTCCAAGATTCGCCTTGTTATGCCAAGCCTGTGCCACATGGTGCAAGACATTGCTAAGACTAAGGTGGGGTATTTAGATCTGTGAGACTGTCATTCCTTTTGCTAGTAGAGTAGAATATGTTCAGAGCCACAAGAATAGGGGTAAAAGAAGTTGCTGTACACCAGGATGATGTGGATTCAGCAGAGGATCCATTACAGCTCAACATGGCACGATGTTACCCCAATCCATGCTCTCAGAGTTGAGAGGGGGGAGAGAATACGAGTCTGTTCTCTGAAGCAAAGCTACTATCTACATTCAGACGCTTCCTTTCCTGACCTAAAGGCCTGTGAAGATTAACTAAGTGTTTCTGTAGCTGTGATTGCCAACATCCAACATCCCTGTAGGTGAAGTCTACTAAAACTCAATCTTTTACCCTGCAGTTGGGATTTGCACTTGTCATCAAATGTACTGTAATGTACTTTGCTCATCATTTTAATCTTGCATTCCAGTTCACTATGTTCTATAAGCTTGCATGTCCTACTTGCTGAGTTCCAGTGTTCTATCTCAGGCTCTCACCTTGGAAGAGAGTTGCTTACCTGTTGGTTCTCCTCTATAGAGTAGGAAATGAAATGCTTAGCATCTCTATTCAACTGCCCTGGAGAAATCATTCAACTTTCTGAAGTACACTCACATATGTACCAAATGACAGCAGCTCAAAAATATATGAAGTTAGATAAGCACCTTGCAAGTGTTTTTTTTTTCCATTCTGTCAGCTAGCTCTTCATTTTACTGATTGTTTGCTTCACTGTGCTGAAGCCTGTGAGCCAGATACGGTTGCATCAGGTTAGTTTTGCTTTGGTTTCCTGTTCTTTGAGAGGCTTATCCAGGAATTCAGCACCTACACCAACGTTTTGAAGTATTTCTCTTACATAGCCCTTGCCTATTTTTATGCAGAATTTATGGTCTTTTCATTTTTTATTTGTTGAAACAGTTTCCTAATGGAGCACTACACCTTTGAGTATAATTTTAAAACAGTTTATTTGAAAAACATTAATTAATACATATGATTGTACTTAAAATAGTACATGGAAATTCCTATATTAAAAAGTGGCATGACTTCCTTTTCTCCACCAAAATTAACTTAGCTTCTAATTCCAATTTTCCATGAGGTGGTAGAAAGAGCCCTCTATTGTCATTTACTAGTAGTGAGCTCACAGCCAGCAGCACTATAGACTTAAAAAATAATTTATTTAACACATGCATTTTCTCTGTAAGATATACTACAATATCTTGCATTTAGAAACACCAGAGAGTATTTCAGCAATATTCTTGAAGGTCATTTGAAAGAACAAAATCACTAATAACATACAAAAAAAGAACTTGAAAACAATAATACTGAATAAACCTCAATAATGATACCTGTTTATTAGCATGAGAGAAGAAACAAGTGCTGCCTTGCTTTGTCTGTGGTGACCATGTGTGGCTCAGGTGACTGGCATCACCCACTGCTCTGAACATTAAGTTGCCGCCAGTGAACACAAGAGCAGCAAGAACATTGATTTCAAATTTGAAAGATTTCTATGAGTATGCTAGTAGGAAAATGTGCACTCTATGAATAATGAAAATCGATTGTCTATGGAACCTTCCCACAGCAAAATACACATATCTCTCTGATACACACACAACAGAAATATGATTAGAATATCATTGCAAAATGATCACAATAAATTTTAAAACTTGAAATCAGGTGAAGAATCTTCTGTAATTACAATGAGATAGAAGTTAGGTTCAAGACAAGGAGAATTGCAAAATCCACAATTATGTGACATAATTATTCATCAAAGAAGTTTCAGGGAATTTAGAAAATATTTTGAAATGAATAAAAGTGGAAATAGAATGTAGATAAACTTACACAATGCAGAAAAGCTTCTTCAGGGGGAAATTTATAACCATACGTTCATTTTTCAAAGTTTTTTTTTTAATTGGGTAAGCAGATATACAGGGAGGAGGACAGAGAGGAAGATCTTCCATCTGATGATTCACTCCCCAAGCAGTTGCAACGGCTGGAGCTGAGCCAATCCAAAGCCAGGAGCCAGGAGCTTCATCCAAGTCTCCCACACTGGTACAGGATCCCAAAGCTTTGGGCCGTCCTCGACTGCTTTCCCAGGCCACAAGCATGGAGCTGAATGGGAAGCAGAGCTGCCAGGATTAGAACCTTCCAAGTTAGGAATAAGACTGGAATGCCTACTTTCACCATTTTAATCAAATTGTGAAAACACAATTTAAAAAAACAAAATGTAACAAAATTGCAAAGAAAGAAAAAACTGTTTCTTTTCACAGATGATTTAATGTAGAAAATCTAAAGAATCTGCAAGTCAATAAATGAATTCTTCAAATTCACAAGGCTTTTGATCAACACACAAAATTAGCTGAATAATCTGTAAAGGGATACGATGGAGTATTTCCATTTACAATAAGAAAAAAAAAACACTTAAGAGTAAACTTAGCTAACGACATAGAAAGACTTGTATGCTGGAAAACTTGTTAACATTTCCAGATGAAATGAGAGGTAAATACTCAGAAAGACACTCCATGTCCATTCATAGGCTTATTTAATATTTAATATATAATGCATTTTTATTTACAAAATAACAAATTATTTAATATATCAATCAATTTGTAGATCCCATTCTGGGTTTAAAAACACCTAAGAGGGCCTGGTGCGGTGGCTTAGTGGTTAAAATCCTCACCTTGAACACACTGGGATCCAATATGGGCGCCGGTTCTAGTCCCGGCAGCCCCACTTCCCATCCAGCTCCCTGCCTGTGACCTGGGAAAGCAGTCGAGGACGGTATTCAGGGTTAGTATGAATGAGTTGTTCATTGTTTGATTTAGTCTTCTCTTGTTTTATTAGGATATTCTCCACGATTAACTTCCATTTTTGTAGGTGCTATGCTTTTTCTGTCAAGAGAACATCTTTAAGTATCATTTGTTGGGCAGGTCTGGAAGAGGCAAATTCTTTGAGCTTTTCTTTACTACAGAAGAAGTTTGTTTCATTTTCAAAGACAAAGCAAAGCTTTACTTATTACATTATTCTGGGCTGATCATATTTTCCTTTTAGAATCTGGAATATGTCATGCCATACTTTCTGGCCTGCAGTTTCCTCTGAGAGCTCAGAAAGGAGTCTGATTGGGGCTCCTCTATATGTCAACTGATTTTTTTTTCACATGCATATTTAAGGACCTTTTTGTTGTGTTCAACTGAAAAGAGTTTGATTATCATGCACTGTGGCGAACATTTCTTTTGGTACACGCGCTTGGGAGTTCTATACCCCTCCAATATGTTGTTTCCCAATTCTTTCTCCATTTAGGGAACATTTTCTTTATTATTTCCCTGAATACATTTTAAAAACCAGCTTCTCTTTCTATGACTGTTGGAACTCCCATAACTCTTACATCCATTGGATCACCCCCTCAGAAGGCTCAATGGCTGAGCCAATCTGGAGCCAGGAGCTTCAGGGTCCCAAATCTTAGGTCATCATCTGCTGCTTTTGCTGGCCATGAGCAGGGAGGTGGATGAGAAGCAGCGAGGGTATAAACAGTGTATATGAGTTTCCTGTGCTGGAAGGGAATTGATTATCCAATCAAACCATTACTCTGGGTCCAAGACTTTTGCATTTTTAATAGCAATCACTTTTCATGAACATTTTGAAAACCCCTTTATATGCATGGATTTCAAATTGTTTGTACCAAAATAAAATGATCTTTTATTACATTGTCTATATACCTATTGAAATATCCTTGGGTGGGTGTGTGGGTATGTTTACTACAATTTTTTGAAAGGATGTTACTCATAAAAGAGGCTGCTCCTTTTTTGTAATTCTTAGTTTTCCTGATTGATGATCATTACCAAAATAGTGTATGAAAAACCAGTTCACTGCGATCAGTGGAAAATCTGTAAGTGTATAGGTTGTCTTCTATGTGAAGTACTTTCAAGGCTGACATACAGTTCTTTTTAAAAAAAATTATCACATCCCCATGCTTCCCCCCTGGTTTTCATGGGAATAAAATGCATACTGCATGGCTGGCAGTTTCTGACACTCAGGTCGCCTTCCTAGAATGACAAGTGTTATTTCAAGATATGTTCTGCTGCAGGGCCTGCTGCAGACACATTTTCAAGCAAATGCAGCTCTTTGTGAGTCATTCAGCTGAATTTTCAAGTAGTAAAATGAAAGACCCCAAGAAATGAAAAGTTGTTAGAGTGGATTAACAACAGTACATTTTCATTCTTCTATCTTTTCTTTATATCTGGGTTTGCTCCCGGACTCAATCTCCAGAAATTTCACTTTCCTATCAGCATTAATGATTAGGGTACTTCACACCCAGTTCCCTGACCTATAATGGGATCTATTCTCTGATGGCTCAACATTGCTACCTATTGCCCTGCTCTGTGTCCTGAACTCAAAACTCATGTTGAAATTTGTATTCAATGCATTATTTGACTGATTATTATGTATTTTTACTTTATGCCAGGCAATTTCCCAATACACGTATATGTATATGTACATGTATATGTAGAGACCTTTTACACATCAGAAAATGTATTAACATATTAAATCCTCAGAGCAACTTGTTGTTACCCACATTTAACACAAGGAGCAGAATGCTTGAGGAAGGTTAATTCTACCAAGTAACAAGGAAACAAAGCTGGAACCTAAACTAGGCAGCTGAATTCTAGAATCCATGCTCTTCTCCAACACACTGCTAAGGATGAATCACAGTTACTACAAACTTAGCATACTCTAGACTGAACTGTGGCTTTATTGCTGTATGTCTCTTAGCCTTCTGAAGTCCCCAGATCAGTGGAAGAACATCTGCAGTCTTTCACCCGTGTCTCATAACAGCGTAGCATGTTCCTTGGGCTTTTTCTTTCCCAAACCCACTCAGCCAGTCTTTCTGGGTGCACCCATACTTTGTTAGCACCTTCGCGGCTGTGTAGATCAAGCCACTGCTACCTCTCCTCTGCCTTCCTGCCTGACCTGTGTGCTGTCACGCTTGCCTTTTCAGCCTGTTTTCCACAAAACAGCCAGCAAGATTCTTTGGAAACATAATTCAGATCATGTTGCTGTTCCACCCCAGACTCAAGTGAAATGCAAAGTCATGCTATGACGAGCAAAACCCAAGGAGAACTTGTGCCTTTTGCCTTAGGAATGGGGAAAGCAACCCATTCTTGACTTTCCGCTTCCCAACCCGTTCCCATCTCTCTGAGCACCCTGCTCTCTCTGCAGCACTTGACCAGAATCCCTGCCTGTTTGCTTGGGCCTGCCTGGCTCCTCCTGGAGAATCTCTGCCAATGGCTCCCTTTCATTCCTCACACAAAAGCATGCTTACCAGAGCTGACTTTCTGATCCCCTGCGTATTTTGCACTTGTGTTTTTTTCTAAATCCTCCTCACCAGATTTTAATTTGTCCTTATTCCTCAGTGACCTGAGCCTCATCCTGGACTGTGAGCTCCTTGAAGCCAGAGTCTTCTTTATTCCTTGCTATCTCCCCACCACCAAGGAAAGGGTTTCCCCTGCAGTGGCATTCAGCAAGGGTTTGTGCATTACCGAATCCTGAGAGCAAATAAGAAGCCAAATTCTTCCTCTGGTTTTCTCTGGAGTCCTCAATCTCCAAAGGCACTGCCACATAGCATTGTTTTGCTTTTTTTTTTCATCTACCAAGTCCTGTAATGCTTCAAGGAAGGCACTAACAGAGGATTGACGTCTGCCAGGTTACCCCATTTAGGGAAATTTTAAGAGGGAAGCAAAGACTGACAGATGTATAGAAAACCTAAAAATGCCTATCTGTTTCTGAACCGCTGGAATATTAAATGTACTGAATACAAATTTATGCAATCCTAAAATGTAGTACTATTATCTCCATTTTAGAAATAGGAAAATAGGTGCTTTCAGGAATATAAGTAAATTAGTCAAAGCCACCTATCAAGAAAGCAAAGAAATCAATGAATCTTATGGCCTTAGTCGGAATTCTCTCAAAACCAGACTTGTGGAGGGGAGCCAAAGTTGTGGCACCATGGGTTAAATTTAGGCCTGTGACACCAGCATCCATATTGGCACTGGTTCAAGCACTGATCCTTGTTAATGGCCTTGAGAAGCAGCAGATGGTAGCTGAAGTGTTTGGATCTCTGCCATCCAGTTGGGAGACCTGGGAGAAACTCCTAGAGCAAGAAGATGCAAGATCTCTATCTATCTTCATCTATCTCTATTTCTCCCTCTCTCTGTCTGACTCTGACACTCAAATAATTTTAAAAATTAAAGAAAAAGAAAAGCAGTTACTGAAAATCTAGAAACTGGAGACTTCTCAAGGAAATGTTCCTGGGAAACACAGTCAAGAATTGAGAGGAGAGTTTGGAAAGCCAAGGAAGGATGTTAAAACATGGACATTCAGATCTCTAAACCCTCACCCTGGCACTGCTGAGGGTGTGTGTACACACTTCAGAACTGTCCCACCGACAAAGTAAGGCATTTATCCACTAACTGTGTTCCTCTTTGGTGAAGGATGACTCTTGGAGTTTTAGCTTCCACATGCTTCTGACCTTTGGTGCTTGGGAATTCAAGACACCTGAGCTTTCAGAAAATGGTCCGAGGTAGGAAGACACAGACTGCACAGTCGGCTGGGGATACAGACAGGACAATGAGAGTGCTGCCATAGACATGAGCCATGTCATGGAGCAGAAACATTGCCCACTTGTTTTTTTTTTTTTAAGATTTATTTCTTTTTATTACAAAGTCAGATATACAGAGAGGAGGAGAACAGAGAGGAAGATCTTCCATCTGATGATTCACTCCCCAAGCAGCCGCAATGGCTGAAGCTGAGCCAATCTGAAACCAGGAGCCAGGAGCTTCTTCTGGGTCTCCCACGCGGGTGCAGGGTCCTAAAGCTTTGGGCCGTCCTCGACTGCTTTCCCAGGCCACAAGCAGGGAGCTGAATGGGAAGCAGGGTTGCCAGAATTAGAATCAGCGCCCATATGGGATCCCGGGCAGGCAAGGCGAGGACTTTAGCCACTAGGCCACCGCGCCGGGCCTACATTGCCCACTTGTTACAACCACAGTCTAACCATGTCTGCTTCGGCCCTCAGATTCAAACAAGGTTGTTGGACTCACTTTGCTCCCACATTGAGTAACCCAACTAGTATTTCAATAGGTGTGTTTATATTTTTCCTTCTTGATACACTCATTCTTCAGCAAATATTTGTGAAGTCCTCTTATTTGTGTCTAGTTGAGGGAGAGGAACATAGTGATGAATAGGGTGGCTTTGTTCTCAAGAACTCTAATTACAGGTCAGTAGGAGAGACAGAAATAGGCCAACAGTTTTGATGAAATTTAAGGAGATTGAGCAATTGGAATGCTAGAAAGGGGAGTAACCATCAATGTATCAAAACCCAACTACACCTTAGAAACTAATGCGTTTCAGTATTTGTGAATCAACCCTCAATGAAGCTGCAAATAAATATCACAAGTTTGGGAGAAAGGGGGCAAAGGGGCAAACAATTGGATGTTTTCACCACTACTGGAACATCGCACCTCACAGTTCCATAAACAAAGACCATTGTCATGACACAATTGTGAGACTGAAAGATGGACACTGTTCTAGACAAACATTTTAAAATAATAGAATACATCTGAATTAGCAGAAGAGCTGTTAGAGCAGCTAGCTTAGCCCCACCTTCAGATTGCTGACTCAGTAGGTTAGGGTGATGCCGGAGAATTTGCCTTTTACATAGATTCCCAGGTGAGTCCTCAGATGCTGATAGTCTTTTTTAATTTTTTAAGTTCTACATTATTTTTATTAGAAAGTCAGATATACAGAGAGGAGGAAAGACAGAGAGGAAGATCTCCCATCCATTGATTCACTCCCAAAGCAGCTACAACAGCCTGAGCTGTGCTGATCCGAAGCCAGGAGCCAGAAGCCTCTTCTAAGTCTCCCAGGCAGATGCAGGGTCCCAGGGCTTTGGGCCGTCCTCGACTGCTATCCCAGGCCACAAGCAGGGAGCTGGATGGGAAGTGGAGCTGCCGGGATTAGAACCGACGCCCATATGGGATCCCACTGCATTCAAGGCAAGGGTTTTATCTTCTAGGCTGCAGCACTGAGCCCAGATGCTGATATTCTTGCTTGTGGCAGCACACCCTGAGTCCCTCTGCTCCAGAAAAAGCATTCACTGAGGAGATTGATTCTAAGAATGGTGTGCAATAGATTACAGAACTCACCATTTTCACACAGATAGGCAAATTAGAAGTTTGCTGGGTAGGGAGAGGCATAAAAGAGAATCTAGTCTGTAATTATTATTAATTTTTTGTAGTTTAGTTTATTTGAAAGGCAGTCAGAACTTGTATTTGCTTGTTCACACCCCAGATCCTTCAATAACAGAGGGCAGGTCATACCAAAGTGGGACTCCATCCAGGGAGTGGCAGAACCTCAACTACCTGAACCATCTCCTGCCACCTCCATGGGAGAACATCAGCAGGAAATGATTTGGGACTCAAGCACAGGCACTCCAATAAGGGATGTAGGCATCTCAGAGACCTCTGTAACAGCTGCCTCAAACATGTACTCTTCATGAGAGTCATAATTATACAAGTATCATGATTTCATGAAATTCCATCAGACATATGATTATGGCTTGCATACATTTTAGAATATATCGTAATGGGATAAAGAGTTTACTTCAAAAGAGAAAAAATAAAGCATGTGTGATTCATCTGCACCCAAGCAGCAACCTTGGAAGAAGGGCAGTGGAGAGAAGCATAGGTATTCATGATTTATTTAAGAATTACCTTACTATAACAGAAAATTGATTTTCCTAAACTCTTACAAAAGCTGTTAAACTACACACCCTTGCCTCAAATACCTCTGTAAGAACCAAGCAAAAGCAATGATCTTGATGCTTTACAGACCGCCTCCCCCCCCACCAAATTAACCAGACATACTTTATCACTCTTAGAGTGGAGCAGAGGGAGAGAGGTTGGTGTTATGGAAAAATGCAGGCCCAAAGGAGCAATCACTTGCATATTATTGAACATCACAAAGGCAAGTGCTGTGTTATCACCATCAGAGAGCTCAACTAAATTTCTGCTCTCATTGCTTTTCAGAAGTATTTGGCCAAGACAGTGTTTCTAAGAACTGCAAAGTCGCACTAGTTACAAACATCTTTAGCCTGAAAAATTCTTGGCGCTCCAGCTGAGGGGATCTGTGCCCTGGAATGCATGCACCTGCCTGTAAGGCTGCAGACTGCCAGGGACCGTGGAGGCACAAGGCAGCACAAGTCTTTGCCTTCTGAATCCTATGCAATATGTGCAGTCATGAGATGCCATTTGCCATTCAAGAGAAATCTCACTGTATAAGAATTATAGTGAAAACCTGTGCAATGCCATTACAAGTGTTCTTGACAAGCTGTGAGTTACACTGCTGGGAGTTTCTGTGAACCCAGAGCCTTCTGCACTTCTTGTTCTGAGTGCACTGTGGGAGGCTGGAACTCTGCTTTGTCTGGATCAATGGTTATTAGTGTGATGTGCTTTGATCACCCCCTGGTGTTGGAATGTAGAAAAACAATGTTGTCTGACCTTGAGTCAAAACAAATCAGTGAAATCTACGGATGGCTTGATGAACCTGGAGGACTGTGCATAAGGGATCCAAATGATTACATCAGCACATACGAATGTTCATGACAGAGGAGGGAAGAAAATGCTCTCATAGAAAGGGGTTTTCCAAAGGAAGGCCTGCAATTTGACAATATAAAGAAGAAAATCTTGAAGGTATGTGATTGAGTGCTTTGGCACTTGGGTGTAATAGGACACATTGGAGTGTGTTGGATGGTGCCTGCCAGGAAGCCAGGTGCAGCGTCTGATGGGGAGGTGACAGTTACAGTGATGGTAGTTGCTTCCTCAGCCTCCCAAAGCAGAAAGGACTGATTGAGAGGAACGACCTCCTTTTGTAAAGCAAACTGCAGTCACTGCAAGTCAATACGCTGATCTGCATGAGTTATGGTAACAATTTGGATTAAATAACTACCACTACAATCCAGGTCCATTGTTAGCCACTAATACCCCCTCACACATGAGTACTGGTGTTGCCTTAGTCAGGAATGTCTTGGTGATGTCCTCGCATTGTTTTACAATGTGTGAGCTAGATTGGTTTTCTACCTTGATTCAGTTTCTGTTTGTTACATGAATCTGTTTTCTGGTATCATTAGTGCTCAAGTTATCAAGGGTCTGTCATTGCTTTCGATATTAGATAAAAAGGGAAAGTTTCAATTTCCCGTTTTCATTTGTATTTTTGTTTCTAATTCCCATTGTGCAGAGATGAACAACAGAATGATTTCAAACATGAAACTCCATCACTGAGGATCCTGACTTTTCTCTGTCATGCACTCCGCTACCACAGAACACTGATGTAATTAACTGGTTGTAATTAACTGGTTGACCAGATTTAGGGGTTGATGTCATCTGGCATTCTATGTCCTCACACATATGTTAAGGATATGTATACCTGAGTGTGTGTGTGCACACATACACCTGACAAGCATATATCCATCCCACTTCAAGACATTGCCTGAGGACCCTAGGACCATGCCTGTAGAGCACTTGGAGTAATACGACACACACAATGAATCTGGATCAGTGTCAGCTGTCATTGCTGTTACCAATGCTTTCTGTACAAATTTTCATTTCCTCTCGGGAGCTCTTCTGACCCATGGCTGTAGGATTCCTCTGTTGTGTGTTTTCAGAAGACTTCGGCCTTTCTTCCAAATCACTGACATAATCTAAAGTTCAGATCTGCAATTTCACGTTTGCATTCTCGTTTAGAATGTGTCTCATGAGAACCAAGGAAATGTCTGTTTATTTTACTGTATTTCCAGACCCCAGAACATATTAAGTGACCAACAAATACCACTTATTTTAGTTGGGTAAATCTGAATCTTTTTTGAAATATTTAATAGGTGTCAGCAAATAGTTGATGGCTTAACAAAAAAAGTCTTTAAGATAATGTACATACAATATGTGCCTTATGCTGAGATAACCATCCTCGTTATGAAATGATTGATGAGGATACTGTACTAAGCCTACAGACACATTGTCCAAGTTACTTTCCATAATTCTGACAGGGGTGTCTGGTATGGCCACACTACGGAAGACCAGAATGAGGCTGACAAAAGCTAGGCTTTCCTTCCACTCCTTACAGAGGAGAAGTACATTTGTGAAATTCCCCCAAAAGCCTTTTAGCTCAGCAATTTTCTTCACATTAATGAATTTGTCTCTGCTTTCACAATAATCAAATTAGCATTTTTCACAATAATAATCATCATTCCTTCTTAAGATCGGCAGGGCAATTATTGGAACTGAAGTTAATGAATTTTGTTTTTTCTAACACGAAAATGTGTTCTAACTGGTACATGCAAGTGTATATACCATGTACATAGTATAGATTGTATAGTATTTAGTCAGGGTCAGTATACTATTCCCTTAAATATTTGTCATTTCTATATTGTGAAAACCTTTTCATAAAGAGTATCTCTGCATCTAGATAGTAAAGCATGTGAATCTAAGTTAAAGTCTTTGCCAATTCCACCTGCATACTCAGCATCGTTCCATTTTCTAGTAAATGTCCTTTGAGAGACATCACCTACATAATTACCATGAAGGCCACTGTCAGCATTGAAAGAAAAAGGACAAAACTCAGTGCCTGGAACTTCTGTGGTAGAGAGATATGAATTATGATGACATTGTGAACAAAAGTGTCATTATTTGATTTGTGGCTAATTAAAGTGGGATAAGGTAATGTAATTTAGAAAACCAAGACATGAGAACCAGTGCAGAATGTTCACTTTCCAAACCTATGAATATGAGGGAGGTACTGGAATATGAGGAATGGGAGACTTGAAAGATGCCTAGTAGTTCTTTAATGATTTAGAAAGTGTGTATATATATCACAAAAACGGAAATTTAAATATATATAGTTTATATTATTTACATCTCAGTTAACTTTTCCATATGCATATGTTTAATGCATATATGTATATATGTTATGTACTTTACTTTTTAAAATCTATGTAATGTAGCCAACCTAAGTTGATGGAAATTTTGGAGGCTACTAATAACAAGATATATTAAAAACAATTATTTTAATCAATAAGTCACTCTACACTGGTGTAAAACTTTCCAGTTCATACAGTACGGTCACATCTTTTTCAACTTTATTTCATACCAATCCTGCATACCTGAAATTCAAGGATAGGTTCCAGTTCAAGGGCTCAAACCTAGATTTTATGTTATTTGATTCCAAATCTAGCAGTCTCTTGGATACATAGATGTATATACATATGTAATATATATATATATACATATATATCCTATATATATTTATACATTTGATATAGATACAGATAAATATAACAATAATAATGCACTTTTATTTTGAATTTTATGGTACAATTATGTAGGGCCTGTGATAACCTCCAAAATTTCCACCCCCAAATAATTTTCCCAATATTGTTATAATAGTATAGTCCTTCATAACAAGTTATAATAATGCTTTTAAAAGCATAATTTCAGATCCAGCATAGCCTAGTGGCTGAATCCTCACTTTGCATACACAGGGATCCCATGTGGGCACTGTGTCCTGGCTGTTCCATTTCCCATCCAGCTGCCTGTTTGTGGCCTGGGAAAGCAATAGAGGATAGTCCAGAGCCTTGGGACCCTGCCCCCACGTTGCAGACCTGAAAGAAACTGTTGGCTCCTGGCATCAGATCAGTTCAGCTCCAGCCATTACAGCGACTTGGGAGTAAACCAGCAGTCAGAAGATTTTTCTCTCTGTATCTCATTCTCCATGTAAATCTGCCTTTCCAATTTTTTTTTAAAAAAGCATAATTCCCTTCAATGCAAGCCTGGTCACAGCTTAACTACAGTTTCAGCACCATTGTGTTATACAAATGAATTCACTTACCTTGAAGTAAACAATAAAAAGAAGCATCCAAGTTCATTTCTCACATTTTCTTTTCATAGAGAGGGTACAATTGGCAATAAATGTCTGCAAAAGAAATTGTGGCTATTTTCAAACAATTTGGAGAGTTTGTCATTTCATTCAGGTCTGAAAGGGGAAGGCTGATAGCAGGGAGCTGTTTGGTAAAAACTGTATGCTCCAGCCACATGCACAGGATAAAATCTTTGTCTCACTACAGTGTTCTGCTCCTTTGGGAGGTGGGAAGGGAACTAAAGGAAAAATAAAACTAAACATAAGTATGCAATGTGAATCTCTGGGGTTATTCAAATAATGTTTAACACTCTAGTAAAGAAATTTAAAATATATGTATATATCATAACCAGCAATTTTTGGTCAAATGTCTACAGTATGCCAGATGTTAGTAACACACAAGGACTGATGATGTATCTGCCAGTTCCCTTAGCCTGTCCCAGCTTTACTACAGCAGATCTTTGCACAGAGAAAGGGCCATGGAGAGAGAGGTAGGGAGATGCATGGAGCCTACCCTAGGCCTATGCTATCAGTTCACAAGTGCCCCGAATCACAATTAGTTCAGAACTACCATCTCTCCACCCCCCACCCAACTACCAGATTCTGTGAAACCACCCTAAAATGGTGGTAGGAATTATCTTACTCATTTAGCTTCCTTCCCCCAACCCCCCACAAGCCTTAGTGAAGGTGTTTTCAGCTCAATAGGAGTTCATGAGATTATTTTTAATTGAGTAGTTTTCTGGCTTATCAAAGGCACAGAGTTCTTATCTCCTCATCTGGGACTCATTTAACATAAAGCAGATGGATAGGCCTGTGGTTTGTCCCATTTGGAGCAGTGGGAAATGACTGGGCTGAAGACAGCAAGCATTCTGTTAAAGCCATACAATCTATCCAGAATTGCAAATTGTCCCACTGAGTGACATGTGTAAATAGATATTCAGATGGTTAAAAATAGAGAATTCATATTTACAAGTTGCAGAAATGAAATCTGTTTTTCTGCAAAATGCTTCCAAATTCATAAGATCAGCTATGAACTAGTAGATAATAAATCCTACAACCCTGATATCCAAGCCTGTTGGTCGCAAATGTAATGCCCTGTTATTTTATAGTTCCTCTATTGAATACATAATTACGACTTTCAAAAATTGTATGCAGAGAACCATTCAGGGATTCAAGTCATTCTATTCACAGAGCTGTTTTATGTCATACTTGCTAAAGTTGCACAAGAGAATAATTGGTGTGTTTCTTCCTCTTGTGGTTAAACATAACCCTGCCATAAGTTAATAAATGTATGGACACCTTATTCATATTCAGAAGGCAGATCAGCAGCAAAGTTCCTGCTCCATGACTACAGTCAGGACAAGTTAATCTAACATCATATATGTATCACTTGGGATTGCTTAACATGAGCATCTGGCTCTAAACTTTACATTGTAATCCAGTACCAATCACCAAGAGGCAAAAGGGACCAAGGCTGTTATTTCCACGCCAACAAATGAATAAATCAGGCAGAGGCAGGATTAGAAGATTACCAGGAACTTTCTAGTACAGGAAATCTCCTGGCTCTTGGATTCAAGACCAGAATGTAATTATTTGTGGGGACTACACATTCATTTCCTCAGTAATATTCTCAAGTTCCCAGGTATGCTGAGCAGAATTAGGGACCGGGTGCAGGAAGGAAGGTCTCAGAGATGAATGCTCTGTATGTGAACACCCTCATCCTGTGTGGCAGTAACTGGGTCTCAGTCCTGGCTCCTGTTCCTGACTACAGCTTCCTTCCAATGCAGACTGTTGCATTGCCACCCATGTGAGAGACCTGTATTGTGTTTTCTAATATATGGCTTTGGCATGTCATAGCCAGGGTTATTTCAAGCATTTAGGGAATATTCCCTTTCCCTCTTCCACAAATATTTTTTAAAAGATTTATTTTTATTGGAAAGGCAGATTTACAGAGACGAAATAGAGAGAAAGATCTATCCACTGGTTTACTTCCCAGCTGCATGCAACTGCATCAGCCAGAGCTGAGCTTATTTAAAGCCAGGAGCTTCCTCTAGATGTATCACATGGGTGCGGGGTCTCAAGCTTTTGGGCCATCCTTCACTGTTCACCAAGCCACAAGCTGGGAGCTGAATAAGAATTGGTGCAGCCAGGACACAATCCCATAGGTTACCCATATGGAATCCTGGTGCATGCAAGGCAAGGATTTAGCCACAGAGCCATCATGCCAGGCCCATGAATGTTCTTTAAATTTTCTTTATTTTTATAGATCTTTGGACATTTATTAAACCAATTCTGCACATTAAAGACTTTGGGAACACACTAAGTATGGTTTCAGAAAAAATGGTTAGCCGGGTGTAATCCAAAACATAAAATAAGAAAACATCTGAAGGAGGAAATGATCAATTGGGCCAAATGCTTCTGAGAGATTTAGACAGAATTCACATTAATGTGACCATGTGCTCGGCTACTCGGGGAAAAAGGAAAATTATTGTTTAACAAGCTTGAGAATTTTAAAAAGAAACAAACCGATATTGTGATACAGTGGGATAAGCCACAGCTAGGGAACCTATTTTGGAGTATGCCTCCTTTTGTCCCAACTGCTGTGTTTCCCATGAGTTCCCTACTAATGGGCCTGGTAAGTAGAGAATTGCAGTCCAAATACCTGGCCACCTTCCATGCACATGAGATACATGGATAGAGTTTCTGGTTCCTGGCTTCAACTCAACCCAACCCTAGTCACTGCAGCTACTTGGGAACCCTAGCTACTTGGGAACTCAACCAGTATATGAATGATCTTGCTGCCTTTAGAATAAAGAACTAAATATTTTTAAAAATATTCATTTAGAGAACAGAAATAGTAAATGGGACCACAGTTAAAGTAAAAACAAGATTCAACAGAGCAATTAGTTTTAAGACAGTTAGCTAGAATCTTTGCCTGCTTATTGAATGGATTTAATGGAGAAAATCAACACAAGGTAAAGTCCTTATACAGTGAACTTTCAGACTCTACTAAAGGAATAAATTAATGAATGAAGCCTGTAGAATTGCTGCCCACCTATCAAACTGATGCAAGGGCTATTCATTAGTCATTGTCCTTTATCCACTGAGTTTGAATTCTCTATGATAGCCTAAGTCTCCCTTATCTCCTCCAATAGAAAAAGGGTATACAGTGCTTGTATTTAAGATAATACTCAATTACTTTTGCTATGCTCATTCCTACACCAGCCCCCAGTACTAAGGTAATAAAGGATGATCAGCAAGAAATCAATTATTGATCACATAGCTTCAACAGATGCCTCCTATAATAAACACACAGATAGCTAACTTCAGGCCACAGATGTCTCCATCATTATTACTATGCAGACACATAAATTAAATTATATGTCTTGGATCTCTGAAATGCACAGCATACAATTCATTCCTTTTTTTAATAAAGCTTATTTGTTTGTTTATTGGATGAAGAGAAAGAGGTCTTTCCTCACTCCCCAGATTGCTGCAATAGTTAGTGCTGGATGAGGCCTAAGTCAGAAACCAGGAGATCCATCCAGGTCTCCCACATAGGTGTCAGGGTCCCAAACAGCTAGGCCATCTTCTACTGCTTTCCCCGGGCTAGTAGCAGGGAGCTGGGTTGGAAGTGAAGCAGCTTGGACAGGGAACTGGCACTGATTTGGGATTCCAATGTTATGGGCAGCAGCTTAACCCTCAGTGCCTCCTTGTCTCCATTTATGAGACAGTATAGAAAAGTTACCTCTCTCTTCACCTTGAAAACAAAGGAAAGCCTTAAAATAATATAAAATATCATGATGAGGAATATGATGAAATTGATTTAAATGCAAAATTTCAAAAGATGATATTGGCTAAAACTTATTCAGTAATTAAGATATTATATTTAAAAAGATTACAGCCCAATTACCAGATTGTGTGTCATGGCACCCTAGAGAGACACAACAAATCCCTAGGGTGCAGTAAACTATTTTTTACTTGGGGGAGAACCCACAGAGTCTATCATTAAATTATGCTATGCTCTTTTATGTCATGTCTTTGCCAATTTGAGTTTGACCAGTTTCTCTAATAAAAAGCAATTGCTTCATGAAAATTACTGTGGGACAGGACGTGAGAGTAGCCATGTCCAATCTGATTCCATGGTTTGAAAAAGTATAGAGTGTCCAACACCCACACTCATCTGCTTAGTATGTAGTTAAACTTCCTAAAAAATGAAATGCATTTTTTCATAAAAGAAAGGATACGATTATTCATATGATAATGAACCTATGTGAAGCACAGAAAAATAACAGTCCTTGCATAATTATTAGTGTCTGTGCCTCAAGGAGCCAAGAGCTCTGGCCTCATCATCTTGAGGGCTAGTAGACCCCCAATGTAGAGCAAAGCAAGTAGCTGTCCTAGTCTAACACCATTAAACATTTGACTCACATTCTCTGGTCAATAACTATCTTCCCCATCATAATAAATTAATTTCTCTGCAACCCTGTTCTTGGTACAGTAGGATTTCCTACCACTGGCATTAGAAATTAAGTGATTATGATTCATACATGCTTCTCTGTGAGCCAGATGACCATGAGGTTTAACTGGGGATGGTTGCACCTCAAAGTACAAACAGAATCAACTGGCTGCACTTTCAAAGTTCAGAGACAATGACCAGAGCTTAGCTTGGAGATACACTCACTGTATAGCTGTATATACAGACACATTTATTTAAACATATGCACACATAAATACATATAGGGTACTTCAAAAAGATTGTGGAAACCTGAGTTAAATGTATTTGACACAAAAATAAACATTTGGTGTAAAGTGGAAGTTTGCATAATTTTAATAGTACCAGTTTTTCATGGACTTTTTGAAGGTTCCTAGTATTTATGGATTTCGTACATATCTACAGGTAAAATTGTTTAGTACCTCAGGGAAGTCTGAGAGCTAATTTCCCCCCAAACTGACCATTTGTACTTTTTTGGACAACTGGCACAGAGGTCCATTTGATCCTCACGCAGCTCTGTATAGTGGGTGCCATTTTCACAGGTGCAATAACAGAGTGAAACAATTTGTACTGAACCATAAAGTAGGTGCTGTGTGTTGGGTTTCTACACAGGTTTTCTGACTACTCTTTCCTTCATTTTATTTGTAACCTTAATACATCATTTCACCCAAAGGAACTCAGTTTCAAGAATATGTTGGATTAAAAACATACATAAGCATATAAAAGTAATTAAATATAATTCCAATCTCTTAGCACCTGAATAATATTAAAGGGAATCTAATTTAAAGCCCACAGAGACTCTGCTAAAATTGAAAGCTCTTTCCTTGTCTCACCAGCTCCCAGACACACCAGCGTGCTTTCTATCCATCTCCAGCTGCCCTGTTCTGTATCCCAGAGTCTTGCTTTCCTCTTATTCCCTGCTCTGTCACCACCTGCCCAGCGGGAGTGACCTGGTGAATCCTGCGCTCACCACTATCCATCCTGGGCCCCTTTGAGAGCCCCAGGCTCGGTCCTCCTCCCTCCTAACAGGCACCAGGTCCGTAGCAGCCCGGACGGCCTACTTTTCACTGTCTGACTGCATTTCTACAGGAACCATAACTGGAACGTTCTAATAAAAAAAAAAAAACTCAGTTAACAGATAATTAACAATAAATATCTGAGCTACACATTTGATCATTCTTCTTTTTAAGATTTATTTATTTTTAATTGGAAATTCAGATTCACAGAGAGAAGGAGAAACAGAAAGATTTTCAATCCTTTGGTTCATTTCCCAACTGGCTGCAACTGCAACGGCCAAGAGCTGAGCTGATCCAAAACCAGGAGCTTCTTCTGGGTCTCCCACAGGGGTGCAGGGTCCCAAGGCTTTAGGGAAGCCTTTCATAGGCCATAAGCAGCAGCTGGTAGGGAAGTGGAGCTGCCAGGACACAAATCAGTGCCCATGTAGGATTCTGGTGGTTGCAAAGGGAGGATTTAGCCACTAGGCTACTGCTCCGGGCCACACTTTAATCATGCTTGTATTTACTTCAATCATTCTCATGTCAGGAAACACATAAATATTGTTTTTAAAACTACAAACAAGGCCTGGCATGATAGCATAGCAGCTAAAGTCTTTGCCTTGCATGCGCTGGGATCTCATATGTGCTCCAGTTCTAATCCCTGCAGCCCTGCTTCCCATCCAGCTGCCTATTTGTGGCCTGAGAAAGCAGTCAAGGATGGCCCAAACCTTGGGAAACTGCACCCATGGGGAAGGTGAGGAATTTATGCGCTGGGCTACTGCGCCAGACCCTTAATTTTTATTTTAAGGGCAGAAACACACAGAAAGAAGGAGGGGGGATGATGGGAAGGAGGGAGAGAGGAAGAGGGTCAAAGAGAAAGAGAGAGATTCCACCTGCTGGGCTCATTCCCCAAATAACTGCAATGGATAGTGCTGAGCCATTGGAAGCCAAGAGCCAGGGACCTCCTCTAGGTCTGCCATGTGGGTACAGAAGTCCAAAGACCTAAGCCATCCTCCATTGCTCTCCCAATCCATAAGCAGGTAAGTGGATTAAAACTGGAGCAGCTGGGCCCAACACAATAGCCTAGTGGCTAAAGTCCTTGCCTTGCCTATTCCGGGATCGTATATGGGCATTGATTCGTGTCTGGCTGCTCTACTTTCCATCCAGTTCCCTGCTTGTAGCCTGGGAAAGCAGTGGAGAACGGCCGAAAGCCTTGACACCCTATATCCATGTGGGAGACCTGAAAGAAGCTCCTGACTCCTGGCTTCGGATCAGCTCAGCCCTGGCCATTGCGGCCACTTGGGAAGTGAACCAATTGATGTAAGATCTTTCTTTCTGTCTCTCGTTCTCCTGGTAAATCTGCCTTTCCAATTAAAATAATTTTTTTTAAAGATTTATTCATTTTTATTACAGCGGAGCAGCTAAGACAAGAACCAGCACCCTTATAAGATGCCAGCACTATAGGTGGAATTGTAGTCTAATATGCCAAGGTACCAGCTCAACTGTTTTACATATATATATATATATATATATATATATATATATATATATATAAAATTGCACAGTCAGATAAACAGAGAGGAAGAGAGACAAAGATCTTCCATCCAACGATTCACTCCCCAAGTGACTGCAATGGCCGAGGCTGAGCTGATCCAAAGCCAGGAGCCTCCTCCGGGTCTCCCATGCGGGTGCAGGGTCTCAAGGCTTTGGGCCATCCTTGACTGCTTTCCCAGGCCACAAGCAGGGAGCTGGATGGAAGTGGGACTGCCGGGATTAGAACCGGCATCCATTTGGGATCCCCATGCATTCAAGGTGAGGACTTTAGCCATTAGATCACTGTGTCGAGCCCTCAACTTTTTTTTTTAAAAAAGGTTTTTCTCAAAAAGCATGTAAAGGTCTGAACATAAACTTTAAATGTGTCAAATTTAATCAGTAAAAATTGTGATGTTCTTTAGCTATTTAGACAAGATATTTTCCACATGGATGAATAAATTAAAACACTGTACATGTTAAATTATGGATAAACAGGGATCATCTAATTAACAAAAATTTGCTCAGCATTTTAACCATCACTATGACACATATATCTTACAGACTAAAGATGCAAAATTATAGTGAAGTTGGATTAGGTAGAAAAAACATCTGACAATATTCAGTGCCTCTTCAGAGTAAAAACTCTCAGCAAACCAGAATTGGAAGACAAATTCTCATTCTGACATAGTGTGCACGCGCACACACACACACACACACACACACACACACACACTTTCTGTGAGTAAAGAGACCCTGTACTTTACCTTCCAGGTTAGTGCCTATGATGGCATATTGGTCATCTTGTATAGGAGAGAATCAACCTATTTCTCCCTCTTTCTCTCTCTCTCTCTCTCTCTCTCACTCTCACTCTCACTCTCTCTTTCCCCTCTCCCTCTCCCCCCATTACCACCTTCTCTCTATTTAGACCCATACACTAAAGAATAATATAGCCAAGGCCTGATCCCATAACTAGGACTCTAGAATTTTTCCTTCTAATACCTTGTATTAGTTTAACTATTGATATCAACATATATTAGAGTGATCCTAATAGTTGTAACATGAATACTAAATGTAGCTAAATGATACCTTCTGCTTTTTTATTCCAGGCAGCACAGTAAAGTAGCTCATAGTAATTCAACAACTGTTTGTTAACTGCTTATTTATTGCATAAGAGCAGAAAGTCTTGAAGAAGATTGGCTAGATTAGTGCTGACATAAGAGTCACTGGCTAAATCCTCACCTTGTATGCATCGGGATTCCATATGAGCACTGGTTCATGTCCCAGCCGCTCCACTTCCCATCCAGCTCCCACTTTTGGCCTGGGAAAGTGGTAGAGGATGGCCCAAAGCCTTGGGACACTGAAATCATATGGGAGACCCAGAAAGAATCTTCTGGCTTCTGACTTAACATTGACTCAGCTCTCTCCATTATGGCCATTTAGGGAGTAAGTCAATGAATAGATAGATCTTTCTTTCTCTCCTTCTCTCCTTAACTCTGCTTTTCTGAAAAAGAATTTAATTTTTTTTTTAAAAGGACGATATTCAACAAGATTTTCAGATAATCAAATCTTTGGACATGTGTGAGTATAGGAATCTATACTATAAAAATAGAGTTACGAAGAGAAAGAGGAGAGATAGAGAAATCTTGCATCCATTGGTTTGTTCCTCTGAACAGCTGCAATGGCCAGGACTAAGACAGATGGAAGTCAGGATGCAGGGTCTTCATGCAGATCTTCCATATGGGTACAGGGGTATAGGAGTCCAAGGACTTGTGCCACACTCTGCTCCTCTTCCACATGCATTAGCAGGGTACTAGAATTCAAATGAATGCCCGTATGGGATGTCAACATTACAGGACTGTGTATTTTACCCACTACACCACGTTTCTACCTGCCCCCCAAATCTGTACTTCAAATTATAAATTCCATGAAATCAAAATATAGTCAAATATTTCAAGTAAAATTTTAATTCCAAAATTGACATGTCTTAGAAGTGTAAAACATACCACTACCTTAGTATTTTGATAATGTTGAGCTTATACTACTTTGGATGATTAATGTAGATTAAATATTATAATTACCACCTGCTTCTTTATATTTCAATGTGGACAATATAAAATTTAATAGTGATATAGCTGGATCTACTAGTAGTGCATGCCTAGACACAAATCCAAACTTTACCACGTATAAATCGTATATAATTACCTGCAAGTTTTACCTTTTGAACCCTACCTCCAGGCCTATAAAATTGGGTGCAATATCAGTTCCCATTCAATGTCTTATTGTGAGATATAAATGGGTTAACACATACATCGTTGTAGAGTCCCCAACAAGTCATGAATTCTCATTAAGGATTCATGGTTATTATTATTATTTCTAATTTTATGCAGGTACATAAAGAAGTTTGTAATGCAATTAAAATGTAAATTTTTGATGCAGAATATTTTTAAATCCATACATAGCCTGCATACATTTTCAAAGAGCTTTTAAAAGACCCCCCATATGTAGTTTTCATACTAATTTTATCATTTTAATGGCATTTCCATTGAGAATAGACGTACTGAGAATCAAAACGCATAACAATGAAGAGTGCCACCATTAAGATTTTATTTGGGTAAGGATTTTCAAAGGAGATTATAGCTGTCATTTAGATTAATAGCTGAAGAAACTTGATTTTTTTTTTCAGACAGAGCCAATGTCCTTCTGACATTGTAGTGATTCCTACGCTGCTGTGGCTGCTTGTTTGCCATTTTTATTATATTTTAACAAAGAGCCTTGCTTGCTGCGAGGTATTAAAATTGTAAAGCAGCACACAAAAGTGGATGGCTTATTTCATCCAATTTTCAATAAGGATTGCAAGGTTTTGAATCTTTCTTTATGAACAATGCCTGTTCAATTATAATACATTATTCACATTATCATCATCTGAATGCTCTCTGAAAAATGAGAAAAAGCTCTTCCAGGATAGAAGGAAGAGGTAGGGGTACTTTCCTTCTGTAGGCACCTGAGTCAGGAAATGCTGCATATAACTCTCAGGCTAGACACTGCTGAAGCCAATTATCAAGGCTATTGTAGGTTGAGACAGCATTATCTTATGTTTTTCTGGAGACTTCCTGACTAACCACCACCTCCTACCCTTTCTTGGCTGTGGGAATAGTGGGATTCTCCATGATGTGGCAAACACAGACTCAGATGTGGATTCTCTGATCTGAAACCCCACAGTTAAGTGGGTGACTAAAAATATTGATAATGGGCCCGACAGCGTGGCCTAGCGGCTAAAAGTCCTCTCCTTGAATGCACCACGATCCCATATGGGCGCCGGTTCTAATCCCGGCAGCACCACTTCCCATCCAGCTCCCTGCTTGTGGCCTGGGAAAGCAGTCAAGGACGGCCTAAACCTTTGGGACCTGCACCCCCGTGGGAGACCTGGAGGAGGTTCCAGGTTCCTGGATTCGGATCGGTGTGCACCGGCCCGTTGCGGCTCACTTGAGGAGTGAATCATCGGACGGGAGATCTTCCTCTCTGTCTCTCCTCCTCTCTGTATACCTGGCTTTCCAATAATAATAAATCTTAAAAAAAATAAAAATATTGATAAGCCCAACACAATTGCTTGTCCAGTATTTGGATGGAAAAGATGCTGGGAACCTCCATGGGGGAAGGCAGAACTCTTTTTCTATTGTTAATTTTTTTTATGTTTACATACTTGTTCAGGAAGAATTCTGAAGGAGGGTATGGCAGACAGACTTTCAAAAAGAACACAGGCTTTAGCCAACTTATTTCATAATTGTGAGACTCAGATGCAAAGTCAAATAGCCCTACCCTATAACAGTTCATATATCAGAACTCCATGTTTGCCAGCCTTGGCACTCTGGGACTTAAACCAGGGGTCCCATTTCTTGCACCCAGGCTTTCTTAGCTTTCCGAGTTCTGAAGTTTTTTACTTAAACTTATCCATGCTTCCAGCAGCCCATGGTTTCCAAACTGCAGATGACCACCATAGACATCTGAACTGTCACTATATGACAATCCCTTTATGAAATTATCTTTCATGTATCTAGATAGATACATAGAAAGCTGGACTACTGATTGTCTCTAGAGATCTGTAATGTAGCACCAATATCAGGAAATAATTTTAAATTGTGAAACTCAAGGGATCTTTCAAAAGCAGTTAGAACTGCTATAGCCCATGATCACAAGTTTCCTTTTTGTCCTTAAATTCCTAACTGATAAAAAAATTAGGGCCATGTTTCTTTTCTTGGGAAGTCAGCTATCACTAGCTCTTTCTTCATTTTCCAGTCCTTGAGCTGAAGAGACTTAACTGAATTTCAGTCATGATGAGTGCTCTATTCATGTGATATTTAAACCGTGAGCAGACAGAAAAGAAAGCAAGCCAACCAGTTGTTCGTTGGTTGTAAGACACTGCCAATTAGATGTCTGATTTCTGCTCCCCACACCTTACCACCTAAAATTGATTTGAAATATATGGTGGAGCTATAGTTACAGCTAACAAAGCGGAGTTGATAGCTGCTTACACAGTGCTCTGTGGGATATGGGAACATCTTACTTCAACTCACAAACACCAACTTATTCCTTATGAATATCTTTCTACAGTTTTTAAGACAAATGTTTTACAAAGACAAGACATAGTAAACCTTTATGATGGCCCTCTCTGGTGTTCATTAAATCAAAGTGAAGATTGGAGAAAGCAGAACATTATCAGTGGCAGGGTAGTTGAGTGACCTCCAAGGATTGACTGCTCCCTAGAGAGCAGGCCTGCACAGGATGCCCTGAGGGTGCAGCGAGAGAATCAGAGTATTTGAAAGGACCCTAGATGCCCACTGATACTTAGATCACACTTGAAATTGCAGAAGGGTATGTGCTCTTGCTCAGATTTTCGCCTCTCCACATTTTAGAGAAAGAATGGATACGGTCAGGGGTTCGAGAAAATGGAATAATTCTTGATGGCATCTATTTTACCCAATATGATGCTTGATCCATGGTGGATGAGCATAAGAAGTCTTGAATAACTCTTAGGCAAAAGCATCAACCTTTTTTAAAACCAAAATTAAGTATTTTTAATCATCACCTGCTCTCAAACAACTCCCCATACCTGATTAATGATGTAGGCAGTTATTACTGCTTCAATGTACACACTTACTATTTCAAAAAGACCCCAAAAGAGTAATCAGGTTTTAACATTTAAAAACAGAGTTTAGGGCCTGGCGTGACAGCCTAGTGGCTAAAGTCGTTGCTTTGCACACTCCCGGATCCAATATGGGCGCCAGTTCATGTTCTGGTGGCCCCACTTCCCATCCAGCTCCCTGCTTGTGGCCTGGGAAAGCAGTCGAGGACAGCTCAAAGCCTTGGGACTCACGTCAAAGATTTAGAGATAGCTCCTGGCTCCTGGCTTCCAATAGGATCAGCTCTAGCCATTGTGGCCACTTGGTGAGCGAATCAGCAGACAAAAGATTTTCCTGTCTCTTTTCCTCTCTGTAATTCTGACTTTCCAATTAAAATAAAATAAATCTTAAAATTTTTTGAAATAAAAACAGTTCATTACTGACCCACAGTTCGACAACAGAATATTCTATAATTTATGTGATACAGTTTTTTCATATAATGAAGCATGAAGGAAAAAGATAAAATGTTGAACAGTGGAAACTGCTCCCACTTAAAAGCCTCTCTTGGGATTATTGCTACTTATACTGCAGAAGATTTCTTGCAATTTTTCATAAAACAAATTAGCTGGAAGCAGAAATATGCTAGATAATCTGATCTGCCTGCAGTTAAAATCCATAGGTTTAGAGAGTGAGTATTGGATGAGGAGGTGAAGACACCGTTTGAAGCACCCATATCCATAGCAGAGTATCTAGGTTGGAATCTTGGCTTTGCTACCCATGCCAGGTTCTTGCTAATGCACAAGATGGGAGCGTGCAGGCAATGTTTCAATACTTTAGCCCCTGCCATACATATGGGAGACTCAGATTGAATTTTGGGCTGCTGGTTTTAACTTGGTCCAGCTCTGGTAAGCATTTGAGGAGTGAATCAGTACATGGAAGATTCTCTCTCATTCACTTTCTCTGTCTCTGTGCCTTTAAAAATAAACAGGAAAATATATCCAAAGTAAAATTTTAAAGAAAAGTCCATCCCAAGCATTAACTGCTTCAAGTAACTTGAATAAACCAAGTTAGCCTTAACCATGTTATCACGTAGTGGGGTATCACATTAGCACCACTATCTCCCTCCCCTGCCCCACCAATGTGTCCACACATGTCCACACACTCAAGCCCCTGTGGCTGGCCTGGGTGTAGGCTTAAACTCCTCCTGTTCTCTATGCAATGACTTCCCTGTAAGTCACTTCTACTTTTCCCTGAGATGTCAGGGTAGCTTGAACAATTATAAGCAACTCCTCTTGCTCATTAGGCTTTGTGATATTCTGGCTCTAAGGTGTTATCCGGATCCCCTATATGAGGGAAAGTTTTCCAAAGCTTATGCAAAATCTGTGCTATCAAAATATTCTGTAAGAATCTGAAATTCTTCGCAGAAATATAAGCATGCTTTTTTTTATTCCATTTCCACATATTTTATGCTGTTACGCTCCTGCAGTAGCTGAGACACCTGAGCTCATGACAGGTTATAAGCTGTCTCCTTGCAGCTACACAGCTAATTATTGTAGGATGGCCTTGAATTCACTCCAGGTCCAGTGGTCTGTCTATCAGATCCCACTGGATAAGAAAATCTGGCTGTTTGTAGTCGATGCAGTGCGTCCATGTTTGCTGGAGACAGCACAGACCGGCAGCGGCATTGCTTTACTAACAGCTAATGCAGTTCTCCATGAAAACATATCCCTCTTTCCAGAAGTAAATTAAATGGCATAATCTTTCCATAAACTGGATTTAGTAGCAAATTCTCTATGATAAACAGCATTCAAATTGGAATCACCTCCTCTGCCATGTGAAATTGAGGTTTACTTTTGATGTGCTATCTCTTGGATGACAACTGACTACAAATGCAGGATCATTTAGTAAGCAAATAAACCACTCCGTGAGGAAGTAACATAATACATAGCAATTTCATAAATCTCATTTCATCTTGCTTTCCACTGGTTTGAAAGAATTAAAAAGGACATTAAAAATGCATTAAGTAGATTGTAGTATTAACGACTCCATTTAAATTGTTCCATGATTTGTGAAAGCACAAAGAATAAAAATGTACCTTGGGAGTGCAAACAAGAAAGTTAGGGGAACATTTGGCCTATCAGTTAAGACGCTAAACATCAGAACACCTAGGTTCAAGCCACAGCTCCAGCCCCCAATTGCAGCTTCCTGTCATTGTGCCTCGTGGAAGACAGCAAGTGATGGCTTGACCAGATGGTTCCCTACCTCCCACGTGAGAGATATGCATTGAATCCCTAGCTCCAAGCTTTGAGCCAGCCCAGCCAGGCCTGGTGTGAATAATTAGTGCCAATAGATGGCACTTGATCTT
Organism: Ochotona princeps; assembly: GCF_030435755.1. Taxonomy (NCBI): domain Eukaryota; kingdom Metazoa; phylum Chordata; class Mammalia; order Lagomorpha; family Ochotonidae; genus Ochotona; species Ochotona princeps. Next base: position 84,266,887 of record NC_080835.1, read on the forward strand.
ACTTCCTGAGTTTAAAAAAACAAATGTCTAAGGGAATGACTTTCCAATGGGGATTCCTAGATGTTAAAGACTAGTTAAAGGATCACAGAAGGAGTGTTTCTTGGCTAGACCTCTGTCAAGCCAAAAAACACTTCACTAAAAGGTCTCCCTTAATATCCCCGTTTACCTCAGACACATGAATGAAACAGTATGGAAATCATCATAGTCTTACCCACTTTCCTGTAGCCCTTGAACTTTTTTACCCTAATTATGTAAAGATTGTCAAAAATATAATAATAATAAAAAATGTCTGTAGTTTGTGTTTGAATTCAAAAAAATTTCGTTTGAAGACAGTGTTCAAGAATACAGGCATGACGGGAATAAGGAAAGAAAAGGAAACATTGAAAAATGCGTATGTTGTCTTTTTTTATTTAGGGTAGAAAAGCATATTATTTTTGAAACCCTAGCCCAGCACCCACTTTATTTTATTGCAGTAACATAAAATGTTCAAACTGATTTGAATAAATACCACTAGATAATATTCAAGTATCACATGACCACAAACTAATGTTACTGATAACGACATAGGTAGACACACATTAATAGAATATGAATTCATAAGTGAATTCAAAATAAAGGTGGATGTTTTGTCAGCCTTCAGAGCATTTTTAAAGTTTTATTTATTTTTATCGGAAAGGCAGATATACATAAAAGAGATCTTCCATCTGATGGTTCACTCCCCAAGCGGCCGCAACGGCTGGAGCTGAGCCAATCCAAAGTCAGGAGCTAAGAGCTTCCTCCAGGTCTCCCACGCGGGTGCAGGGTCCCAAGACTTTGGACCATCTTCAACTGCTTTCCCAGGCCACAAGCAGGGAGATGGATGGGAAGCAGGGCCGCTGGGATTAGAACTGGTGTCCATATGGGATCCCAGTGTGTTCAAGGCAAAGATTTTAACTGCTACGCTATCGCGCCAGGCCCCTTCAGAGGATTTTAATGATGTTGAAACAACTGCCTACCTCATGACAGGTGTGAGTATAGCTAGATCTCTCTTAATCATTGTACCAGTCAGGGTTCCCCAGGGAAAACTGAGAGAAAGAGAGAGGAATTGATCCACATGGATAGAGGTTAACACATCTGAAGATCAGCATTTGGCAAGCCGAAGCACCAGGCGAACGGATAGCGTTATTTCAGTCCAAAAGTCCAGGAAGAGGTAATGTTCACTGGGCATCCAAAGGCTGGTGATATCAGTACCCAAGTTCAGAGGCAGTCAGCAAAGAGGACATGCCTGCTCACTGTCACTTAGTTCTATCAAATCGTTCAATTGACTGGCTGAGGGCCACCACATTAGAAAGGGATATCTGTCATGCAAAAATATCACACAGGTATATCTTCAATAATCTTTGATCAAATATTTGAGGACCACAGGGTCAGTCAAGCTGATACATCAAAGTACTCTAATTAAATATTAAAAATACAAAATAGAGCAGGTGACTGCTGCTTGTTATATATACATGAGGCCACTTCCATTTAGATAAATAGAAAAATCCTATAAAGAATAAACATTTTAGTTATAGAAATATTGGACCATAGAACCAATGTGTATCCTTTAATTTCTACTGTTGGTATTCAAACTATTGCAGCGTAGGAATTCTAGAGAAGAAAGGCTTACAATTAGCTTCTAGGAGTTATTGCCTTTTCTGCCAAGCATGAATAATTCAATTCCTATCATCCAATATGATTGAGTTGGGAAGGATATATATTGCATGTCAAAAGAGTCATTCTTACTTTTAACGTGAACATCCGATAGCTAGTTATGTTTATGTAAACAGAAAAAGGTTGAACTTTCTAGAATTTGTTCTTACCCAAGCTTATTTATTTCATTTTTTATTTCATTTTCATATCCTTTGTAACATAAGATTAATTTTCTGATTAGCATATACATTTTAAGAATGTCCTAAAATTAATACATTCTTGTCAAGAAGTTAATCTATAAACAAGTTATTAACCACTATGTAAATTTAGATACAAAGTTATGACCAGGCTGAGTGCACACCGGCTATGACCACTTGTTGTTAATGCCAAAACATGAATTTGTATCCTATCTCAAATGTAGTGAATATTTTCCAGCAAATGGCTAGAATTTTGGACTCAATCCACAGAATTATACTTTTATTGTGCATTTATATACAGTGATATAGCTTGCAATGTGTTCTAATGGTCCCTCCAGTAACCATATCAATTAAATTGCCATCAAGATTTGCAACAATAGGATTTGAATTAAATGGCTTTGCTCTTTAGCATAAATCTTCTTACTTGAAAAGGAAAGAAAACATTTTTTGTCTTTTTTCTTCTTTCTCTTGTGGTATTTGATGAATAGAACCATTTTGCAGAGGGTTACCACAGATAACTGCATGGCGGGATAGAGTCCAGAGAGATGGCTTATTTATTTAACTGAAATTTGTTAATATTTTACAGGAATACATAATTATCCATGACTATATTGTCAGGAGACATTTCAATGGCAGCATGATGGACTTATGAATGTTTATGAAAGACACCTATTGTAAAACTAGAGGGGAAATCAGTGGGGAGGCGAGGGAATTTGAAGAGGAGGACAGGAAGTCCCAGTTCCTATTATACTGTGTCATAAAATAAATAAAATAGATACAGTAATTTATCTTAAAAAAGAACATGTAATTTAATTGGTACCTTAGTCTAGACTTCTGCAATGTTCTATCTTAATAACTGACTATGCAACCAGCTTTAAAGAGAACAAATCGTGGAATGTAGAAGTTTTAACCCATATCTCTTTTAGTACCTGTTTGCATAAAGGAAGGGCTACTTGGTACTGTTGTAAGACCAGTCCAAACTGGCCTGTGAGAGCAGAATGTGCACATGTCTTCCCAACTCTGTTTGGTGACTGCATGTTGTAGTGAGATAGGTATGCAGGAAGTAATTCAACCATGTGAAATTGCAGATGCTACACATCAAGGTTTTTAAGTTTTTTCTTTCTATATTTCTGATTGCTAAATATTTAACAACATACATTCAACTCTATAATGGAAGCCTGGACAAACGGGCTTCCTGAGTTGTACCAGGAAATTTCAGGTAAAAGTATAAATTCCAACCCTTGGCAAGGACAGGATTTGAGTGTTCCTCAGGTATATACCAACAGACATCAAAGGAAAGATGGGAAAGAGTCACACATCTACCTGAAACTCCATGAAGGTCCCACTCATAAGCAAAGCAAACAATATGTGCAGAACTCAGGACGCCGTTTTTAGGAAGATGTCTGCCAACCGCCGAGAGGGATCAAGTAATGAAGGAACACAATGCTGTCAGTCTCTACAGGGACACATCTTCGCTCCTTTGCTAATGGCCTGGATTTGTGAACTCCATCACAGAGATTACAGATTTTGCATTTATACCATAACATTCCCTGTTGATGTTAACTGTTCTCCATTTTTTATTATCATCATTCAGTGCCCTCTGTAAGTTCATAAAAGCCTACCTACAGGAGTACTGGCGCAAGGAAGTTAACTGAGAATAGCATCAGATGTAAATGGACAGCCTCAGATGTTACAAAATGTCAAACACATGAAACAGAAACATTGCTCAATCTATAATAAAAATAAGATCATTTGTTACATTCCCTCTAATGTACCCCTGGATAACAACATAAATTATGTGTCATATACGATCTGTATGTAATGTACCTTTGAGCCTTAACTGGAAATGATTAGGCAATATCTTAAATAATCTAAGCAGAATTCCAGATTGGAGAGGTACAAAAATAGCATTTAGAATACCTTAATCCATACTCCAGAATTAGCTACTATAGCTCTTTCCATATTTTCTAGTCAATATCAGAGTGTTTATATTAATATAAAGGATGTCAAACATAATTTTTCATTGGAAAATGTGGGATATTCAAGAAATATGGTTGATTAGAATTTATACAGGGTCTTGTAGGTTTGTTTGGAAAAGCAAAAGACTACAAAAAGTCCAGTAACCTAACACTTTCGTGTTAGAGCCACAAGTCCAGAATTGTACAAGGCCTGATTAACATCTCACATAATAAAAGATGAGGCCCCTGAATTCCAATTCAAATATATCAAGAATTCTGAAAGAGGCTTGAGTTGTTTAACTCTTTTTGTTAAAATGCTGACATCATTAATAACATAAAAACTTGACTCATGTTTTTGTTATGTAAAATATTACACAAAGTAATTTATATGCATGATCTACAAATGTTTGAGAGCAGTTTGAGTCCGAAGTGTTGCTCCTGAAAAACACATATTTACAAATATATATATGAGAATGTCATGACTTTCTCATGCTTTCCAATTAAATTTTCTTAAAGATTTTCTTTGTTCATTTGAAAAGCAAGTGGACAGAGTAAGAAAGAGGTCTCCCAATCACCTTTTACTATCTAAATGGCTGCAAAAGGTGGTGTTAGGAGAGTCTCCCATGTGGATGGCAGGGGCCACTGTACTAAGGACACCATGTGCTGCTTTTTCAGGAGCATTAGCAGGGAGCTGGATCAGAGCAGAGTAACCAGGACTCAAACCACCTCTCTCATACAGAATGCTGGTATTGCAGGTAGCAGTTCAATTGTGTGCTATCATGCTGGCCCACTAATTACATTCCTGTATTTCCATTTTATACTTATCTCTGTGACAAGTTAAATAATTGTATTTATTTTATTTTTAAGAAAGTGATTTAGTTTGGAATATTTTTTATATTTGCAGAAAAGTTATGAAGTTGTTACAAAGAATTCCTATGTGACTCTTGGCAATTTCTCCTACATCACCATCATTCATTTGTGGTAAGTAAAGAATCAACATTAGTACATAGCTGTGGTTTTTTTTCTCTCAATATCATTTTTCCTGTTCAGGATCTCATCTAGAAATCACATTATACTCAGACATTGGAGCTCCCAGGTCCCTCCTGCTCTGTGGAAATTTCTCAGAAACAAATTTCCTTGTTGTTGATGATCAAGCAGCTTTGAGAAGCACCAGTCAGTTTTTATGAGTGTCACTCAGTTTAGATTTGTTTGATGTATTCCCCTGGCTGTACTGGAGCCTGAGCTTCTGGGAGGAAGATCACGGAAATGAAGTACTATCCTCATTATTATTGACATGCATGTTATTGACATGACTTATCACTTATTGCGACCTTGATCTCTTTAATTATATAGCATTTAGCTTGTCTCTCTACTATGAATTTGCCCCCTTTCTTTGTCCTTCCCATGCTTTGTTCTGTGAAAGCAAAGTAGGAAGTGCCACCTGCACTCAATGAGGTTTCAGTGAATGGAAAGGAGAGGTGAAGGGGAAATATTCCTCCTGAGGTGAGCCACAACTGCATGAATTATTTGAAATTCTTCTGTAAGGAAGATAAATCTCTCCTCTCCCAATTAATATTCTTTCAGTCATTAATATCAGTGTGGACTTACGGGCATGTATTTTATATCCTAAATTGTAGTCCGACTTGCAATATATACTTTGTTTCCAAAGTTGTTCTGGCATTAGCTCCTCGGAGTTTAATTTTATTTGTTTGGAAGTTGAATATTATTAGTATTCATTTGAAAGGCCGGGGTGGGAGTAGGGGAAAAGAAATAGACAGAAATTGTATATCTTAGTGGTTTATTCTTTAGATGTCCTCAACAATCACAAAATACCCTTCCAAATCTCCCAGGTGGGTAACTGTGACTCAAGCACACGAAGCATTGCCTTCTGTGGGAATTACAAAAACAGCAGGTTTTTGAACCAAAGTGTTGCAATATGGGTTATGGGTATCATCACTGATGAACCAAAGGCCTGGCCCTATACTTTCTCAAATGTATACTTCTGTACACAAGCATTTTCAAATTTTACACAAGTCCTAAAGTTGAATTTTGAAAAGTAACAAAAAAGTATAGAGTTTTTCCTTTTGCAGCAAATGCAGATCTATGAAATCTTTGTAACATTTGAAAAACTGTTGTAACTCTTCATCCATATTAAGGAAGGAGAATCAAATGAACCCTTGAATATTTTATTTCTCATAGGTATTAGAATTAATGTATGTATACATATATTTATATATGTTTTGAGAATATGTTGAATATTATCACAATTTTCTTCTGAAATGACCTATCCAAGGGCAATGAACCAAAACTATTTTAAAAGACAAAGAATTAATACAACAAAATTTGGTGATGTGATTCAAATACAATATAATATGAAAAGCCATCATTTTCCAAAATGCCTTTCTACACTGCAGGTCACAGTCTACTCATGGTCATAAGATCAATTTGACAAAGCTCAAAACCCAGGGAATTCAAGAAAATTCTGGGAATGTATCATGGAAAATGCCCAAGTTCATGTATCAGTGAGCATTCCCCAGAGAATAGAAATCACAGGGTACATGTGATTGTATATAATGGGGATAATCATGAATAAGGCACATAAACATGTAAAAACACACGTATCTCTAAAAAGAGAGGGACTTAAGGTTTTGTTTCATGGACTCTGGAGGCTAGTACATCCCAAATCTTAAGAATGGCCTCTGGATGGAAACCTAGAGCAAAGTTAGTGACGGAGTTGCTTGCAGAATTCCTTTTTGTCCTCAGAAGCTCATTTTCCTACCAGTGTCTTCAACTTGTTGAATGACAGTCTTAAATTATTGGGGAGAGTACTCTTACTGTACTCACAGTCGACTGAGTTAAATGTTTATCTCGGGCCTGGAGCAATAGCATAATGGTTAAAGTCCTCGCCTTGAACACGCCAGGATCCCATATGGGCGCCAGTTCTAATCCCGGCTGCCCCACTGCCCATCCAGCTCCCTGCTTGTGGCCTGGGAAAGCAGTCAAGGACGGCTCAAAGCCTTGGGACCCTGCACCCATGTGGGAGACCTGGAAAGAAGCTCCTGGCTCCTGGCTTCGGATTGGCACAGCATCGGCTGTTGCAGCCACTTGGGGAGTAAATCACTGGACGGAAGATCTTCCTCTCTGTCTCTCTTCCTCTCTTCCTCTCTGACCATCTGCCTTTCCAATAAAATAAACAAATCTTAAAAAAAAGTTCATCTCATTTAAGAATATGTACGTAAACATATAAAATAATGTCTAATAAGATATCTGGATATGATAGCCCTATCAAATAGACATAAAATTAACAGCAGAGTATTTCCTATGTAATAAAAGAACATATATTTTATGAAATTTTCTTTTTCTAGACCATAGATAAAGACTATGTTTTATCTTAATGGCACCAACTTCAGTGCTCTGCTCGCGGTGGGGAGTCAATGAATATTTGTTAGACTAATTTCATTTCATTGACAAGAATAAGCACAGATGCAAGAATTGCTTTCATCTTCTAAAGCAGAATGACAGAGAAGGAAGGAGGGAGAAAAGGGAGAGGAAAGGGAAGAATATAAGGGGTGAGAAAGAGAGATTGAGAAAGAAGCTTTTAGCCACTAGTTTAGTTCCCTACATGCCCACACCACCCAGGAGTAGGCCAACCCAAAGCCATGAGCCATGATTTCCATCTCAGTCTCCCACATGGGTAACAGGAATGCAAGCATTTGGACCATCATTCACTGTCTCCCAGGCACATTAGCAAGAAGTTGGCTATGAAGCATGGCATCACCAAGATTCAAATCAAGCACTGCAACCTGGGATACGGGAGTTACAAGCAGGGACTGAGCTTGCTGTGCTATGACATCTGCCCCAGTTGTTTTGAATCACTCCTGCCAGTGACATTTTGTTTATGTTTATCATTTATTACAGCATGCAAAGTGGGAATCATTTCATAAATCAGAAACTGATACTCAAAAATTAGGGTGTCAACTATAGGTATACAAGTGCTAAATGACAAAATTTGAGCATGAACAGCCTGAGGCTATGTATCTTCAAAGCACATTTCTTTCTCTCTCTTTCAGGACTAACAAATAGGTCCTTGCTGTGCACCCCCAGTCATTTTTTTCAAGATGTTAGAGTTTCAATGTGGGCTTCTCTGAGGAGAAAGCTTTGCATTATAAACAGCATAATGTGTGCACATCCAGTGCCTCGCCTCCACATTATATTGCATTTCAAAATGACAAGCAAGATGGAGTGAACAATTTATCCAAGGTCATTGTTCAATATCATAAGGGAGAGAATTTCAGACTCGCCACTTTACAGCACTGAATGTGAAAATGCACTGTTTATTTCTTTCAAGATCTCATTAGTAACTCGTGCAAGTAGCCTAGTTGGGTGTGGGCAGGCAAGATTGAGAAATATAACCTTGTCAGGCAAAAGATAAAACAGGCTGGTTTTTTTTTTCCTTAAAGTCATCACAGTATCTGTTTCACAGTCCCTTCTTTGTAAAGAGATTTTTAAGTCCAATGTCCTCTTCAGGCCCTATGTTCTAAGACCAACTTATAAAAGATTGTTTTAGGAGTTCAGCGGGAAAAAAAAATACCTATGGATGAAATCTGAACATGCCCCTTCCCCTCCACCCCGGTATCTCAAATTCATTTCCACAGAAAGTCCTTAGGATCCTTCTTTCACGGTTTAAAGGCTTTTTTTCCTCCCTTTGCTGTAACCTATGAATGAACATCTATGACATCCTGTATATCTCTTTTCCTAAGAGAAGATTTATAAATAGTAAATAATCACCATGGTTTTCTAAGAGGAAGAGCTTACCTGCAACCACATTATTGTATCATTTTCTGTTCATTTCTATTCTGTGCGATGGAAGTTACTTTTCTCTGATTCAGAATGAAAAGTTGGTTTTGGAGATCTACATATAAGCACTACATGATTTTGGTAACCACTAAACTTTGTTGGCAAACTCATTCATATCCTAAAATAAATGAAGGAAATTTTGAAAATACAAAATTACAACCAATATAATGAATTATCATTATTTATATGGTGGCAGCTATATGAATAACAGCTACACATGGTGGTTGAATTCTCTATAAATACTCCAAATTTTCAAACAGGTGCTTATAGTGTATGTTTCTATATACCGTTTCATAGTTTACATGATGAGTATCCCTGGCTCAACAATTCTCAGGTGAACAATATAGATGGTTCTTTCATATAAAAATATCACCTCTCCCTCAGTACTCACTTAAAATATGACAGATTAAAACATAAGTAAAATTAATAGTCACTGTCACTTAGGAATCTTACCTCAGAAGGTTCAATTTCATTCAATAGGAAATCTTGGAAAATAGAAGAGTCCAATAGACAAACAAAAAAGAACTGGGATAACAGCTAATCACATAACAACGTAGTTTAAAAAGCACAAAACAGGACCTAGAGCAATGGTTTGATTGGCTAATCCTCACCCTCCAAGCACAGGGATCCCATATGGGTGCCAGTTCATGTCCCAGGTTCTCTACTTCACATCCAGCTCCCAGCTTGTGCTCTGGGTAAGCAGTAGAGGATGGCCCAAATCCTTGAGACCAGAAACAGGTTCCTGGCTTCAGATAGGCTCAGCTCTGGCCATTGCACCCATGTAGAGTGAACCAGTGGATGGAGGATCTTTGTCTCTATCTCTTCTTCTGTCTGTAGATCTGCCTTTTCAATAAAAATTGTTTCCCTAGGTTCCTGATTCTACAGTCACCTCAAAGGTGTAACGGGTCTTCATTCATTTTGGAAACTTATTCTGTGGCTCCAAAATCATCATGTCCCCTGTGTACTCTCCTTCACAAACATGGAGTAGAAAGGGAGCAGATGTTTGTCCATTTCACTGAATTTATTTTAAAAATAAAAATAGGAATGAAATAATGTCTATCCCCTCCTATGCAGTGAATAGAGTTTCTAAGACAACCCATAGACAAGCAATGGAGGCATTACCCTGCAAGATTTGAGTTAAGATTGTGCAGAAAACTTGTGAAGTAATGCTTGTAATTAAGGAAAACCAGTAGGTCGAATGTTCAGAGTGCCAAAATTCCTTTGTTCTTTTGAGGATCATGCCTAATTTATAATTGAGATTCAGGCCCGTAAATCAAGATCTGAAAATAGTAGTCATACCAGTTGTAGGGAGCTCTTTGTAGTTTTTTCAAGTTAAACTGACAATTTATATATTATATCATTTACAACATCAATTCTGTTGTGAAACTGGTATAGGTAAAGTCATAATTTTTGTATACATTTTATGAAATCTAAAAAGTTAAATGGTTACTTCAAGATTGCAAAGATGAGTTTCTGGTAACATTAATAGGATTATCACTTAACTCTCCCTGCTCCACCCACGTGTTCTGTCCTACCTCAAAGGTACTGAAAGCCTTCTATTCACAAAAGATTTTGGTGCTGTCATTATCCTGGATGAACTCCAAGAAGGCTTCCTGTATAGTATTTTCTAGACTATACTGAGAATGTGGAAGGCAAACAATCGATGCAGGCTGAAGGGTTTCTCTTTAGTACACATTACCTCTGATCTAAGTGTTAACACACCAAGAGAAGAGACGATGGCTCTATTGCTACTATTTAAGAAGTGAAACAGTCTCTCTGTCCCTCTGTCACTTTGCCTTTCTTCCAAGGAAACAAGTAAGCCCTTTCCTTAAAAGCTATTAAAAAAAAAGATTCATTCATTTGTATTGGAAACTCAGACATACAGTTAGGAGGAGAGACAAAGAAGAAGATCTTCTGTCCAATAATTCACTTCCCAGGTGGTCGCAATGGCCGGACCTGAGCCAATCCAAAGCCAGGGGACCTAGAACCTCTTCCGGGTCTCCCACATGGGTGCAGGATCCCAAAGGTTTGGGCCGTCCTCGACTGCTTTCCCAGGCCACAAGCAGGGAGCTGGATGGGAAGCAGGGCTACCGGGATTAGAACCGGCGTTCATATGGGATCCTGGCATGTGCAAGATGAGGACTCTAGCTGCTAGGGTACTGCTCTGGACCCAAAAAACTAATTTTAAAAAAATATATATATGGGTGGTCTTCACCAAATTTCATAAAAATGAGTATAATCTTTCATTCTTTTCCAAGGATTTTAAAAAGTTCCTTTATAGATAAGTATGCATCCATACTTATCTTTACTATTAGAGTCCAACATTCTAAAGTAGCCAGAATTCCAAACTAGCAAGAAATGGGCTTTGAGAGAGAAAGGAAAAAATGCATTTTATTTTTGAATGTCTATAAACATTTTGAATTTCTCTATACATCCCAAAGTAATGTCATGGGCCTCACTAGAGAATATATAAAGATACTACACTTTTAGTTGCTTATACTTACAAAGTTTTTACTATTTCATTGTTGGCTTTGATTCTTATAATGACTTTGAGATGAATATTATTATTAATCCCTTATAGGTAAGGAAATACGGGATCCAGAGATTTAATATTTTGCTTAGTTCACACAGATTACAGCTTTATATTTAAATCCAACTCTACCTCACTATAAACCCAGTTGCTATAATTCTAGCATTACCAATGAATGAATAAATGTATGAATGTATGGTTAATTCTGACATGATTGTTTCTCTTTTTTATAATTGACATGATTATTCTTTAAACCTAATTTTGTAAACTATATTTATTTCCCTACTGCAAAGTCATGTGCCTGATCCCTAAATAGGATTGTGTTGTAACAGACATGATGATGCCACCCACACAACCCCAAGAAAATTGACTCAAATTAAACCAGAGCAACTGGTCAAATGCAATAGTTTTACCAAAGGTCTCAGACACTCTAGGTAAGAGGATCTTCTTGTTTTTGTGCAGAAAAAAACACTCCTTTTGAGTAGAGCTCAGTCACATCAGTACTTCAGGCTCCTTTTAACAGTCACTTCTCTTTCAATTCAAATGCACTTAGTAGTCCAGTTTAGAATTTTTATATAATTTTCCACAATCCATGTTCACAGCAAACTCTGTAAAATACAGATAGATAAGTCCTATCTTCCAAGAGTTCACCTTGGAATGATACCATGTTCTTTGGGGAAACAAGTCCAACAGAGTCAAGAGTTGCTGTACATCTTTCAGATACTTCGTGTTGTAGTGAAGAAAGGGTTGGGGCTTTTTCCTACCAGTGGATCTGTCATTTAATTCCTATTTGTCATTGAGCATTAATATGAAAATCCTTTCTTGAAAAAGAGGCACTGATCTTTATATTTAAGACATTTTCTCTTCTATATTAAGCATACTTCCATCTGTAAATGCTTACTTTTTCGCACCTTATACATCCCACTTCCATTTCAAGTGATTACAGGGTAGATTTGGATTCATCCTGGCCACATAAGGAAAGTAGTAATGGGATTCTTAAAGTTTGGTGTGTGCCTGAGCTCAGAGCTATCACGTTGAACAAAGCCACAAAGCCACTGTTTGTGGATGTGGATAATGTGCTTCGAGATGTGTACTATGGCTGCCCTGGCGTGACCTATCTTAAATCAAATTGTTAAACTAATGAAGTTTGTAATAGCTCCACCTTATTACTTATCACCCTTTCAATCAGTGATGTTCCCTCTCACTTCCAATCTTTTATTCTTTACCAACTCCCTCCTCAAATAACAAAGCAATGTGTGGGTGGTTGATATGTGTAATTGGCGCATCCCTGACTCCATGTTCATGAGCTGTGTGACCTCGAGCAAGTTACTTTACTGCCTTTCATTTCAAATGGCTGAGTCTAAACTATAGCCAACAATACTCATGTCCTTGTGTTGTTGGGAGTATTAAATGTGGGAAACACCGGACATCTGAAATGTCTAGTCCATGCAACACTCTACTAATCATTTTTGCAGTGTTTTTGTCACTATAGTAGCCATCTGGTTGCCACTAAATACCCCACACAGAGCAAGGTTTTGTTCACCTTCTACTTAGGCTAAGCACAAATGGTGAGTGAACTCAAGGGGTCTAATAGATTCTATGACCACACCTTAACTTTCAGATGGGTAAGGTGGGGCACAGACACGATAAAGAAGTGCTTTAAATCTTATAACTTGTTATATGAAGACGCTTCAAAGAGTTCTTAGAAAATGCAATTAAAAGATAAGGTCATTTTGATGCAAGCAACTTTTGAAATCCATGCCTATGAGGGTTCCTGACACAGTACATGGGAAATGTGCATTATCAAAGAAGCTATATGAATTTAAACTTTTTGAACCAATTGACTTATCTTTTAATTCCATTTTTCATGAATGATTTTCATTTTGAAATATTTCAGAAAAGAATAAAGACAAGAACTGGAGCCCCCTCTCTCCCAAGCCAGTACATTTTCCACTGCATCAAATGCTTATTGAATTTCCATGAAAGCAGCAGCCTTTAGCTCTTGGGTCTTCAATCACAAACAGTTTCAATCAGGCTTGTGTCTCTGGATGATTGTAATCAGCATCAAGGCAACAAAGTCCTGATTGATCAACACTCATTCACCTTCTTCTCCTTAACATGCAATTAATGAAACAAATATTTTTGACTCATGAATTTGCAACAGTAAAAGGCAAAAAAAAAAATCTTGTCAAGCCTTGTCTCTCTGCAAGAGAATTTGTTCTGTGTCGCTGATGGACAAGGTCCCCTGTGAACTCTGTGTCCAAACTTTTTGAAGCCAAATTAGGGGACATAAGCCTCCCAATCAGAATTGTACTTCTAAGTTCTAAAGGCACAGTGCTTTCCTTAGATTTATCCCACTCACACTTGAGAGCTCAGTTTAAATCCTGTTTCTCCACAGAGGTCCTTTCTCTAACCTCTAGATTTGTTTAATCTAACCTTTTCATCTTAAGTTCCCACAGTGTCTGAATGAGCAGTTAATATCACCTATACTACCATTGCTAATAAAGAGACATGGGGGGCAGGGCGTGGTAAGAGTCATATTACGTCATTCATTTTCTCTTAGAGAATCTCGCCAAAGCATTGTTGTGATTTTCTAATTAAGAAGGAAACAAATCACCTCAATATTTATCTTGTTCCTTTTCCACCTTCATAAGAGGATGTTTGCATTACAGTTCATGTTCATTTTTATTATGGAAGTTCCCAGCTATACTTTTCAACCAAATTGATTTTTTTAAGGCTTTAAGGTTTTATTCTATTTATTAATCAGTGGGAGAATACACAGATGTCATAACTGTTAAAAGGAGATCAGGACTATGTTTACATAGTGGTTACAACTGATCCACAGGCATGGAGGGAATTGAATTGAGCCTCTACCAAGCAGGACAGAATCTTCATATCTATGTACAAAAATTATTTTTTATTGCCATCAGTTACCCACAACTTTCAGTATTGTAAAATAGCCCAAATAATATAGATGAGTAAAATCAAAAAATGCAGAAATCTCTGTTGTATATACATGATTCAAAGTTCTCCACAAACGATGAATTTTTTCTTAGAATCACACATACTTACTGCAAATAAATGATCACATGAAAATTTTTCATGATCACAAGGTAAAGGCTGTTTTCTCGTTAAGCCCAGTTGTTTTCAGAAGTGCATCAAAGGTATTGATTATGGGCCCAGAGCAGCAGCCTAGTGGCTGAAGTCCTCGCCTTGAATGCGCCAGGATCCCATTTGGGTGCCAGTTCTAGTCCCAACAGCCCTGCTTCCCATCCAGCTCCCTGCTTGTTGCCTGGGAAAGCAATCAAGTAAGGCCCAAAGCCTTAGGACCCTGCACCCTGTGAACTATTTCAAATTTACATAGGATAATAATGAAAGTTGACTTTGTACAAAGGCACAAAGGAACTCAATTAATTAAAAATGATTGTCATATATATATGTGTGTGTGTGTGTGTGTGTATATATATATATACCTACAGTTTTAAATTGTTTTATCCAGTTTGAGTTAGTACAGAGCGACTCTGTTTACTCTTATTTTCTGCTAATAAGGTACCTTATCTGTGTACTATGTGTACCATGGCTATTGGGATATGTTTAACATAATTTTTTGCTCTTTTTATTTCAACCATTGTGAGTATTTCAACCACTGTGAGTATTTCAGTTTTCATTATATGTCTTGTAAACAGATAACACCAGGTTTTTTGATGTTTAGAACTGACTTTTTAAATAAACCTTTTGAAATAATTTGAGATTTTCAAAAATTTTTTTTCAAAAGTATGTTAGAGTTCCAATACATGTTACCAAGCTTACTTTATTGTTACTATATTATAGAATCATGATGAATTTGCCAAAAACAAGAGTGCAACGTAGACAGGATAATATTAACTTCAGACTTTTTTTGAATTTTACTGGTTTTCATATTAATGCCCTTTTTCTACGCTCACATCTAGATCAAATATCATGTCAAATTCAGTAGCTAGTCTTTTAATTGAAGTGCTTAGTCCTTTTGACTTATGATTTCTAATATTCCTAAAATTATTTTTACTATGTAAAATTATATACTTTTTACTGATTTTGAAAATTCCTTTTCTTTGACTTCTATTCATTGAGCATTTGTATTTGAATCATTGTCTTTTGTTCCCAAAATAATATGTGATTTGTACAAGAATATGCAATCACTTACGCAAGGGAATTTTTTATCTTTCTGTGCTCATCCCAGAAAATTTCATGGACATTATCCATGAGATAAACATTAGTCAGTGCTAACTCTAGATCTTTTCCAAAAATATTCATTCCTATTCTCTATTTTACTTGTATATTTTTTTAAGCCCAAGCAACTCCATCACCCTCTTTAGATGGCAATGTTCAAATGTGATAACATATTAAACTACATATAACATATAACATATTAAACTACATACTACAAATATTAATTTGTATTTTACTTACAACCTTTCAGCCAGGATTTCATTTTTCCTTCTACCTGGACAGTCCCTTTGGTGAGGAGGTTTTGCTGGCAAAATGGCTCAGGTGTTACCTCAAAAATAATTTGACTTGAAATGTACTTGGAATATAGGTTTCTGTGAGCATAAGACTATGTCAGTAGCAATTTTCTTTCAATTATTTAAAAATGTGTTTCACTGTGCTCTTTCCTTGTTGTTGTTCAGAGGCCTGCTGTACCTTGCTATATTTTTGTGTATTATGTCTCTTTTCTCTAATGGCATTATTATTAACTTCTGTTCTTCTTTGCTGTTCTGAATTCCCACCAGCAAGAACATACAGATGTATTTTTCTTTATTTAACCTGATCAGAATTTTCTAGATTCCCTGGAACTAAGAATTCATAAGTCTTTGAGTTTATTTATATTTTTTATTTCTCTCAAGTTCGCAGGCACTGCTTCTAACTTTGCCTCTAATTTTATCATTTTGGAATTCTAATTTCTAATAATTTCAAATTATATCAATTACACTTATATCACAAAGTCTCCTTGTGCCATGTATAAATCCTTCCTTATATTTCCCACTTCTGAGTCCCTTTGCAAGTTTTGGGTGATTTTTCCATATCATTTTCCAGTCCACTATCTTTTTCAGGAATTTTCTTTAGCCTTCCCTCCTTTCTGGAAGTAACTTATTTTTCATTCTTGTACTGTAATTCAGTCTTTTGGTGCTCCAGTCCTGTGAAGGGATCTTTTTTTATAGTCATAATGTTGATTGGTGTCTTCATGTTATTTCTGCCTGCTTTACCCTACATAGCCTCAAACCTACAACTGAAGGTCACCAAGTGTTAACAGATGTCACCCAAGAAATAAGCTGATTTTTTTTATTAAATTTATTCATTAATTACATTGTGTTGTAATTACATAGAATCTGGGATTCTCCCCCCCACCCTCCCCCCATGGTGGGTTCCTCCACCCCGCTGCATAACCATAGTTCAAGTTTAGTTGAAATTCCCTCCCTGCAAGTATTTGCCAAGCATAGAGTCCCACATCCCATAGTCCAGACAAGTCCAACTACTTATTGGGAAGACCCTCTCTGGTCTGAGGGCAGAGTCAGCAGAGTATCTTCCCAGTCAAATAAAAGCACTAATATACCATCTGCAACAATTAACATCATTATGGAATTAATTGACATGGTATTGAGCAGTCAACATGTTAAAAATAAATGCGGATATAAGCTGATTTTGAAACTGTCTTACATATCTGGAGCTCCATGTTCACTCCATTCAGATCTAAGGATTTTTTTTTACTGTTTTGATAGCTAGTCAATGCATATTTGAATTATGTTATCTATCATTTTCATTTGTTGTCAGAATGCTGTTAACAGATCAGCCTTTGATACACTGAACACAGTATCAGGCACATTAACTGTCATTGTCTTGACACTGAATGAGTTTATTATATATATGTTAAAAACCTCCTCTAATCAACCCTTTCTTCTCACCATATTAACCCAGCTTTGTAGTCAATTTGGCAGCTTGAAATTCTTAACAGAACCCATCCAAGCACATAGATACTGTACTGAGACTTACACTACAATAAGACAAGCTAGTTAGACTTTAGTAACAAATTTTATCGGCAAGGAAGTAGTCTGGTCCAACTCCAGCCTAACTGTTCCTCCATATCTCCTCCTCAATAATTCTACTATACAATCTCCTGCCCTTTGACAATCTCCAAATGTGGAATATGACAGTAGAACGTATGTCTTCACATGGGCTGTTACCTCGGCCTGGCAAGCCCTGACACCTCTCAGTGACCTGGGCATTGTCCTGTTACTCCCTCAAGGAGCCGATTCATCATGTTCTCCTCTGTGAGTCCCCTCTGATCCTCTAGCTCAGATCATAGCTTTGCTAATGTCTTTTCCAGTTGTAGCACTCACAGTCCTCTAGTGCTATACTTTATCATGGAACCTAATCTACTGGTGTATCTCAAATACCTTTCTTCCTTTAACGGAGTGCAAACTCTTGAATTCTCAGTCCAGTACAAATCCTGGGAAACAGCAGGTACTTCATAGTTATTAAATTCAGCAAAATTGTATTGCCTACTTACAGAGGCACAATTTAGTGATAGCAAATGGATGGCTAAGGTCCAATTGTGACTATCTGCATATTTATATTCTGTTTCTACCTGATAGTATAAACTGTCAAACTCAAAATTTATCACTCGATTGCGCAAAACAATTCTGATTTGAGGGGATATGATTTATTAAACTGCCATCACTTCAGACTTGAAAGCAAAACCTTTCAAGCCATGATTCACAATTACTTACAAACACTATTCTGTCAAAAACAGAAATTTCATTATTACATTAACCTCTAATTTACTACTGCCAGATTCACATATCTGTCTTCCATGTAATGCTTCTAAGGTCAGTAATTTCCACTGTACTTGATTACAAATTGTGAATTTCCTGGGAAAAAAAAAAAACCTTCTTTCCAAATCTAGACAGAGCAATCAAGTGATTTAATACTAAAGTTCCCTGCCATTTTAGGAACCTCTGACTTTGTGCCCTCTCGCTTCCTAAGTAAAGGTTGCTTTTATCACATTATTAAATTCTATTCCCAGCTTCATTTTCTACTTGCACTTCTCTAGTTGGTTCCATTACGTTTCAAAAGCAAAGTGCCAGTTACTCTGGTAGGTGACAGTCTGCATCAAGGACATGTCTCACTTCTGTCAAGATCTGGTCATGCAATGGTTCCTATTTTTTTTTCCAAATCTTAGAAAAGCCTCCCTCTGTTTGTGGTATAAACCCAACAACTTTGCCTCTAAGTCCTACAGTTTTATTTATAAAATCTCCTACATTCTATGCCTGTTATATTGCAAGCAAAGGAAGACACTAGAAGAATCCATTCTATTTTCAGAGATTCACATTGATAAATTCCCTGAAAAGTATAGTAATGAATAGTAAATTCCTGGAAAAACTAGAGACATAAATCAGTGTCTTCCTCAATAAAAGGCAATCTTGCCATTGTCCTCCTGAAGGAGCCGTCTGTGGACTTGTATGAACAATGTAGGCTGCTCTTTGAAACCTAATTCCATTGTGTCATACACTGGTCTCAACATCGTGAAGAGTTCAGTTGTATTAGTTTTCTATTTCTCTAAAGAAAATTGAAGACACAAACTTTAGCTAAATATTGCACTTCATTTTTCCACTGTATATAGGATTGAGTATAGGAATATGACTCTCTATGTGCATGGGTTGTGTGTGTAATATATGGACAGCTCCCATGTATAAAAAATAATGAGCTGGATCTGCATAGTTTTCCTAAGTAACTTGGAGATAGGCCACTAACCTGCATATTCTACACTAAATGAATTAGACGACTATAAGTTCTTCTCTGTTCTGACATTCCAGAACATCCCTGATTAACAAGTTGACTTCTGAGATAGCACGTGTTTAGCCTGGCAGTTGTGCTGCTATTAAAGAAACCCTCGTCCTACAGTGAAGTGCGTAGGTTTGATTCCTTTCCAGCTCCTGAGTCCAATTTCCTGCCAATGCAAGCTCTTAAAGATGATGATGGCTCAATAAATTGGAGTCCTGCCACTCATGTGTAAGCCCTAGACAATATCCTGGCTCCTGGCTCTGACCCTATATCAGCTCCAACCATTGTGATCATTCAGACTCTGAACCAGTAGATGAGAGTTCTCTCTTTCAAATAAATCTTTTAAAGTTTTTTTAAATCTTAGATCTGAATTTTTGCTTTCATACAGAGATTTTATTAACAAGCTTTCTAGACTATTGTCAGAAGTGTCTAAGGGAGCCCCCAGATAGTCATCCTCTTAAAGGAGGCACTTGTTTTTTTTTTTTCTTCTGTTTATCCAACAAGCCACTAAGTATTTGTTTGATGCAGACAAAACACTCTCCTGCCATAGAATTTACATTCTCTTGCAGTAAAACACTCACTACAATGCATCAACAAATCTAATTGCAGTCTTTCTGTTCCATTGGAATGCGAACACCTATAGGCTCCCAACATACATCTTCTACCTCTGTACATTCTTGGCCTCACGAAGTGTTGGGCACATAGTAAATGCCGAATTACAACTCCTGAAGTATCATAAAGCTGAGGAGAGATGAGTCATAACTCTCAAATTCTACTCTGGAATTAAACTGAACTTCCTTGAGGAGGAGTACATCTGCGGCATGCTCTTTCCTTGCGTGGGGGAAACAGACACAGAAAGCCCTCCTATGCGTCGGTTCACCTCCCAAATACCTGTCATGGTCCATGCTGCACCAGGGTGAAGCCATGTGCTAGAAACTCAGTCTGGGACTCTCAGATAATTGGCAGGAACCAAACTACTTGAGCCATCATCTGCTGCCTTCAGAGTGCACATGAGCAGAAAGTTGTAATGGAAGTCAAGACACAAACTCAAGCAATCCACTGTAGCTTGTGCCTGAAGCAGCATCTCAATCATTGTACCAAATACCCACTCCCAAAATATATTCTTAGTGGCATTTGAAGCCTTGATATTTCTTGCCAGCTGTGGGATTCCCGGGATTAACAGTAGGAATGTTTTAAGCAGAACACTATCTTTGTGGGGAAATATAAATTAACATACCTAGGTAACCTAACACTTCAAAGTAATTATTCCCCCCAAACACCAAGCCAGTTCAATTAGAAAACATCTCTGGGTGAAGTATGCATGTGTCTCTGTCTGTCTGTCTGTCTGTCTCTGTGTGTGTGTGTGTGTGTGTGTGTGTGTTTCCCTTCTGCAAATGCATCATCAGGACTGAGTACTTACCAACGTCCCTTTGCCATTTCAAAGGGAAGCTTGAGAGGCTTCACTATCTCTTGGTACTTTACCAACTCTTTAGATTCCTAATTTGATTTCAAACATTTACATATAACCTTAGACTGCAAAGACATTGAAGGGTGGAATTCAGTTTATTTATATTATTCACAAAGCAATGCCCTTTCTCTTATCATTGCCCTAACAACTTTGTCAAACACTTTCTGCTGCTCTGGTCAATGTTGTTTCCCCTTAGCTATTCTTTCAATGTATCCTGTCATCCAAAACAACTCAGCCAAGTACTTATCATTGTAGGATTTCCATGCCTCTAGAAAATGAACCCCCTAAAACAGATCATTAAACTTCCATCTCAGTAACCCACACTTAACATGATACTTGTTTGTGTAACTCTTTGATAAACACTGTCTGAATGAATTGATGATCAAATGATTGAATGATTTGTATTTCTCCAGAGAACGTAACATAGTTTTTAATAGAATACGTTCAAAAGCTTCTAACATTGTTTAAACATATTAAGGAACTAGTTAGAACAAAGACAGGACAAGAAACCAATTGGGTGAGAAGAGAATTTCTTCCTCCTCTATACATTGATAAACATAGATCTGAATAACTTCAAATGGTAATGTTTAGGGTTCATTTGTATATTGTGTTTAAATTCCTAATTTATGGTTAGAGCTGAAGTGTTTTATATCAAAGTCCCTCTCTATGTCATATACACTAAAGGAAACAAGTAATTGGATTCAATTCCCAATGAATCTGAGGGAATATAGTGTAGAACAATTGGATCTTGATCTCAGGTGATTGTGATAAGCTGGGGATGATAATAGTAACCTGGGTCACACTAAACACAGGCACACAGCAGCATGCAGCACATACTGCCTCCAAAAAACTGTGCCTTGATTCACTTCACGTTGCTGTGGTGAAATACCTGACATGCACTACTTAGGACCGAAAAAAAGAGGTCTATTTAGCTCACAGTTTTGAAGATTGAAGTCTAAATGACACAGACCAGGTTTTGTCAAAGATCCTGTAGCACATAGAAGAGTATTGTGAAGGAAGGTTTGCATAATAAGCCAAGATGCCAAGAGAATGGGAGTGCCAAATTCAGGCTTTTCTAGCCGTCCTCTTGTGAGTGCTGAAGATTTAGCTTGCGAAGATAAGCCCTCTGTGACTAAAGACCTCACTTTAGACCTCACCTCATAAAGATTCTACCAAATTCCATAATTGCCATCCTATAAATTAAACTTTTAACATATGGATCTTTGATAACGAACAATCCCCAAATTCGTTTGGAGGGATTTCCAAAGGAATTAGGAATACTTGCCTGTTGCACCGAAAAACAATAGGTGACATTAGGATGTTGGAAGAGAGTAGGCATTTATTGCAAAGCACACAGCAAGGAGCCATGCAGCTATCATTTAACCCCTGGGTTTTCACAAGAGTTAGGAATAAAAGTTTTTAGACATTGATGTTGAGTCAACTATGTGTTCAAGTTCCTGGCTGATCTGCACTGATTATGGTCCTTCTTAGAATGGTCAGCAATATTGGGTCCTTCAGGGAATTTTGATATTAGCAAAGCAGACTCCAGGGAGTTTGGGGTCTGAGTAAGATGTTATCTATTAGAGAAACGAGTGATCCTATGAGTTAAATGATTAGGAACCTTGTAGGACTGGCTGCTCCACTCCTTAGTACAGGGAGTTACTATGAGCGAGCGACGTGACAGTGTTTGCATGCAGGACAGCAGATAGAGGTTCAGTTTCATCATGGGAGGAATTAAAGCCTTATCCACAGTAGCAAACTCATGTCACAGACTAGCACTGATTGTAGCTCACATTGGGAATAAAAACTTGCTTTATTCTACACTTACAGGTTTTTTGTTTCTTTATGAGGCAGATTAACCAAAGACAGATTAAGAGAAGATAAAACACTTCAGAATCCCACAAAGATTTAAAAAAAAAAAAGGCCAAGAAGCAGCCAAATGACTGTGGCTTATACATAGCACTTCAAAAAGTTTGTGGAGTAATAGGATTAAAAGATGAAGTTTATTTTGCTGCAAAAAAATGAAACCCATGCGTTGCTTTTTCTGAAGATAACCTTGGGTATCATCTTGAGCAACAGAAAACAATAAGAGTTTCCAGCAAAGACAAAATGGAAGGGAGGGGGAGGAAATTACAGTGAATGAAGGCTTTGTTTCACGCACATCATATAAGTTTTCCTAGAACAGTAATCTTCCTGATCAATTATTTTTACTACTGAACATTTCCTTTGTAACATGTAAGTTTCCTTTACAATACAGTAATCATTGTGTGCTTCTGTGTCCACAATTTCTTACAATAAGCAATGAGAAAGAAGAGGGCTATTTCAGGTGTCACGTTCTGATGTCCTATAAACATATTTCAGAGTAGTGTGTCCTTAACTCCATCATATTCAAGCACTGACCATTATGTGAAATGATGTTAATATTTTATATTGGGCTAAACAGCACAGTCTAGGTGATTTCTCCCAAGAATTGTTTTGTACTAAAGTCAGTTTATATCCTTCTGCCAAAGAACACTTACAAGTTTCTCTGAAGAAGTTTATGTGCCTCGTAGTTAAACCTAGAACTGTTCCCTTGTCAGACATGAGTCAACACTACTTATTATGGCATCCATGATTGTGTAGAGGCAAGGGAAAACAAACAGAAATTGGACATAGAGGTCAGAGACAGGCCTGGGCTTGATTTCTAACTCCGACACTTGCTAGTTGTGTAGTAGGTCTATGAAAGTTACTTAAGAGAACTCAAAGACTGTTTCTTCCTCTGTTAAATGAAGATAATGTTTTCATAGAACTGCTGTGAGAATTCAATGTATAAAATTATGTATTCAGCACTGTGTTTGACATATAAAAAGATGAATGTAGGATCAGGCATCATAGTATAGTGTATTAACTCACCATTTGTAACACACATATCCCATACTGCAGTGCCTGATCTTAAATCTTACCTTTGCTTCCACTCCATCTTCCTGCTAAAGCTCACCCTTGGAGGTAGCAGGTGATGATTCGAATGTTTAGGTCCCTACCAATGACATGTGGCACCCAGATGAATTTTCTGGCTCTTAGAATCAACTTCATGCACTCCTGGATAGTGCAAACTTTGGGGGAATGAGCCAATAGGTGGAAAGTTAGACTCTTTCCCTCTCTCTCCCTCCTTTTCAGTTAAAATGACTAAACATTTCAAAGTATATGCATTTAGTTGGGTGCAAGATTACTTTGAAATCTATGCATACTTGTAGTTTGGTCTCATTAATGTACAAATTTTATCATAATTGCCATAAGTTAGGTGGCTATATAGTCTATAATGGAATGGAAATATGGATATATATATATATATATAGCATATATATGACCTGGTGCAATAGCCTGTGGCTAAATCCTTGTCTTGCACATCCAGGATCCCATATGGGTGCCAGTTCATGTCCAACTGCTCCACTTCCCTTCCAGCTCCTTGCCTGTGGCCTGGGAAAGAAGTAAAGGTTGGCCAAAGGCATTGGGACTCTGAACCCATGTGGGAAACTAGGAAGAAGCTCCTGGCTCCTAGTTTCAGATGAGCTCAGCTCTGGCCATTGCAGCCACTTGGGAAGTAAACCAGCAGATTAAAGATCCTTCTCTGTCTCTCCTTCTCTCTGTATATCTCCCTTTCCAATAAAATAAGATAAATCTTTAAAAATATAAATATGAGTCAGGAATGGACTTACCCTCCACTTTCAAGCTCTAGCATTCTGTATGGGCATTAGTTCATATCCCAACTGCTACACTTCCAATATGTTCCATTCTTGTAGTATGGGAAGGCAGTGGTGGATGGCCAAAGTCCTTGGAACCAGAAAGAAGCTTCTGGCTCCTGATTTCAGATTGGCTCAGCTTCAGCCATTATAGCTATTTGGCAGAGTGAACCAGAAGGTGAAAGATCTTTTCCTCTCTGTCTCTCCTTCGCCACAGCACATCATAATCAAGTTCTCATCAGTTGAACATAAAAATCAATCACTCTTAAGAAAAAAAAGAAAATATATGAGCCAAGCAGTATTCCTAGTGTGCATTTTCGTTCTGATTCTATTTTGACATTCACTTCTTTTTTATTATTAAGGACTTTGTAGGGTTATAGACTCTATAGAAAAATCCCCACTACTCTGATAACAGAACATGTACATTTTTTAACCTGTTTCTATTATTTATTTGAAAGAACATGTGATAGAGACACAGAGGAGAGAAAAATCTTCCATGCATTCATTCATTCTCCAAATGGATTTCATGTCCTAGGTTGGGCTAGGCCAAAGCCAGGAGGCAGAATCTCTCTCCGGATCTCCCACATGAATGGCAAGGGCCCGGTCAGACCATCTTCTGCTTACATATATATCAAATACATATATATTTATATATAATGTTTATATAAAGGATTGTATATGTATTATTATGTATATAAATCCTATATATATAAAGGATTTATTCTTAAATTCTATAGTATATGTATATATATTTATTTGTTTATTTAAATTTTTACTGGAAAGGCAGAAAGCAGAAAGAAGGAGAAACAGAGAGAGATCTTCCATCTGCCAATTCACTCACCAAATGGCCTTTACAATCAGAGCTGTGTCAGGCTGAAGCCAGGAGCCAGGAGCTTCTTCTGGGTCTCCCTCCTGGGTGTAGTGGCTCAAGGACTTGAGCCATCCTCTGCTGCTTTCCCAGGCTATAAGCAGAGAGTTAAATCAGAAGTGAAGAAGCCAGAACTTAAGTGCCTGAATGGCATGCTGTGATAGAGGCTTAGCCTATTATACCATGGCACTGGCCTCTCAAAGTAGATACCTTTGTAAATTTGTTCTTAATGAGATACCGAGGTGGAAGTAGCACTGAGTCACCTGGGGATAGTTTATATCATCTCAAGACCTGAAGGATACAGGTTTGGTCCCTTTTGTTGTGGAAATAAACAGATTCTACCTGGATAGGACTAATACCAAATAAAGGGCCAAGGCTGACCTAGACTAGACTAACCTACACCTCATTGTATGCCCATTGTAATACATTAGCATGCAAAATGGCACTCCTACCAGCTTCAACTACAGCAAACACCAGAACATAAAAGGAGTGAAAATTATGATATCTAGGTTCCTTGAGGTCTCCACATATTTCCCAGAAAAAAAAAAACAAATTTTATTCTTTGTTATTAGAATATTCCTCCCCTTCTTACTAACAACCCATATGATGTTAAATACAGTCCAGAGACTATCCAAGTAGGCCCTACACTGTGGAGTATTTATATTTGCTTTCTCAAGAAAACACTACTGCTTGACATTCACCATTCTCTGATTTACTCCTAAACTGCTACTTGAAGCAAAGTCAAAGACTCAGCAGGTCTCTCTCTCCAGCATCGCTGTGACATTGTGTTATGGGTAGCAGGGACCCTGACTGGGCTTATTATCCCAAACACTTGTCTCCACGCATGAAAGAATTCAACAAGGAGATGTAAACAGAAAGAATTCAACAAGAAGATGTAAACATGTACAGCAAAGCAGAATGTCTTGAAAGAGAGCCATGAGCACCAGAAACCTGTCTTCCTGAGGACCAAGAGTGATTGCTATTCTGCCCATCTGTGATGCTCACCTATCAT
The DNA here is from genome assembly GCF_030435755.1 of Ochotona princeps. Classification (NCBI taxonomy): domain Eukaryota; kingdom Metazoa; phylum Chordata; class Mammalia; order Lagomorpha; family Ochotonidae; genus Ochotona; species Ochotona princeps. The sequence continues at coordinate 84,292,985 of NC_080835.1, forward strand.
CACCTGGACCCTGGGAGGGGGTGGCATTGTGTTGTTGCATAACCACTGCCCTCACAAGCCCCCATATGGGCCCATGTTAGGAAGGAGCTCTCTCTCTTGGTCATGTGTTTCCATTGCTCTGGCACTCCGACTCTGGGCCTCCCCATTGCCTGCTTTCTCGCTGGCTTCCTGCAGAGAGACTCTGAGGACAGGCAGCCCCTGAGCATGGCCCTGTACGACTGTATTCCTCACCCTCTATTCAATGCTTGGGTGAGTCAGTGAAGATGCAAATGCTAAGATGCTCTGTATTACTAATTTGTGTGCTATCGAGAGTTCCAGGAGAGGTGAGGCCTAGCAGTAATGGAATTTGGACAGAGAAGCCAGGGAAAGGTGAATGTTTGCAGCTTTGTCTGTCCAGGATGTTTGCTACATGTCTCGGGATAACTTTTATTGCTGGGGAAGCTGAGACATAGGTTTTCAGTTTAATGAATGGGTTTCATGGTAATGACCATTTGTTGCTCTCAGAATTTTGATTCAGGCTGGATTGCCACATGGTCTTGTCATTTGTTTATTTCTAGTGAGCCCTGTTATCACCAAGATTGGTTAATAAAGACTCCTTAATACATCCTAGCACTTCTGGCATGTTCTCTCTCACACCGCACAACAGTAGCCACTGCCACAATGACAAAGGTCCTGTTATAAGGCCAGAGGTGTTGCTCTACTTGAGTATTCAAATAGGGCAGTTTGGCAGGTTTTAGTATCACTGGTCATCTTTCACGGAGAACTTCAGAATGTCACGACCTTTCCATATGGGGCTCCAACGCGCATGTCGCCGTCATGGTGTTACCAGAAATGCCCGGTGGCTTCTTTCCTCAGCTTAGTATAGAAATAAAAAGCCGGGAATCTGTTGCAGATGGAAAAGTTTATTTGGGAAGGGACCAGGTGAGCAGGAAACGGGGAGGGAAGGGGAAAGCACCTCCGGAGAGAAAGCCAGGAGGTGGGGTGCCTCTCTAAAGGGAAGGGAGAGAGAGACACCAAAGGTTTGAGGAAGGGTCTTGGGATTTTAAGCATTCCCTGACCCCTTCTTGTTGGGCGGGGAACCTACAGGTAAGATGTTCCCCATTGGTGGTCTCTTAATCAGTTAGGAAATGGGTGGGCAATGCTGGTGCCGCCCACCTGAAGGTGCGGCCAAGACCTTAGCAGGCCTGGATGGTCTCAATGGCACCTCATGCATATTGGGAAGTGAGATTGAGGCACATAATGGGGAGTGCAGCCATGTAGGATTGGCATGGAAGGAGCGGGGTACGTGTAGCGTGGCACTCTGGCACAGACAGTGCTGGCTGTCTCTCAGCTGGTTTCTCACTAGCTCTGTGCCTGCCTACATCTATTGTATCTGTGCAGGTACTCAGCAGAGACTGAATTTTGGAGGCCATCACTATTTTTCTTATTCAAACCACTGAGGTGAATAAATTGCTGATAAAACCTCTGGTTTTCAGAGATCTTTTAAAATGCATGAGACGTTCTTTTCATTGTACTTACAGAACTATTTGAAGTTTTGGGCTTTTATCTTAGAATAAAAGGTAAAGAATATGGCCAAAAGCATCTCCTTGGGACAAACTGTTGCTTACTACCTCATATGAAGTTATCTAGAGACTTGAGACCGACTTTCTAGCATGTTGTCTGTGTGTGTGCATTCTTACCCACTTTTGGCTCTGTGTTCTCAGAAGTGGGTAGAAGGCCTTTGCTGGTGATGTAGCTTCATTATGCTATTCCTAATGCTTGATGGAATGTGTAGAATTGTAAGAATGTTGTTATTAGCACCCAAGGACCTGGGAGGAAATGACCACTTTAATCAGCAATTGAAATTAGGTCCCAGACCTTGTACAGGAGCAATCAAGGTCTACAGACAATCTGGCCTCCTGTGGTTGCTCAGTCAAGGGGTGGCTTAGAATTTCTACATCCTTCAATAATTCATGGTGCAAATTTACAGCTATTGTGTGCTGCTTCGGATCAGGAAACTCCCTGCTGGGGTTTATAAGAAGAGTTGTTAACCATGGTGGAGCCTGATTGGTTTCATTGAATTAGTAAAATGAACAACTTTCAATGCTCTAGCAACTTCAGTACTCAGAAACCATGTGCAATTCTGCAGAAAGTCATGGCAAGGACAGATGCTGCAATTCCCACAGTTTCCTTTATTCCACTTTGGCCTTCAGCGTCCCATAATCATGAGCTGCAGACATGTGTTGCCAACATCTCCTGAGCTATCTCCCAACAATTTTTTATTATACATCAATTATTTATTAATCTAAACATGTAATTGTCTTCCCACAAATATCCCTTCCACACAGTAATAATGTATCCAAGGTAAGATGTACTCTCGAAAACAACATTCTCCTCCCCATTGTGTATATGGTGAGAAACCATATCATCGTCCAGTTGGCCACCGCAATCATACTCTTTCGCTACCTTCCCCAGCTGGTCTGCCATCAAGTTCTCTAAGCTCTATATTCTGAACATTCTGTCTGCCCCTTTTTTTGTCAGTCAACAAAAATCTTGTTTATGGCTGTATTAATTTCTCTTGAGCTATAACAACCACTTCAGAGCTTTCTAGATTTTTAAATTTTTTAAAATTTATATTTTCTCTTTTATTGAAAAATTTTGTTTTATCTGAGGAACCAAAGATAGGTGGGACTGGTTAACTTCCTCCTCCCATTCTAATGATAAACTGATAAACACCCCAACTCTTTGAAAGTGACCCAGCGATGAGATTAGGTGTGTCACTTCTCCTTGCTTTTGTTACAATTCTGCAATGAATTGACATGTCAATTCTGCCTTTCTCTCCTTCCTCAACGAAAGAAGATGCCCTTAAAACAGAAAAACGTGTTCTCCAGAAGTTAAGAAATGGGGAGAAATCCAATTTTATATTTTTGAGTAATTTCACTAGAGACCAGAAACCCTAACTGCCTACTATCCCATCTGACTCCATGCACTTTGCTTCTCCCCATTCCTTTCTTTTCCCAGAGTAGGATCTGCTTAGCTCTATCATCCAGTCCTGTTGAGGGAGAGTGAGGGGACAGAATCAGCATATCAGTTCCTGTCCCTTAGAGCTGTTGTCATGATCAAAGCAAGGAGACATCTCTATAGTTACTATAGGCTGAGTTGGGATACCAACTCCCACCCCCGTCAGATTTTTCCCATTCTGTTACAATAGTGTAGTCTTTCATAAGGAATCATAATTCTATCAGCCTCTTATTTAAGTGTACCCCAACATTGTTGCTATAGACAGAGATTGATTTTCAAAGAAACTTTAAGCAAAGGGAGAGAGACTGAAAGACTTTGAGAGACTAGGCCATAATAACATCTACATCAAAAGCACTGTATAGCAGCTTCCATCTGCTGGTTCACTCCCCAAATGGCTATAATGGCCAATCCTGAGTAGATCAAGTCAGGCACAACGAGTTTCTTCCTGGTCTCCCATGTGGATCCAGAGGCCCAAGGCTTTAGATCATCCTTTACTGCTTTCCCAAGTCATAAGGAGGGGCCTGAGTAAGCAGTGGAACAATCAGGGCTCAAACTGGTACCCATGTTGGATGCTGGCACTGCAGGCACAACTTAATGTACTCTGCTAGGTGCCAGTGTAAATATTCTTCATTTTCTTGCTTAAATTCAATGAAGAATAAACAACTGTTTAAGAATATGACTGAACAAAGAGGATGTGACATAATTGTAACAGACTGAAAGGGAAAAATAAGCAGGAGCTTGTTTGGAATTCTCTTCCTCTGTGTGTCATTCCTTCCTCCTAACAGTACAGGACAACCTATGGAGTCAAGATCTCGTTATAAATTTAATCAGACAAGGTTAGTGAGGGATCTTTGTGGCCATCTTATATGCAGAAAGTTGAATGGTTGACTTTTGAAGGATTCTACTTTCTATGACCTATAATGGGGAAAAGGCATTTTCTTTTCTCTATGTATGTAAGAGAGCAAGAAAAAGAGACAGGAGTAGGCCAGAAAGAAATTTTGCTTCCAAGATCCTTGCAAAGTTCTATTTGAAGTGCTCAGTATTCTAAAATGTCCTAACTGAGGACATCATTTTCTGAGTCTTAACACCATTACATAAAATGTCCTTCAACTTAGCAGAGTCAGAACTATTTAAAACCCAAAGCAGTGGGGTGTAAGATACCCAGTCTAGGCGGAATAATCATCAGGACTCTGAAGGTAACTGCAGACTTGCTCCTTGCACATCACTGGGAGAATTATCTAAACACTCCCAAGGAAAGAAGAGGAAACCCGGGCAGATCCGGGCTCCTGCACTGCCAGAACAAAAGGCTACTGCACATGTTCCAAAAACCTGGGGTACACGAAGATCAGAAACTCTAAAAAATGGGTATGTCCTAGGAGAAATTAAAAACTCCATCCAAAATAAATCAATTTTTGTCCCTTTTCACAGTAGTTCAGTGAAAGGAGTCTGAGGTTAAATTAGAAGACAATTTTGAGGCACACATCACCTTGTCATTTTTGTTATGGATTTTCATTATTGTTCAGAATGGAGTCATGAGTAACTTGCATGTCAAGTTTGTAGATAACATTCAGTTGACATCTGCCAGCATCTCAGAGGACAGAATCAGGATTCAAGCTGACAGCTTAGTGCTAAGGACTTTAATGTGAGAGGGGCTAATTAACAAATGGCATTTAATCCGTTGCCCACTACCACAGCCCTAAATCATATCCTCTCCCCTTATTTGGAAGACTGCAACAACTTCTAATTGCACTCCTACACCTCCCTATAATCTGTATTTGTTAAGAATTATTTCCACAAACCCATATACCAGACACAGTAAATCACACAGGAGGCCTTTATGCATGCAGACAGGTATAGCCTCTGGAAGACAAAGGGAGACAGCACATAAGGGAGCATCTTTTACAGCAAAGAGGTAGATATCGGGAGTACAGGGCCACAAGGGATTGGTGGATAGGGCTGTAGGTGGGTACCAGGATACAGGGCCATGAAGGATTGGTAGATAGGGCCATAGGGTAAAGGGTCACAAGATTACAGCTGATTGATGAACAGGGCTACAAGGTTCAGATATCTAAAATGGTGTGAATCTCATCAATCTTCGGGTCAATGTTTGAGTCATTCTTCATGGTCTTCCCATTTGTTTTATATAAAGGAAAAGGGATATTCTGGACCTCCTTCAGGCTGACTTTGGGTGCAGTGCTTTCTTGGCAGAGGTCTCATGGTGGGTGGGAGAGGAGTGGGATATCTGAAGAGGCTGGTACCCCTGCAGAAGAATTTGACTAAAGGTTTGATTAGAAATTTTTTGCATTTGAGTGTGGATGAAATTTTGAAAGAAAGAGATAAGGCAAGGGACTCTGGGAAGTTCCAATAAAAGTAGTATTAAAGGAGGGAGAAGGGCAAGCCAGAACATTGAAGGGGTCTGAGTCCAGGAAGGCCAATTGTTATTGACTTGAAACTGTTGGAAGTGAGCCTTGATATCTAATAAAGTTTAACATTTTGTTCAATGACACCTGATTCATTGATATAGAAGCAACATTCCTCTTGAAAGAACATGCATGTACCTCCCTTTCCATGGTAGGGAGGTCGAGACTCTGTTTTGGAGAGTTACTGTTTTGGAGAGTTACCTGTGCTAGAGAGGTGTGTTGGTGCTGAAGAGAGGCTAGGGAGAAAACTGGTATCTAGCACTGTTTTAGTTCATCTGATAGTTGATGGATTGAGGTAACTGAGTAGTGTCCAATGCTCCCTGCTGATAATCCAGTGGATGACAGGGAGATAGCCATGGTTGTTCCCCAGAGTACCTGGAGGAAAATAGCAAGCTTTGAGTGAGCTGGCAGAGGGAGCAGCTATTAGAGTTCTCCCTGGCTGTACAAGGACAACTGGGGCTTGATTATTACAAAAATACAAGGCTGGGGAAGGTAGAATTGATTGTGGCCTAAGTGGAGCTGTTGTACCACATAAATCAGCGTTCTGGAGAGGAGACAAGATTGGTTACTTAACACTGGTACAACATGAGAAGGAGTTTTCATAACTTAGGGAAGTATTATCGCAAGTAGAGGGTGGATGGGTCCCCAAGTGGGACAGTAGTTAAAGGAATAGCTAGTTGGAAAGAAGTAGTAATTTGGTTATTGTTGGATAAGTAATAGGCACTGCAGCAAAAAAATGGGTCATTGTAAGGAAGTGCAAAGAAAACAATGAATGAGACTGGGTAGAAGGCATATAGAATTAAGTAATGGTTAAAATTTGGAGCCACCCTTGATCCTTGACTGCTTTCCCTGGCCACAAGTAGGAAGCTGAAGGGGAAGTGGAACTGACAGGACATGAACCATGCCCATTTGGGATCTAGGTGCTTGCAGGGGTAGGATTAGACAATTGAGCCGTTGCACTCTGCCTTCATTCACATATGTTTTAACATTTACAAATGTTGATATCTGTTCCTTTACCTGTGTCTTGATTAAGTCATGAGTTCTAGGACAGGGGCAGTGTAAATTTTGCTGAAATTCCAGAGCCAGGTAATCAGGATATGATGTCTACCTCTTCCATTTTCATTCTGATCTTAGTCAAGCTCCTTAACTACTCTATGCCTCAGTTTCTTCATTTGTGAAACGAGGATAACATATGCATAGGGTTATTGAATGGATTCAATCAGCTAATATGCACCCAACTTTGCTAGAAAACCTCTAGATTGTAATTATTATTTCTGTTTAGTGGAAGCTGGGAAGGTGCTGGTAACAAACAGCTACCAGGTTATCAGTGAGATAACAGAAAAATAGAGGCTAACAGAGAACCTAAAGACTTGGACATATAGCCCTGCTGTTGATGAACAGACGAACATGTACATGTGTGGAGGAAAGAACAAGATGAAAAGATCTGAATATCAATAATCTAGAGGTGCAAATGACTCAATTTTCAGCATGAATTACTTTGTAAGTATCCAAGCACCCCTTTAAAATCATGACTCTTCAAGTATTGTGTGGTGTGCTGCTTATAAATAACATCCTTCCAAATGTTTCATATTTATTATCTCATCAAGTTTTCACATCTTTGTTGTAGGTGAGGAAGCAGTGTCAAAAAGTTAAATAAATTACTCAGGGTCATACAGTAGTAACAAAAAAAAGATCTGGTGTATTGATCAACTTTTCATTATTATAACAAAATACTTGAAACAGTCTGATTTTAAACATAAAAGAGGCGTATTTGGATTAACAGTAATGGAAGTTCCTAGTCCAAGATCAGGTGGACCACAATGGTTTGGTCCCCACTGACAGCATTCATGCTGATGGAAACCTGGGGTGATCAAGGGCATTACATGGCAAACATCAGAGAATGAGTCTTTCTGTCTATTTCTGTATTTCTTTGCACCATTATCGTAACACGTTTAGAACTACTACTCCTGAGTTCAGAAGGATAAATATTCAAACTACAGCAGCTGGAATTTGAGATCAAGCAACCCATGTTCTTATATATTATTTATAATTTTAACACACACAAATCATATATTCATTCAGGAACATCAAGTGCTAAAAAAACCACAGTTATTATTGATTAGATGTCAGCACAAAAAATACTCATTCTCAGGCTATGACATTTAGTAAGACTCCTAAATGAAGCAAATTGCTTTCAGAATTCTAAGGTCAGATCATTGGAAATACCAGTTGTCAGATGTACTAGGAATTTTCCATTGGCCATGGTGTGTAATAGAAAAGAAGTGAATGAGAAGTAAAAGGAGAGCAGGGAGGTGACTGTCATCATTTCACAATTTTCAGTTGATGCCTGCTTCTTATCAGGCACAGTAACTTCAGTCAGCTTCAGAAAAGGCAGCAGCCGTCAAAGGTAACGGGATTTCATCTCACCTATTCTCTTCAACACACATTTGCTGAGCGTTTTCCAAGTACAGTTGGGCTAAGCGCTGCTGATTCCGCAACAGAAAGATGCTCAGTAATTAGAGGGAAGGGACACATGGGTGATAGCACTGTGCCAAGTACTTCAGCAGGGGAACATCTAAAGCCATCTGTGCTGATGCAAAGATTTCCTGAAGACAGAATTCACAAGCTAAGCTTTAAAATGTGTTGATAGAGAGAAGGCGGGGGGGGGGGGGAGTAGAGTCAGTGGTTATTTCAGGGCAGAGGAAATAGTCTGAGCAAATGCTCAACAACTTGATGTGAGCAAAAGTCTCCCAACTGCGCTGCAGAGTTTTTGCCGCAATGTTCACACTGCGTTGTACTCAAATACACATGCCCTCCATCGCAAGGCGCTGCCCATCCAGGAAGCAGTACACTCTGTTTGGGACACCCTCCTGTCTGGACATATACAAGCAGAAAAAGAAAATCTGTATTCTTTCTCCTTTTTTTCACCATTTCCTGTTCTCTTTCAAGGAAGTCATTTCGTGTTGCTTTATCTTTGTAGAAATGATGTATAGAAGAAAATAATTCCTGTGCAAGGAATCACTGACCTTTTTAAAAGACTTCTTTAAAAATCCTTGAAGCATCTACTTTATGGGACTACAATTTGCACACTGTTCTTCCAGTACTTCTGAGTGCCACTCAGGGTTAGAGACTGAGGACTGACTATGCACCTTCTCTAAGATTTTTTGTTCATGGTAGGACACTTGCATATATTTAACAAAAATGAACTTAGCATGTCTTGTGCTGTTTGTAGTATATTTATTTTTCTAGTGTCCATTGCTTTAAGTTCAATGTTTTTAGATTCTAGGAAGTTTTTTTATATATATATTAAAGGTAGGATCATTTGTTTACAGCAATTTTATGTCAATCCCTATCTAGTGAAAGCAGTGGATGAATTTTGAAGTGAGAAATCATGTAGATTTGGATATTTTAAGTAGCTTATGGGTAATTTTTGATTGCCTTGATGCTGTGCAACTTTCTCTTCACCTTCTATAAGAACACCCAGATTTTCATTTGCTTTTCTGTCATTATACAGAGCATGCTGTATATAGTTGACCCAACGTGTAATTTCAGGGACGACTTTAGCTGTTATAGCCTGATTAGAATAACTTCATTCTCTCTTCTACCAGAGACCTAAACTGAAACTACAGGACTCATCCCAAATGAAATGAATGACTCAATTTTTTTCCAGTAAAACATAAGGGAGAGTTTCCAGTGATTTATTAATGCTGAGGGCTCAGGGAATGATACTTCAACAGAATAGTATCATGGTGCTCTGATCATTCTGGACTACAGGTATTTAGAGAGCTGCACATGCTGAAGAGGCTGTAAATCTGGGCCACTTTTCTATTTATTACTGTTTTCTGTTGAAGGATTTCCAGTGGCTGTTTCTACATATTTAGGGGTTTCCAAGTTTGTAGGACTAATGCTACATAATTACTGATTGTGTATAATTAAAATGATGATGGAACTGTCCTAGGTCTCATAGAAACCTTCATTGAACAGAAAGTCTTTAATTTAATTAGAGAAAAATTCTGATTTAACAATAATAGCAACACAGGAAAAATAGATACAAAAGTCATTTGCACTGAGTCTTTCCATTGCCCAAAAGAGAGGCTAACAGATTTTTTTTTTAGCTTTATTGAGGTATAACTGGCAAATACTAATTATACTTAAAGTGTACAAAAGTGTACAACCTGATCTTTGGTATACAAATATTTTGCAAAGTGACCATCAAAGCCAAGCTAAGCAGCACACTCATCAACCTTGCATAGTCACAATTTCTATATTTGTGTTTCCCTCTCTCTCTGTCTCTCTCATGTGTTATCTTTAAGTAAACTTCAAGTGGAAATATAGTATTATTAACTGCGGTCACGATGCTCTACATCAGTTCTCTAGAACTTATTTACCTTGCATAAATGAAACGTTGAAAGGAGATATAATCCTTTTTTCATTGCTCTTTAAACATTTTTTATTTTAAATATATATTGACTTATTTTGAAAGAAACAGCAACAGAGAGAGAGAGAGAGACTTTCCATCTGCTGATTCACTCCCTCTGTGGCACAGTGGTCAGGGTGATAACCAGGAGCCGGGAGAAATCCCAGCTAGGCAACAGATGTCCAAGTATTTGGAATGTCTTGTAATACTTTTCCAGGAATTTTAGCAGAGAGCTGGATTGGAAACTTCAAGAGTTTTAATACAGAATGCCAGTCTTGCAGCAAGTGGCTTAATTCACTGTGCCACAATCCTGGACACTAAACATTATTTTTTAGCTCTACACTGAAAAATTACAGTAGTATATATTTATGAGGTAAAAAGCAGTACAATGACTTATGAAAAAAATGTGGAACAATTAAACAAAAGCAAAAAGTATCTCTCCATCATATCAAATGCTAATTTTTAAAATAAAAATTAATTTATTTTTATTTAGAAAGCAGAGTTTCGGTTAGAAAGAGAGACACAGATAGAGGTTTTCTATCTGGTGGGTCACTCCACAAATGGCCACATGGCTAGAGCTGAGTCAGTCTGAGACCAGGATCCAGGAGCTTCTTCTGGGTCTACCACATGGGTGCAGGAACCCAAAGAATTTGACCATCCTCCACTGCCATAAGGAGGGAGATGGATCAGAGATAAAATACCCAGGTTTAAAACTAATACCCATATGAGATGCCAGCCCTGTTGGATGAGACTGCTATGCCTTGCTTAATTTTTTGTGATGAGACCATTTCAGATTTACTCTGAATGATTCTGAAATACACATTACATGGCCGTGTACCACAGTGTATGTACACTGTTCCCGTGCAATAGGTTTCAAAGCAAAGGAAAAAATCTTATTCCTCCTTGGCTTAGTTCCCTTTGACTACCATCTCCCCTTCCCCCTAATCTCCCCTGCTCCCTGACGCTGTAACTACTGACGCTGCTTTCTGCTTCTTTGAGTTGCATTGCTCTAATTTTATGTAAAAGAATATGCACTGTTTACCTCTCCGTGCCAGGTTTTCCTTAGTTCCATCAAAGCTGTTCCAGAATACATGATTTCTTTCTTCTTAAAGCACATAACATTCCTTTGTATCTATACAGTACATTCTCTTTATTCATTTGTTCATGGACATTTAGATTGATTCCATTCCTTGGCTATTGTGAATCAAGCTTCAACAAACATGAGGTGCAGATATTTCTTTAGCATTCTGATTCAAAATTTTATAAACAAATCTTGGCTATTTGAGCTATTTACTACCTTTTGGCAGAAAAAAATAAAATGTAGATTGTAGCATAGCTATAACTGAATATGTCAAGAGGATTAAAAAAAAATCCATAGGGCTCAGTGCAGTAGACTAGTGGCTAAATTCCTCGCCTTGCACAAGCCGAGATCCCATATGGGCTCTGGTTCTAATCCTAGTGGCCCTGCTTCCCACCCAGCTCCCTGCTTGTGGCCTGGGAAAGCAGTCAAGGATGGCCCAAAGCCTTGGGACCCTGCACCTGTGTGGGAGACTTGGAAGAAGCTCCTAGCTCCTGGCTCCTGGCTCCTGGCTTCGGATCAGCACAGCTCAGGCCTTTGCAGCTGCTTTGGGAGTGAATCAATGGATGGGAGATCTTCCTCTCTGTCTCTCCTCCTCTCTGCATATCTGATTTTCAATAAAAGTAAATCTTAAAAAATAATCTATAACATTTTCCTTAAATGGTAGGGAAGAAATCCTACCATGTAAAATCTACAGAATAGGAATATGATTTATGATAATTCAAGATAATGTGACCTGTATAATTTAACTCAAAATATTGCCTAGGGTAAACCATTTTTCTTGGGCTTTGCCTTTATAATATATATGTTTTTTCTTGATCCCAAAGTGATGGAATAGAGTGTGTGCTTAAAACAGGTATTGACTAGTGAAACTAAAATATGGCAAGCATACACATGCTCTTGAGTTGCCTGCTTTCTAAACATCTGGAATTTGTATGCTTGCCCTTGCCTAGAGCTCCAGCAAGTGCCACATCTGTCCTTCAAAATTCCCAGTCATGACATAGCCCTGTGATTGGTTCTCATGTTGAGACAAGTAGAAGAGATTTGGGGGTCCATAACTCTTGAGGTACGAAATATTTTTTCTTTACTTTTTGTGTCATTGAAGATGTTCTAGTTTTTTAAGCCTCTACTTACCAAAGTAAAAACCTAGCCTACTTATTTCTGTAGTGTTGGGTTGCCTGACCCCATGGTGGTAGCAGACTCCAATGATACCATAGTGTTTCTTCTGTGTCTCAGAGATGTAGTCACAGAAAAGACTCCTGCAATTCTTTGTTTCACTTTGATTCCAAGAGTGTGAATTGGCAAAAGTAGCCAGCTGGAGAAAGGGTGGCTGTGCTTCCCTAGGGATCATACACTGTGTTGTGAATACCTGTATTTCCACTAGGGACAAAAAACAGTCTTTAAACAAGAAGGAGTGGTGTTGACAGTTGCAGATCTGGATCTTCGAACAATAACCTGTACCTAAAAAGCAATTAAAACTACTTGCCAAACCAAGGGAGAAGCTAATCTCCCAGTTGAAGAAAGGGAATACATCCTCATCTGAGAGCAGAGATCTCTGAGGAGATGTTTGTTCACCAAAGGTAAATGGAACCCTTACACTGGGTGCTGTAGAGGTCATCTTTCTGTACATGGAGGATGTGTTGACCAAGTCTGTGGGCCATGAGAAAGACAGGGAGTTTTCCATTCTCTCTGAGACAAGAAAACAAAGGTCACAGTCGTTGTCGGGCATAGGGGTGAACGAGCCTTTAATAAAGTCACAGAGTCTACTTTCCTTCCTGTTTGCTCACCACTTTCTCGCCTCTGCCATGACTGAGGGTTTTCACTCTCAGATGGCTGAAGGCAGCTCCTCACTTGCAGTTTTGCCATTTATTGCTACTCTTGTTTATGATCTTTTAGTCAGCTCTCTCCCAAGATCATTTAAATTAATTTTGCAAATAAGATTTCATAAGGCCCTGCATAATATGCTTCAATGGGATCAAGACATATTATATTTACTGTATATCAAATTAGCACGTAAGCTTTTGGACAGATTATAATTTATTGTTTTACTTACACATTTCATTACTTCTCTCTCTCCCACCCTCCCTCTCTCATTTTATACTTTACAATGCTGCCTGAATTATAACAAGTGACTGCTGAATAATACAACATGTTCTCAGGTTGCAGCTCGGTAGAAACTTCCAGCTATGTGCCACATGGGTAATACTGAAGTGTGCAATTATACAGAAGTTCATTAAAGGCAAATTTCAAAAGCAAATCAGAAAGGAATATCATGCTTTATAAAATATACATGTAGGGTTCTGGGCTTAAAATCTAGGAATTACAAAAACAGATCTTAGATTTGAAAGAAAAATTTCTGAAGATCTTTCACTCATTTTGACATTTATGACAGACTCATGTCTAATTTTGGTTGTTTTCTTATTTTGATTCAAGTCAAAATGACTTTAATATCAGAAAGTAGGAGTTGAACTGCAAAGGCACCCAACAGTACACAAAGGAACTGGTGCTTGCTGTCAAATTTTCCTTCCCACACAAGATTCAAAAAACAAGCTTCAAAGAGAAGGCAGCCTCCATTCCTAGGATGCCTATAGTGACTCTGGTTTTTGTGGGCATTCGTAATTTACATGCCTTGTAAATGACATCATCTCGTTGACATTGGGTTACCGTGTCTCTGGAATTTATTGTGCAGCTCTAGCTTAGCCATTGCTTCAACTCAGCCACTGATGTGATCATGGCCTTCAAGGAAAAGTATGCTGGTGCTGGACAATCACTTGTTTTTGTTTTTGTTTTTTTAATTATTTTTTGATGATAATTACAGGGTTGTCCAGGGTGAGAAGGATCAAGGGTTAGGGAAAAGTGGGTGAAATCATTGTTTCCAAATTCGCTATTTCTTCTTGTCTCTAGGGGAAGGGGAGAGAAAAAGGTGTAAGCCACACCCAGCCTCCCAAATGTCCCAGTACTCAGGGATGGGGAACCGCTGCCTGATATCAACCCAGGGTCCCGATGTGGTGCATGTTCCGAGGGTTCTGCCCTGGTGGTTTGGATAGTTCTGAAATGCTGTCGATTTAGTTGATCCAAGGGTGAGGCAGTCCTCCCAGTGTCCATTGGCTGATGTAGTCAACTTCAAGTCTTCATTTACCCAGATTTTTGCTGTGCTGGTTTGGTGGAGTAGTTTTCTAATTTGTTCTGTTCTCCTTCCTCTGCTATGGCACCAACTGGGCTGCCATATTCTCCATATGCACTAGGGTCTATGCCAATTGCTGTGCCTTTTTCAGTCTCAGGTAGGCCCCAGGACCTGGGCCAGGCAACCTGAGCTCCACTGGATCCTCTGCTGCCAGAGTTTATGAACCCGGGACCCACCCAGGGCAGGTCTCCCAAACCTCACCAGATCCTCCATCCCCAGGGCTCACAAACTGCACTCACCTTGTGGGTGAGCCAAAAGATCCAGGCTAGGTGACCACAGCCCCATTGCATCCTCCACCCTTGGGGATCACAAATCCAGCACCTACCTTGCATGTGAGTCCCGGGACCCAGGCCAGGTGGTCTGAGCCTGACCAGATCCCCGACCCCTGGGGCTCATGATCCCAGCACCCACTGACCCCGGGCTGACATGGCTTGCGTCATCTCAGCAACAGCACCCACTATCACATTCTTCAGTCCAGCTTGCTCCCAGTTCCAGCTCCTGCTGGTGAGTCCTACAGCCTAATCTAAAACAGTCAGAACCCTTTTCTGGCCCCACTGTGAACTAGTTGGTGTTGCAGCCTGACCTGGCCATTCCTGCACCCTGCCCTGGTTCTGAGATCTGCCAGTGGATAGTATGAACTGGCCCAGTTTGGTCTGTCCAAGACCTGACTCACACGTAAGCCAGCAGGTTGGATAACCACTTGTAACCTAGAAAAAGAAAGCTGAGGAGGAATGACAGAAAAATAAGAAGTAAAAAATGTCCCCCCCAAGTTGTTTCTTCACACAGGTGCCTATTAATACGTGGAACAAGAGTGACACAGCTGTTGCTTTTGGCACCTCTATTGCTTAGCACTGAGTGTTGACATGAGAAAGGATAGCAAGGAAAAAACATTTTTATGCACATGACCTCTTCAGGTTCTAAAAGGTGTTTATACTCAATCTATTGACAAAAGATACCTCCGAATAGAATAACTAGTAACAGTGAAGTCTAAATCTTTAAGGGAAAAATTACACGAGATTTGTGCGGACGTCCCGCGTGGAATGTACTATGGCGTGGAAGGAAAAGACCTCTCCCAATTTTTGTTATTGGTGTTCCAAATTTTGTATTCATTTCATACCTTAGCGGCCCTGAATAACCTACTAAGCATCATGAGTCTAAATTTTCCATCTGTAAAATGGGAAAAATACTGCCTAACTTCCAGGTTGTTATGACATTCCATTAGATGCTCAATTTGATGGATCATTGTGATCTCTTTGTCCCACTAAGCGTTCTCAGTGTGTATGTAGAAAAGAAGTGAAATTAGCTTGCTCTGGATACAGTTAATTGTCCCCATGTGTCTTGCAGACACTGCAGAAATTCATGTCTCTAGCAAGAACATTCCCAGTGAGTGTCAGACTCTAGCAAGATGAGTTTCCTTCATAGATGGTACACATACATGTGGCATGAATACTAGGGAATCCTTTTTAAGATTTATTTATTGGAAAGGGAGATTTGCCGAAAGAAGGAGAGACAGAGAGGAAGATCTTCTATCAGCTGTTTCATTCTCCAAGTGGCCACAATTGCTGGAGTTGAGCTGATCCAAAGCCAGGAGCTTCTTCCAGATCTCCCTTTCAAGTGCAGGGTCCCAAAGCCTCAGTACATCTTCCACTGCTTTCCCAGGCCACAGGCAGGGAACTGGATGGAAAGTGGAGCAGCTGGGATAGGAACCAGTGCCCACTGCATACAGGGTGAGCATTTAGCTCTATTCCAAATCCTTGACATACTATGTTCACATTACAAGAGTTTTTGGTTACAATTACTGCTGTTTGAAAATTCAACTTTGCCTTAATTATTATAATGGTGCTAGTGAGGTGTGGTATTACACCATGCAGTTCAGGTAAAACCAGTGGTGGAGGCGCGAGGGGGTGGAGCAAGTATGGAGTACATCATCAAGATGGTGAGTTGTCTGAAGCAACCAAGGACACTAAGTATATTCAAGGCAGCGAATAACTTTACTCAAGTTATATGACACTGGAGGGTCCATTAGTTACTAATAGTTTGAGAACAAATTATTTTACAAAAATTGAGGTTTAGCTATACTTCGTGCAGTTGTGATTACTGGGGCTGCTCATACAGTGTAGTTATCTGCTTTCTGTCACTATACCAGAATACCTGAAGCTGGTCACTGTCTATATAAAATAGGTTTATTTTCTTGGTGGTTTTGTAAGTGCAAGAGCATAGCACTGGTGTCAGATGGACTCTGGTGAGGACCACATGGCAGATGAAGTCACAGTGGTGTGAGCGCTCACCAGACAGGCAGCAAAAGACTGGCAAGAGGCCAGTTTCACTCTTTGTGCAATAACCCAACCTTATAGGAGCTACCTCACCCCTCCTACCTCACCCCACCCACTCTAAAGAACCATCTTTAATCCTTAGATGAGCTTAGTGACCTAAATAGCTTCTACTCAGCCCCATCTCCTAAAGATGCTACCACTCCAGCACTACCACACTGAGACTAAGACTCCAGCACAGGAATACTTGGGAACTATACTCATGGCATATGTGGTAAACCATAATATGTGGCATTGGGTGACTTTGACATTTTGATCATCTATGTAAACTCACCAAAATTCTAGAATTTTAAAATCTGTGCTTACAAAAACATGCAAACCCATGCTCTGTAATGTTTGAATTCTCACCAAAAATGTATCCTATATCATCCCGAGTGTAATTCATTCTTGTCATTCTTCTTTCTAAAAACGCATGCTTTAATACTCCAGTAATTCTTTTTTTAGTAATTCTTTTTAAAATTGATTACATTTCTTTTTATTGAAAAGGCAGATCAGATTTACAGAGAGAAGAGGAGACATAGAGAAAAATCTTTCCTCTGATAGTTCACTCCCCAGATGGCTGCAACAGCCAGAGCTGAACCAATTTGAAGCTAGGAACCAGGAGCTTCTTCTGCTTCTCCCATGTGGGTGCAGAATCCCAAAGTTTTGGGCTATCCCCCATTACTTTCCTAGGCCATAAGCAGAGAGCTGGATGGAAATAGAACAGCTAGAACATGAACTGGTGCGCATATGTGATCCTGGTGCTTGCAAGGTGAGGATTTTGCCATTAAACCATTGCACTGGGCCCACCCCAGTGAACTCTTAGATCTGTGCCTCTCTGTACACTGCTACAGCGTAGCAGTTTGAACAGTAACCAATATCTTAGTCAATTCTAAGCAAAAAGATTTATTGGAGTCTCCCATAATAGAAAGCAAATGAATGCAATAGCTTATCATATCTGTTACCATGCTATTGGCCAGACAGAAGGAACCAGTGCATCTGAGAATGCCTTGGATAAATACACTTCTTCCCCACAAAGAGATGTGGACCAAGAAGTGAAAAAGGAGGGTATCTGATTAATCTTTATGGCTATTTTGATAACTGTGCTTCATCCTATAATGAAGAAAAGAAACAAGACTGCAGGATAACCATGCCAGGAAACACTCCCAATGACCTCTTTCCCCTGTGTCGCAGGGGAACTGACCTAATTGAGCTACACAAAAGGGGTTGAAAACTGTTTCTCTAGTATTCAGTTAGTGGATTGGAAGAAAACAGTGTCTGAGGAGATACTCTGTTGTCTATTTCTTCTTTTTATCACATTACAGCCTTTTAGTTTCAAACTCATCTTCTTTGCTGTGTTGTGTGGTGGTGGGGCTGGGACACACAAAGCCATGTTTCTCATTGTCAGCTATTCCCCTGATGGATTCTGCTGGCGCAGAACACTGGAGGAGACCGCAGGCCTGAAGAAGGAAGAATGTGCTGCTTTCCAGTTCTCCTGTGGGTTTCCTGTGGCCTTTTTGCTTCTGCTAAGCCTCATCAGAAATGTCCTTAATCACAGCAGCTAGAAACTGTTCTGAGTTCCTAGAAACAAGAGAATCAGTGTTGGTCTGTTTCAATACTTGCAGCAACAGTTTCCTTGTTTTTCCTTCTGCCCAGAAATGGCAGCCAAGGCTGAGCTTTTCTCTCTCCTTGGAGATGTGGGACTGCATTGGGCTTCTTGCCCTAGTTTCTGAGTTTCAGTAATTGCAATTTTTTTAGCCTTGTCTCTTCAGCCTCGGGTATGTGGCTGCTTCCTGAGTTTTCTCTTTAACCTTTCTAGTTCTCTGGCAACAACTATAGTACCCAGCTAGCTATTCATCATTTTAAATTTGCTCTGTTCAAATAGTATGTATGATTTCTGGTTTTTGAATGGACATCTGACTACTATGTTTCTGAAATGGGCATTTCCATCAATAAATGAGATGTGCCAATGTTAATGGCTAATTTCTGG
Organism: Ochotona princeps; assembly: GCF_030435755.1. Classification (NCBI taxonomy): domain Eukaryota; kingdom Metazoa; phylum Chordata; class Mammalia; order Lagomorpha; family Ochotonidae; genus Ochotona; species Ochotona princeps. The sequence continues at coordinate 84,311,383 of NC_080835.1, forward strand.
GAACTGAGAGATGAATGATTCTGCATAGTCCTGGCATAGCTTTGAACCACCAGCAGTGGCAGTAGCTGAAGAAAGCCACAGTGGAACAGAATCACATTCACAGTAGCAAAGCCTCACACATCATGAAATACTTGGTTAACGTATTTACGTGCTTACCTCCTGGACTACAAGTTCTGTGAGGATGGTGATGATATCTGTGCTACTGATAATTTTGTCTTTAATAGTAATGTGCATTATTTGAGTAACTGAAAGAATAAAGAAGTGAAGCAGTAGTGCAATTTTAGGTGATACCAAATTTAGCATAGTGACAGATCTGCAAATCAAAGTTTGAAAATCGGGCCACAATGGGATGAGATTCTGTTTGGGGAAATAAAGATGGACTCTCATCATTTGCTTTCACTGTTTCCAAAATTGGTTGCCTTCCTCGATTTTCACATGTCATTGCGAGCTCTTTAGGGCCTTGCTTCTTGTAGCATTATTAATTACCTAAAAGCATCATTCAACTGTAGCAGTCTTGGCAATCTTATTATCTCAGAGGGACAAGGAGGAAAGATTAGTTGTTTTATCATTTAAGTAATGAGAATTGTACACTTCTCTAAAGAGATTTATGAGAGTAATTAGTCAAGGCAGGAGTTTTCAGCATGAATGTTATCAGGTGTAATAATTAACCCTAGTGGGGGTGAGTTACTGCCTAGTCACTTAACAATTATTGCAGATGGCATGAAATTTGAGTTTCTGACATTTAGAAAAATATACAAATATGAATGCCTAATAATTATAAAATCCACACTATATAAAAATACCAATATTAAAAAGAAAGGTGGGCAAATTTTATGGATCAAATCATTAGATTACTTGAGTTTTTGTGTGTCACTGTGTTAGCACATCATTGGTCTTGCTGGGAAATCTCAGTTCTGTCATGTACTTGCTCTGTGACTCTAGGTCAGGTGTTTGATCTCACAAACCTCAGGTTCGAGTGGGTGTGTGGCATTGTGGCTAAGAAGCTGCTCCAACCACATCCCATACTGAAATGCCTACATGCATGTCCTGGCTCCACTCCCATTTTGAGCTCCTTAAAAGGCAGCAGGTGATAGTTCATGTAGCTAGGACCCCACCTATTCAGGGAGACCCAGTTTGAATTTCCAGATCTCAGCTTCAGCCTGGCCCAGTCCCAACTGTTGGGAGCATTTGGGAGTAAACCAGTAGATAGGAAATTACTCTCTCTGTCTCTGTCTCTGCCTAGCTTATAGTAAAAATTAATTATTATCATTATCGTTACTGTGATTATTGTTTAATATTATACTACAAAATGCCAAGAATGTTTTAAATCTAGCTATAAGTATTTAATAAAACCATCTTGATTTATAAAACACAAGCTAATCTTTGTATGCTGTATCATCTTATTAGATAAAATAATTAATGTTTCCTAAACATAAGAATGTTACCATTTTAAAAGAGATTTTAAAAACAATTAATGTAAGTCTAAAAGAGAACTAAAATTTTCAGTTCATGGTTTAACAAAGCTCTTGGTAACACCATAGAAATTAGATGATTTAAGTAGTATCAAAGGAGCCTATTGAGTGTCTATTGAGGATTAACCAGGCAGGTGGCTTAGTCTTTTCCTATTTTGGATCCCTCATCTGTACTGTAAAATACAAAAGACTGCAAAACTGATTATTTTCTGTCTTCCCCAAAGTGATACATAATTATTTGATAGGAAAATAAATTCAGAGATTGCTTTTAATTTTACAGGAAGCCTGGAAGCTTTTTTTTTTTTAATATTAGAGACCTTGACTATTCTGTCATTTTCTAAAGTAGAACAGCATGATACATGCAAGCCATCAGGAATTTGCCAAATGACTCACAGGACTCGGTGGCTCTTGATGTGGATCCCAGGGACCAATGTGTACTGGTTCTAACCTTACGTCATCTCCGACACTGCACTGCGTGTCTTCAGTAAATCAATCTGCTTTCAGATATTTCCACTTATTTCTATTCTCAAAGAAACAACAGTTTTATCAGGGAGATTTTTTTTTAAAGATTTATTTTATTTTCATTGGAAAGTCAGATATACAGACAGGAGAGAGAGAGAAAGATCTTCTGTGCTGATCGGAAGCTAGGAGCCCAGAGCCTCTTTCAGGCAGGTATCCTGCACAGGTGTAGGTCCCAAGGTTTTGGGTCATCGTCAACTGCTCTCCCAGCCCACAAGCAGGGAGCTGAATGGGAAGCAGGGCCACCAGGATCAGCACCGGCACCAATATGGGATTCCAGTGCATGCAAGGTGAGGACTTTAGCCACTAGGCTACCACGCTGGGCCCCCAGTGAGATTTTTATTACTTTCTCCTCTTTCCAATTTCATCAGCATCAATGGCACACAAAATTTTAACCTCTCTTTTCAATACCTTCTACCTGGTTGCTTTTCCCCTGGTTGCTTTTCTTTACATTTGAGTACATCTCCCAAGTCCTATAATTGTACCATTTCCCTGGATGGCTTTTATACAAATGGCAGATTTTCAGCCTTTCATATCATTAATATTCAAGAACATTGTCTTGGCAGGATCTAGAATGTTAATGCTTTGCAGAGGTTCAGGAAGATATAAGATCCATATAGAAGTCATTTTGTTCTCAGAATGCACAAGAACTATGAATCATGGAGTAGGCTACAAAATAAACAATAAAAAGAAAGCTAAGGCAACGGTATCCAGCAATCACTTGACACACATCTCTTTACGCCAGTCTCAAGCATCACTAATCAATAGTGATATTTCCTGCTAGGCTGTGAGCATTCTTACTATAACAGCACTCAGCAAATATGTCCAGGCTCCTGGGAGTATAAAAGAGAAATCTTACTTGTCATCCCAAATATATAGTGACTCATAAACCATTAGTTGCTTTTTCTGGGGTAAAGTCATTGTGAAGTTTTGCTTTTGTGATCCAAGATCTTTTTCTTGCTATAACACATTTTTCAAATGGTGATAACTTTTCTAGGATTCCCAGAGCTTATTTAAAACTGAGATTACTCTTTAAATTCTTTTAGTTGTTTATAATTGCCATTAAAGTGTGTATAAATGCAATAAAAATATGTTTAAAAAAAGTGTGTATTTTCTACCCTTGAAACAATGGGCTGGGCTCTGCCAAGGTAATGCCAACCAAGGTGCCAGACACAACACTCAGACTTTCTTTCTTTTCCTTTGTTGCTAGGTTATGATAGTGTTCAGTATATGCTGCCACGATGAGAGGGACAGGAAGAAAGTCAATTATCATGAAATGAAAAGGAAAAACGAAAGCGTATCATACACTCCCAACTCTCGAACACGAGGCCACCTCCTCAAGGGCTAGTGAAAGATGTTCAGAGCCGTGTTTCTCCATCATTAAGTGCTTTGATTTTTAAATGACAGCCAACCTAGCCACAAGTAGTCAACTAGCTGGTGCTTCAACAGCTTTATCTTGCTTCCTTTCATTGCGTTTTCCCCTCTTGGTGCTCAGAGTCTTCTGCTTGTTACCATCCGGCCAGCCCCCACATGGCAGAATCTTATCATAAATATTGGAAAGAAGGGGTAAAAATATCAGTGTTTAATCTCTGTGACTAAGCTATGACCTAATGAAATGATATTTTCATATAGCATTTTAAATTCATTAACATCAACATTGCTATTTATGTTTTTATTGTTATTATTCTCCATGATTCAGTTTTGTAGGCATAGGGATTCCTTCCCCATTTTCTCCTCCTGCCATTCCCCCCACATTGTTAAAATAGTATAGTCCTTTAGTAATAGTTGCAACATTCTGTTTAACATTCTGCTATTTAAGTATATCGTGGCATTGTAGGTATAGGTAAAGGTAGAAAATCTGAAATCATACTGTCAAAGTCTATGTGATTGTTTCATTAGGAGTTTTTCTTTTATTCAGCAGTAGAGATGCACACTGCAATGTGTCTTTACTTCCCAGTAGGTCAATCTCCCTTATACAGTTGAACACTGAGAATGTGTATATACGTGAAGAGTTCATCACAGTGGCTTCAGAAACCACAGTTTGAATCTTGACACCCTATTAAAACCCTTGGTGATAACAGAATATTGTGATGGTTATTGGACGTTCCTTTGTATTTAAGGAGAAAGATGCTTTGTGAATACTGACTCAGATTATTTTCGATTAGGACTATCACTTAAAACACACCCAAAGACAAAATGTTACTACCAATTTTTTGTCATTCTCTCTAATTTTACTTCTATGTGTCTTTGTTTCTGATATATTTCTTTAAGTGAGTATCCTTTAGAGGATTGCTGTTCAAAATCCAACTTATAATCCTTTCAAGAGAGCTCATTGTCCTTGGCAACATTCAACAGACTTCTCCAGGCACCTGTTACTACTTTCATTCTGAATGTTTCAAATGAGCTTAAAGTCACCTGACACTCCCCATCTCCCACATCTGATTAAAGTTTCTCCCTGAACGAGAAAGAAAATTTATAATGAGAACAGTATCATCAGAAATTGATCTATCATTCCCTAGAAACAACTGGTTATGAATAACTGATTGCTACCAAGCCTGGGAAACACCGTTAGGAGGTTGAATTTGGCTGGACAGTTCCAGTGTAGATTGATACATTTTCTGTAAGGAATCTACTGCACAGATCCCAACTCGGTCAACTACAAAGCAAAATATTTCATCTGCACTAATTAATTTGGAAACGGAAGGTAGAGGTCGCATCCTGAACAGTAATTGTTTGAACAAAGACAGCATCTGCCTTTGTTTACAGGCCATGTACAGGGCGTCCCATGAAAAGATTTTGATAAGAGCAGTAAATGGCAATCTACAGGGACAAGGAAGGAGATTAATGCAGCAATTAAGTTTATTAAAATGAAGTATTGCCCTTGGAGGAAACCTGGCAATGATGTAAAAAGCTAAGTGTCTGCTTACAAAAGCTGAGGTTTAGCAAAGGAAATCTACACTCCCCAGAGGTTGTAAAGCCCATTGTGAATATGAACAGCTTGCTGAGATAGTGAGGTTTAAGAAGTAATCTTAGAAGAGCGAAGGATTTAGAACAAGAATAATTAAGTATTTTTCCCCTGGAAGATAGATTAGCTTTAGACAAAGAGCGCCAAGTTTTCTGCTGATATGAAAGTCTCTGGGGGCTTAATTTTTTGTACTTTATCATGAAAGGAGAAACTCATAGTTGTGAGTAGCTCACCGTAATGCATACAACAAAGGAAAGTGGCAATGAGACTGGGAAGGGAGATGGTGCAGGAATTACTTGGCAAACATAAAACAAATACTGAGGACTGAAGCCAGGCTTGCAGTAAAGTTAAGGAACGCCGTTTGTAACAGCCTATCATGATCAGATCTTACTGAATCCCATTTTTACAGATTACTCAAAGCCAAGTGTACCAAGGACTTTAATTTTTTTTCACTTACTCATTGGCTCATTTTTCCAGGGTAAGAGGAAAGTTCCCCAGAGAAAATGGCACATAAAGTTACTGAGTTGTACAAATACAATTTGCCAGAATTTCCCTTCTACTAGCGGTTAGTGTTATTGTACCTCGTTTGCTGACAGTGATCCATGAACATGAAATGGTTTTGTTTTTCTTCAATCACAGTTACCACTAGCACTGTTGGAGCTGTTGGAATCCCCCTGCCCTGGCCTGAAAGCAAATTTCTCCACAATGCTTTCAAGTTGTTTTAGACTCAATTTAAAACACTGCTGATCGAAACTCACCTTGTGTTGGCTAAAATTTGTGGTTTGCAAAACCTGACCTAGTAAATGGGTAGGACCCATCTTACCTTGAAGTGGAAGAAGGATTCAGATCTGCTTCTGCAACAGCAGCTCACTCCATCTGAAAGAACTGTAGGTATATATAACCACCACTGGGAGCCTTTATAAACATGCCCATAATAGGGCTCCCACAACATTCTAAAGGTGAAATGGAAAACAGTGGGTAAGCAGTATTATTAAAGCACACATGGTCTACCGTCTGACTTTTGACAGACTCTCATGGTAAAATGACCTGTGACAGGCTTCAGGACAAAATATAGTACCTAGAAGAAATCAGCAGAAGCAGCAAGTCTCGCTGACTTTTCCGGCCGTTTTCTCCTGATGTAGACCATTAAAGAATTCTCTGACCTTGCGTTACAAGTATGCTGTAAGACTTTATCCCAAAGGAGTCATGCCCATACCTAAGGAAAAGGAATGAAAAAAAATAAATTCCAGGAAGCATCTGTGTAAGTAGGTTTGCTAAGTAGCCCCAGCACACATACCTTTGGATCATACCCTTGGATACTCCATTCATTCCTCACCATTGTATTTTTGGTTTGTTTTTTCATTTCTGAAGACTCCCATGTCACATAGAACTAACATTAAATACATGTATTATGTTTTCTCTTGCTAAGCTGTTGTTCTGTTCTCAAGTTCTCAGCCACAAATCTAATAAGTGAAGAAAAATTTTCCTTTTCTGACCATTAAAGTCCTCTGGGTGGCAGCCAACACAGTGTCATGGCTGGGGATGGAAGTGTGTGAAGGATTTCACTCTCATCTGAACCTTTCCAAGCCTTCATAATTTCACTCTCCTGTTCCCTCTGCTGTACAGTCAGCATTTGGCCTTCAGCTGCTGATGTCTCCTTGTCCCAAGGACAACTTTTTGAATAGTTTATCAGCAAAATGGCTCTTCCCCAATTTTCCCAGGAACACATAAAATGATGAGTAAGTCAGCAGACAACCATAATGCTACTTTTCACACCACTCTGTTATGTTTTCCAAGTCTGTTTTCCTCTGCTCAAATAGGAACAGGATGTTTGTTAGCATAGACTCTTTGTAAGTAGAGAAATATCTATGAGATTTCATGCTCTGCTTTTGGTTGCACTCCAACCATTACAACTGATATGGTCAATGCCAACTTAAGTTGACTGAAAGTGAAATAGGGAGCTTGTATCAGCTTCCTTCCAAACTTATCATATTCCCACTAGGAAAGTAAGAATAAAATGAGAAGATAAGCAGAGAAAACAAAATGGGAATGCTTAGGGAGACAATCCCACCTTGGAAGTCATACAGAAAATCTGATTTCTCTACAACTGCCTTAAGCTATTCCATTCTCTTATGTTGAATGAGAACATACTTCCAAACATGTCTCCAGCATAAAAGCAATAATTAATTTAGACAGAATACAAAAGTACAAACAAAATTTACTTGGCTATACAATTATAGAATATTTGATAAAGTAAGAAAACTCCTATACTTCCCTTTGCAGATTTGCAGTTGTTTAATGGATTCATCCTTTGGAGGAAAATTTCATATGTGTGATAATTTTGTGAAGTATCACAAAGCTATTCATCAAATATAATGTCCAAAGACAGGCTCGTCTAAATTTGATAGAAAAAAAAATCCAGAAATTGATTATGAGGGATTACGTTTATAGTGATAGAAAAATTTTACCTGCCTGCTTTGCTACTGGATTCTAAAATATACCCTAACATACAAATATGATAATAACTTCTAACTAATATATCTGAAGACCTTAGCTCCCACCACAATCTAAGACAACAAAATGATTTTACAGGAGGCTTTTGGGAGGAGAGGGCAACTTCACTGTGTAGATAACACAACAGAAAGTATGCGTTTAAGAAATAAGTATAGAAATTATTGTTAGGATGAAGCTTTCCCCACAGAGTTTTCTACCAGTTCTGGAGAAGTGGCAAAGACATGATGCTTGAAATGGTCATTGGGTAAATTTGAAGTTCATCTCCACCAGGAAACACCCTGGAAGGCTCCCTAGACTTTAAATTGGGACCAGAATAGTTCTACCTAGGGATAAGGGAAAATAATACATTGTTATTTGTAGTTGAAGTCTGATTTCAAATCACTGCATGTCCCTGAAGTTGTATACCAAGGTGAACCGATTTCACATCTACCCATAGTTATCTGACCAAAGCAAATATAAATCTGACATAGAGGAAGATATGTTGATTTTGTAATCCATGCATACTTTTTTTATAATGCACATTTTCTATGACTTATTTTGAGAAACCCTGGTATTAGAGAGATTCAGAGAAATCTGGGTAATGATTAAGCAATAGATTACCAAAAGACATTGTTGTTACATGTGTTTTGTTTGAAGTGATATTGGCATTATAGTTAAGTAAGAACATAATCCTGTTTTCAGATTTTATGAACATATAGGATTTCATTATATTGTTTCCAAAGTTTAAGAGTAATATTTTAAGTGAATCTGTTTCTCATAAACAGAACCTGTAAGTACTATTAGAGTTAAAGATGCATCCTTGGCATGCATGCAGGTTGCAAATAGGTGCACACCCCATAGGTCAGGCTCTGTTCGAGGGTTAGTGGTTAACAAGGCTGACCCAGGCCCACCAGTTTATGGTTTTATGAGGAGTAGACACGAACACAAGGTGGTAATAAAAGGATATTAAAAAATATAGGAGGAAGTGTACAATGTGTCCTAGCATAATGTTACAAGGGTGCCCACCTAGAACTGGGGCAGGTGTAGGACAAAGATAACCTTCCTAGGGTAGCACCTAGATGGAGACAGGTAAAATGAGTAGAAATTAGCTGAGGATATAGGCAATGCCACCTCAACTCAGGCATCTTGGGCAAGTCTTCCCTTCTCTGTAGATGAAAAAATGAAGTTCAACTCAAGATTGCAAAGACTTCATCTTAAGTTTTTGTCACCAAAGTCATTTTGTGGTGCAAAATATGTATCTTGTTCCTACTCTCTTCTCAGGGATTCTGGTTGCTCATGTGAAACCTTGTTTCCAATCCATCTGCTCTGACATTTTGCAATGTGGGTTCCCTGCTGAAAAACACCTGCTTCCCCTTTCTGCTCTATTAAAATATATCATTCACATGCCACACATTGATGTTTTATTCAACAATGGACCAGACATAGAAGGGTAATCCCATATCATGATAATGGAACTGAAAAAAACACTAATTGAATAAAAAAACCTCTAATACTGACATGATTATGTATGTAGCCATCTTAGTACAAGACATCATTGTGTTTTTTGTGCTGATGTTGGTGTCCACATGCTTACTGTGCCCCATGTAACAGAAAGTATAGCCTGGAGCCAGTGCTGGGGCATATTGGGTAAAGTCACAACCTGCGGTGTCAGCATCCCATTTGGGCATTGTTTTCAGTCCCAAATGCTCCACTTCCAGTTCAGCTCCCTGTTATTTCATCTGGGAAAGCAATGAAGTATGCCCGAGTGCTTCTTCCCCTGTACCCATGTGGGCAGCCTGGAGAAAGTTTCTGGCCCTAGCTTTGGACTGGCCCATCTCTGGCCATCATGGGAAACAATAGGCACTTGCAGTGTCTCAGTAGAAACCTAGGCTGTTTTTAAATAATGTCATTTACACCTGCCTCCCCCCACTCTACCCCTTCAGCACACCAGATGCATTCTCTTAATTTATTGTGGTCCTTGAGTTGGAAATTGAAGCTGAAATGGGTTTTTCAGTTTCTAGTATTAGAGGGGGAGTCTTGAAAGGGGCAGTAATTCTCAGGCAGCTGTCATCTACATTCTGTAGCCTGTTAGGAAGTGCAGGCTGAAAGAGAATGTCCTATGACCACCTATAAGCCATCTTCTTTTGTATTCTTTTGTAAAGACTAGCAACTTCCACCGGATTCATGTTGTGTTCTCATGATCTAATCGTAAGGAATTATATATGTAAGAATGTCATCTTGCCCCTCTATCTCAGCCTACAACTTCCTGATGTCCATCTTGTCACTAGTCCTCAATGGAACCTTAATCTCTAACATGGCCTGGGAATAAATGGAACACAATCCTGGAGGAATAAATACTTGCCAATCCCAGGAGCAGTGAGAATGGCAACAACAATTATGAGGTTTAAGTAAACATAGCAACAGTGGTGTCAACACAATCTATTCCCATGGTGAAAGTAATTTAGCATTTCTGTGCAGACATTTCTTGCTCTCCGTTAATTACCAGATCAGTCAGAACTGAGCATTCCAACTGAGCCACCTGGATAATTGTGAAAGGCATTTGTGCTTGTTCTACTGGGAAGGCAGAGATGGAAAAAGTTTCTCTGCATTGCAACAAATCTGCTTCTGGTTTTCTTTAGCAACCTAATTCTGACAGTGAAGCCGGGGAGAAGTGGCATTTTTGTTCTACTTAAAATATAGAAACACGTTCTTTAAATCTGAGTGCTGCTAGGTTACACACCAACAGTTGCTTCTACTTTTGGGTAAAATTAGAATATGTTAACACTGAATGCTTACTGCATGAACACTGCAGTCTTGTAAAGTACACTTCTACTACACTGTTTTTATAGGGCAACATTGAGGAGTCAGGTTACTTATTGAACTATCATTTTGCATATCCTCAGATGGGTATTTGACTCAGGAATCTGAGTGCTAAATAGTCAACCCTGCATTTACATACTTTCCACATCTGTGGATTCAAAAGCAAAAAAAAAAAAAAAAAGACACCTGCATCCTTTTCTGTCCTTTTTAAGTTTTAATTATCTGAGATAGGGATGTGTTCAACAACCCAATGTCCACAACAGCTAGGACTGACCAGAAGGAAGCCAGGAGCCAGGAATTCAATCCAAGTCTCCTATGTGACCTTGAGATGCACAGAAATCAGAAGGACCCAATGCCCAGATAATCAATACTGTGAGAAGTAGAGACCCAACTACATGAGCCTTGACCAGCTGCTTCCATGGTACATATTAGCAGCAAGCTGGAACTGGAAACCAAACTGAGACTTTGACCCTACATGCTCTGATGCAGGATGTAGGAATCCTAAGTGGTGTCTTCATTGCTATACTAGACATCTGTCCCCAGACTTTCCTTGTCTTTATTTCCTAAATGCTACAACTAAAAAGTTGTAAACTATGTAAATACATAGTATTTGCATTTTACTAGCTATTTTAAGTAGTATAGAGATTATTTTAAGTATAGACATTTTATAGGCAAGCCTTACACCATTCATTTGGGGGACATGCATATCAGTTTATCTCTAGGAGTTCTGGTACAATTTCCCATGGATATGGATACTGAGGGAGGGTTGGATATTGTAAAAGCTCAGTATGTAGTATTTTTTAGAAAGATTTATTTATTCCTATCAGAAAGGCAGATCAGATTTATGGAGAGGAGAAGCAAAGAGAAAGATCTTCCATCCTCTGGTTCACTTCCCAAGTGGCTGCAACTGACCTGAGCATATCCACAGCTAGGAAACAAAGCCAGGAGTTTCTTCCAGGTTGCTCATGTGGTGCAGGTCCCAAGGCTTTGCCCCATCCTCTACTGCTTTCCCAGGCCATAAGCAGGATACTGGATGGGAAGTGGAACAGCCGGGACATAAACCAGTTCCCATATGGGATCCTGGTGCTTGCAAGATGAGGGTTTAGCCACTGAGCCATCATGTCAGGCCCAATATGTAGTATTTTTTAATGACTTCATCTTTCTTATTCATTTAGGATGTTTAATGTTGCAAGTAACCGGAATCCCAGTTCATAGTTTGTTGGAAAAACAGCATTATTATGGTATTCATAATACAATAGGCAATTGAGAGGCTGTACAATGTTACCTGGGACTTTTGTACTTCATCACTATTGAGCATCAGAAGTTCCAAAACATTGTCAGATGATGGCTACAGATCTAGGTCTCCTCCAACAGCATCTTCCAGAGGCCCAAAGAGATATGAGGTTAGAATTTCTAAATACCTCACTTTTCTATGAGGAGAGTCTTCCTGAAGTCTTTTAGAGAGTTTCTTTGCTGTCTAGATGGCCATCCCATATTTAAACTAATAAACTAATGTCCATCACTGAACATGAATTTATCATGATTAGCTTAGTCTCATTAAAATAATGTTCCTGGGGTTGCAAAGAGTTTCCATGAAGCATATGGGTTTCTGATACCAGGAGAAAACTGAAGTCTTTTAACATGGCAGTCCATGAAACGAGGAGACAAAAGGGGTGTTGGATATTTAACAGTAGTTCATCACTTTCTACAGCTTTGCGTGCTCAGTACTCACACTAACATTAATAGTGCATGTGTTGAAAGCAAGAAGATCACATATGGTATTTGTTCTTTTGTTTTTCGAAAGGAGCAGCTGGCTCCAGGTCTTAAACATCTGGGCAAGGTAACATTTTCTTCACTCTTTCTGAATGATCAATTTTATTTTTTGTGACAAAAATTTTTATTGCAAAGTCAGATATATACAGAGAGGAGGAGAGACAGAGAGGAAGATCTTCCGTCCGATGATTTACTCCGCAAGTGAGCGCAATGGCCAGTGCTGTGCCCATCTGGAGCCAGGAGCCAGGAAACTCCTCCAGGTCTCCCACATGGGTGCAGGGTGCCAAGACTTTGGGCCATCCTCGACTGCTTTTCCAGGCCACAGGCAGGGAGCTGGATGGGAAGCGGGGCTGCCCAGGGCCCATATAGGATCCTGGCGCATTCAAGGTGAGGCCACGGTGCCAGGTCCCTGTATGCTCAATTTAATATTTAAAATAAAAATTATCTACTCATACTCCAAGTTTATACAATGAATAAAAAAGAAGATAACTTCTTTTAATTATGTTTTTAAGATTTATTTATTTGTCAGAATGAGAAGAATAGAAAGAGAAAGCGAGAGATTTTCTATCAGCTGGTCTACTCTCCAAATGGCCACTTGGCCTGAACTGAGCTGAAGTTCCCGCATCAGGGCAGAGGTGCACATATTTGCATCACTCTCTGTTGCCTTCCCAGGCACATCAGCAGGGAGGTGGATTACAACTGGACCATCTAGAACAGGAACCATTATCTATATGGGATGCTGGTCTTACAGACAGTGGTTTAACTAGCCATGCCACAGTGCCAGCCTCAAAAGGCAACATGTAAAAATTTAGGTTTGGACAGGGATAGAATACAGAAAAATGTAGAGACCCTGGTGGATATCTATTACCCAGCTGGACAGGATTAGGAGGAGTCCACAACCAGTTAGTGCAATTGACTCTCAGGACATGCAATGTAGATTTGGCCCTCCAGAAGAACCTTTGTTTGATCTTATGCTCAACATATATGGTTCTGTCCTTTAGGAAAATGGTATATGCCCCTGTCCTCCAAAAACCCAGTTCTGCTGAGTGGCCCATTCTCCTTGACTACATTAGAGATTAATGGTATGAAAGAGCTTTCCTAAAATACTCACAGATGACAAATCGGCAAATAAAAACCATGACCATCATCATCAAAGAAAGGGTCTTTCATACAATTTGAACACATCATTTTTAAAAAAGAAAATACTCCTATTAATGGGACGTACTATTATTAAACCATCAAAGAAAATTACTTTTTTTTTACTATTTTTCGGATTGACATCATTTCGTAACAGCCACATTGCTCACAGCAACAATAACAACAACAACAACATCAACAACAAATTGTAGCACCCTGATAAAATAATGTGCCACTGAGTAAGCAACACATGCTTAACTAAAAGGAAACACAGAAGTCTCTTAGGAATTATGATGCCATCGTATACTTCATGGGCACTTGATGAATTCTATTAAAGAAAAGAGAATATTTGGAAGCTAGCAAACCAATATAAAAACATCAAAACATATGAGATACAGCCAAAAGAGCAAACAGACACTCAAAAACAGTATAGATTGGACTGTTGGAGTTATCCTTTCCATGTTGGCTTCCTTATATGAGAGAGAATATATGGTATTTGTTCTTTTGTGATTGACTCATTTCACTGAGCATAATGGTTTCTAATTGGTACCACCTGGTTTTAAATAGAATAATATCATTCTTCTTAATAGCTGAATAATATCCCATGGAGTAGATGCACCACAGTTTCTTTATCCACTCTTCCTTGGACACACATCTGGTTTATTCCCATGTCTTTGCTATTGTAGATTGTGCTGCTGTAAATATAGGATTACAGATCCCCTTCTCATATGCAGATTTCACTTCTGTTGGGTGTATTCCTAAGAGCAGGATTGCTGGGTAATATGGCAGGTTTATTTGCAATTTTCCAAGCACTCTCCATACTGATTTCCACAATGATTGTACTAGCCTACACTCCCACCAGCAGTGAAGGAGGGTGTCTTTCTCCCCACATCCACGCCAGCAGGTGTTGATTTTCGAGTTCTGAATGTTGATTAGATAGGTATTAGAAGATAAACTAACCTTCCATTTAAGGGATATAAAATATAATGTCTTAGATCAGTAAAATTATACTTCAACACAACAAATGGCTAAATACTAAAATGAAATAGACATGAGACAGCTGAATGGTACCTTATAGCCATTTTAAAGTATATAGCAGCCGGTCCTGTATACAAACTAAAATTGAAATGTCAATGAGCAAATCATAGGTTGTGGTTAAGAACTTGTTTTTTGTTTTTTTTTTTAACATACTGGTTACGCAAAACCATGTCAATTCCATAATGTTACAAATTGCTGTTAATGTTATATTGGGACTCTTAATTGACTGGGATGATATTCTACCAGCTCTAACTTTGAACCAGAAATGGTCTCCCCAAGAAACTGTTCAACCCATCTGGACAATAAGTAGCTGGACTCTATGTTTGGTATATGTTTGCAAGGAAAGAATCTTGATTGAATTTGAACTGTAATACTGCATCAAGGTGGAGGAATCCACCAGGCGGGAGGGGCGTGGGGAGGGGTGGGGGGATTCCCAGAGCCTATGAAACTGTCACATAATGCATAATAATTAATAAAAAAAGTCAAAAAAAAAATAAAATATATTGTCTTGATGTATTATCATTTTAAGTTTTGCCAGGCAAGACTTAACAACATTTTGTCAATAATCTTTCTATCTTTATTTATGTGTTAAGCTGCTTTATAATTTTACTTTGTATATTGCTTCTATCATTTTTGGTATTTGAGGTATAATAATAAAATATGTTAAATAAAAAAAAATAGTCACAGATGAAGTCACCCGCTGCATATTGGTTCAGATGCAGGCTTGCAGTTTGCCTTAGGAGTTCATCTTTTCACAAGCTGTTTCGCAGCTAGGAACAGTGTTTCTTTCACAACACAGTAATCATACCGACCTGGCAGACATTCAGGCTATTTACCTCTAATTTCATGGGTTAGCAACCACAGCTGAATTTTATGAGTTAACATGGTTGCTAATTCTGAAATTTTTGTTTCCTCTCCATTGTCTAGCCTTTGACCTCTGTAACCTAACACCTGTCACCATTGATTTAATGCCCTTGGCTTTAAGACCTTTGAATGCTCTGGTCTTCCTGGAGGAAGCATGCACCTTTCTGTTTGCAAGAAAATCTGCCTCTCTTTTGTTTGTTCTCAAAAGACAGGGAACACCAAATTTATTAATCTTATCTTGATTAGTTTTATGGGTTTTTGTTGTTATTGCTGTTCCCCTGCTGCTTCATAAACTAACTGTAGCTTGGAGGGATAGAAATCAACTTTTCCAACACTGCAAGACTTCAAATTAAAAGATTGTCACTCAACTCATTTTTCAGCCTAGAGGCATAAAAATGTGTCCCTGGGCACAACCTGTTTTCTCTTTGCTCTCACATGGGTCAGACAATTTGTCTTTCTTGCGGTATCTTAGTGAAGGAGTTTATGAATAGCAGCAAAAGCCCCATACACTGAATGTTTATTCTTATTTCCTCTAAACTATAGAAAATTAGGATGTAATCTGTGTCTCAAGAAACTACTAATAATTGAATCAAATATTTTGTGACTGCATTACAGATATCTCTGACTTCCCACACTAAATCGATGCCTTCCACTCTAAGCACTTTATTCAGGAAGCTATGTTCCAAGTCTTATTTATTTAGGAGACAGAGACAGGAAGAGTTTATATTTGTTGGTTCACTCCCCCAAAACCTACAATGATCAGGGCTGTAATGGTCCCAAAGCTGGGAGTCATGAATTCATTGCAGGACATAAGGAACCCAATAACTTGAGTCATTATTGCTGTCTCCTCAAGTCTGCCACTGGCTGGAAACTGCAATCAGGAGCTACAACCAAGAACTGAATCCAAGTATTGTTATGTAGAATGTGAATGTCTTAGCCACTCTATTCTGTGATTCATGCATTACAGAATACTGGAATGAAATCTGTGTCATAAAGATGCAGCAAGCTTTGGCCACGTATCCAATTATAAGTATTTTATGGGTGAACATTCTCTTCCATTTTTGACAGTTGCTTGCAGTTTCAGAGTGCCAGTCCTTGCCCCTCTGCTTCCAATCTAACTTCATGCCAGTGAAGGGTGGCAGGCAGCAGATGACAGCTCAGTGACTTTGGCTTCTGCCACTCACAGGAGGGATCTGAAGAGAGTTCTGGGCTCCTGGTTTCTTGCAGGCACTTGAAATGTGATCCAGTAGATGGAAGATTCTGCAGCTACCTGTGTCTCTATGTCACCTTCCTTTCAAGTAGATAAAAATAGGTAAATATTTCTCAAGTTTTTAAAATTATATGAGACTGATTATATAACAAGGCCAGGAGCAAGTTGTTTCAAAGGTTATTTAGTCATCAACAATATGAAGACCATGCATTTCTTCCTCTTGCTTCCTTGTGATCTTCCATGTGCTAGCTACCCTGACTTTTGCTGAAAAATAACCATACTAGTTCCAGGTTTTGTCTCCCACAAACAGCTTTATTAAGGAACGGGAAAAAATAGCAGTAATTTAATACATTGTCCTCTTGAGTCAGAGTACAAGATTTACTCAACAGACTCATCCTTTTATCCCATTGACCTGGAGACACTGATGGCTGCACCTGGCAGGTGAGTGGGATTTTAGTCACAGATTTGATCAAATCAACATTCAGCCCCTAAAACTAGGAAAGGCACATAGTACTCAAGAATATTTTAGTTAAAAAGCCAGGAGGTGAAGGGGGTCATTTGTAATCCACTTAGCTTCTCTTCTTCTTCTTCTTCTTTTCTTCTTCCTCATCCTCCTTCTTCTCCACTCCCCCCACTACCCCCAACCTGCAGTGATTTCCATAGTGCGGTGCATGGATCTAATGTTTTTTTTATTAATTTCATTGCATTATGTGACACAGTTTTATAGGCACTGGGATTCCCCCCACCCCTCCCAAAGGCCTCCCCCATGGTGGATTCCTCCACCTTTTGCATTTCCATAGTTCAAATTCAGTTGAGATTCTTTCATTGTAGGTTTTGACCAGTCATAAAGTCCAGCATCTTATTGTCCTGGTAAGTTCAATGGTTTCTTGGTGAGACCATCTCTGGTCTGAAGGTAGAACCAGCAGAGTATCATCCCAATCAAGTAAAAAACCCAACATAATATTTACAACCATTTACAACATTATGGCATTAATTGACATGATATTGATTAACCAATATGTTACTAGGGAAATGCAGGTTCTCAACCACAACCTGTGACTTCCTCATAGACATTTCAATTTTGGTTTATATTCAACTATGTTCTATACACCTTAAAATGGCTATAGATTGCTATTCAGCTGCCTCTTGTCTATTTTAATGTTAGTATTTAGCATTTTATAGCATTGAAGCATGATTTTGCTAAACCTGGTTGTTTTTCGGGTAGTCTAACTCTAACTTTAACAGGACATATGTCAACAGTTTAGGTGAATGTTTTTGGGAGGGGTGTGCAGAGAAATCTTTATCACCCCAGAGAGGAGTAACTGATCTTTGTGTCCCACCCAGTGAGTTATAAGTGCATCCCGGCTGACCGCTTCCTGTCTGTTTCTAAGCTTTCCTCGTTGTTCTGTCTATCTATTCTAGATTGTTTGTTCATTTGTTTGTTTGTTTTGAGGGGTTTCTGGAGCGTTCCTGATGGTCCTTACGAAAGAGGGTGGGGACCCAAAGTTGGAAGCAGGCAAGGGCCAGAGAAAGCACCTCTCCCTAGTTCCGAAGGAAGTTTACTGTTCTTCTGTTTCTGCGGACTGCTCAGGGATCCTGGTTGTCGTTCCGATGACCCTGGATCCTGCAAGGCAGGAATTGGGCTTCTTCCATCCCACATTGTAGATCCAAATGGGGGTGGGTGACCTCAGAGTTCTTGACCTCTGAAGGCACTCCATTTCCCTCGTGGTCTCCTTGGCAGTAGGGATGTAGTCCTCGGTGCTCATACTGATAGTCCTTGGAGAGGCTCTGGGAGTCTTCAGGGTTGGGATACAAGCCTCCTTCTGTCTGCCTGCTCCACTCTGGGGTCCCCCCCTGCTCTATGCATATGACCTCCTGTTAAGAGGTTGTTAGGATTGCTCCTGATTCCCCCCACATGTCTTTTCAGTTTTGCTATTGTCTAATGCTGACTCAAGTCTGCTGTCTATGAGTTACCAGTTATGATCCTGATAGGTTATACTGCATGGATCTAATGTTGTGATGAATGCAAATATAGACCTGGGTCCCACCTAGACATCCCAGCACAGCAACCAGTAACTTGCTCTGAGGAACTTGCCCCTTAACTTGCTTTTTGAGGAATTTGTGACTGAGACTACCCTAGAAGTCTTTGCAACTTCAAAGTTTCATCCTTGTGTCTTGATGCAGGCTACTATATGCTCAGCAGATGCTTAAGAGATTGTTTAACTATTGCCTTATTTGAAGAAAATTGATCTTTTTTTATTATACTTTTCCTACCTACCCCCTCTGCTTCTTTCTTTCCAATGAAAGTCATCTAGTCCTTTTATTGCTTCTAAAAGGTTATTCACTTCTCTCTGTCGTGACAAGCCACTGTATGCTACTTGGAAAGGTTGTGTTTACTTTTCTACTAATTCTCAGAAGAGGAGTGGCAGGAACCATGATTAGAAAGCAACAATTTTTGAAGTAGAAGAAAATAGAGGTGAGAAGTCAGTTTTCATTTTATCAGGATTTTCTTTTTAAAACTTATTTATTTATTTATTTTTGGAAGAGCAGAGTTACACATTGGTTCACTTCCCAAATGGCTGTAACAGCTGGACCTGAGCTGATCCAAAGCCAGGCAGGAGTCTTCTGCATCTTCCACATGGGTGCAGGGTCTCAAGGACTTGAGCCATTCTCCACTACAATAAACAATAAGGCAATAATCAGGGAGATGGATTGTAAATGAAGCAACTGGGACACAAACTCGCCCCTGTATGGGATGCTGGAGCTTGAAGGTGGAGGATTAACCTGCTGAGCCATGATGCCAGCTCCCAAATATTTTCATTTTAAAGGGCAATCACTTTCTCAGGAATACCACTGATGAAAATTAAGGTAGAATCAAGATGGGGAATCAAATAGAGGAAATGTCATTACATAGTTAATTATTTTTAATGTTGATTATTTAATGGTTACATAGCACATTCCTTTCAAAAGAAAACTGTCCCATTGGCCATATAGAGCTGGGAAATGTCCCTGTTCATTGAGACTTATTTTGTGTCAGCCAGCAGAACAATATAATGTGATAACTCTAAGGGTCAATATAATGCCTTCATGAGTTGAGCACTTTCCAGGTGCTCAACATTATGTCTTCTGACTTTCATACTGATGCTTTGAACAATGCAGCCTCACTATGTCATGAATTGTATTTTGCAGACTCGGAACTGAAATACAAGAGATTAATAACTTACCTGTAAGTCATGGGGTGGCCATATAAGTTCCAAGTCCACCTTTGAAGATTGTCCTTAAAACCACAATGCTAGCACTGCCTCTCAAATAGCCACAGAAGTTGTCTAGAAAATAATGAATGACTCATGTTGAGTTCTAAAAATTTTGTTATTATTGTAAAGCATCTAACAATCCATGGAACATATTTTAAAATTCTGAATTATGACATTTTTTAAAAGTCAGAAAAAAATTGACAGTATTGGCCAGGAGCATTTTTGACAACCAATAGGTGAATGTAAATGGAAGGTGTCCCCTTTAGAAATGTCTTATTAGCTTCCTCCACTCTCTGCTCTACACACTGACGCTGAGAGCAGGTGCTATTGCTGTGTTTATAGTAAATGGAATACTCCACAGTTCTGTCTGAGAGAAGCTGTGTAGCACATTGATCGACTCAAGAGTGACACCATAGACTGAACTTCAGATTCAAAATTAGTGATGTAACACTTCACTTCTCTAAGCCTCAGTTACATCAACTTTATAAAGAAGGCAATAATAACATCTACTCAAAACTTTAGAAGATGTATGAAGTGAGCTAATATATGAAAAATGATGGGTCGGTGCAGTGTAGCAGCAAGTGATTCCTCCACCTGCAGTACTAGCCTCACATTGGAGGCAGTTCATGTCCAGGCTGCTCTACTTCTTCTTCTGTTTTTTTCCTAAGATTTATTATTATTTTTTTTTTATTGGAAAGGCAGGTCAGATTTGTGGAGAGAAGGGAAGATAGAGAAAGATCTTCCATCCACTGGTTCACTACCCAAATGTCCACAATGATCAGGTTGAACCAATTCAAACCCAGAAGCCAGGAGCTTCTTCCTGGTCTCCCACATGGTGCAGGCTCCCAAGGTTTTGCCCTAGCTTCTACCGCTTTCCCAGGCTATAAGCAGGGAGCTGGGTGGGAAGTGGAGCAGCTGGGACATGAACTAAAGCCTGTATGTGATTCCTATGTTTACAATATGAAGATTTAGCCAATTGAGCTGTCGCACCAGGCCCGGCTGCTCTACTTCTGATCCAGCTCCCTGCTTATGGCCTGGCAAAGCAGCAGGGGGTAGCCCAAGTCCTTGGGTCCCTGCACACATACAAGAGACCTAAAGGAGGCGCCTGGCTCCTGGCTTCAGATCACCTCAGCTGTGGCAGTTTAGACTATTGGGGGATGAACCAGTGGATGAATGACCTCTCTGTTTCTCCTTCTCTCTCTAAAAACCAGCGTTTTAAATATAAATAAATAAATGTTTAATATATATATGAAAAACATATCAAACAACATAATTTTTAATAGAGTTCTCTATTCCACTGGTTTATTCCCCAAATGCCCACATCAAGCAGGATGGCTAGACTAGACCAATAACAGGATCTAGGAACTCTATCCAGTCCTCCCATACAGGTGGTAGAGACCCTACTAGCTGATCCATCACTTGCTGCCTCCCACAAACTGCATCATTAAGAATCTGGAATCAAGTTTGAATTCATGCTTTCCACTGCAGGATGAGGGTGTCCCAAGCAGCGTCTGAACCCAGTACCAAATGCCTTCCCCTTCCAGTGGAAAGCAAGGAAAGTTCATATCTGAGCTGCTCCATTTCCCTTCCAGTTCCCTTCTTGTGGCCTGAAAAGCAGTAGAGGATGACAAAAGTCCTTGGGACCCTGCCCTCTTATGGGTGACCCCAAAGAAGCTCCTGGCTCCTGGCTTCAGATCAGCTTAGTTTCAGCCACTGTGGCTACTTGGGCAGTGGATAAGCAGACAGAAGATTTTTCTGTCTCTTTTTACAATAAAATAGATAAATCTTAAATTTTTAAAAATTATTTGAAATCTCACAGATTTGTGACATTGGAAGAGTCTTATAAATCAGATTCCCACACATTCTGGTCATGTCTTCCCTTATTTATTTATTTATTTATTTATTTATTTATTTATTTATTTATTTATTTATTTATTATTCTTTTAAATATTTATCTGTTTGTATTGTATAGGCAGACCAACAGTGAGAAAGGGTGACAAAGAGATATTCCGTCCTCTGGTTCACTCCCCAAGTGGTCGCAATGACTGGAGCTGAACTGATCCAGAACTAGAAGCCAGGAGCTTCTTCTGGGTCTCCCATGTGGATGCAAGGTCCCAAGGTTTTGGGCCATCCTCTACTGCTTTCCCAGGCTAAAGGCAGGGAGCTGAAAGGGAAGTGAAGCAGCCGGGGATATGAACTGGTGCCCACATGGGATCCCGGCACATGCAAGGTGAAGACTTTAGCCACTAGGCTACCAAGCCTATCTTCCCGCTTAAAGCCATGTAAGGTTATGAGCTGTGGACTGCAGGTTTGCGGACAGTGCATTAGTCAGAACTGTGTTGCTAAAATCCAGCTTTATCAAGTTACTAGTAACAAGCAATTACCATGCAGCCCATCACCTGGAGTGTCATTATGTAAATTTACATATGGCTCAGCTGCAGAGTTTAGACAAATATTTATCATCATCGTAAATTCTGCCTTGCAAAGAGAAAACAGGCCAAGTGATATTTTACCAATGCACATTTCTCAGTTTTTTAACTAGAAATGAACTAGGATGTGCTTACCTCTGACACCAGAAACTCACTGGAGGATGTATCTTCTTAGTATTTCTGTTGGGAAGGAAAATTTGATCAAACTTAAGAAAGAACAATTCAGAGAAAATGAGAAAGCTATCTTCAAATATGTGACACGCTATCATGTAAGGAGGGAACAAATGATTTGTATTGTTCTGAAAGGTCTGGCTGGGATCTGAGGTTCAGAATTTCAGAATCACAAAGAGAGAGCTCTCAACCCAATTTAAGGTGGAATGTTAATTTTCTAACAAAGGAGTATACTTTGGGGAAGTTGGACAGTTACAATTTATACTATGGCTTGAAGTTAGGCTGTATAATTTCTGCTTCATTCTTTTTTAAAAAAAATATTTATTTTTATTTGAAAGGCAGATTTTACACAGAGAGAAGGAGAGAGAAGTTGTCCACTATTGGTGCATGCCCAAATGGCCGCAACAGCTAGAGCTGAGCTAACCTGAAGCTGGGACTCAGAAGTTTCTTCCTGGTCTCCCACATGGGTGCAGGAGCCCAAGGATTTGGCCCATCCTGTGCTGCTTTCCCAGGCCATAAGCAGGGAGTTGCATCATAAGAGGAGCAGTCAGGATACTAACCAGCACCTGCAACGGATAACAACACTAGCAGGTGAAGGTGTAGCTACCACCCTGGCCTCTTCTGCTTTGTTCTGTGTGCTCAGAGTTTCTTTGTTTAGTTAGGATTTCTTTGGGGTTCCACACAACTTTAGGATTGTTTTTCCTAGTACCAGAAAAAAAAATATCATTAATGTTGTACTTTTTTCTTTTCCAGTTATTATTTAATTGTACATATTTTTGAGCTACAGTGTCATTCTTTGACATAGCAGTATCATGTTAATCAGCATCTCCATCTCCTTACATTTTAAAACAATTTTTTATTCACACAATCATTTTCCAGCTTTTTGTGTGTCTTCTTCAATTTCTTTCATCATTAATTTTGTGTTTTGTTTTGTCCTTGTCTGGTTTGGTATTACTATATTCCTGGCTTTATAAGGTTGAATTAGAGGACTCCCTTCTTCAGTTTTATTTTTGGAATAATTCGAGAAGCAATGGTGCTAGTTATTCTTTGCATGTTTGGTAGAATTCAGTAATGAAGTCACCCACTCCTCCCCACCCCTTAACCCCCTTTTTTCTGAAAAGGTATTTTTTAGTTAATTTAATCTTTTCACTACTTGTTAGTGGATTCATTGGTTTAGCTTGCCTGATTTTGATTATTTAATTTTGGTAAGATGTATGTGTGCAGGATTTTATCCATTGGTTCGAGATTTTCAAATTTTTTGCCATCTATTCCTAATAGCCCCTCATGACCTTTTGTGTGTCTACAGTCAGCTGCAATGTCTCCTTTTTCATCTATGATTTATTCATTTGAGACTTCTCTCTTTCTTTTCCCTCAATCTAGCCTAAGGATTTGCCACTTTTAAATCTTTTCATAAACTTAGCGTATTCCTGTTGCAAGGTGCAAGCAAGATCAGACCAGACATGTTTAAGGTTTATTAAAGAGTCTTTATTAATCAAGCTTGGTGATAACAGGGCCCACTAGATATAGCAAATCACAAATCCATATAGCAATCCAGTCAATCAAAACCCTAAGAGGAACAAATGGTCACCATCCTGAAGTCCATCCGTCAAACTGAAGACCTATGTTCCAGCCTCCCCAGCAATGTAAGTTATCCTAAGAGACATGCAACGAATAACCTGGACACACTTACAAAGCTGCAGACATTCACCTTTCCCTGGCTTCTCTGCCCACATTCCACTACTGCTAAGCCTCATCTTTCCTGGAATTCCCGATAGTACACGCATTAGAAATACAAAGTATCGTAGCATTGCTATCTATCTTCACTGTCCCGCCCAAGCAGTGAACAGAGGGTGAG
This sequence comes from Ochotona princeps, assembly GCF_030435755.1. NCBI lineage: Eukaryota > Metazoa > Chordata > Mammalia > Lagomorpha > Ochotonidae > Ochotona > Ochotona princeps. Next base: position 84,335,383 of record NC_080835.1, read on the forward strand.
GAGTACAGACACACAGGGGCCATGCTCAGGGGATATCTGTCCTCAGAGTCTGTCCGTGAGAAGCCAGAGAGCAAGCAGGTCCTGGGAAGACCAAGAGTTGAGAGTGCCAGAGCAACAGAAGCACACGACCAAGAGAGAGAGCCCCTCCTCATGAGCCTACGTAGGGGCTTGTGAGGGCAGTGGTTATACAACACAATACCGCCCCCTCTGAGGTTCCAGGTGATGATAGGTGAGCATCACAGGTGAGCAGGAGAGAACACCTAGGTGGTGATAGGGGAGTGGCTTCCAAGCTCTAGCTGCCTACCTCACTACAATTTTATCAATTTTAAAATGTCTATTACATTTGTTTCTACCCTGATCTTTATCATTTATTTCCTTATGTTAATTTGGGCTTTTAATTCTTTTTTTCCTATTCCCTTTTCTATTGTCAATTTCTTCTTTATTTGAATTATTGTGGCTTTTTGATATAGGCATTGATTATTGTAAACATGCCTTTTAGTAATGCTTTAAAATCTTCTGATCCGTAGTCAGACGCATTATCCATTACGCCACTGGCTCACCCAGCTGGACTCTATGCTTGGTAGACGCTTGCAATGAAAGAATCTTAACTGATCTTGAACTGTGGTAATGCAACAAGGTGGAGGAATCCACCATGGGGGGAGGGTTTGGGGAGGGGTGGGGGAAATCCCAGTACCTATAAAACTGTGTCACATAATGCAATGTAATTAATAAAAAAAAAGCAGGAAAAAAGTAAGGTTTTAGTGTGTCACATAGATTTTGGTATTTATGCCATTATAATTTTTATTTGTTACAAAAATTATAATTTCCTCACTAATCCTTTGGTTATTCAAGAGTATATTGTTTAAATTCCATGTATTATTATAGCTTCCAGTATATATAAAATTTAAGTATCTAAATTTGTAATTCTTTCCAAATGAATAATATATCCCAAATAGTATTTTTGCTTTCAGAATTGTCACTCTGGGAAGTCATAGAGAAGTATTGCTGAGAGGCTAGCTTTTACCAGGACAACTTTTTTCTTTTTAGATTTATTTGTTTTTATTGGAAAGTCAGATTTACAGAGAAAAGGAAAGACAGAGAAAGATCTTCCACCTGCTGGTTCACTCCCCAAGTGGCCGCAATGGCCAGAGCTGAGCCGATCAGCCAGAAGCCAGGAGCTTCTTCTTCCAAGCTAACCAGGACAACTTTACACTACTCTTTGGAGAACAGCAATTTTTATGACCATTATTTTCCTGAAATAACTGTATAATGCTAAATACATAATAATTGATTCTTGCTCAAAGCTATCAGATCGTGTGTGTGTGTGTGTGTGTATCATAAATAGTGTAATAACAGAGATGAGTGGTATTTCTGAGGGATCAGAAAGTCAAAACCAAAATGAAAATGTTAGAATCAACTTTGAGAAGGGAAATAGATCTACAATACAGCCCTGCTATCCCATTCCTGAAAATGTACCCAAACAAACGAAAACAGAATATGAAAGAGTTGTTTGTGCCCCCATGTTTATACCAGCTACGTTCACAATAACTAAGACAGGGAATACATACTGATGTCCACCAACTGATAATTGAATAAAGAGAATATGGTTTAAGTACATGGTGGAACAGTATGCAGCCATAAAAAGTGAAACCCTGTCTTTTGCAATAAAATGGATGCAACTACAGACCATCATGCCTACTGAAATAAGCTAATCCCCCAGATATAAATAACAAATATTTTCTCTGATGTTAGCTGCCACACATCAGATAAAATGAATGTAGAATAAAAAAGTAATGTATAAAGTGAAACTGTCATCTTAGGATTTGATTATCCCCTCTGTGTTTTTTTAGAACTGTGGACTTTCTACTTTTTACTTTACATCTTTCTACTTACATCATGGCGAGTCATGCTTTTAGCCTATGATTATAGTCAATTGAAGTCAAGTTCTCTTTATATAATAAAAAATCTATATATATAATAAGGACATTAAAAAATTTTTCTGAGGTGGATGCAAAGGTTTCTGAAAGCAAGTTTTGCTAGGGAGCCCTCCAATGCTTCCTTACCCCTCTGAACAGTATTGGAGAATGGCGAATTATACAACCGGGGAAACTGCTCACCGTTTTTTTCATGCATGATTAACAACAAAACAGAAAAGAACGTAACATCACATGCCAGGGATGCTCAGTGAGCTCACAGGAATGGAGAGAGGTAGAATGTGACAGCTGGGCCTCAAACTCAGGCAAGCAGTCTGTGGCAACGAACTTGATCACAGGAAGACGTAACATAACCACTGAATCTCTGTTTCCTCCACTGCAAGATGTGGACAATGATGATCCCTCAAAGGGTGAGAATTTAGGTGATAAATAAATAACATTGCTAGACATATATTAAGTTCCCAATACTACTACTATTAGTTATTACCATTGAAATTGCTGCTGTTGTTTCTATTCTAAATCACCCTTCTCTCTGCACTGATTCCCTTCTCCCATTTTGTTTTTACTAATTTTAAAACTGATTTGAATAAAAAACATTTTAATTACTGTAACAGTTTTCATCCCTATGTAATCCCCTTTTTAAAAACTTTGCTAAATTAGGTGTGACAGCATTTTTATACACAAGAAGATTGGAAAACAAAGCTGTTTTTAAAATATGCCTTATCATCCAATTTTATATAAACTGCATTGATTTTCCAGTACTATTACAGAATATAAGCTAACAAAAATTTATAAAGAAGGTATAAAAAGACTTGGGACCTGATTGTTAGAGTTTCTGAATTGAAACCAAGACGGTAGGAATTTGAGCACAACCTTCTCACTAGCTCTCTAATAATGGATGAATTTATTAGCCCCTATGGATCCCAGTCTTCTGTTCTTTAAATTAGCCATAATAGGACTTAGGATATAGCATTGATTTGAAGATTATATGAGTAAATATACTTTACTCATGACTAAAAAGTATTAGAATAGTGCTTGATATATAGGGAAAGCTTAATGAGTGAAAGCTATGATTATTCAGACTTTATATGAACTACTTTGAAATGTCAGGTTTTAATCTTCATAGACATACTAAAATATTTCTCCAAATTTTATGTTTATATCTCATGCACAAAAATACATGTTTTAGCATTGTAAAAACTTGTTGATTATAAGTAGAGAATGATACTATCTATTTACAGAAAAATAAAAAATAATGAATGATGAAAATTTCACATCCTAGTTTTAAGAACCAATTCTAACAGGAATTGGCTCTACAGCCTTGGTTAAGGGTGAGTGCGTGAAAAGTCCCACATCTTGGGTTTGTCTCAGGTCTACCTGGACCTTCAAGACCTCAGGTCCCCAAAGTGTTGAAAAAAAATTGAGTTGAGGTTTCCCAAACTTAAGCAATCTATAAGAATCTTATGATTATTGCCATATCTATAAGTATATAATTCTACTCAGTAACATCTTTGAGATTATTATTTTGTAATATTATTTAAAATTATATAAAGGCTAGCAAGATAAATATCTATTGACATTCTAAATTTGGGGCAGTGAATAAAGCCATCACCTGTAATGCTGGCATCCTAAATAGGCTGGGTCAAGTCCTAGCTGCTCTAGCTATATTCCGGTTCCTGCCAATGTGCCTATAAATCCAGAGCAAGACAGATGAAGTCCTCGGGCCCCTGCATGCAAATGGGAGACCAAGATGAAGCTCCTGCCCGCTGGCTTTGTCCTGGCCCAATTTTGACTATTGCGTGTATTTTAGAAGTAAACAGCAGATGGCAGGTTCTCTCTCTGCCAGTCTTTCTTTCTCTTCCACCTCTCTCTGTAACTCAGTCTTTAAAATAAACATACAATTCACCTGCATTTTTTTTAAAAAGTGTAGACAATTGTTTGCTATTTATGAATATTAAAAAGTTAGTTTTAGGGTAGTTCATGCTGAACTTGACTGTGAAGTATTTAAAGCACAGGTAGGATATTTATATCTCAGATTGTCTATTTTCTAGGCCTGGCTCTACTTCTGATCTAGCTTCCTGCTGATGCACACCCTACTAGGCAGCAAGCAATAAACCAAGTTCCTGGATCGCTGCCACTTGTCTGGGAGAAATGGATGGTGTGCCTGGGTCCTAGCTCTGGCCTGGTGCAGCCTTGACTATTGTGTGTGTTTGTGCGTGACTGTTTCAGTCTTTCAAATAAAATGGAAATAGATTGTTTAAAACAATAAAATACCGACTCTTACATCATCTAGAATCCTACAAAGTCTCTATGGGAAATACTAGAATAGATGATCACTGAGGCTCCTTAGAAGTTGCAGGCTCCTGGTCAGCACAGTTTGCCTAACAACTAAAGTCCTTGCCTTGCACACACCAGGATCCCATATGAGCCCCAGTTCTAATCCCAGCTGCCCCACTTCCCATCCAGCTCCCCGCTTGTGGCCTGGGAAAGCAGTCAAGGATGGCCCAAAGCCTTGGGACCCTGCACCCACCTGGGAGACCTGGAAGAAGCTCCTGGCTCCTGGTTTTGGCTCAGCTCAGCTCCGGCCATTGCAGCTACTTGGGAAGTGAAATATCAGACCAGAAGATCTTCCTCTCTCTCTCCTCTCTGTATATCTGACTTTCCAAGAAGTTGCAGGCTCAGTCATACTATATTTGAAAGAAAACAAAAAAGAACAGAGATAATCAGTCTTCAGTTTTGCAATATCTACATGATTTTTTTTTTCATTTAAGTAACAGAAGCCACAACCAGCTATATTATTATTTTCCATTATGGAAGATTCCATCCAATTTCAAAATTAATGTCTTGATCAGGCTATGAAAGACACTATTAGACATGGCCAGGAAATTGGAAACTCAAGCCATAAAACTAAAAAGAAAAATGGGACACGTGCAACACTTGAGGGGAGGGTCTGACAGTACTGCTCAAGTTACTCTTGTAAGGAATCAAAGCATGTGTAACAGAAAAGGACAGAGAGTTCCACAGCAAGAAGCAAGGAAAATGTACCATGAGGACAACAGGAAAACAAAATGTTTGCTCTTTTGCAATCTACCATTTACTTTTTCCCAATTGTCATCTTTGTCACATAAAATTTACTGTCTCAACTGAATCAGAACATCCTAGTAGGTTGTTAATGACCTTCATAAATCAGGTAAATTAGTTATTTTTTTCTCACCATTTTTCTTCCTCAATGATTTTATGATCAATTTATGTTGTCTCTTATCCAAAGAATAAAGCAGGGGCCCTGTCTTCCGTGTGCTAATAGAAACCGAGGAGTCACACTTCACCCAGCAGCTGCTTCTGTCCTTCCTAAACCTCGCAACCCTGTCTATCTGGGCTTAGAACTTCCCCTTGCACTGTGGAAGCCTCCCTCATGCAGGCTAGGTCCTAGGCTGTGTTCCTGTGTGACATGCAAAGCTCTGGCCAGTGGTGAACGGGAGCTGTCAGAAAGCAAGGACTCCTAGCCCTCCTGGCTGCTTGGTTTACGGCAGATGCCCCAGCCACTAGCCTTCCTTAAGGCCCATTCCTGCACACTGTTGAGGAGAATCCCTGAGTCCGTGTGTGCTGCTCTTGTTAGAGATTTTTGAAAACTTATATTCTTTACAGCAAGGAAAACAGAGTAGAAGGTGTCACCTTCCACACCAAGGTCACAGAGAGTTGACAGGAGAGCTAGGCCCACAGCTGGACACTAGGAGGGGTTTCAGAGTTACCTCTTCTCTGTTCAGCTGCTGCTGCTTCTTCCATCGCACTGAAGGATTATTCACTTCTAAAGATTAGTGAGAAGTTGATTTTGTTCACCCTGACTTGTGCATTAGCAGGTGCAGTGACGACTGTTTCTCTTCCTCATAGTTTCCCGTTCTGTGTTTAGTCGCCTTAGATCTTCTGAGAGCACCTGCAATGGAGAACTAGGCATATCCCGGATTGTAATGGTCCCAAGCATTTCTTCATGTGTGGGAGCATCTAATATTTTTTGTTAGGGATATATTTGATTTTTCCTAATCCTTGAACTATCTGGTGTGCACCTGCATGTCACACCTGCACATCTCATAGAGTTCTTAGTGAAAACCCCGTCTCTTCTCTCTGCCCAGATACATTCACGAGCCCCTGGGGAAGGAAATCAATCTACTGACTGGAGACTGCTGTCTTATTTGACTCTTCAATTACACTGATGCAGAGACCAGCTGAAATGTTTACCTTATAAAGGGGTAAACTGAGTCACCCAGCACAGACAGAAGCCTTCCCAAGACTCAAACCTCACCCAGAAGTTTCTTCCTGCACTTTGCAACAGGCATGACTCCCTCAGTTCTAGTACTGACCCCACCATGAAGACCTGGAAGGTGTCATTAGGGTGCATGCATTAGACCAAATTCCATTGATTTCCAAAAACAAAGGTCCCACCTGGGAATATAATAACATAATAAAGACAAACCTCAGTTGCTGTACCTACCATTTCCCAATACACCTCATTGTTTCAAGATTTTCTATATGTCATCTGTACGGTCAAAACATCTTCTGGCCCTACTCCATTGACTCATGCAACTTCTACTCATCCTCAGGATCCAATTCAACGTTACCTTTCTTAGTGGATCTTCTGTCACTTGCTCCTACACTGCCACTGAATCCCACTGCTGCTGTACCAGCATCTGACTCATTTTTGGCATGTGTGAGAACCCCAGGCTACTGCAAAGGCTCAAATGTTACCATCAGTGGAGGCACACTGTGTGCCTAAAGCCTTTTTGAGGGGAGGAAGCAGGGAGAATAGAATAGAAAGTATCATTATGCTCTTAAAACTGCATATCTGAATAATAGGAAATTTGTTCTCTATATAAATTTGAAAAAAAAATGATTCCATAGTGATGAGCCTTTCAACTCATGCTAATCTAGTTGAAGTGGGAAGCAGACTGTGCAAACACACACAATTAGAACGCCAAATTATACACCACTCAGGATTTGTAAAGAGAATCACCGTCAATCACTGCCCTCCCTGTCGCAAATACATCCATAGCCTTGCACGCTGGGGAACATACTGCAGGATGTACAATTGATGTTAATTAGAAAAAGATGTCACATGAGGGGATTTCACACCTGAAAATGACTGTAGAGGCCCCTTATACCACTTGCACTTCTACAGAAAGACCTCAACATTGATAGCTGAACACAAACAGCAGGGAATTTCCATCTCTGAATACTAATGAATCATGTTATTGTTTTCAAATCCCTGCACAGTGTGCTGTGTAAGTCCTGTTTTTTTTTCCAGCCTTTGGTCTGGCAGGCCCGAGCTTGCAGGCTTCAGAAAGAACAGGCTGCATTTACCAAAGAATTTCTGGGTGTGGAATCACTTAAGAAGATGAACCGCATCTTTGAGAAGGGGTGAAAGTTACCTGTGCCTTTAGAGAAGTTATGCGGTACAACTGAAGGTAAAAGGCATAAGTTATGAGTGGGCATGACCAGTGCCACCCCCGATGGACAACCCCTGTGATGTCTTTAAAAAACACAGCAGGCAGATGAGAAACTCCAAGGAAAGAGAAAAGATGTAGCTTTCGCCCTCAGGCAATCAGCATTAGGTCCTGCTGTGCTGATGCTGAGGTCATAAAACCAGGGATCTCAACACCATGGAAAGGATGGTTTCCAGCAGCCATCGCTCCTACATAGGTAATTACCTTTCCTCCCCTTTTCACTGTCCTGCTGCTGCTGTGGAGCCTTGGGGTGACGGCGGGTCACGCACTTCCCATGATGATGTACTGTTGCTGTCCGTTCTCACTGTCTCGGCTTCAAAAGGCTGCCCTCATTGTTCCAGATGAAAGATCTCCATAATCACAGTAATTGGTTAAAGCAAGATGATCATTATCCCCAGCATAGAATCCTGGATAAATAAGCCTGCTAATGTGCATGATCACTGGGACTAAATAAAACTGCTAAGTTTTATTTGAAAGACATTTAATTTTAAAATAAAACTGAAAGGCACTTGCAAAAAAATTAGACTGCCTCTTAGAAATACTGTAAATACAGCATGACACACACTGTAAGGAATTTCCTTAACAACCTAACTCAGTCTCATGAGAATTCCATGACCTGATCAAGTTATTAATAGCTTAGACCACGGCTTCCTCGTCTGTAAAGGACAGGTACTGTTATCTACCTTCCATGGCTGTCGTAAAGGAAAGCTGCAGTAGTATCTTCTCACAGCTCCTCTCTCCCTAGTTTCAATTATCCATGGTCAGCCAGAGTCAATTATACGTTGAATGTAAAATCCATGAACTTGAAGAAGCATTTATTTCAGTATATTGTTATCATTGTTCTGTTTTATTGTTACTTATTATTTTTTTCATGCCTACTTTATAAATTAAGCTTTATCAGGAATGTATGGGCCCAGAACCATTCGTGTATCAGTATTAAGCTTTATCAGGAATGTATGGGCCCAAACCTTCCCTGGGGGGACTAGAATGTATTCCCAGCTGATAAGAGAGACTTCTGGATCTAATATTTTGGGCGCAAAGTTAGCATAAAAATAAATAGTTTTGAACTTATGTTATTTTTTACTTCATTTCATTTAATAGGGCATGCCCTCTTTCACCTCAGTTACAGCTGATTGTATTCTGAGAATTATTTTTTTTCTGAGAATTATTTTATACTTGGCTTTTAGTTACATCTTTATAGTAATGCAAAATTTCAAAATCTTGAAGTTTTATGTATGAATGTAATACCATACCCTCCTTACAATGAAAGTGTAAACACATAGACTAAGTGAGAAGGAGAAAGACGCAGTCCCCCTCAAGCAGGCTTTCTACTATCATCAACAGAGAACCAGAGGAGGGAGTTGGAGCAAAAGCTGTGCTGGGGAAATTCTCAGAGCCTTTCCGTGTTATGCTGCCATGAATATGAGAGAGATCTGCTACTACCCAGGATTCACCTGCCACCTGCTATTTGCCAGGTGCTATTCTGAGGACTAGAGATAAAATAATTAACAGAATGAAGGTCCTATACATTTTCCATGCTAAAACACGTTCGTGAAACTTTCATTCCAATCTGGCCCATAGCTGGCATTCCAGGACTTGTTGGTTCTTCCTATGTTAGCTTTTTAGTTTTTATTTGCACTTTTGGATTTGGTTTCCGATGGTGCTCTTGTGCCAAGATGGCAGGGCCTGATGGATTTAACAAGATGCATTTAACAAGTGCTGACCATCCCTTGGAAGAAATTTGACTTACAATGGCTATTCTCACAGCGGAGGCCGCTGGGATATAAAGTTCCTGGGTGAGTTCAATAGCACAGCTGGGTAACTGGATTCTGTAAGAGAAGTGGAGAATGGCTAGTGAGTGGGTAAATAGCAACCTCTTTTGACCACAGAATCAGCCAAGGTAAATAGGCTACAGCTGCCTCCACTTGCCTAAAAGGGTCTTTTCATCTCAGAACTCCTGCTCTACCATTGAACTCTATTTGAGCTTCTAGAGTTTCTGTTAGCAGTAAAAGTTAAATATTTCCAAAGGACAGGATTTTAGGACTCTCCCAGGAAGTTTCAAGTCCTATGTCACTCTGCCAATTCCTCACCCAAGAAAGAGAACATCAAGGGTGAACAGTCTATTTTCCTTATACTTAGAAAACTAAGAGTTTCCTTCCATTGAGTGGGTAAGGGAATTGTAAACCTTTGAAAGGAAACTTCTTTCAAAAGCATTGTAAAGATTATACTAGCAGCACATTAACATTATTAAAAATTGAATGCTGGCTAACAACTAAAGCTTTGAATGTCAAACAATAAATCCATTAATTAGTTCACTGCTGATGCTGAAGTTCAATTTTTAATTTGTCTGATTCATGCACTAAGTCTTCCTTGGTAGTTTGCAGTGGAAAATGTGTACTGAACATTCTTCCTCTGGTGAAATAATAAAGATTGTCAGAATGCAAACACCTTTTACTGAGTGAAAGACGCAAATGAGCAAGAATAAACCCATCATCAACTGCACAAATAAGTAATTACTTTGTTTGGCTGGTAAATACCAATTAACTCCTGGATGTGCTTATTATTGTTCCCTACAGTAGATATTAACATACTCTTGGGACTTTACCTAACTTTTCTCTGGAAAATGATAAATGGAAAGGGAGGAGGACAAGATATGACAGATTGTTTTTTCAGCAATTTTCTTTTCAGAGCAGGAGACTGACTTCCATCTTCCACCTCAAGCAAATTAAATTTTTCTGCTCCTTCGTATCAGTAAATAACACTATTCATCCCTAGGAAGAGGACCAGTTGTTCTTCTCCTGCATATCAAATCTCCAAACCAATCCATGTACATGCCACAGCCCACAGAAGTCTTTCCTCCTCCCAATTCCTATTTCTATCTCCCCTCGGGCCCTCCCTCTTTATGGCTTCTTAGATTCTTGTGGTTATTTCCCAAGACCTCCCTGATTCATATCTAACCTGCCTCTAATATTTCTACAAAGCCCTTCATCTGACCCTTCTAAAATGCATATTTGATCAAGTCACTTCTTTCTTTCCATCTTGATGACCTTTCACTGGCTCCACATTTCTTGAACAAAATCCAAACTTGTTATCCTTAGTTTGCCTTGCCTGAGATTACCTGCCTCCTCAGTCTCACCTTTTGAAAATGTCCATCCCCTGTTAAACTTTCACTGAACTACTCACAGTCCCCTGAATATTCCATGCTTGCCCATCAACCCTAGCTTCGTTGGTCCTTGACCTCTGGCTAAAATATTCTCTCAGTTTGACACACAGGGCCTCAAGCACTTTCTACTTTTTCGAATAACCCCATCAATGCTTCTCGGGGCAAATACTTCCTTTTGTGTATTGCCAAAAATCCTTGAATTCCATCAGTTGTGTTACATAGCAGTTAGCTAGTTGTGCTTATTTGTAGGTTCTAATGTTCTTGAGGATAGAGCAAAGTTTTGGTCATTGATCCCTAATGCCTAGACGGAGCCTAGCATTCGCTAATTCCTTAATGAAAATTTCTAGAATAAGTAAGTGAAAGAATGCATCGTGTTACACTAAAATGATGTCTGCATTTATATTAGTCATTACTATCTGCTATATTATTCTATTCAGCAGAGAATAGAATTGTGGCATAATTGGTTGGGCCTGTGCCTGTGGATCTGGCAACCCATATGGTGCCAGTTCGAATCCCAGCTGCTTCACTGCCAATCCAGCTTCCTGCTAATTTATGTGGGAAAGCTGTGGAAAATGGTCCAAGTTCTTGGGCCCTTGCACCCATGTGGAAAGAACTGAAGGAAGTTCCTGGCTCCTGGCTTTGGATCAGTTCAGCTCCTGCTGTTGCAGACATTTAGGTTACGAGCCAGCAGATGGAAGATCTCTTCTGTGTCTCTACTTTTCTCTCTGTACATCTGCCTTTCAAACAAAATTAAGCCAATCTTTAAAAAGAAACTTTACATGAAGGTGTGTGCCAAGAAGGTATATACATGTCTATACACACACACACCCTTGTAACTAGACTCTCAACTGCGACAATCAGTTAGATTCTCAACATAATACAGCAGTATATCAGTCTGAACATCATTTGTCTGCTCATTGGAAGAACATCAGTGACATAAGCAAGTAAAATGTATTGTCCCAAAGAAATGAAGTTTAGAGGTGAATGTTATGGCATAGCATGTTAAGCTGCCGCTTGGGAGGCTCACATCCTATTTTAGAGGGCCTGGAATCAAGTCCTTCCTTCACTTCTGGTCTAACGTCCTGCCAATGAACTGGGAGGCTGCAGGTGATGGCTCGAGTACTTGGGTTCCTGCCTCGAGCCTCCACTGTATCTCATTCAAGATGGAGGGTGGAGACATATTCCTTATATTCATATTCCAAGAAAGGGAAAGAATGAAGGGAAAAGATAGCTATCTTCTCCATTTAAAAACACCCTTCTAAACATGCCACATAGTATATCCGTCTATATATCATTACCAACAGAAAATAATGTATTTAGCCATTTAAGCACATTGTGCTGCATCGGTATGCCTCATACTATCACTTACATTCCCCATCTAAGATAAACATACAAATGATTATTTCACTTTTGTAGATGAGGAAACTTGGACATCAGACATAAACGTGAAATAATTTTCCCAGGGTCAGCCAGCTGACTAGCATTTTAATGGGGACATTTTGCTCTAAACTCAGAAATAACAGCAGCCACACCTAGCATTCCATCGTCCTGCATGCCCTTCTGTTCCATGAGAGCTTGTTATTAGAGCCTATTCATTTGTCTTATAATATCTGTGTGATCTTGACACTGCTGGTCATTCTCTCTCTCTGTATCTACCCATGGAAATCTGCAAGAAGCAATGTACCACAGAGAATGTCTAGTCACAGTGACCATAGTGGGCTGCTAAGGCTGCCATGTCAACAGTATTGCTTTATTATGTGTTTCCTTAATCATTTATGTTACTTCATTCTGGAACCTATCTTGTGATAGGAAGCAGAGATCAGGAACCAGTCAGACATCAAGCCGAGGCCTCTAATGTGTCCTATGGGCATGTTAACTGCATCTGAATCTTCGTGCCTGCCCTTTTCACTGTTTTTAAGATGAGCTATTTTGTAAGACATTCCCAGAATGCTAATATTCTGTACAATATATTTTGGAAGAAGTTGACACACAGAATACATGTTTTGTTTATGATAGACTATTATCACTATTCATGATAGTCCAGATTAAACCTTAGGCTACAAACAATCTGTCCCCCTACCCTCACAAAGTAATTGTTATTAGTGCAATATCATTGAAACTAATCCTCAATTATAAATTCCAATATAAACCTTTGTTATTATGAAATGGGGTAGTATCCTGAATGAAAGCAAGTAAGTAATCTAGATTTTTGCATAACAAGACACATTCTGTCTCATGCTTCATGAAATGTCTAACAACTAATATCTAGTTTCATAGTACAAAACTTGAATTATTCTTTTGGACAAAGTGACAGGATTCCAGGAGGAAATAAAACTCAATTTCAAGAATAAACTTTATAGTTTAAAATGAGAATAGGTGAGATTTTCCCTTAAGTACAAAGGCTCATATATATGCTATGGTGAAATTAATCAGCTTGTTAAAGGGTGTCATTGACTGTAGGTACAGGACATTTGCTGAGCAAATATTGAAGGATAAGCCCTCTATGGGAAACCTCTGGTCGTTACAGTCACTTGGGGAGTGAAACACAGGATGAAAGATCTTTCTGTTTACCCTCTCTGTAAATCTGCCTTTTCAATAAAAAGAAATGAATCTTCAAAAGAAAAACAAAGCCTTCTCAGAAAGCTGCACAAATAAACTGTAGCAAGTTGTGGTGAACACCTTATGATCCAGGGATTTTAGGGAAGAGAGGGGCCGAAAGCAAGGATGTAGGGAAAGCCTGCCACTACAGATCATGTTTAAACTGTACTTCGAAACATGGTATACAGTATCCAGAGACTTTGGGCTCAGGGAACCAGAGGAACCGAGACCCTTGGGTCTTGTAGCAAATCTAGATTTCAGGCTGACAGCACAGATAGAAGATGTGAACTAAGGCCCAAATAGTGTGAAAATAAGTTGTGTTGCAAACTGCATTTTGTTTGCCCTGGCTAAAGCAAGCAGTTTGGTTTTTCCCACTAATTGTTACCTAAATGAAATGCAGCCCCAGTACTGTTCTATTTTTTTTGAGTTTTTCTCCCTCGTGAAAGACAAACTTTCTTTTATATGACTTCTGATTCATAAACATTGACATTTACATCTATCTGTTTTACAGCGTTGTTTGGACCATTATAGGGCTGGCAGCTACTGCTCTGCTTTCCCCTCGTTAGGGTCAACTTTTTAAATGTGTGACTTCACCACATTGCCATCCACTTTCCACTTTAACTCCTTCTATCATGGGAGTTGTAATGTATCACCTGGTAAGTTGGCTACTAGAACTATTTTCCTTATATTTTGCCTAAAATTGTCCTAGCTCTTTTTATGTTCTACAGAGCTCTATGTAGGTGCTTGAAGTATATGACAATAGCCAGTATGTTGGCTATAATTTTTTCTAGTTTCTTCAGGTTTTATTCATTATAAAAATGATTTCAAGTTTCTCACCACCTTGGGCCCTCTCATTTGGGTGTATTCAGTAATTAATTTCTCTCCATGCAAACCAGAAGATCTGAGATGAAGTGGTCTACGTGAAGAAGGAATGTTAATATCCTTGTTCAGGTCAGTATAGATTGGATCAATCAAACAACAGTGAGTGGAATTCAAGTTATCCTAGATATTTTAGGTAGAAGGCATTTGCACAATACAAAATAATTACAAGGGCAGAAGCAACAGGCAATGGAGGATGACTACTGGGATTTAAACTTAAGGAGCTGCCAGACTATTTTCTAAATTCATTGTACAATTATAAATTCCTACTAGCAATGTATGAGGGTTTCAAATTCTTCTTAATTTTAGCAACAGTGTCCATTTTTACTCTTGAATGTCATATTTTTAAAAATACATGGAGGTTTTGAAATAATCATAGAAATTTACAGTATTGAAAAACTGAGTGGCTTTCCATGACCATAGTGTAATAGCATAGGGAAATGATCCATGTCTTCTTGTTCTCTGTCAATATGTTTGAGACAATTGGTATTGAACTGATGATTAATTGCCATCATAAAAACAAAACCACAGATTCTTTCAATCACAAAGTATTGCCTCATCTAAGAGTTTAAAGTGTATCATGGAAAACAACATCAACGAAAAAGGCAAAAATAAAGAAAGAAATGATATAGTAAGCATTTTAATTTATGAATGTGGATTAAATTTGCCAGACTCTTGGATAGAGTCTTTTCTTCTTCAAACCAGTGATACATGTTCATTAAATAATTTTACAAAAGAGTTTGTCCCATCACAAGGGAATCCTGTGGCCCAAACTGACTTGTGCACAGACCCAAGGCATAGTTCCTTTGCGTTCACTGGGGCATTCTGTTGTCATCACAACAACAGAGCTGCCTGTAGAACTGACAAGACTCAGGCACCGAGTGCTTGCTCCCCCTCTGCCAGAGCCTCATCTCTGCATGTGCCTAGAGAGGTGTCTCCTCAGAGTTCTTTTCTGCACCAAATTTTCCATCTAAAAAGCTTGATAATAAGAAAGCAATCCAAAAATTTTAGCCTTTCTGCATGATAATCTCATTAAATGGAGGTAATAAAACCTTCCTAACCTAATTATTTTCAGTGGAAATGTTGTCATTCTTTAAAATTTATTTCTAGGTTAAATAAATTGGTAGGGATTAAAAACTCCCTCCCTAGATAGAAATTGAAAATGCTAAGTAGTTATTTGACTAAGCATTTTTGCAGTGACAGTAGGACGCAATGATGTCAACTCTCCTTGTCTCATGACACCATTCTTTCAGGAGCTGATGGCGCAGGCACAGCAGCAGTGAATAAAACTTCTTGGAGCAGCAATCCTGCTAATATTAATGGTGCAAAAAGCTGTTCTAAGGTCCATTTCCTAACACAGAAGCTGAAGTTGACAGTGCTGTACCAAAAACTAGTTCTTTGAGCAGCTACAGTTTTTTCTCAGAATGATTGATGGAGTTACGGTATTGATCTAAGTAGTGTGGCCAAATAGCTCAGGTCTACTCTAAGAGGAGACCCTCCTCTAATAAGCATCTTTTTTGCTAATTGTAAAGAATGTTATGTAATATATGAACTAAACACATGCTGTGGCTCACTACACTGCAGACACTATTATTTTTTGGCCTTTCTGATGGCTATGCATTTTTAAAACCATGGTTCTGTTCATTGTGAGGAACTATTGTTAATAAACTGGAAACAGTAAAGCAGCAACTTACACAAAGCCATCACTCTGCACATGAGGGTTGTTAACATATTGCACTTTAACACACTTTGTCTTTAACATCATTGTACTTTGACCATGTGGTGGAAGTGGGATCATAAGCCTGTATTCCTAAGGGAGGCCTGACTTACAATTATTAACTAATGTCCTGCTGACAACTCGTGCCACTGATCTCCAAGCCTGTGTTTGGAAGTAGATGCCTTAGAAGAAATAAAATGTATTTCCCTATTGACTCTAAAGCCACAGATAAAGTTGTAATGCCATTAGGTGCCAAAGAAGAGAGGCAAATGGTCTCAAAGTACATCCCCATCAGCATTTATCAGGAAGCCTATACGCTTTCTAAGCATCCAGGGTTGCCAGAAAGGACCGTCTGGAATTCTTCCCATTCTTCACTTACCACAGGAAATGTTATTTAACATTCTTTGCAGAAAAGTTTGCAAAGCAAATATTTGGATTTGCTTTGATAACTGGTGTCCTAGATTTCATGAAGGTAAACTTTTATGTTTCTTGAAAAATGGTTTAGTTTTACATTTATTTTTGTTTCACTGAGATCTGAATTTATACAAACATTCCCAAGGTCAAGGCAATGATCTCCAACATAGGCCCAGTTCTGAACCAGATTCAATCAGTCTTCATTTTCAATTATCTGAACAGGAAAAAATCCTGCTTAATTAAAGCAGAGGAAGAGAGCCTCTCTGAATCTAATCAGCTTGTCTTTAGTACCCAAGCTAAGTGTGTGCATGCAGAAGTGATTTTAAGTATGTTTACTCTGCTTAGCAGTGGAGCTTTCAAAAACTCGCACGTGTTTTCAGAAATATTAATATCCTGAAGTATAAAGTGACTAAATATTCAATTATATCATGAGTGTAAGATGTTGTATATGGTTTGAATAAGATATGAATGTTTTCTCCAAGTAAATGATTGAAATTACAAAAAAAAAAAACAAAAAAACAGAACTTTCTGCTGTTCTTCCTTTATTTGGTAAGTGACTGCCCCTGGGAATAAATACTTGCTTTGTATAAAGAAGAATGATAAGGAGGGTGACCACCTGTTTGGTATTAAGAAAGCCTATTTATCACTTATTTAAGGCGTTATGCATACCAAAGCTGACATTTAAGTTTCTCTTATCCAACTCCCAAGAATGTAATGATTCAATGACTCATTGATTAATTACATCATTGAGCTGCTGGAATACCACCTTCAGAGCTATCCTACCTCTGGATCTATCCTACCTCTGGACAACCCCCCTCCATTTTTTTAAAGGATTTATTTGATTCATTTTGAAGGCAAAATGACAGAGAAAGATGAAAAAAAGAGAGAAAGAGATCTTCCATCCTCTGGTTCACTCCCCACAGCCTGGGCTTGGCCAGCCTGAAGCCAGGAGCCTGGGACTCAATACAGGGTAGTAGGGGTAATAGCCTGGTCACTGGGACCATCATGTGGTTTTCTCAGGTGCCTTATTAGTGAGCTGAATCAGAAGTGGAGTAGCAGGACTCAAGCAACTTTCAAATAGTACAAACTAGTGGGCTGTAGGGCAGTGAGGAGTCTTATCTAACACCAGGTGCCACGTGGACAGTCAGGCCTGGAGTTCACACAGCCCCCAGCCAGGCAAGTAAGGCAGAAATCACAAAAGCAGAAAACACCTAGGTTCTTTAGCTTCCTCTTGGTTGCTTCTGCAACAAAACACAAAAGAAATTTTGATTTCATGTGCATTTCCTTGGATTCTGCTGTCAGAACCTTCCTCTTAGATCTGAGAAATACAAGAAGCAGAGACAAGGCCTTTGCCTATGCACATTTTCTAGATCACTTGAAAAATCCTGCCAATTTTTAAGCAGAACTGCAACATAAAATTCACATCAGAGGGACCTTTCTAGTATGGTCTCATCTCTGAGACAGATATGTTTGGGGAAGTAAATGTCATTTAATGTAACTTCTTTCAGTGAGTCACGGGAGCCATGACTCACTGGCCAGTTGATGCTGGTGCAAACCGTGATGAATAGCCTCGTCCCAGGCATAGAAGAGGTGGGAAGAGTTAATGTCACTGCTATTCAGACCAGCAGCATCTATGTAAAAAACCCATATCTGTATTTGCAGTGCTGCTTCTACCTCCAGACTTCAAAAATATAGACAGAATCTACACAGACATTAAATATGCATTTCCCCCACCTGGCACAGACAGCACTGTGGCCCACACAGCTCCCAGATCTTGGAAATGTCACATTACAGCTCTTGTTTTATAGTTTATATTCAAACTGCTCATTGTAGCTGGCAGTCAGAAGTCCAAGTAAGTCTTGCTCATTCTTGGAAACATGCTGCTGAGTGC